>NC_089978.1:44444226-45069453 GCF_036417845.1 Apteryx mantelli
TATGAACAGTATGTATTTTTACTTTCGCTCTGTAGGGTGGTAACCTGAGATAGAGGAGGAAGTGAACTGTTGGGAGCAATAATAATTTATTATTCAGCTATATTATTATACATCACAACTAAAGATCCCCAGATTTTATGTGTCAGAGTCCAGAGTTAGGTTTTGTGAAATAAAAAGCTAAAGATTCTTTTAGTT
Organism: Apteryx mantelli; assembly: GCF_036417845.1. NCBI lineage: Eukaryota > Metazoa > Chordata > Aves > Apterygiformes > Apterygidae > Apteryx > Apteryx mantelli. Next base: position 44,444,422 of record NC_089978.1, read on the forward strand.
ATATAACTAAGAACAGGGAAGAAGTGGGTTGCAAGCACATGAGAGAAAAGGAACAAATTACTTGGATAAATTCCCAAACAAAATGAATGCTTTCCAAATAGTCAATAGGAGCAAGAGGTTGACCACTGTGTTAAAGGCAGGATAGCTAAAGAGAAGAGACTAGAGAAAAATAAATGACCATAACTAAAGTGGAAACAAAACAAATGTAAATTTAGCATAGAGATTCGGGGGCAATTTGCTCCTGTTGCAGACTCCTGCATTTGAGGGAATTAACTTCTGTGAATCTTTATCCTATGAACAGAACCCTGTGAACAGAATAGGAAGAGCAGTTTTCATTTTAACATACCCAGAAAGAGTAGTGCTTTCCCAGGGTAATTCTTTGCGTATATGTCACTATATAATGAAGATATGAGGTTGACAAGAAACTTCTGTAGCAAGGGGAAACGGACATCATTGAATAAGTGCAGATGACTTTTCACAGTGAACATTATTTTAAATTCAAGGCACAGAATGGTTCCCAGAGGAGTGGGGCAATAGAAGATATGGACAAATATAGAGGAAAAATGCATTTTCTAGGAATGTATAAAAAGTGCAACACTAGACTTTGGATATTTTATAGGGGCATTGGAGAGGCATAAAAACACCAATAACATATCCTTTGGAAATCATAGTAGGAATTCCTGCTAAATGCTGGAAGTTGGATTCATTGGAAAACTATAAAAATACGAATGTCTTAATTGATCAGAGGATGCCTATGAACCTCCAGAGAGGTATAGGTGTGAAAAACACAAAGATCTAAAAGTTAGGTGTTTTCAGTAAATATGAACTTTTTAATGTCATTGTACAAGCCCATGACAAAACTTCAGCTAAAGTACTTTGTACGTCTTTTGTCATACATGGTAAAGAATGATAAATTCAAACCAGAACAAATGAATTATTGTTAGGATGATGAGTGGAATGAAGATACTATTTCAAAAGAAGAGATAGAAAGATCTGGGCTTGTTCTGTCAATTAAAACAAAAACTGAGAAGGGATATGACTGCTTTCTATAAATATATCTGGGTGGTAACTTCCAAAGATGTGGAAAAGCTATTTAACTAACAGCTAATGTTGGAATAAGTACAGATGGGTATAAAATAACATGAATACTTTTAGACTGGGAATCATAAGAAGGTTCCTAATTATCAAAGGAGACAGATTTGAGGACATATTACAGCTATACACAATTACAGCTAAAGGACTAAATGAACAATAATTCCAAAATGAAACTGTTTCAGCTTATTAAAGAATTCAGTTGTTATAAACCCACCACCCTATCCTATATTCCTGTCTTTCATCTCTGTCATTTTGCACTTTTTTGCAAGTCCTTCTAAAAGCCATTCATAAAGAATGCAAATCTATATATTTAGAGCATGACAATACGAAATGTCATCCTGGAAAGTAAATCATTAAAAAGGAAATATAATATTGGAATGCATGTGTTTCTGCAAATGTTTTGTATGAACAGAGAATTGTCACTTTAATTTCCATTCTCACAACATGCATCTTCTTTTCCTAGTGACAAACAGCAATGACGGGATTAATTTTACGAAGTTTAAATACTCACTCTTGAGCTAGTCATCCTAAATTTCCTTTATAGTCAATGGAAAGGATCAGGCATTTCCTAGAGGGTGATTCATCTTATTCTAAGTAGATATCTAAAATAGGTCAGATGAATAATACACAAAAAGCACATATTTCTCTTCATTGACTATCACATGAATCCAGGGTGCCCAGCTCAGATGTAGATAATTACAGCACTGATGTGTGTACATTGAGGTGAGATTAGTTTTACACCAGATGCTTACTTTGTATCCTATTTTACAAATTTAGTATATTAAACACTTGAGAAATTCTACCATAACCAGAAGTCACCACCATTGGAATTAATAAAGTTTATGGAATGCAAATTATACAAGCCGAAAAAAGCTATTTCACCACCAGCCCAGTGCAGAACTATAGTTTTCTGCTGGAGCACTGACTGTGAAATATAACACTTCTGTAATCATGACCTGTAGAAATATGGGAATCTGCTTCCAAGGAAACTTTTTAAATAAATATATTTGCATAAGCTTGATGCTTCTTGTGAAGGTGAGGAGGATATTAGAAATTCCTAACACAGGCAAACTGTCATTTTCCAAGTTTGGTTACACTGCTATCTATCTTCTGTGAATAGTTCTGCTTAGCACATAAACCTTTATGAAGAGCTGAAAATTGAATCTCTCTGTTTTTAATTATAACATTTCACTGTTTACAGTAAAAAAATCTTTTAAAAAAATATTCTATTTTCTATAAGGAAAAAAACCATTTATGGTAAGGTGAAAAATTAAAGTATGAAACATATAAGAAATATGCATGACCTTTCTAAGTTATAGTGAATCTGTACATTAACAGGATTTAATTGTATTTGGCAATATCTCATTCTGTAAGTCTGAGAAAAAGAGGACACACAAAAGGTGATAGGATAATTGGTGCTAGTTATGGCTTGTATAATTAGTTTATACTAAAAAATCCAAGAGCTTAACAATAAGTAGCTTGTCTGAGATAATGGATATTGTAGAGAGGTCCAAGTAATTCATGAGATGAAGATGAAGAATTTGCTCAGAGATAAAAGAGGTGAAGAAGAACATGATTTGACTTTGGACAGAATCTCAATGGAATAGCTTACCCTAAAGATTATAAACTAATGAGAACTAGTTAACATGTTGTAGGATATTAGGTTTTTTTCCCAGCAATTCATGCTATAAAAAAGCCCTCAACTCCAAGCAGTCTTCTTCCTATTTTTCTCAATCTTTTCTGCATTAGAATCAAGGATTAATCTAAAATGATTAAATCATCAAATGTATTTATAAGCTTATATTTATGGTTAAAAGTAGTAGTAGCAGGAGGGTTTTTTTTTTTTTTTTCCTTGATTGTGGGTGATGAAATAGTTGTAGGGAATCAAGATACTTCCTTCAACCTGTCACTTGCTGGTCACTCAGCAAAATTAGCAGAAAAAGATTGGAGTGATAAATCCTCTGGCATTCTTAACTTTATATTGCATATGATCCTCATCAAATTCTGTTTCTTGAGTAGTCTAGAGTCTCATAATCAAATTATAGGATGATAACAACAGAATATGAATTTAACATCATGAATATTGAGCTATCAACCAATCTTGCAAATAAAGCAAGGAGTATACCTTTGTGTAATGTGCCTACATGATGAACAATTGGGGGTACTCTATTACCATCTGGAGGATTCATTTGAGATCTCCCCTCCCCTTCCCACGCCCTACCCCCCCCCCAACGCTTTGTGATTATTTTGAATTTCTCGCTCCCTCAAACTGGAATCAGTTTGCCTTTCCATATCACTTCAGCTGTCAGTACAGAGCACTCTATATAAATATTCTGGACCTACTTTTTCCTGAAGCAAATTCTTAACATAAAAAGATTTTAACTTGGCTTCCTTGACTATATGTCTTCAGGGTGTTCATGTCAGTATCTTGTTATTATCTACCATCTTCAATCTTGTTCAGTTACCAGTCAGCACAGCCATTTACTTATCATGCAAACAAAGTTAAGGCTATGTTTAAAACAACAGCTTCCAGCTGTTTCCAGCTCCAGTCATTAAAAATACAATACTCTGGTCAATTGAAAGAATAGCTGACAGTTTTGTTCAAAAATATAATTTAGCAAGCATAGTAAATAAGAAATTAAATTGTAATGTAATAAAAGGCTCTTAAACTGACTTGCACAGTGCCGCCATTTGGCTGCTGTGTATAAAAGATAAAAATAATGTATGCAAATTAGATTAAGCTGAAATTAAAGAATTCTAACAGAAAAGGGCTAAAGAAGCCAATTTTATTTTATTGTTTGTAACTGGATAAATAATTCTCCAGTAGGCATCAAAACAGCAGAAATATCTTACTAAGTTCATTTGAGCTTTTCATTTGTTTCCCATCCTCACTAAGAAACTACTGGGGAATTAGTCCCTAAATCACAAAAATATACCATGCTACTCTCAGTTCAAGGTGAATTTTTTATGTTTACTTGCATCAGATTCACGCACACCAGACACAAAAAAATACAGTTTCTGTTTAGAGAAGTTTGGTTTAGCTGAAACTTGTAAGATATAATGAGTCATTATTTTGGTTCAGTTTTCTTTTAAGCTATAGCCCTGAAACATAGTCTGGCAGAAAAATAAGATGTAAAATATAAGAGACAAAGACCTTTTTTTTCAATAAATTAAGTTTGATTTTTTTTTAATTAATATTTCCATACTGAATAAAGATGAGACAGAACTTAAATAACAGAATACCAGATATGGTATTCTATTGTTTTCAGGGACAAGATTATCACCCCTTGTCCTGCTCACATTTCTTACCTTTTGACTCAGATACACTATTAAGCTATTAACAATTGCTGACACTCCAGCAATAGCACAGCTTTTACCTTCTATTCCATGCCTTCACATTTTCTATATCACTCCCTCCTCATCTCTCTGTAAAGGTATACAAGACCATTATGCTATTTCTTTTCCTTAGCTTCCTTAATATTTTTCCTTAATATTAAGTTCAAGGTTGTTTAAAAAAATTGCACATGTATTCACAGGTACCCAGATGAATAGCTATGCAGTGACAATACAGTGGTCTCTGTTTATTAGAGTATTTATTACTGTTTCAGCAAGATGCATGTATCTGTTGTATCCATTTGCAGCTTTTGTAAATTGTAAGATCTTTGGTAGTAGGCCATCTTTTTGTTTAAATGTGCACAGAATCCAGCAAAATGAGGTTCTGATCTTGATGCAAATACAATAAAAACTTCTGGAAGCCCCCAAATATTTATGTGAGGATTTTATTGTTCACATCAGAATCACTACTTGCATTTTTCCAAGGACAGAAGAGTGTAACAGAGATAAAGGAACACATTATGAACCCTCAAGAGCAGCTACTTGACTGAGGAGCCTTATTAAAGTCCCGTGTGAAGCTGTTTGGTAGGTTCATCAGCAAGGACTCTGTATTATTACCCTCCTTGTACTGCTCAGAGTTACAAAGGAAATATGTGACAAACTTGAGAAAGTACCTATGTCTTTAAGAATCCTAGACTGCTTTATTTCCTGCTTATTTCCATGAAAATCATCACAGTTTTCATGACAATTCAAAATCAGTGCACAGACCTAACTAAACTGTCTATGTTATATCAATAACATTAAATTCCCACATTAATATAATAAATAGGCATAAAATATACAACAAAGAATAATAAACTCCTGATAGGTCCCAGACTCAGTGACTCTGTTTTGTTTTGTTGTTTTAGTTGTCCCTCACAGATGCAGGAGGTTGTATCTTTAATACAGATAGATTTTCATTGGATCTTGGAAAATGTTCGTGTCAGATTCAATCTGATGGAATGGGGAAAAAAATCTGCTTGGCAAGCTAGGGTTTGGTGGTTTTTTTTTCATTTATATTTATGTTTGTTTGATTATCTCAATAGTTGGTGAGTGTGCAAATGTTATTTAAATAAAGAATTCCTTGTAGGTGCATCTGAAAACATTCTAGAAGACTCTAATGTGATTGTGTTTATAAGTCTTCCAGCATGACCTCATGAACCAATTCCAAGTCCAACCTCTTCTTTGTTCCCTGCCAATAATGTACCAGTGACTGTCATTATCCTGTTTTGTTTTCACCAACAGATCTTCCCAAATATATACTTGTCAGGTTGCCTTCACAATCAAACCTCTATTCCTTTATTACTTTCACAGCTCTGTATCTAGCAAACTTCCAATGAAAACAGACTAAAATCTGCAGAAGCGCTGATGAAGGGTATGACTTATCCATACCCTAGACTATGGCTATGTCTATACTGTCAAATGGCACGTCTTCACCTCACTCCCAGTTTTTTGGGGGGGGTTTGATTGTGCACACTGCATAAATTCTAGTTCAATCTGAAGTTCTCTTTGGGAGGAGTCAGCTTATTGCCTCCAAAATAAAACCTGGTTTCTATTCAGGTGACAGTTCACTTCTAACAGGCAAGCGGCCCAAGTTCCTTACATTTTCCTATGCCAGATCAGTAACATATATCCTCAGTTTCATGTTATAATGATGTGGTAACTCTGTCGGCTGCAACATAGCCTTTACATTATTTTAGAAACTGGGAAATAAAACAAAATGAACAAACAAATAAAACAAAAAGCACCCCCATAAAGACAAAATGGCAATTATGACTTAATGCTAGGAAAGACATTAGATAAAGCCCAAAGGAGATCTAGACCAAACATTGTGCAGTAAACATATAAAAGAATCTTTTCTGCTTGGCCTTAGAAGCACAGATTTCTGCCTGGAGTGAATACATTTAGCAGTATCAATGTAGCCAGTGTCTAGTGACTCTCATTCTACTCAGTGAAATACATGCCATGTAAAGAGAAAATTGACAGCTATACTACTTTCTAAGTAGTATTAATTTCAGCTCTTAAACTATCCTCCTTTACATCAGTGTTCCTGAAGGTTTGAATTTGGTCTACTCTGGGAATGCACCTGAACCATGATTTAGGCCAAATTTTGCAATTTTTTTTCTCTCAAACAAGAGATAATATTTATTCTGTAATTAAAGCTTGTAAAGGTGAGTCCGCACAAATAAATTCATGCACTTTTGAAAACAAAAGACTTTATCTGGAACTAAGTGCAAATGTCACAAGGTAGTCAGATGTTGCATTGTGAGAAATGAAGTGAAGATAAGTCACCAAGCACAGATGGCATTTGCCCAAGAATCCCAGAAGAATCAAAGAACAAAGGAGCTGTGTTAGTAGGAAAACTGCGATTAAAATTGTATCCACTCCCATTGAATTTAATGGGAATTCAACCCATGACAAAAGCATCAGGATTAGACCCTTCATCATTGAAAAGCTATTAAACCAGAGAGCTAGAGGGCTGACAACCTTGTACTTCTTTTTAAAGAGGTGCTAAAGATGATCCAAGAAATTATTGTCTAGTGTGCTTTACCCTAGTGTTAAGAGAAAGTGCTCTAAAATAAAACAAAACAAGAAATCCATTAATGGTAGAGTCATAAAGAACCTAGATTAACCTAATACATTAGGGAGAAACTAGTAATGATTTTTGAAAGGTGAATTATGCCTACTAGAATTCTTTAATGACTCTTACAAAATAGAGGATAGAAAGAATGTATGTACTTTGAGTCTGATACAGTTCCTCATAACAGACCTTGATTTTCTATGAAGTGTAGTTACGCTACCATAATTCCAGTCTACGAGAAAGGCCTTGTATACATAAGTAGCCTGAGGTAAAATAAAGAATAGCTGGAACTCGAGAATCTTTAAATATAAACAGATTACATAAAGTCTTCATGACTACTATTATGTCAGGTCCTGCTCTGACGTTGCTAAATATCAGGCTTTGGAAGTATGAACACATAAGCACATGTGCATATGTGATTTATTTGTTCTAAGATTTCGTAAAAGGCATATGCATTGAGAAAAATCATGATATCAAATCTCTGCATACCTTTCTCATTACTTTTATGGAAAGATAGTGAAAACAAGGACAGAACATTGCTAAAGGATATTATATTGTTTGGGAGAGTTATTTTGGTGGGAAGTTAAATTTACTTAGATTCCAAATGGTGAAGGGCCTACAAGGTTTTCAAAAGTATGTAAATTTGTTAGGTACTTATCAGTGAATCTCTCTCCTACGATCTGGTTCTTAAAGTATAGAAAAGCTGAATCTTAATATTCAGCACCCAAGTGATATGTTCACTATTTCAAATAAGACAGAACATGCTGTCCCTCATAATCAAAAATAGTGTTTTGTAAATATGGACAAGCTTCTTTCCAGTCTTCCTTCAAACTCTCTCCCGCTGTTGCTATGGATGGTTAGTAAAAATGGAAGTATTAGGAAATTGTCTTTCTATGACCACTGAATAGATTAATTTCATTTTATTGGCATTCTGCCGTCTTCCTAAAAGTTTAGGTCCTTCTTGACTTAGGTGGCACAATCGTTGATACAGGGACTTTTTTCTTATTCTCTGTTTTTAAATAGCCAAACCCTATGAGATCTTGGTCCATGATTGGACTTCTGGTAGTAGCATCACAATACAAACAATAAGTGCATTAGTACTCTTAATGGAGTGCTGCATTTCCATCAATTTTCCCTTTTCATAAATTTATGAGAATTAATTCAGGAATAAAAGATGAAACACTCATCTAGTTAAAATCCTCTCCATCTGACCCAGAAAAACTTTCAGTTCTTACTCCATAGAAGCTTTGTGTCACCATATTTAAGTTTCTGTGGGAAATCTATTTTAAGTGTGGGAAGAGTTGAACTAATAGACTTGCCCAATCTTCAATTATTTTTAGAATATTTTGGGAAGCTGTTAAAACATGGAAATGCCATTCAAACTTCTACATCCATAAAAAACAATACCAATCTTTCCTGTACTGGATTAAAATTAGATAGATATACTTGCAATTTCACACAGCCATACTCTACAAGCTACTTTTGAAAATACAAGTCTTAAGATCAAATCCTGCCTTTGGATTTTTTTCAGAGGCCTTTGGATTTTTTTCATATTCTTTATAAATTTAGAAAGAAATCTAAATATTTTCCATAGAACCTTCTTTCTCTAGTGAGTTTCTTGTCCGACCATTCATCACACTGAATCCTACTGAAGTAACCTGTGAATATTTTAAAATATTAATATACAGAAATTACTATTAAAATGACAGAATTTTGATTTGGCATTTAATACAGTATGACTATGGCACTTTATTAACTAAAGTATGGCATTATTTATGGTACATCAGAAGTGTAGATTACTGCATATATTGTATATTTAAGAATAAAAGTATAGACTACAAATAGTCAATTTCTGCAGCAATTACAGTAATGGTCACAGTATATAAATTCCACTGGAGTGGAATTTGTGGATTTCTGATTTATATTCATTTATGTGTTGTAGAGGTATTTAATTATTCTACTGCTGCACAAAATTGCTAGTATCATAAAATATTTGGAATGCTAAACTAGGGAGATCATTCAGAAGCTGTTTCTTCCAAATCTATGATAATTTTAATTTCAGCTTTTCTGCTTGCCCCTTTAGCATTTTTTTTTCAAGCTAAAATTGTGTACATATCTGTTCATCTGCTGAGGTTTTTCTTTTACACTGTCCCATCCATTGATACAAAGGTTATATTAAGACTTTACTCAATTTAGGGAAATATTGAACTTAATTGTTTTGCAGCTACTATACTGACAAAAGTTTGGTGACATTTTGTAAAATTAGTCACAAGCACTTTTCAGTGATTATTTGCTCAATCTATGCTTCAAAATCTCTTTTCCTCTTTCACGGAGCATCCAGGTACATTATGATTCACATTAACAGGGAAATAAATCTTGAGAACAAAATAGGGTTAGGAAAATAAGGAGGAAAAGTCAAATTCCTATCATTAATCCTGCTTAGTAAAGACTATATATTTAGGACCTGATTATACATTAAGAACAAACTCTCCTTCACATAAAGCCACTCAGAATTTAGTGAGCCCCCATGAAGTTCTGTCAGAGCTGGGATCTTCACAGAATCAAGGCTTTACTTCCCCCCGCCACTCCACCCCTCAATACACAGTTATGGTAGAGATGAAAAGATAGGTGATGAAAAGACTGGTAACACATCAATCTGTTCTAATCTTCAGTTCACTTAAATTTTGCCACTTAACTGAGCTTTTAAGTTAGGAACCTCATCATTGTGACTACTGGCTGCTATAGTCAGTAGATAAACTCTTTGGAACTTCTCATCACTCTTTACTGTCTATAGAGGGAGCCAAGGATGACCGCGGTCTCTTGGTTGAGAGGCCTTGAATACCTAAAGTAGAAAAGAGGTTTCTTTCTGCTGCCACCCATACGCTATCACTCCGCTTTGGACAAACTCTGTTAATCTCAACACATATGATTACTGTAATATTCACTGAATCTCAAAATAACCAGTTTGGAAGGGACCTCTGGATCTAATACAACCTCCTGCTCAAAGTATTACAGACTTCACAGACCAGGTCTCTCTGGGCCTTAGAGCAGTTATTAACAGTCTGTACTCTTGAATACACTGTTCCAAGATATTTTGAGTTTCCTTCTTAAGCTGGTATCCCACAGAAGAATTTGGATGCCTAAGGCATATAAAACTTAGGCACCTAAATCCAAAAGTATAATACATAAATCCTTCTCCTGCTTTCTTATGACATTGATTTCTCTAAGAGTCTGTTACTCTCTAGGCATTGAACTACTGCCATGGTGGTCGAGCTGAGTGTCTTAACATTCTTTTTATCCCTAAGCAGATACATGTTTAATTAGCTAGGTATCCCAGTGCTAAATTTCCACAGCAGGATTGCTTCATTCATATTACCAGGTTATGTCTAAAACACAATGACAGCATTGAGCTCAACATAAAAGTCAGCATGTATAACAACAACTTTCACTACCAAGCAGAAATGGCTATCCTAGTGTAAGGGATTAGGAGACCTTATTCTCATTGTTTGACTGTACAACCATCAATAGCAAATTTTCAAGAATGAAGCAAAAGAGGTAAAAAGATCATAACTGCAGTTTTGTGATGAGAACATTTAGTGAGAACATCTGCACAGTGGTGCAGAACTAGCTTTTCCAAAGCTGTCTGGGAAACTTGCTCAACTTTTCAGATACTGAACTCTCTTAAGAAACTTAAACTTTGTGAAGCATACAAAGTAATGATCTACCTTTAGGCCAAAGCTAAAGGGATTATTTAGGCCCTTAAATCCAGAATTAAAGGGCCTGAATCCCGGCCTCATGTAGGAATTTAATTTAACACACTCTGTCACAAAAAAGCGATGCATTAGAATTCAGCCATATAACGGAGTTATATGTGAATCATCATGATAACTAACATTGTTTACATGATGCAGGTGACACATGTGTGTTTACTGAAGCTGACATGATGAGAACATTGTTAGGCACCAGTAACCTGGGGGGGGAACATGGAGCTGAATGTTTTCACTTAAAAGCCCTCCATCAGACTTGCTTCTTGCCAAGCATGATTTTTCACTTCTTTTACCTACCTTTGTTTTAAGAAAATCACACTATTGATTTTTCATGTTTAAAGACCAGCTTTCTGTTTTCCTTGAAAACCCAGTTTCTATGCCTCAAGAAAGTTAAGTTTCTTAAGAAAAGATATACTATAATTAGAGGCTATTAGCTTGTAAATGAGGTACCACTTGTGGGATTTGAAAGCCTGCAGCTTTCAGAAAAATATAAATTAGCAAATCAGTAAAAATATAATTATTCCAGTTTCTTAGCACATCACACTGAGTCAAGTTCAAGGGTTCATTTGTAGCCAAATAGTAACATTTTTCTTATTAATGAGAAAAGCATCTTTAACCTGTTAAAAAGAAGATTTCTGGAAATCTTTAAACTTTTACTTGAAAATAAATATCAGGAATAGGAACAGAACTTACTTTATGTGGCTTTTCCCATGTTACTGTCTTTTTTTGTTTCATCTCTCTTTTTTTTTCTTGGAAAAAAAAAATCTGATTATCTTTATGCATTTTCCCCTTAGAAACAGCAAAAGTAAACTCAGATATAACAGCCAGATATAAGGACATCTGATTAACAGGTAAAATCTGTAAATGAGTAACAGTCTTGTAGGTTGAAGGGGAAAAAAAACCCCACAACTATGTCAGTGAAGTTTCATGGGAGAAGATAGTTAGATTTGTAATCAGAAATAGCACTGGTGAACAATTAATATGAAGATTAAAGATGTTACCTGAACTTTCCTGAACTTTTTAATTTTTCCAGATATTAGATTAAAATTTTATCTTCATTCAAGTTTTACACCAGTCCCTCAATATTTGAAATAAGAAGATCAATGCTGTATTTCTGGCCTCCAATACAAAACATAATTTTCTGAGGAGTAGGAGAATTTTCCTTAATCTTTAGGTTAGGAAAATTATAAATTTAAAGCTTTGAAAATTGTCCTTTGAAGATTTGGAGATGAGGGATAGAATTTTGTAGTTTTTGACTATTCATAAACTATAATGAAAAGAAAGTTTGCGAAGTGAAGTACTTCATAGGCACAAAATTTTCTGTGCCATGAGGGAACACTTTTCTCACGCCGGTACCTCTCTTTAGAAAGTGAGGAATCAGATAATACTAAGCTTGTAAATGCTGCTTGAGAAATAATTGATTATTAACTACTAGAACTTGAATGAAGGCATTCAGAGGTCATTAGAATCTTTACTTTGAGAATGAAGGAAACCATGGGCTATTTATGAGTCTATGATTTGACATAGTAATGTTTTGTTTTTCTGTGTTCGTCTAATTTATTGGCATTGAATAATTTTGTTGTAATTTTTGCTTTTCATAGCATAGCAGAAGAACTGGGTATCTGTGGGAAGAAAAAGAAGAATTTTGTCATAAAAAGTCTAGAATTGCAAACGTATTGAGCAGAACGCCACGGACACTGAAAAAAGTCAAGTTAGACCAATAATGAAATATTAGCCATTTATATAGTTGTTCTAATTTAAGGAATAAACAAAAAGGCTAGAATAATTAAAAAGCAATCATTTTATCTGATTTCCTATCACTGGATAAAGATGAAATCCTCTGTAAGGCAAAGGGCAATGCACAACATTTTGAAAATCATATTTTGCAATATCTGAAATAGGATTTATGATGGAAAGCTTGTCAGACTACAACATATATTGCAGATTATTTTAACAGCTTATTTTTTTCTTCCTCCCCCTTTCTTGAAAGCCAGTTGCCATAGCTATTGAATTTTCAGTACCACATCACTTGACCTTTCCAAGACATCTAAGGAAGCATCCAGTTTTGCCTTGTGTCTTTACTATATGTACATTTTCTTTGCAGTTGTGCGTTTGCATTTGCCTTCCTAAAAGAGACATGCATGAAGGTAGATACTGTGTAAGTGTTGGGAGTCTCCATCTATTGACAGTCTCATCACAGTACAATGAAAATTCACAGATATGTAAATTTTTTATATAATTTGTATGTATGTGAATCATAAGAAGGGAGACCTGCACACTGATAAATTCAAGAACAATTTTGTTAAAGCAAAATAGACATTTTTATACATTTTAATCGCCATATATATTCATATGGTATGATCAGTCATGCAATTTATCTATATAACTCAAGGATTTAAGCAACATGACGCTTATGTTCCTCTTTCCAGATGGAATTCAACATTCTTCCCTTGACCTAGGAGAATCATTGCCTAGAGGCACAGTTTTAAAGGTCTGTCTTTAAATTTAATTGTATCAAAGCAAGCTCTCTGGTATCTTTCTAGGCTCTGGCTGGAGTTGTGACAGTCAGAGCTGGTACTAATCTTATTGTTAATGTCAAAGACCAAGCGTGACAGTAGCAAACAAGATAGGTCCTAGTGAATGACAGAGTAATCAGTCTGGAATAGAACTGGTTCATCCATAAAGGATCAGGCTGTGCAAAATCACTATCAGCATGTCCACGTTTACTTTTCTTATTCTGATAACAGTTAGATCATTTAACAGCATATCTCTTTGTCAAAGATTATTTGAAATTCATGTTATCCTAACACTGTAAACCTAAAGGTATAAAAATCATTACATCTGCCCTCATTATCAATATTTAACATTTTAAGATACAGTGCTCATTCTTTTGTGAAATTAATTCCAAGTATAGATTTTACTAATTGGCTAGAAGGAATGTCCCCAGTTCCCAAGAATGTCCCTTACAGTTTTCATTCACTGTCATAATAGGTTGTAAAGTTATCTAAAGTCATTATACATCTCTAATAGTCAAATTATATAAAAATAATAATAATAAATTGAAATAATTCCTACAGAAACAGATCTGTGATATGTTGGTTAATTTATAACTTTGGGGAATCCATTACACAAATGGAGCTACAACAGTCGTGGATCTGTAGCCCTTAAAGAAATGGTAGTAGCAGGGGTAGGACACAAAAGTGCTGTTAAGTTGCTGATCCATTTTTTCTGGATACACTTAAACTGTTCTGTATTCTCTCCTTGACCACTGTATCTATTCCCTTGGACAGATATTAAGGTTAAATTAGATTTTTACAGATTTGCAAATATAAATTATCTAATTGTTTATAAGAAACTGAAAATATGCAGACAATCTGGATATATGTTTGTAGAGGGAAAGGTCACCACACAGCTGTTTGCTTATGGCACAATGCAGGGGTATGCATCAAGCTGGCTGGTGGCAATGAGAACAATGCAAAAGAGTCTTAGTCCTCCGGTAAAACCACAAATGTTCATATACAGCTATATGGATTTTTTTTAACATAACAGAGAAACTATTTTTCATAATATGTGACTGCAGTTAGGACTCCTTGCTGGAAAATAAATAAATAAGTAAATAAGAACAAATTTTGCTTTGGTGAAATAGACAAAAATGTGCTTGTGCTGCTGAATGCTAAAATCTTTACTTTAACATACAAGATAGACTACTTCAAAACATCAAGTAGATTTTTAAAAAGATATAATATGGTTAAATATATGCACTATGCCAGGTATGTTTATTAGCTAATTTTAGAGTGATTTTAGTACATGTAACTAACCTTCTTTCATTACAACCAAGCTTCCATCTAAAGAGAGGGAATGTTATGTTGTATTTTAAGAGTGGCCTTCAGCAACATCCAGACTAACGCCTTTTTGCAACATATCATCCCAGCGTGGCTAGACTTGTCTGCCAATAGAAAGGAGGTGAAAATGGAGTTTTACTTTCCCATTTTCTTCTCTCTCCTCTCTGTGAGAGGATCTCCACAACACTGCATCAAGTTCCATGAGAACAGCATATCAGTAATATTACTGATATTCTTTGAATACAGATATCTTGCTATGTCTCTTTTTTGCTATTCAAACAGATGATCCTTTCTCCCTCCATATATTCTTCACACCTGTCAATGACTAATCTGATTCTAGCTCACTGGGGCATTTTGCAGTAGGGGTCTTACTTTAAATGAGAAAGAAGAGAAGAATAAGGCCTGGGTAAGGCCACCAGAATTCTACCTGATGCACAGGTCACCTTGAATATGATTCAAAAATGCCTCTCAACCCCCACAGTATGTTGTGTATTCTATTTTCAAATTAATCTTTTATACAGCTTTAGATGAATTGTGCCAATTTTGATTTGCTGGCAAGATCTAAAGTTGTTTTTCTTTCTTCCAACCACACAGTAGTATTCTTTCTCCATAGACAGGTTTATTGACAATTGTTTAAGTCTCAGTGCTGATGGCAACAACAATAAAAATATAATAGTTGTGCATTTCTAAGCAAAATGAGATTCTAAATGAAATTAATTGTATATAATATTTTGGCTGAGGAAGGACACATTTTGGACTTTGAGTGTAATATGAGCCAGTTTTCCCCTGTGTGGATCACAGGTCCAAAATTTAACATGTATGCTTAAATCTCATCTTTCAAACATTCCATGTGAGCTTAAATTTTACCTTCATGTTAGGTATGCCGGTAATTCAGAATGTTTTCATACAGTTAACCATCCCTACTACTCCTTTATTTTCAATTTATGAAAAGCTTTATTTGCATGCAAACAGCCAATAATAAATATATAAGCATGTTTTTCTAGAAAGCAGCCCATTCTAAAGTAATCCAAGCCAATGCAAAGTCTCTTACTAAGTTTTAGAAAAAGCTCCTGAGTAGTAATAATGGAGTTTTGAGATGCAGAATGTGGGCTTTGAATGAGATAATTAACCAGCTGCTGGTAAAATAGTGGCTGAGCCAGTGGTAATCCAAACATATTTTAATTATAAAACAAGAACAGGTGTTCATTTATAATAAATCAATTTTCTCAATATCTTCAGATGAATGAATAGTAAATGCTTAAAAACAATATAATAACGGTTGGATCTACAAATGTAAGCAATCAGAAGAATGTAGTCCAAACATAAATAATAAACAAAACTCAAGCAAACCATTACATGATTCGCTGAAATGAACCCTTTTACCCAGAAAGGCTGTGCAAAGCACATAGTATTGCAGTCTGTTGTCCTTCATTGTCTTCCTCTTTGCTTCCAGGTGGTGCTGCAAGTTAAGGAAACATTCTGGTTCTCCAAAATACCACCTCCAGCTGTAGTCTCCCAAATGATCCATGTTCTTAAGCTCTCAAATTGAAAATAGTCATTTGTTTCTTTTTCTTTTTGCCAAGCAGAAGCAAAATCTCAATTATGGAATTGTGATTTAGAAGAATAAAAGGATCAGAAGGATCTAGAATTTGTCTGCTTTCGGGAAGGCAATGAAAATAAGGCTTTCCAATTAAAAAAAAAAATAAAGTCATCAAAACCAAAGATACAGAAAAAGAAGACAAAGAGAATTGAAAGAAAGAAGCAGAACAGCCAGAAAAAAGAATTTCAGAGTATGTGGATAAGTTTTGGTATGTCAAATACAGGGCTACATTTTACATCACTTATATTTAGCAGTTTGATTTTCATAGCTGCTGAGCAGTACATGGTGTCCTTTAAATATCAGAATATAGATACCATAAAGTAAAGAGGAGTGTGGCACCTTTCATATGTTCAAAATTTAAAGAGAATCCCCTTTGGAAAATGGCAGTGTTATAGTCAACAACTATAGAATAGAAATATCAAATTCTATTTAATGGAGAAAAAGGATTGTCTGAAATGTATCCATCAATGCAGTATACTGCATGAAGAATGTATTTTAATTAGAAAGTTGATAATCAATGTTAGGTTTTCTGTACATCTGGTTATTCTTTCAAATATTATCATCCTGCTACCTGGCTGAGTTGGGCTATTTGATTGTTTTATTCAATTTCACTATCAAATGGCCAATGTACAGAGTGGTTCCTGTTTCCTCATTTGTTTGGGGGGGTTATTTTTCATAAATTGTCTCCAACTGCATGTAATCACATTTGTAAAACACCATGGTTCAAAAGAACAGATTAGCAGATAAAGAAAAATGCAAAATCTAAAATAAATGGCATCTGTGAAGCAGATTTAATTTCTCTACTTCAAAATGTGCCATATTGTAATTACTAAGATTTAGGTAAATTTAACTACTTTACATAAACTCAATAAGGCAAATCCAATTGTGTTTCATTTATTTTAAGTCAATTATGCTGTGTAATATGTTTCTTTCAGTTTACAGGCAGCACTGGCAGTGCCCAAGCTGTTTATGAAACTTCAAATTAAATTTTTGTACATACTCAAGATGCAAATAGAAACAAAAAGAGGTCAACAAAATCATAATCAGAATGAACTGAGCCTTATAATTCATTTCTTCTATTTTTTAAGACAGGTACATGAAAGAAATATATATTAATGAAACTGTAGTAGCCTTCAAGATTACCAATAATATTTTTTTCACTGTCTTGTTCAAGACAGGGAAAGTGGTATTTAGATAATTAAAACATTGCAGAAGCAATGTATATACCTGATATGTATGTTAACTAAGAGTTTGGGATCATTTTATGTAGTCAACTTCTTGTCACTTATTTTATGTTATTGTCAGAAATGAGAAGAGACATTTCCCACTCTTTGGATGAATGGAGGACAAAATCATTTCTTAAATTCCCCTTTGGGGAAAATTATGGTGAGTTTCTACCATACAAGCACTTAACACTGACAAATTACAACTTTTAAAATGTAGACATATGATTGTTTTAGAAAAGCTTTGGTACTCCTCATAAAGGCATGACATTTATTCATTTTTCAAATGTATGTATATCAGTATCCCTTTTTTATTTAATGTATGTCAGATGATCATTAGCTACTTAATCAACTGATATTCTGCTGCATTAACACCTCCTTCCCAAGTTATTTCTTGAATGACAAGGAGGCAGTTCAGAAACCCAAACAGAGTCTATTTATAGACCATTGGTAGCTTAACAGAAAGGAAAGTGGATAAGGAAAAAAAAAAATTCTCACTGATACTCCTTCCCACTTTCCCTTTGTAGTGAAAAAGAGCGAGTATGGTATTAGATTTTTTTTTTCCCCTAGCTGAAAATTATGTCTGAGGATCTACATTATCAGAACAGTGTTTCAGGGAGGAAAAAGAATGAGACATTTTGGGAATCACAGAATCACAGAATCGCTGAGGTTGGAAGGGACCTCTGGAGATCATCTAGTCCAACCCCCCTGCTCAAAATGGGTCACCTACAGCACGTTGCACAGGATCACGTCCAGGCGGGTTTTGAATATCTCCAGAGGAGGAGACTCCACAACCTCTCTGGGAAACCTGTTCCAGTGCTCTGTCACCCTTACAGTGAAGAAGTTTTTCCTCATGTTCAGATGGAACTGTCTGTGTTTCAGTTTGTGCCTGTTTCCTTGCGTCCTGTCACTGGGCACCACTGAAAAGAGTCTGGTCCCATCCTCTTGACACCCTCCCTTCAGATACTTGTACACATTGATAAGATCTCCTCTCAGCCTTCTCTTCTCCAGACTGAACAGGCCCAGCTCTCTCAGCCTTTCCTCGTAGGAGAGATGCTCCAGTCCCCTAATCATCTTTGTAGCCCTTCGCTGGACTTGCTCCAGTAGTGCCCCATCCCTCTTGTACTGGGGAGCCCAGAACTGGACGCAGTACTCCAGATGTGGCCTCAGCAGGGCTGAGTGGAGGGGGAGGATCACCTCCCTCAACCTGCTGGCAACACTTTTCCTGATGCACCCCAGGATACCGTTGGCCTTCTTGGCCACAAGGGCACATTGCTGGCTCATGCTTAACTTGGTGTCCACCAGCACTCCCAGGTCCTTCTCAGCAGAGCTGCTTTCCAGCGGGTCAACCCCCAACCTGTACTGGTGCATGGGGTTATTCCTCCCTAGGTGCAGGACCCTGCACTTGCCTTTGTTGAACTTCAGGAGGTTCCTCTCCGCCCACCTCTCCAGCCTGTCCAGGGCTCTCTGAATGGCAGCACAGCCCTCTGGGGTATCGGCCACTCCTCCCAGTTTTGTATCATCAGCAAACTTGCTGAGGGTGCACTCTGTCCCTTCATCCAGGTCATTGATGAAGAAGTTGAACAAGACTGGACCCAGGACTGACCCCTGGGGGACATCGCTAGCTACAGGCCTCCAACTAGACTCTGCGCCGCTGATCACAACCCTCTGAGCTCTGCCATTCAGCCAGTTCTCAATCCACCTCACTGTCCACTCATCTAGCCCACACTTCCTGAGCTTGTCTATGAGGATGTTATGGGAGATAGTGTCAAAAGCCTTGCTGAAGTCAAGGTAGACAACATCCACTGCTCTCCCCTCATCTACCCAGCCAGGCATTCCATCATAGAAGGCTGTCAGATTGGTTAAGCATGATTTCCCCTTGGTGAAGCCATGCTGACTACTCCTGATCACCTTCTTTTCCTCCACATGCTTGGAGATGGCCTCCAGGATGAGCTGCTGCATCACCTTTCCAGGGATGGAGGTGAGGCTGACTGGCCTGTAGTTCCCTGGGTCCTCCTTCTTGCCCTTTTTGAAGACTGGGGTGACATTGGCTTTCTTCCAGTCCTCAGGCACCTCTCCTGTTCTCCATGACATTTCAAAGATGATGGAGAGTGGCTTAGCAATAACATCTGCCAGCTCCCTCAGCACTCGTGGGTGCATCCCATCAGGGCCCATGGATTTGTGGGTGTCAAGTTTGCTTAAATGATCTCTAACCCACTCCTCCTCCACCAAGGGAAAGTCTTCCTTTCTCCAGACTTTCTCTGTGGTCTCCAGGGTCTGGGGTTCCTGAGGGCTGGCCTGAGCAGTAAGGACTGAAGCAAAAAAGGCATTCAGTAACTCTCCCTTCTCTGCATCCTTCGTCACCAGGGCACCCACCCCATTCAGCAAAGGGCCCACATTTTCCCTAGTCTTCCTCTTGCTACTGATGTATTTGAAGAAGCCCTTCTTGTTGTCCTTGACATCTCTAGCCAGATTTAATTCCAAACGGGCCTTAGCCTTCCTCGTCTCATCCCTGCATAGTCTGGCAATTTTCCTATATTCCTCCCAAGTGGCCTGTCCCCCTTTCCACTTTCTTTATAATTCCTTCTTCTGGTTGAGTTTTGCCAGGAGCTCCTTGCTCATCCATGCAGGTTTCCTACCTCCTTTGCTTGCCTTCCTACTCATAGGGATGCACCGCTCTGTGGGAACAAGAGAGAATTCAGGGAGAAAGATAAGGGGGCACACGGGAAAAACAGTACGTGGCAGCCAAAGCACACCACCCTTTTGCAACATGAGTAACGAACTAGCTGGTGAAGGCCAGACAGTTTGTTCCAGCTGCACGGCGGAGGAGGGAGCGATACGGAGGTATCACGGTCCTCCCCTGACCACAAAGGGTTGCATCCCAAAAAAATAATTGCTGCTCACAGACTAACTGTTGACCTATAGTACCCCCAGCCTCATTATCCCTGCTTACCATATTAAAAATCACGCCCTTTGCTGCATAACGATATGTAAATAAGGGGGGCATACCCCCAACAACCGCGCAAATGGCAACCTGGCCAATGAAGTATGTCTGCCACACTTCCACATCCCACCTTCAGCAACTATAAAACAGAGGACAGCTCACTAAAGTTTTTGGAAGGGAAGAAAATTGAACCGCTGACCTGTTCACCGGAGATTGCTGACGAGCGAGCCTCCTTCTCCCTCCCCCAAACAGGGACGCCTCTTTGGTAAGACTTGCGCCTTCGACAAACGTCGGACGTTACCCGGGAAAATATATTATTATTGAAAGCGCTTATTTGTTAGTTCGAGCTCATAGAAAGAAAATTTGTAGCAGCAAGTGCATTTATCAACGGCAATTCCGAACCTGTTGTATCTGTCGCTTTAATAAAATCTTATTCTTTTTACTTTGCGAAACTGACCCAGGGAAAGTCCTCAAACAGGGGGGCTCTGGCAGGCAAACGTAAATTATAAAGATAAGGAAGGGCCTTCCGCCCCTCCCTTTCACGCGACACGCTCTTAAGCCTGGAGGAAGTGATGTTTGAATATTAACCAGCTCTCTTGAACACCCCTTCCTTCTAGGGCCCTAACCCATGAGATTCCTCCAAGTAGATCCCTGAAGAGGCCAAAGTTTGCTCTCCTGAAGTCCAGGGTTGCGATCCTACTTAGTGCCCTGCTTCCTCCTCGCAGGATCCTGAACTCCAACATCTCATGGTCACTGCAGCCAAGGCAGCCCCTGACCTTCACATCTTCCACCAGTCCTTCTTTGTTTGTTAGTACGAGGTCCAGCAGCACACCTCTCCTCGTTGGCTCCTCCACCACCTGTGTCAAGAAGTTGTCACCAATGCTCTGCGGGAACCTCCGGGACTGTTTGTGCCTAGCTGTGTTGTCTTTCCAGCAGATATCAGGGTGGTTGAAGTCCCCCATGAGAACCAGGGCCTGGGATCGTGAGGCTACTTCCAGTTGTCTGGAGAAGGCCTCATTGACTTCCTCTTCCTGATCAGGTGGCCTGTAGTAAACACCCACAACAGTGTCACCCATGCTAACCTGCCCTTTAATCCTTGCCCATAAGCTCTCGACTCGCTCTTCCTCCACCCCTAGGCACAGCTCAATACATTCCAGTTGCTCTCTCACATAAAGAGCAACTCCACCACCTTGCTTTCCTGGCCTGTCTTTCCTAAAAAGCACGTAGCCATCCATGACAGCACTCCAGTCATGCGAGCTATCCCACCATGTCTCTGTAATGGCAATGAGATCACAGCCCTGCGACCGCACACAGATCTCTAGTTCTTCCTGTTTGTTCCCCAAGCTGTGTGCATTGGTGTACAGGCATTTCAGTGAGGTGATCGAGCATGCAGGTTTCCCAGGAAGGGTACGAGAGGATCCTCCATAGCCACATCCCATGCGCACTTCCCTGGCTGCATTCACCTGCTGGAGGCGTCCTGACTTGAGCAGTCTTTTGCCAACTACCCTGTCACTATAACTCTCCCCTTCCCCCGTCTTTCCTAGTTTAAAGCCCTCCTTACCAGTTGGCCAACCTGTTGGCAAAGACACGTGTGCCCCGCTCAGTGAGGTGGATCCCATCTCTCCCCAGCAGTTGTCGATCTTCAAACAGGGTCCCATGGTAGAAACCAAAACCCTGTTGCCAACACCAGCAGCGCAGCCAGTTGTTAACTTGGAAACTCTGTCTCCTCCTCCTCTCATCCATCCCCCTCACTGGCAGGATTGAACAGAAGATGACCTGTGCTCCCAGGCCCTTGACCACCATCCCCAGAGCTCCGAAATCCTGCTTGATGGTCTCCAGTTTGCCCTTGGTGTCATTAGTGCCCACATGGAAGAGCAGCAGTGGGTAATAGTCCAAAGCGTGGACAAGCCTTGGCAGTCTTTCCATGACATCTCTCACACGAGCCCCTGGCAGGCCACAAACCTCTCCAGACATGAGGTCTGGTCAGCAGATAGGTGCCTCCGTCCCCTGCAGCAGGGAGTCCCCCACAACAATCACCCATTGCTTCTTCCGGGCGTTCCGGCAAGGCACAGGGTCTGTTGTCCCAGGTACTTCCCTTGAAGCCATGCCCATCTCCTCCTCATCCTGGAGGGCACTAAACCTGTTCTTCAGCTGCAAGTCTTCGGGAGGAGTAGGAGCCTTTCTCCTCCCACGAGCAGTGACCAGTTTCCAGCCTTCTTCTATGGTGTTATGATGTACCGTTTCACACGGCACAGAGCCCTCTGGCAACTCCACTGCTGTGGGGGGTTGGGACTCCTGAAGCTGCACAGTCTCCGAGAATACCCTGTCTATCTCTTGCTCATCTTCTCGGATGCTGCGCAGCCTACTGACCTCCTCCCGTAACTCCCTTACCTGACCACACAACTCACCAACAGCAGCACACCTCCTGCAGGAGAGCTGACTGCCGGCCCAGGCCTCCCGGAGAGGCCCCAAGCACTCCCTGCAGCCTGAGACCTGGAGAGCTGCATCTACTGTCAGAAGGTCGGTCTGGGTCCAAGCCTGTGACACAGCAACTCCAACAGCCACTGGGGAACGTGCTGTGCAGCGTGTCACAACCATACTTGAGGAAGCGTACACCACAGGGAACAGAAACGAAGGTACCTTCATGCACCCTTCTGCGCAAACTGCTGCCTCTGTTCACTGCCTCTGTTAGCTGCACTCTAGGCCTGGCTCTTACCTAGGCCTCTCCCTAGCACTGGCTTAGAGGGTGCTTGACCGCCCTAATCAAGGGCCACCAGGATCAAAGGCCCCAACTCCCTCTGGTCGGGGCAACCGAGAGAGCTCATTAGCAGCAGCCACTCCTAGCTAGAGCTTTTCCCAGGAGCTTTTCCCGCGAGAAGTCAAGGCCTCCTGCAGTTGTCCTTGCCTAGCTTCCCCTTTCTTGTTCATAGCAATCACCTTCTAGTTCCTTGGGGGTCCTCAGAAAGCCCACAACTTCCAACAAGATCCTCAAGTTCTAGTCAGAGCCCAAACACTGCTGCGCAAACTGCTGCGTCTGTTCGCTGCCTCTGTTCGCTGCGCTCTTTAAAGGGAAGCTCCTTTAATTTTCAGAAGTTTCTGAGAATAAGTACAAGTCAATTTTTCAGTGGTGTTCAGATGTGCATAAGATACGACTAACTTTTGGAGAAAGATTTGGTTCCTAAAAAAATAATAGTCTTTAACTCTGCTTATATTTGCCTTAGTGTTACTGGAGTCTTCTCAAACTGGATAGCATCTTCTTACCCATTCAGTTACTTCTACTCCTAACTGATATATTTTTATATTAGCAAAGTTTCAGAAATTATTTCAAATGTCAAATTCTTATGTATTTGGATTTCATAATAATATAAGAAATTAAAACATTAGCTTAACTATACTTTTGACTGTGTATAATGTGTGTTGACATTGTTAATGTTTGCCATTTATTAGTACTTGATTGTACTAGATAGTTAGTACTTGAATAAAATAATAATAATCTTATAAAAAGCAAAAAAAGGAAAAACATGCTTTTGAAGAAGTAAATACAGATCATTTTAAATTACCTGAAGTTACATGTAGATATATGTGGTTTCTATCCATAGAAGCTCCACAAACTCATCTACTGAATGTGTTCACATAAAATTGGTATGAATTGTCATGCTTCTACATGTTAAAGTCCTCTTTTAACCTAAACAACATTTTTACTTCAAGGTGGAAATACAATGACACATAATGTGGGGGGAAAAAAAAGTCTTTAATCTGTATTGTTTGTTTATTTTTCTATTATTAATGGTCTCACTGATCTTGACTTTTAAAAAAAAAAAACAGAAACTCTTGATCCACAATACTTTCTCTATATTATTTCCATTGTGTATATTTTTGCCGACATCTGCCCTTATTTATCTCTTCTGTGAGATAAGCCACCCATTTTCTCCTATTATTTTCTGTGACTCTAATTTATTTTCATCACCCTTTCCTGAAACACTCTCTTTTGATTGGCATAGCAGTTTCTATTAAACATAAATGTTTTTCCTTTGCTGCAGCTTCATGCAAAATGCCACATCTGTACTGGATAACACTCTGTCAACCAAGTATTATTTTATCCATAATAGAGTTACATATTCAAGATAGCTTTTATTGCAGTGCTCACAAACATTACAATTACTTTAGAGTAAGGCCTTGATTTGGACAGGAGTGTGGAGCTGTAAAAAGAATTTCCCTTCAGTTTCTCTGAATTCATTTACAGATCTTACAAACCCTGAAGAAAAGCTATTTTGTTAAAATGAAGGGTACACATCTCCAGCGTTTGAATTTGAATAGGCACTCATTGGACTTCTACAAGCAAATATCTCAACTAAATTTGCAGCATGATGAACAGGTGAGAAAAGTAAAGCTTAAACTTCCTGCTGAAAGAGAGGCAAAGGAAAGAAAAGTCATATGTTAGTATTTGCTTTAGGTTTGGCCATTACTGCAATGTGATTTGGATTGCTTCTTTGGCTATGGAGGAACAAGAGACATGATTTAAGAATGCTAAATTGGATATATTGTAAAAGGTTTAATAGTAACACAAATACTTGAGCAACCTGGAGCTTCTGAGAAGTACTTGAACTTAAGATTATGTTTCTTATTTTTCTTTTTTTTTTAAAGTCCATTGGTCTGTACTCCAATTTGGTTTTCTTTAACTTGTCACTACAAAAAATCATATCGACAATGAGACAGGAAACAAAGGCTTTAACATCCATCTTTACTATAGTTGGCTGCAGAAAAGACCAAAACAAAAGGGAAAGATCTTTGTTGACATTCCTTTGGTGATAGAAATCTGTCCTTTCACCTCTGAAAGCCCTAACCTTTTGATTGGCCCCCATAGCCTGGGGTTCAAATCCGTAAACTCCCATTATAGACATTTATTGCCATGTTAGGCTCCTTTTGCCATCTGAAACATTACAAATGACTGGAAGGGTCTGACAGAAGTCCTGTGGAACATCATCTGGCTCATCAGGCATATCATCATTTTCTATCCAGATGAGATACTCCAGGGAACCTAAAAAGGCACTAAATGTCTAATGATTAGGCAACGGAATCCACTTCTAGTCAATGCAATCACTCTACAGAGCCATTCAGCTCACCAAATGTAGATTTCTACTTTAGGATGTGATTAATATGTCTGGAATTTATTAACCATATTGATAGACCTCTTTTGAATAGGGTGAGTTTAGACACTTAGCTCTTACATAGATACTTTTACAGTGGATATTTAAATTCAGCTAAATGAATCTCTGAGGTTTAGTCCTACCTTAACTATTTTTATTGGATTCCTAAAAATATCTTGTCCAATCAATGTGTCTCATCCAATTCAGTGTATGAAATAATGAAGATTATTCATAAAAGAGGATATCGAAAGTGTTTTAAAGTAAATATAGCCTCATCTTTTTTTGGGGGGGGAGGGGGAAGGCACACCAAAATTCTCTGTATAAAGGTTAAAAAAGAAATCCACAATATTTTTATCTTCATTTTCAGCATAGCAATCTGGACATCAAAAAGGAAAATCCCATTCTATCCCATCACTTACTCCTCCCTCAGCAGCTAAACAGTTTTTGCAGTTTGATGTTGAATAGCATAATTTTCAAAGCTTGAATAGAGCTCATAGAGATCTAATGGTAGTCCTTGGGGAAATCCTGTCCAGTCTAGAGACTCTGCTGACATAGTGATGGTCCTTTATTTATAACCTTTATTTAGTTTATTTAGTATATAACCTTTATTTATTTTATTTAGTTTCTGCGGTCATCCTCCCACAGTTCATTCAATTCTGCTTCTGTCTTTTACAAGTTTAGAATACAGTACTCTTCCTACTGCATATCATTTGTGGTACTTTTCCACTGTCATCACTCTATTTTCTATCTGCAAATTCTTGCAGCAATATAGTATTTCCTATAGAAAAGAGCTCTTAGCTCAAAGAACCTCAAAGTTTTTCAAGGATGGAGTTTTTTTCTCCATTTGTTTCCACCACCAAACTAATTTTGAGTTTCTCTGCATTAGTGTGATTTTCATATCACTGAAAGTACTGTGGCAAAGGTGTCTTTCTGTCTGAGATTTAATGTATAAACACATTACATTGGAGCCAGACTCTTTTCAGTGGTGCCCAGCAACAGGATGCGAGGCAACGGGCACACACTGAAACACAGGCAGTTCCATCAGAACATGAGAAAAAACTTCTTGACTGTGAGGGTGACAGAGCACTGGAACAGGTTGCCCAGAGAGGTTGTGGAGTCTCTTTCTCTGGAGATATTCAAAACCCACCTGGATGCAATCCTGTGCAACGTGCTGTAGGTGACCCATTTTGAGCAGGGGGGTTGGACTAGATGATCTCCAGAGGTTCTTCCAACCTCAACACTTCTGTGATTCTGTGATTACATAGATGAAGTAAACCAACAGTCACTACTCCTTACCCTTTAGAAGAGATGATGGATTATCTGTGGTCAGCATATGCCCTTCAAGGTAGAGATAAACAGGGGTACTAGAAGAAAGACATTATGTAGTGTGGAAAAACAAATGAGTGGTGTGGAAAAACAAATGGGTGCAGAGAGAGAGGACTCACAACTGTCCAAGACTCAACACAAGAACGAGATCTAGACAAATCAGAGTCTGGCCTCTGTAACTAATAGGAGTGGTTAAGAAAAGAATATGAATGCAGCACATGCTGAATCACAGATAAGCAGGGGTGACAGCCACCTGAGACCCAGTATAGTTGAAGTTAGACTTGGGGAGCCGCAGACTTTCATCCACGTCCAGCAGAAGCATTGGGAAGATCATTTCTCCTTGCCTGGTTGGGGCTTTTATGGAAAACCTTCCCCTGATCTGGTCAAGGTAATCCACATATGGTTTATTTTACTTATCTTCCATCCTTCAAGGAAAAAAAAATGTTGAAAATTGTGTATTTTTTTTTAATTTCCCTTTGAACTTACATGAAGAAGGACCAGGGCTCTGGTAACTAGAATGACTTGGAAATTTTCTTTTACTTAACCTGATGTATTACTCCTGAGAAATCTCCCTGTCACCCTTCAACTGTGTAGCCTTGAGTATTGTACTAATAATTGTTCAGGCTGTTCAATTTGTCCTTGAGGTCTAAAGACAAGCTTTAGTTTGTGCCTTTGAGAGTATATGAAAATCTGTAACTACCTTCCCCAATAGAAAAAAAAAAGGCGGGGGGGGCACATTTTTTTAAAAAAAGATAATCTTCAGTTCAACAGGAAACTTATTAAACTGAAGCCAAAGCCAGTTTTCCTCTGCTGACAAGTCTTCCACATTTTTTCTTCCTTTTTTTTTTTTTTCCTGATGTTAGTCACAGGTTTTAATTTCATCATTTCTGTTCTGTTGGAGTTCTGTATGTTAAACACCAGTTGTGTAATTATTACACATTCAAATTAAACTACACTAGAAACAGATCGTATCCCTGTAACACACTGTTAAATGTGTCTGCGTTTCCATTAGATTTAACTGTTTTAACATATTGGTTTTCTGCTCTAGAAATGTTTTCTTTTCAATATTGTTTCCCTGAATGGTTTCATTCTTCTATGCTGTGTAAGTATGCATCTTTTTTTTTTTTTTGTCATCAATTCATATAGTGATCTAGCATTTTTACAGGGAGATAGGAAAAATTCTGCTTTAAATATAAATACTAGTAGTTATATGGCATTTTAGCTTAACAGTCATGTAACCAGGAAAGAAAACCAATCACTTCAATATATATATATTTTTAATTACTGAGTTTATGTGTATTGGTAAGTATACTTCAGAGAACTCCAGTACAATCATATTTGAAAAACCCACCTTGCAATAAAGAAAGCCATGAGGAGCCCCTGCCTTTTTCTTCCCATTCTTTAGTACCCACTGAAGTTATTCTTAAACTGCATGGAATAGCTTTTGATAGACCCTTATAAAAAAAAAAAGTGGGGGACTAGACATTGCATTTTATCATTTTATTTCAGAATATTCAGAGGCCCACATGAGACTACTTCAAGCATTTGCAAATATCCATTGAAATCAGTGGAAGAACTCATGGAGGTAAAGATAAGCACCGGCACAGATATTTGCAGGAAATTAACACCATTCCCTGCACTATTTATGCTCACTCTATTCTTTTATCATTCCTAGAATCCTGGGTGTTACATGACGAGAAACAGGAAACTTCATTGCAAGGATAGAAGACACATTTAACATTAAGATGGCAGTACCTTGGTAAGAATAGAAAATGTTACTTTTTTTACACTTATCTTCTGAAGATTTTTGTGGTTCCACAGGCTCTCTCCTCACAAAAGCTTTCTAATGATACCAAGCTATTCAGAGTAGTAAAAATGAAAGTAACTGAAGAATTAAGCATCTTACAATATTGAACACTGCAGAAAACATGGTAATACCATCTTACAAATTCTTAGTATGCCTCTGTATTACATAATGAGTACATTTCTGGTCTTCCCATCTGAAGGAGCATTTAGTAACAAGAATAATAAAAAATATGGGAAAAAAAAAACTTTATATAAGAAGCAACTGGTGGATGGGAACACTTCCAGCTCAAAAACACACAGTGAAAATCAGGACATGATAAAGGTTATAAAATTGTGGGTAGCACTGAGAAAGAGAACAAGGAAACAGTTACATTCTCAAAAATATGAAAACAATAGTTCATGAAATTAGAAAGTGGCAGGTATAGTTTGTTCCAAAACAATCTAGAGAGATTGTTCCTCATTCATTGTGAGAACTGCTGAGCTCATTACTATAGGATCTTGTGAAAGCAGCTTACATGAATGATAAAGCTATTAGATAAATTCATGGAAGAAAAATCCAAATCTTGTTGAAGAGTTGGAGGTTCTGTTTGACTCCAAGACATCCAGGATTCCTTTCTCAGTTTATATATTTGAAAAACTTAAGAAGAAACAGAAATACTAACACAGAAATGGTCCAAAAGCAGGAACTCCAAAGGCTGTAACTCTAAGTCATTCTCATTGTGCCTCAGTTTGTATGTACAATCATTGTTTAATATTTCACAGGATCTTTGCCTTACTTAGGTTGGGTTCATTCTCAATATCAATCAAGGTTAAAAAAGTAAGATGGTTTTGTTTGTATGTTCTCTACTTCATTTCTTCAGAATTTGAAAACAGAAGATTTCAGTGAAGTAAATCAGGAAGGAGACAGGACTACAAAGAAAGTTATCTTATTAAGGATCTCCATTATTTCTCCAATAAGTCAGATTCTATTCTTTCTTCTTCTACAAAGTTCTTGTGTGATGGTGAGTCATTACTTACACTAGTTATGTCAGATTTTTCACAGATGATTTTTAACTGTGTGTTCATTGTTTTCTGGGTGCCAGATTTGAGATACAAAGATCAGATTTTCTGAGCAGATGAAAACTCCCCTTTAAAAATAATATCAGTTAGATTATACCACTACTTACTGATACAAAATGTTGAGGGGTCCTGAAAAATAACGTCCACAATATGTTAGACTGGGCACCCAAATTAAAGGGAAATATTTTATCTTAATATCTGTGTGTCTCACTTCTCTTCTGTAATATTTGGACTTCACAGAATTATTATGATGATAAATTTATGTCTAAAAATATCCAGGTATTTTTGTTCTGAGCTTTTATTTTGTATCTAGAACTAGTTTTATAGTTTATAATAAATCAAATGATGCAATATACATCAAATAGAAAAACAGAGATAAAATAGAGAAAATATAGTGAATAGGTTTTTCAGTAACTGAGAACTATCTATTTTCTCTAAATTGAATGAGACTGAACCTAACAACATATGATATGTAAATAAAGAGAAAATATAGCATGTATACACAAGGAGATCAAAAGAAAACTACATTGGTAACTTCCATAATGGTGTTTTATAAATATCAGTCCCTAGCTTTGCAACATTTTGTTCTTTGAGCATTCTTTTCTTTATTGGAGCATGTTCATGTGTGAGTGCATGTGCAATAAAATATATACTAAAAATGAATGCTTCTTAAAATTTGCCATTCTAACAGATGCATGAAAGGGCAAGACTTAAACTTTTTTTGTTCAGTATAGTGTCACATATTTTGCCATGTGTAAAAAGCAATTTTTATTTTCCAAAAAACGTCTTCACAAAGTGGAAATGTATTGCAGATTATATAGTGAGGAGAGCTTAGGCTAAAGGGAGCAAACAACACTTTTGATTTGTCTCTTTAACCACATGAAGAGGATTCACAGTGTTAAAAGAGTAAGAGGTTAACTTGGGTCTCATTAAAGAAATCTGAAGACAGAACTCAAAATCTGCTGATTTTTTTTTTTTTGCTGAAATGATTTCCTTTATTTACTCTCCTCAGCACTTTTTAAGTAATACTTTATTAAAAATAGTTGCTTTTGCCTGTGGGTGAACAAAAAGCCATAAAGCAGGTCAGGCACTCTTTTGTTTTCTGCTCTGTTACCTCTATCTATATCCTCTTAGACAAACCATCAATTCAGGCAGTAATTAACATATTTAACATTTTAATATTTTCCTTCTGTGTCTCTATTATTCTTGGAATATCTGAACTGTTATGTTGCTTTATTATGAAGCGAGAAAGTGATACATCAGTATTCCTTTCTTTTCTTACTTTTGTTTGGGTTACACTCAGGCGTTCACGACCTGTCTTAACCTGACCTCAGTCCCATGGATATTTGCAAACACACATAATTCTCAGATAGTATTCTCAGCAGTAAAAGCTACATACCAGTAGAAATAGTTATTGGGTACAGGTTGTAAACCTTTAAGGCATTACTCATAAGGCACAGTCGGAGTAATAATCCTGTCAGGGTCCTTGGCAGTATGGCTAGAACAAGTTACCAAGGCTCCAGAAAAGCCCAGTAAGTTGATGGTTATGTGTGACAATCCCAGCACTTTAAAGAAATGTAAAGATACATTAAAAAGTACATTTCTGAACAGAAAAATTTTCAACTTCTGATTTTAGGACTATTCAGCACAAAGCTCAGTTTTGAACTACAACCAGTGATTCCCCATTGGAAATAAATATACAGAAAATAATGGAATTTCATGTATTTTTACAAGGTTTGGTACCACAGGATGCATGTATTTTTGAAAGCATCTTATATTTATTTGGCCTTTAAAAATTAATTGATGGTAATGGAAAGCTAATGACTAGAAAACCTTCTGATTCTATCTCGCTTCCTTTATCTGCTTCATACAAAGCAATCCACAATATTTCCTTTTGGTGTTTTTTTTTTAAGTTTTAAAAGTTGATTTTCTTTTCTGTTTATATATATTGAGAACACATCTAGAGTATCTACATGTAGAACTTATTTCCTGTGCCTTGCCTATACTAAGGTGAGCACTTAGATGGACAGCACATACATCCTGGTTGCCATATGCAGCAAATGCAGATTCTCAGTCCAGACAGGAGCTGTGGTTCACTCTGCTAGTATGGATAGGAACCGGGTCATAGCACACAACAAAAGCTACAGCTAAAGCTAAATGTAATCAAAAGACATCACATTCTCTGCTTAGTGGAAACTTCGTATGTGTATCTCTGAATACTTAAGAGATGCTCTTTATGATATTTAAGTAACAATCAACTGGTCGCATGCAAGGTGCATGAAATGTAAACTACATTGCAATACGGGAAGCTTGCGGAACACATTTCATCCGTATTTTACACCAGTGAAAGCCACACTGGCTATCCTAAGAGCTGCTTTTAGCCATTCAGGAAAGAAGTTGCTCTAATTCTACATATGACAAACACAGAGACTAATCAAATCTGGGTATTGACAATATTAAAATACTGCTATTGAAGGTCAATAAATAGTAATAATTTTTGTCTGACATTAGACTCTTGAGGAAAAACTTGACTAGAACATAGGTTACTAAAGGAGCTGGTAGCAACTGACTGCTGAAATAGCGTAGAAGAGGACAGTTCTTCAGAATTGCCCTTGACAAACATTTACAAGCATTTGTGTAAGGAATAAAAATAATTGGAAGAAAAACCAATATGATGCCTCATGTTGATGAAAATGTCTGTGCCTAACAGTTTGGAGAAATTGTGCAAGAACTGTTTATTCTTATGGAAAGATTGCCCTGTACCGTGCTGCCAAGGTCAGTTTCAGCTTGAATAGCTGTCCATATAAGTGGTGTTACAGCAACTTAACTTCTAAAGCAAAGTTAGACACCACTGTGTATTAAGGGGTACATGCTTTTTTTTCTGCTGAACGAAGGAATGAAATATGGCATTAAAAGCTGAGAAGGAAGGACAGTGGCTACCCTTTGTCTCTTGAAAGTGCAGTTTCTTCTTCTAGCTATTGGGCCAAAGTTTCTCTTAATTGAAAAAAAGGATTTTTTTTTTATTATATATTTAATAGAGAAAGGAAGATAGGAAAAAGAGATCTAGGCAATAAATGCTTGTTTTGTGTATGGCTTTCCACCAAGTTACTATTGATTGCTAGGGGAATAGCATTTTCTTGTACATGTCAATCTATTTTCTCTTTTGAATTAGTATGTCTGTGACCTTATCCACGGGCAGAATGGTTTAAAAGAAGCTTGGAATAACACATGGGTAAACACAGAAGGTGCAAATTCATGAGATTTGCTATGAAAAGCAGACCATATCTGTCCTTTGTATTGAATCTTTGGTGCCATTAAGATTTTCAGGCTGTATACCTTCTACCTTTTGAACAAAGAAATGGTGAGCAATCTGGCATATGTTTTTGAAATTTAAATTCAAAACATCCAATTCTGCTCTGTTCCACAGATACAAGTATTTGGAAGTTGATGAATTAACTTGCGTAACAGAGCAAAATGGTGGGATTCTGGATTTCTTACATGGTTTGTCCTCAACAGTAATATGCACATTCAATGTTTGCAGTCAGTTGTTTGTAGCAGAGGCTCTGTGCTTTTCTTGTGAATATACTACTTTCTGGCACGCTTATCCTTAACTTATTTTTTGTACTCTGATGTGGTAAACCTAAATTATGTAGCCCTTAGTGCAACCTCAGATAGATGACCTAGCTGAAATGTTTTGGTAGATTCAAAATAGATTAGGTGAATACACTGTGTTAAGAAAACCTCCAAATATCGCTTTAGTTAAAGATGGAATTGTTAATATTATACAGTTGAGGCTGACACATTCCCATAAGGATTGGTCAACAAGCTCCACTAAATTGACCTTTTCAGGGAAAGACAATTCAAAATAGTAAGTCATAGTACTCATTAAGCAGAATAGTTAGGATGCAGCAACCTTCTCATACATACAGGCAGGAGGGAAATGAAAGGAAATATATGTCTGCACATACATTTTTAAGAGTATATTTCTTCCCAGTGCAATATGTTAATAATATGGTGATTCTGCAGTAAATACTGTATCTCAGTAATGCTACCAGGACTGGAGGTGCCTTTTGGAGACTTCTAATTCTTAGAAAGAGTAAAATTTGGTCAGATAGATTATCTTTTCTGCTGGAAGGACTGCAGAGTCATAACTTTATGCAACTTCTGCTTCGTTCTCATCTCAAGGGCACAAAATGGTTAACACCTACACTGCAAGAAATGTTCTGTCCCCCTCCCTCCAAGCCATTGCATGGCCAGATCATAGAAAGATAGGGAATTATCAGACAAGTTTAGAAATTGTTGTGTCTATTGACAAGGCTGAAATAAACTTGGAGAGCTCTCTCCTGGGATACTAGCCTAGAGTCTTTCCACTACAACAGCAAATATTTCCCTTCTGGAGCACAAATTAACTGAGGTAAATATTAGTCCAAAGAGAAGACGTAATACATAAAACTACTTCAAATGAATTGATGAAAAGCAAGGTGAGAAAAGTAAATTTCTGAGACTCATTATTAAAGCAATGGCAATGCTTACTCAATACACTCTGTTATATTTCTATTTCATGTTGATTTGCTCTTATGGATGGTTGGTGTGTGTGTGTGTGTGTGTTTATGCACATTATATTATACATGCATGCACATATACAGATATTTGCTAAATTCAGGGGATGATTTTGTTTTTGTTTTTGTTTTCCTCCTTTGAGCCCCTATAAAGGAACTTTTGATAATCAAACAGCCTTTGAGTGTCGGTTTTCTAAAATGAGTATGCATCAATTTAATAAAAATTTTGAGATAAGAATATAAACAGAATATTACATCGGTTTGATACAGACTGAGACATTTTAAAAGATATATATGTACTAAGGAAGTTTCTTTACTTTCAGGGAGCAGACTTCTGGAGTGTTATGGGTATAGTTGCATAGTTTCTTGGTCACCTAACTTCCAGGACTGCTTTTTTCTCTCATGGCTATAGAATATTGGGAGGTCAGTGCAGCCGACTGGAGCACAGTGGATGTGAGGAAGAGTTGACAGCATGTTCCAAATATGGCCTGTATTCAGAAAATAGCTCATGAGGCTAAATAGCCTTTTTAGCTAGGTAAATCAAAACCTCTCAACATAGATATGATTTATTATATCAGCAATAAGATGATCTGGGGAAAGAAATATATCTCCTTTAAGATTTCCTTTTCCTTGAAATTTAGAGTTAATTTTCAATTCTTTGCTAATGGCAAAAATCCTGCCATCTTTTCTTGGTCTACATTTCCACTGACTATGATTGGGCTGCATAAGGTTGATAAGATTTCACCAATAATAAATCAGAAATAATATTTTGCATTTCATGTTGTTGTATCAGTGAAAAGAAGTGCTGCAGAAATAGCAAGAATACTATACAGCCATTGCTGCCAAAATAGGACAAGAAAAAAAACAGAGGTATTTTTAAATGATAGGCTGAAAGCTTGTAAAGTAAGGAACAAATTTACTTTTTTTTAAAGTTATCAGTAGGCTCTGAAAAAATCATCAGGAGCTTAAAAATAGTTAAGACTCCCTACCATAGTGCTCATCTGAAAAGTTGCTCAAGAAGGTATTATGTTCTCATTAACAACAGTTAAATATCCCCATTTAATATCATCTTTATAATGCTGGCAACTGGGCCTAAGGGCACACGGTAAGTGGGCAGTACTGAAAATGAATGTAGGTGAATACAGTCATTTGTTTTGCTAATTAGACAGAAAGTCATGTTCAAGTGAAGAGTGCAAATGTTGTGAGTCCACAGACTTAAAATTTGTAATTTCATGTGCTGTAGGTACTACACAGATAATTAATTATATGTTTATTTTCATGAAACAGCTACCTGTTGTTTCACTGGAGTTACTGAGAAGGAATGGCACTAAATTATAAGACTAATTATACTGCAGGAGAAGAAACGATTTCAGCTCTTGCATTCATACTCTAAAACGTACATTCAAAAGAAGTAACACACTAATGAAAGAAGATGAAAGGCTCTGTTCTTAGGCCTCTCTTCTTTTTTTGGATGCTTTCTGAAAGTGATTGATTCTTGTTAAAGGTGTCTGACTACGTACCAGCTGTTACACTAATATCTCATGGACAGACTTTTCTTCTCTTGGCCTCTCTTTCTCTTTTAGCCTTTCTCTGTCAGCTCTTCTTGGTTCTTGTTATTAGCTTAAATTTAACATGATCAGAACTGATTAAACACTAATTTCTTGTTCCCTTTTGTTCCTTCTGCTCCTGTCACAATCATTTTTTCTTTACTGACCTGCTTTCCTCCCTGCCACTTCCTCTTCTCCAAGCTCATTGTCAACCTCAGAGCTGCAATTCTGTCTCAGACCAACAGAATACATCTTGCCAGTCTCATCTGACCCAAGTCCTTTCTTCCTTTTCACTCTGAGTCCTTTTTTTTTCCACCAGCTATCCTTATTGTGGTGGACTCAGACTTCTTGACATGGATTTCAAGATTCAGAATAATCTGGCTTCTGCCTACTAACTGTCTGGATTATTCAGTATTTTCCTTAATGATTTGGTTGATACCAATGACATGACAATGATTTTCTAAAGTGTTAAAGGAAGTTACGGGGGAAAAGGAATAAACCATACTTCATGTACATTTTGAATAGGACAAAAAGTAATTGTCTTAAAATGCAGGAAGAGATATACAAGATTAGCATTAAAAAAAATAGTTATTTTTAAATGTAGCAAGGCAAATAACTTTTTTTTTTTTTTTCTGAATAGGCTACGAAATCTTCAGCAGTGAAGGTATTTCAAAAAAGTTTGGCAAATATTTGTAAGGAATATAATCAATTTCAGGCAAAGGGATAGAATAAATGACCTTTTAAGGTTCCTTACAGCCTTATTTTTCTACTCTTCTATTACCTGTGACATCAGTAATCCCTTTGCTTCATTTGCTCTGCCTCCCTTGTTTCTCTCATAACTGTTCCTCTTCCTTTCTATCTCCTTGGAAAGCAAAGTCACCTCCAGTTATGAGAGGCTTAAGTATATTCAGTGAAAAGTATTCTTTTAGTTCACTCTCCTACTTATACTGCTTGCACACCATAACACTTTCTATGCTTTTTATCTTTTTTTTTTTTTTTTTCCTTTCAGACTTGAAGAGCTTCACATGGTAACTGTTTTCCTAACTTTGTATCTGCACAGGACAGCACTGTACCACTTAGAAATTTTTATTCGAGTTCTGAAAGAGGTATGGGATGAAGCCCCAGGTAATTCAGCTTTGTTCTTGACCGAGCTTGTAAGTTTGATGTTCAGTGCTGTGCCTGACACAGCTGTAATGCTTTCACTTGATCACAGCTAGTGCACAGCTCCCGTGGGTCTATTCACTATTTTTTTCCAAAACACTTCATGTGCCTTACAAATGCCTTCCCCTTGTTTTCTAAGAGTATCTTGTTAGTTTCTACCATTAGAAAATGGTAGACTGATACAGGTTCCTATGTAGTCCCACCATAACTGGGGGCACTGCCCCTAAAATTTGCTTTACTTGCTATAAAAGAGAAAGATATTGGAAAAAGAAGGCATCCACAGCAGATAAGGCAGAGGAGAAACATGAGCATCTGAGAAAGATCATTCAGTGCTAGCGTTATACTGAGAAAATGGAGAGTGCTGTGGATTGGGGCAGGGCATGGGGGGCATTCCCAAGTACTAGATATTAACATCACTCAGTAGTAGCAACTGTTGCATAATGAATGGACACAATACAGCAGGCAGTAGAATTGGGCCATCATAGGCTGATTGCAGAGAAATAATAACCATGTTATTAAAAGATCAAGTGTTTATGCTTTATGTGTTTTAGCCAATGAAACCTCAGGTCTTTTTATGCATCACAACAACCTACATTATAATTGGAATAATCTGGCTAAGTTTTCTGCATCATTTCAAAAATTTGCCTTAAAATGTTGCCATCTGTATGGCTTGCAAGTTTAGAGAAGTTGACTACTCTGGGTTTTCCTAGTGAATTGTAAGGACTCATAAACTGTGCAGTGTGACTTTGTTTTGAATCATCATGAGCACTGAAAACTCTCAAGATGTCTTGTGTTTTACTTGTGAAGTGACTGTCTAATGGGTTCATATTAAACTTCAGTAAAAAAGATGGTGGCTTTGAGTCAAGATCCTCTGAGAACATTTTATAACCCCATCTGCAAAGTGCACTGGTGTTTTTATCTGGCTGTAATACCTTGCTTCTGTTTTTATCTTTTATCCCATTAAATAGACCCAGATGATATGGGATTAATATTATGATAGTAAAGTATGTATAAAAGCAGAACACTGCAATGAAATCTGTATGTATGTGTTGGCAGGCAATGAAAGTCTTAAAATAGTCCACGTGATCAGGATTTAAAGTTTAGTTGTCTATATTATGACCAAGAGCATCCCCAGCAAGACACTTGTGTACACTTGCAGCCATCTAGAGAATATGTGATTGTGAAGAGTATGTTGTGGTTGCATTTTTACAGAACTGACACAAGGTGCACTTAAATGTATTTCTTATACATTCAGTGCACTTACAAAAGTGGTTTACTGAGGTAAAAAAAATGCAATTACAGAATTTCCCTGAAAAAGGGAAAATTAACAGGGAGCTTGAAGGTAACACAAGAAGTGTGGTTTGGTGTGCCCACCAAGCGTTTATGTAAGTGAAATACTGTGAGGTTAAAAATAGATTAGAAATCCTTTCTTTAAAAGTTCTTGTCTTTTGAGAGAAAGATATTTCAAGGTTAAATCAAGAAGCTTTTTTTTCTTTCCCAGTATAACTTCAAATAAATAGCTTAGAGGCAGCCCATTAGAGCTATCTTTTCGAGGGTCTGCATGCTAGACACAATACAGGAATTCAAAAAGAACAGCTATGAAGCTAGGTGGTTATGAACCTTGTAAAGTTTTAGAATCCTCCACCCAAACTGAAAAGCCTAATAAAGGAGATGTGTAAAGTTATTTTAAAGTATAATCTTCCTATGTGTAAAATGACTAAATAGATTGCACAGATTCACTGCTAGAATCTGTATGTCTTGCTGGGATCTTCTGAAAATTTTCTGAAAGTGATACATTTTACTCATGTCAGAAGGATTATGTTAAAGCTTACAAATAAAATGTTGTATATTAAATTATTAACTTTGTTTGTATTAGATATTTTTTTCACTGTTAAGAATGTTGATTAAATAATTTTAATATCAGTCCTAGGAAAGGCTGAAACACAAAAGGGACCTTTAAGATAACTCATTTTTGAACATCTTTGTTCCTCTCCTAGGAACTAGGTAAAATTCAAAAATCTGGGGCTTACATTAGCTGAAAAGGTTGTTAAACATGTATCACTCTGTCTGCACAGACAGAATTGATTTTCTGTACCTCACTCCCTTCTGTCATATCTTTCCATACTTTTTTAGTGACAAAGAAGCACAGAAAGCTCCTTCTCTTACACCAAGCAAGTCTAAAATAAGCTTTAAAAAGAAAGCTACTACAATGTCAGGGTGAGCATACTAAAGGACCTTTTCTGATGTTGTATCTCACTTATTCACACAACTTGGGAGTCAGGAGATAAAAGGAAGCAATGTAATGCAAACTGTAAAATATGTTCTACTCCTAAAGAGCTACACATAGTTCAGGTTGTGATTGCGTATGGGTTTTGTTCGTCCTCAGTGAGCTTTGCTAGCTTTCCCATGTTTGGCTGCTGTTAATGTAGCTCGTATGCCATAAATAGATTTCTTCACCTTGGCTCCCTTGGGTGGGCCAAACTAATGGACCTCTTAGCTCTGGGTCCTTCTCAACTGCAGTGAAGAGGTATAAGAGTGCTTGTTTCCAAATGTGATACTATAATGAGCTGGCACACTCTCTGTAAGTACAGATATTTGTGATATCCTTTTTTTCCTTCTTTTTTCAGGTTCTTTGACCTGAGTTACAGTGTTAACATTTAATTTTTTTCCACTAGATGTCAGAGCAGAGCCCACTGAAGTGTATGGGACAATAGCAATTCTCCGAAGCAGTTATTTCATATTCTGCAGATGTCTTAATTGCAGTCACTTCATGTTTCAAAGCTTTTTAAGTAACCATAAAAACTAAAAACTGAAATGAAAACACTATCTGGAAAAGAAGGACATGTTTATATGGAGAATTTGACTGAATAAAGGAAGACACTTGCGCAATGGTGAGTCTTCTGTAGTTGCTGCAACTCTACTTTGTGGACTTCCTAGAGGACAGAAACAATCTCAAAATTCTGGAGTAATTCCTCTTTCAGTAATTCCTGTTTCAGAATGTTATTGTTACCAGTATAAACTGTGTTTTATATAAATCCAAACAGCCGAGCTCTTCTTTCTTACCCTTTTCATTTTCCCCAAGACATCCATAAAACCAATGCAACAAAGATATCCAGCCATTACAGAAATATATATGTAAATATATAGCACAACAGAGATGAACCAAAAAATCTTAGTCTGTAACATTATTTACCCTCTGGAATGCAGACTTCATCCCTTTATTTTCCTTTCTTTTAATGGTGACAGAGAAAAACTGCACTGCCCCAACTGCTGCTATCCAAAAGACATCGACTAAGCCTCACTCCTCCCCTCCCAAGAACTAGGTAACGACAAAAACCTTTATCTTACTAAAGCACTGAGTGTGCATGCAGTTAGCCAAAGTACAGATAGGTCACTACCAAACTGATATGGTAACTTTGCCCTCCAAAGAATACCCATTCAACAGTTCTTCATTGCTAATTGCCTACAAACTGAGTTCACTAACCCCAAAAGTTATATGCACAGTAGCATATTTCCAATATAGCTATGATGAACAAGATAATCAAAAAATCCTGTATGCAACCATGCATAAACCAGTAGACTTGGAAGGCTGAATAAGGTCCCCAGTCTTTCAAACCACCTTCTATTTCACATGGCTATGATAGATGTTAAGGTGTTCAAAAATAGTCAATACACTGAAAGAGCAAGTTTTGTAATATTTGATGATTGAGAACTATGGAATCAGATCATTTTGCTTTGCATAGAAAAAGGAATTTTTGCAGTTTACAAAGCGAAATTTTAGCCAGGATATGTGTGTGTGTGTGTGTTTATGTGTGACTATTATG
Source organism: Apteryx mantelli (assembly GCF_036417845.1). Lineage (NCBI taxonomy): Eukaryota > Metazoa > Chordata > Aves > Apterygiformes > Apterygidae > Apteryx > Apteryx mantelli. Next base: position 44,485,275 of record NC_089978.1, read on the forward strand.
AAAGTCATGCACAGAAAACATCTTAGTTTCACACAGTTGTAGAGGGTCATGACAGGGTTAAGTTGGAGGGGAATTGCAAGTAGCAAGCCGTGGGAAAAGGTGAATGGGGGAACTGTTACCAGCTCGAACAAAGAAGAGTCTCAACAGGAGCAAGCATACCCAAGGACACTGGTGCAGCTGGGAATGATACATCTTGAGAAAGTACAGATAAACCAGCAAAGGCCAGTGGGAACCAAGGCTAAGAACAAGTCAGTGTTTCTCCAACAAAGAAGCAAACAAGACATGATCGCTGTGTGCGTGATCGGTGCAATGACTGGCTACCTGTGACATAATCTGCATGATGATTGGCTTAGCAAAGTGTATCTGTGAATTGCTGAAGTAGCTAACTTTTTAGTATAAATATGTGTTAGAATAAACAATAAATGTCTCAGGACACAAACCCTCCTGAGTCTGTGCCATTAATCTGCCACACACAGTTGTACTCACGTCCCACATGTTAAGTTGCAATTTTCTACATGGTATATTAGATTGTCTACTACTGTTTACTTTCCATATAGTACAGTGAAAGCCAAATATAAACATTTGGTGTAGTAAGACGAAAGCAGCTTGATTCGTCTTAATTGCTAGTGATTTCCATTTTAAAACTAGAAGGTGACAATGCTTTTGGAGACACACAACTTCTGTAAAGCTTATTATATGCATTTGTAGCCTGACAAAGAACTTCCTGTTTTGATCAGTAATGCAATGGACGTACATACAGCTGACACCAAATACCATTCAGGTATTATACAATAAACAGCCCTGATGGTGTTGGTACTGCTGTATCTCTCCTGCTGTCAATTCCACATGGTTACTTGATTGCTGTAGTCTCTAGTCTGCTTCCCTGACCTATACTTTTTCTGTGTATGGAAGGACTGTCGGAACTGTATCTCTCCTTGTCAGGGTTTAGGACTAAATGACGATGTGCTGGCTAACTGTATTTGTATACCAAAGCACTTTAATCACAGATATATGCAATTTTACAATACATGACTTTCCTGTGGAGGAGAAGAGATGGTGAAGTGAGGGAGAAAAATCAGGTGGGTTAGTGTAGTGTCTTTTTACGTGACCTCCCTGTCCTGTGGGAGAGATGGTGCAGTCCTGGAGAGCAGTTGGGCAGGTCAGGATAGCAGCACCAGTCATGCTGTGCATAGTCCTGGGGCAGGGCTGTGGGCTCCCCTGGGCTTCCTTCAGCTCCCTGTGTTCCCTGGAGGTTGGAGAGATGATCCTAGATCCTGCAGGTGCAGGATCATGGGGTTTCCAACTTTTCTGGTTTGGTGTTGCCATTGTTGGCACTCAGAATCTGCTTGTTCCAGACACTTGTGGACACTTTCACACTTCTGGATGATCAACAAGTTGTTTGCATGGTTTGACTATCTATTTTCTTGAGCACACTAAAACTACTCCGTTGTTTGTGACAGATGATTGATCATATTTTGTGTACTACTATAAAAAAGTTGGTTAAAGTTCACAGGTTTATGTTAATAGATATGCTAACTAGGCCTAACTCATGCTAACCACTAAAGTACTTCAACACTAGACTTCTACATTTACAACACAGAAACAGGTTTTTTTGCTCACATGAGAAATCTGCTCCTGGAAATGGTAAGGAAGTACCTGTTAGAGAACATCCAGCAGGTTCAACCCTCTCTGCAAGATTAGTCTCTTTTTAAAAAATTGTAATTCTTTTCACAATGGAAGTTTAAAGCTATAAGTCCATTTCACTTTCTGCCTTCCAGATAAGAACGTAACACGAGTCTTACCAAGTCAGATCAAAAGTCCATCCAGCTCAATTTGTCTCGTCTCTAACAGGGGTAGAACGCAGATGCCAAGAAAAAGAGTGTATAATGAGGGCAAACATATAAATGCTTCTTCCAAGTATTCTCTCAACTTCTAACAATCTGAGTTCAAGGACTTCCTTAGCTAGAAGGGAATTCCCGGTCATTTCATATACCTATATTGATTTCTGTTCCACCTGTCTGGTCCCACCTGAACCCATGTGAAATGGACATCTTCTGCCTCACCTTTGTTACTGACAAGTTGCTGTACCTGGCACCTCAGTCAAGACATGAAGCTATTTCACACCTTAGTGGCTCCAATAAATAAGTACATGCCACTTCATAATATCTGTGCTGAGTCTACAACAGTGTGAGAAAAACTATGAAAATATTTATACCTCAACCATTTTGTTCCCAGACAGGAACTGAAATGTGATCAGAATATTACATTTTAATACAGCAGAATGAGTAAAACAGTTGCATATGCTATCATACCCATTCCATGCTGGTGAAATAAATGTTTTCTCAGTGGTACTGGACTTCATTTTCTCTGATAATGAGCAAATATTTAAAAGATGACCAGAAGGTTCCAACACCCTTATGCACAACTAGGTTGGTTTTATAGCAGCTGTAACTTAAAATTGAGGAGTGAGGCTACAGCTGATCATATCACAAAGCTGAACACAATGTACAGCTGATCTCCTTGGTGAAGAAAAGGTGGTCTCTTTTATACAGTATTGGCTGTGGTATGTTAGATGCATTGAAAACTAGCTTATTTAAAAGGCATGAAGCAAGCTTACACTGTGTGCACAGTTATTCTGTGAAATGGTAGTTAGGCCATTCTCTGTCTTCTGCTGTACTGTTACACTAACTTTGCTTACGGAGAATTTAAGTAAGAGTGCATCTGTGCAGCTCTGGCTGTATTAGTATTAGTATTCCACCATGGTCTAGAGACCTTAACCTCAATGAGGGCTACAAACACCAGTATAAAGCTAGATCTCTGTTCTGGAATACTTACGGTCAAAGTAAAAAAGATGTATTAGGACTTATAAGCATAACTGTTAGATGACTAATCAGCAAAAAGTGATCCTCCTTACTTATCTATAGAACTACCCCATTCACCCTTTCTAAAGTACTGTAGCAAAAGCTTGTTGTTGAGCTGTTGTACATCTGAGAGTATCATTTTCTGATATAGTGATGTGAAATATTCATAAAGACATGTTAATATACATATATATATATAGTTTTGCTTATTTTCTATCTCAATTTTTAAAATGGGCTAAGTTTCATTAAATTGAAGTATGCATTTTTTGTATTGTATTGTATTGTATTGTATTCTTAGTGAGAATGGCTCTATGCCAGTCCAACAACAACAAAGTCAACATAAACACAGAACAACTCAGTCCCTGAAATGAGTACACAGTTGTATATCTGAAAGAAGTGCCTTAACTATCAGACCAGAAAAATTTGTCTGCTTTTCTCTTTATTCCGTAACTCAGGCATTCCTGGTTATCTCCAACAAGAAGGATATTCTTTTTTTTTTTTTTTCCCCTCCATGAGTTGCACAGAATGAGATGGGTAGTGTGGGTAGTGGCCCACACTGAGCAAAAAACAACAGGAAAAAAACAAGTTTCTGTCTCTGCCAAAAGAGAGTCAAACTTCTTTTTTCCACAAAATAATCTTAAGCTACAGATAATTTAGAATAGTAGGAAACAAACATATTTATTTATCTGTGCTAACATAAAGAAAAGAATTTCTTTTGAACAGAATATCTTTCAGAAGACTTTAGACTAGATGACCTTGTCAAAAAAAGTAGGATTTTACTTATAAAAAAGTATTGATGACACAAATTTAAAAGATAATAAAGGGCACTGCATTTGTTGTTTCCTAATTACATATCACCACCAATTTTAAAAGATGTATTAAAAATCCTTGCTACCCAACTTGCAAATGCATATGCTAGTTCCATCAGTATTATGGTCCCATGATTTGAACACAGTAAGCTCTTCCAACTCAGTTCCACTAATTTATATTTGCATGCCCGCATTTTCATTTATCTTCTTTTTCCTGCCCCTAAGCTTAGCAATATCATCCTTATTGAAAACCAAGTACAAGTACTCATTTAATTTTGGGACTGCACCTAGATAACCTTTAATCTAAATGTCATTTTCACTGCATAGTGATCTCACCTCTTTTTTATGCATTTGCATGACTGAAGAAGTCTGATTATTGGCATTAACTTTCTTGCAAGGTCCAACTCATCTTGCCTTTTTTTAATTCTTCCTTTATCCCTGACTGGGCGCAGCTGTCTTAGCTGATCAGTACTTTTTCCATTCTTGGTAGGCTTACTGCTTACTCTTGATATCGTTTTAAAGTGGTTATCCATCTGCTTTCATCTGGAACAGTTGTCTAAAAGATAATTTATCCCTTTGTGTGGGATGCAAATTGCAAACAGGTTTTTACTCTTTATATTTAGTATATTCCCAGCTTCCAATGCATTTATGTCCTTGAGGGCTTCAAACCAAGATTACTTCACTTACTAGTTCTTTGAATATCCCATTTTGGAAAAAACTCCTCCCCAACAAAACATAACGTAACTGTCAACATCTTAAATGCTCTTCTTTATTAGCAGAGAAGTAACTTATATATCATTTTCACTTGTTTTGACATGATAATGTCAAGTCTTGCACTGCCATCATCTCATTTTGTCTTGATAATGTACCCATACCCTTGACATCTTCACAGGCCAATCAACTGAAGCTTTGACATTGTAGTATGGTCTGTGGTAGAACTGCATTGACATCTTCTGGGATAATTTGCGATGGCAGTATGTCCCAAGGAAACAAGTGTCAAAAAAGCTTTGACACAAAAATATAGTTGCCGTTCCTCAACAATTGCAAATATAGTTGCAATACTTCAGCTGCCATTAGCTTACTTAAGCACTTGACCATTTTAACACCTTTTATTATTGAAATACATCTACATATGTTCTCCTTGCTAATATAAATTGATGCAAAATAAGTTTATGGGTCAGAAAACATAGCCCGAACTTTTTTTTTTTTTTGCCGTGACAGTGTTATATGTTGCTTAAGCCTTAATATATGAATATATGAAGAAAAAAAAAAGAAATATGCCACTCAACTTTCAGTGTCCCCACATGATTTGAATGGAATGAGTCTCAGGCAGCATCCCATTCTTATTTCAGAGATCCATTGCCTTATTCTTAGTTCTGTGCCTTGCTCACTATGTGAATTTAGACCTCTCTTCACTTGTGTTCAGTTATCCATCTGCAGATTGATCATGCTAACTCTTCTCTTCTTCAGAGAGATGTTATGAGAATTATTAAATAAATGCTTACATTCTATTTTCAGAGCATCAGATCAGAGTAGCAATATCAGTATAAAATTGTTATTGAACCAAATCACATAAAACAATTTCAGGGCTAGCTACTAAAAAACACAATGTTTCCTTCAAATTCCATTCCAGTTTATTTGCTGTTTACAAAACATTACAATTAAAGCTGATAAACTGATAAGCAGTTACTCATTATGGAATGCTGAACAAAGATTATATGCCGGAGTATACTGTCCAATCTGTTTACTTTATTCAAAAGGTGAAAGAGAATGCTATAAGACACCATTTTTGGTAGTTGATAGGGAAATCAGTTCTAAACTCTTGCACAGAACTGTGATCAGACTAAGAGACTAATTATAGTTTCCTCAACACTTTTTTCCCAGGTTGAGGACAGACCTTGACATTCTCACTTACCTTTAGGAGATTAGCTACATTTACACCTGCTGATTTCAGAGGAGGTTTGTAGTTTTAGAGAATGTCAGTCCAGGAGGCCTATTTTACAGGACCTACATTATCTAGTTCTGATTTTTCTTTTATATGTACTACAATCAAAGATCAGAGCTCTATTGTGCTGGGCACTGTAAAGACAAGTAATCAAAAATCAAGCCCCTGCTATAAATAGTTCCCAATCTAGATATCAGTAAAAATGCACCAGGGAGATGAAGCAGCAAATCGAGTAAAGAGGGAAAGGTGGTAATGAACAGTCATTTTAGCTTACAGTTTCCTGAATTGCTTTCTGCATAGTCACACACCTTCGACTAGAAGGGTGGCAGATATTTTCACCTAGAATATCTTGCACAGTGAGTGGCATTTAAGATGTCCTCCCAGGAACATGAAAGAAATCCGGATGTAAACACTGACAGACAGAGAAAGAAATAAAATACGGTTCTCCTCCTTTCACTGATGAGTTTTCCAATCAGCAGAATATTTTGTGAAATGCTTCTTCATTAGTCCTCTTCTCTCACATTTTGTAGTTTGTTGTTTCTTCTTTTTTTTTGTTTGCTTGTTTTGTTTTTTTGGAGAAAAAAATGGCCATAAGAACTTTTTTAAGGAGAGTATCCCAGCTCTGGAATCTTTCATTTCCAAAGGCACCTGCCTGTAACCCCAAAATAACAGTCTGGGGCCAATTTATATACTTTGCCTTTCAAAGTATATTATAACATTCTAGACAGATCCTTGTTCAGAATTTAGGCTATTTTGCCAGATGTAAGATATCTGCCTTCATGAAATGTATGTGGATACAGATATTTAATTTAGGCTGTTTGATTTCATTGCCAAATCTGAAAGAAATAGGTGCAGAAGTCTTAAGGTCTTGATTCTGGACAGTTTTGATTTCCTAATTAACAATGAAAACCTAAGATCCATTTTCAAAGATGACTGTGGTACTTCTTACCCTTGAGGGCCTCTGGATTTAGTGGGACTTCAGTTTCTAAGTCATTCAAATGCCTTAGAAAGTATTACACTACACTTAGAAGAACTGACATCACTAGATGCCTTATTTATTCAAAATGTTTGCTGTTTCTTAGTATTAAATATTTAGAATCTTCTGGAATTACCCCAGACGTCTTACCAAGTAAGGAAGGAATAGGAGGGTATTTGAATCACAAGATGTGATGGACAATGCTGGTTTTCAAAAGAAAGATAGGAAGAATAAATTAATCATCCTCTTCTGAATGTGGATATAGTAACAGGTCTGTGATACTAGCAACATGAAACTAAAGCCAGCAATTGGTCTTTGGGAGGAAAATGTACTATATGCAATGATCAAGTGAATATTAAATTAAAAGTGAAATTATTTTTTCACACTGAAATTCCACTGCCTATTTTCCAACACATAAGGAGACTTAGTCATGTTATGATGGGATCTACAATAGCCTGCATGCTGAACAGAAAGCTGAACACAGATACAGTCAGCGTATGTCTTGTATCCCGTTTCTATCTGCTTCCTTAGTAATTGTGTTACTTAAGGAACTGGGACCCAGGTAGCATTCACAAATGGATACCTTTCATGAAGACAGGCACTTAAATTAACTGCTGCAAAAAAGAACATGGTCACTCCTTGCATTAAAAGCACAGCTGCTTAAGAAATATTTCTGCTTCCTCAGATTATGTGAACTGGTAAAGAGGGGATTTACCCAAGATATGCCATACCAGGTTCCACCTAAAGGGGTTCAGATCTGTAACAATAACGTTCTTAAAGAAAGCCTTAAATACCAGGCTCCAGGCTATAGCATATTTACAAAAGAGGAAGACAAAGAAAAAGGGGTCATTAAATCCATTTTTGAAACTGCTCTTCCCCGTGGGAAATAATTAAAAATCAACTGGGGAGAAGGCAGAGTGAGCATGTCACTATACCCCACTGCATGCACTTGCCCACTGGGAATGGAAAATCCAACAACTGCTTAAAATGATTTAAGCAAATTCATTTCACTCTGAATGGCAATGCACATTATCAATTATAAGATTAGGACAAGTCCCCAATGATTTTATTCTAATGTCATCTCATTTAAAAAAGACGCATTTTTGGATGAACCTTTAATTACTTTTTAAAATAAACTTTGTGCACTTTGAAACCTTATACACAGGAATTCATACTTTCACTGTAGAAATATATATGAAAACCTATATTTTATGTAGAAATCTGTATTTTAAATAAAATAGGTTATAAAATTTATATTGTAAGTCTATATAAATTTTATAAACATATGCTATTATAATTCTCTCTATATAGGTCTCTCTATATTTATATATCAACACTATGTAGAAACTATTTTTATATAAAAAAATTAAAATGCTTTAAGTTTGCATTTTGAATTATATCAACAAGTTTTATTCACTATTTGAAGCACAGAAAGTATAGTAAAATCCATAGCACAAGTCATGCAGGATTCGGGAAAGTTTAGATACAATTGCGAAGAAAATCTAGATTTCATCCAAAAAATCATATATGAAAAGAAAATGGGACTGATTATCATAGATAAAAATTCTTCAAGCAGTTCCTGAAAGTCTGTGTAGAGAAGGTAGATCATTTGCTACCACTGACTTGGAAAACAGATCAGCTATTACTGATACCATTGTTGAAACAAAAAATAATGTTATTAACTAAAGTTCCACTGTGGCATTTTCAAAAATGAAGCATAAAATTTCAGTATAGAATTCACAGGCATTGGAAATCATCAAGAATATATAAATATATATATAAAGGTTCAAAAAAGACTGTCTTTTTAAAAAATAGCAACTATTTCTAGTGTTGTTATAACAAATATTTGGAAAGAATTTTAAATCTCATATATCAGAGCTGGAAGCAGTCTAAAACAGACTGAAATTTAGTATGAGATTCAAATTAGAGCGATAAAGTTAAATGAGATCTAAACAGGTAAAAGAGGAGCTAAGATTCCTCTTCTTTCCTCCAGACAGAAGATACTGGATCCTTCTTCATGCTCTCTGTAGGCCTTAATATTCTCTGTGATGTTGTTTAACTTTCTCTTACCGCATTTATGATCTATGTACTTAAACGAAGTTCAGAGGAGTGATGTGAATTATATATATGTTTTTATTGAACAAGCAGAAATATGTAAACATCTCCTAATTGCTGTCGAAGCCAAGGAGTCCATGTAAAATAATACAGTATCCTGTGTAATTATCTGTGTGGGTCCAACAGCATTTATAGTTACATTAGTATTATATGCAACAAAATGACACAGCTACATAGTTTTCTAATCTGAATCAGCTCAGGCCCACCTCTTGGGGGTCTACAATGTGCTTTCATTGTTCATTGTCATGGTTCTATTCCTCCCCAAAAAGATGGTCTCAGAAATGCTGTTGATAGCTGCATTCCACAGCCGTATTTCCAGATCAAAAAGTTTTATGTGAACCAACGTAAGAGTCCCTACGAACACAAGCTCAATAGCTACGACAGAAGAAAAGCATCAGGGATGCTACACAATTTCTCTGTAAATACCTCAGAAACCATTTATACAGCTAAGTAGCTTGTAATGTCCAAAATAGGAGAAAAATGAGTTACATTCACTAATTACTTGTTTTGCAATGTTGTATCACAAACTGTCAAACAGATCTAAAGTATTTTTCAGGGGTATACATTATTCAGAGATGACTTACAATTCAGTCCATATGTGTCTGCTCGGTTGCAGATTTTAGTCAAATAATGTTTGTAAAAACATTCCTAATTTACATAGGGAAACACTGAGTAGACAAATACGTATGTTCTGATATATTGCCTATTTTGCTTAAATGTAACATAATTCATAACTGAAAAATTGTTTCTTTCTTCTGACATTGTATTAATTGCTCATCCAATGCCTGACTCCTTATGCGTATAACTAAGACCTTTCTCTTCCTTGTCTGTTGTCGGCAGTTGTTTGGTACTAATGACAAAGATGAACATCTGTCTCCTACTTCTACAAACGAGGTGTTACTACTTGCAGTAGGCTTGAAAATGTTCACCAGTCACTAAGAAAGAATGTTTTTTATGCACCGTGGTTGTAATATCACAGAAGCTAATAGGTAAAGAAAAATGTTAGTTTTAGATAGCCACTGAAAGAAGTTTTCCTGACTTACATTTTGGAAAAGAGACTATGAAATGGCTGAAGATCTTTCAGATGAAGGAAAAAGGGAAGAGAAGGGAAGGGAAGGGAAGGGAAGGGAAGGGAAGGGAAGGGAAGGGAAGGGAAGGGAAGGGAAGGGAAGGGAATTCAGTTCTTTTAATTCTGAAAATAGATATCATGTTGGAAAATATATCAGAAAACTTATCATAGATGAAAATAAATATAGTTTTTTAAGGATGTAAGTCCCGACTGAGAGGTCAAATACATATTAGTGAACAAGGAATGGAACTTTATTCATGGTTCATCACACCCAGGATTGTCATTTATTACATAATTAGAACCATCTTGCATCTATGCTACTTCATTTGTAACTGTTCAAGAACTTCAACTGCTATTGTACACTTCTACTAGTCAATATTTTTTTTCTCTATTTTTGGAAAGAATCCTGATAGACTTAGGAAGACAAGGGACTATGGCTGCATAATAAACATTAGCAGAGCTTGTTCTAATTGGCTACTGAAACATTTACAGAATCCTTTTAGTGCCATGAAGGTATCAGCATCATAAATTACTGATAACAAAATCTTTTAAGTGATCGTAAGTATAAAGTGTTGTCCTTAATACACTGTATGTACACATATCGCAGAACTGATTGTTTTAAATAAAATCTAGACTTCCAACTGTTTTCAACTACTGTTTCCAACAAAAGAGTACAGAGGTTTTCTTTTACCTATATGTGTTTACCATGAGTCTGTTACTTAGCATTGCACATCACCTTCAAGAAAGAAATAATATATCTGTATTATTGTACTTATTAATTTAGGAATGGGAACAAGTTATTTTTTTTCTTTTTTTTGTTTTGTTTTTAACACAACATATTAAGGACCGGGTATACCTTTCAGTTAAAGAAAATGATTCATTTTGATTAGCGATGTTTCTTGCTGGCAAAATAAATAGTGTTTCTTAGAGTAAATGCTGCATGAAGATGACTAAATTTTACATTTTACCCTACTTTGGTAGGTACAGATAAATAATTAAATAGTTTGTACAAACAGGGAGGTGCATATACAGACATGAATAGTGACTTTACTTAGGCCAGCAAATACACAGTATAAGAGTGCCATCTTCTGGAATTAATATTTCTTACACTTCTCATTTCATTACAGTCTTTGGCTCACAAGAAATATTAGTTAAAGATTAATGATGTTTACTTGCTTGTTTGCTCTGTATTTCCCTTTTCATTTGTCTAGGCTGGTTTTAAAGTTAGTAGCTCCTGTACAAATTACTTGTACTTGAACTCTTTTCCAGATAAGGACCTTTTAGAGAGTGTGAATTTAAAAATAAGCAGGAGTTTAGGCTTTCAGATTTATAAGGAGTTATACAATCCCTAAGGGTTAAAACAGTCTGAACAGTAATTCCCTCAACAGACAAGAATCAACTTTAACTGTTTTTTAAAAGTTTTAATCCTTTATCTTGATAAGCTTTAGCACAATGTAAAATAAACTGAAACTGTTACTTCTTCTTTTTTGAAACTTCAAACTGAATAGTCAGCTCTGTTGAGCATGGTCTGCATGAGTGGCAAATACTGATTATAAGCATATGAAACTATATGTTCCTTGGGAGCAGGCAAACATACACACTGCACCACACACAAAATCTCTAGAACCTCATGAGTATTTTTCAGGGAAAAGCATTCGAACTAAGTATTGACCCTTAAAAATAAACACACATTTCCCACTATGATAAAAATATTCTGGTCAAGACACCTTTATTTCTAATAAAAAATATGTAATATAGTTAATTTTAATCCCACACGTAAGATAGAAACCTGTATGGTCTTTAAATAGAGACAGATCAGGAATCCAGTAACAGCAGAATTATCCTTGCCTTATGAAATAAGACTTTGTATCCATAAATTGTAAGCTTAAAAACCATAACAAGGCTTTATTCCCAGTGTCTGGGAATAAGGCCTTGGGGAAGTGGTTCTGTAAAACACTGTCCTCCTTCCTTTCTTAGGAACTCTATAAAATTGAATCTCATCTACTGTACTTCAGCTGAGACTTTTCTGTTAGTGTTTTTTTTTCCCCCTAGCCTTCATTATTCATGTCATTTTTCATATTGCTACTACCAAAGCCAATAATAATTTTTCCTGTATCTTACTTATTCTTTGTGCACTTAAAAGCCTCCAAAATGAAATTCCTCTTTTTCTCTGCTCTTAACGTTCCGGATAAAATATGCCTATTTGTCATCTTCCCAAGCTCTCTACTTTCTGTTGTCAACAATCAGTCCTCCGTTTTAGATTTTCTCTCCCAAAGAGATTTTCTTTTTGACCAGACCCTATTTTCTGTCCAGCTAATCAACCACATGCTCATCAGAATCACCTCTTTAATCCCACCTTCTTCCTTCAGGGAACTCAAAATATGATCCTGTAAATTTTGTATATACCTCTTCCTTCTTCTAACATCCGAGAATCAAGACGGAATAAATTTAAAAAAAAACTTTCTAAAAATATTTCTATACGATTAAAATTCAAATGAACACAACAGTTGTTCAAGGTTATCTCATTGTCAGTAAGTGTATTACAGGAGTTCAACACCTTTTTCCAAATGATGAGCCCTCTAATCTATTTGAGTAGATAATAACAAAATGCTTGTGTTGCTTTGGTTGCTATTTTTCTATTCCATATTCCATCCCACATTGTCTCCTTCAAACTGTTAATACTGATTCGAGAAATCTGTTCTCACTACTATATTCTTGTATATCAGCAGTTCAAAGTAACTCTGTTATAAGCATTCTGAAAACAGAAGTCTAGAAAACTGGCATTCTCAAACACAGACGTCTTCTCTATCTTGTCACAGTCTCTCTGTGGATGATGGATGCATATTAAAAGACTTCCTATGCAGAGAGTTTGAAGAGGATCCAAGAACAGTGAATCAAGACTCGAGATAGGGGTATAAACACATTACAGTATGATAAACTCTTTTCTGTATGTATATAAAGCTTCTTACTTGCTCTAGCACTTTCAAAACCATATTTCAAAACAAAAAGAAGCCAAAGAAAATTACAGATATATTTTACAATACTGAATACAATATTGAAGAATGAAGATGGGCACAAAATATAACAGGATAAAAGACCAGTCCTTTGCTCTAAGTGTCCTAAAGTTTAATATTAATTATGAGGAATTGAATTAAGTATAATAGTATTAAAAAAACAATGAAAGATACAGTTTAAAACAAAAAACTGCATAGTTATTACATAGCCATACATTATTATAATTCACAGTTAAAGAATTTATTGAAATATCAACACTTTTCAGTACTTAAAATATTGTTTGGAAATAGTGAACTTTGAATATTATTCTTGGATTTTTTTTTTAAGATTGATAATCTAATGAAATTCAGTTTTTAAAGGCATATTCTATGAATGATGAAAAATTAGTAAAGGTTTGTAAACATTAAGAGTGTAATTTCAAAATGCATAGGACTGATCTACTGCACTGACGGTTTGAAAATCATGTGTCAGATCCTTCTCTGCCAAAATATAATATTCAAATATGTATGCATGTTTTCCACGTTTTGATATTCTAAGGCCAAGGTTTTCAGCTGTTCTTTTGCAACCGCACATGCTATGAATAAACTGAAAGCAAAGAGTCTAACAGCAATGGAAAATAGAGATGGAAGAGACTTATCCAGCTAGCGTACAATTATTATAAGGAACCATATGTTGTAGTTTAAGACCAAACAGTGCGAAAAATAAATGGACACTTTAATCATAGCTATATGGGCAATTTTACGAATTACGCGACTGCCACCATTCCCTGCCCCGCGTGAGGGGGGCGCTGGGGCTGCCCGCCTGGCTCCGGCTCCAGCTCCGGCTCCGGCTCCAGCTCCGGCGTGGCGGCCATGGGGCTCCCAGCCTTGCTGGGGCGGCTGGAACCGGCTGCGACCGGCCCGGGCCGGTTCGTGGCCGCCTGCACAGGCACCGGCTGCTCCCCACACCCAGCCCTGACCTGCACCCAGGACTCCATATCATATAATCCTTTTCAGAAATGAATCATTGTTTCTAAAGACCTTTTTTCCCTTAGTAATTTTTTGTTTGTTTGTTTCCTCTTTTAAAGAGCCCCCCTCTGCTTCATAGGCCGTTTTTAGAAGCTTTTTCAAATTTTTGATTCACAGTCATCCTTCAGTTAACTAATACAGCCAGAATTTGTGCCATTACCAACAGAACAAGGTCCTTCCTAGAGTTTATCAAACAACTGAATTTCATCAGGCCCTACGAACACAGTCCTGAACTTAACACTGTGACCTGGTATATCATTCCTCCAGTTTTAAAGTTCTTTACATTTTCTATACGACACTGTAATCGTCCTCTATCCCAAACAACACCATACCCCACTCAGTGACCTCTAAAATGACAATGCCACACTCCTATGGTCTGTATCTACGCCTGTACCTAAAATACTAAGTGAATTTGGCCTCAGCACCCATATTTGCAAAGTTTCACCAGTAAACTCCCTTCATGTCAATTGCTCCAGTTTCTGCACAGCCTTTATCTAAAATATTTCTTTTTTTTTTTTTTTCTCCAGTGTATCTACTTGTTTCTCCTGTGGCAGTCCTCAGACACTTTTAATGAAGTTCAGGGAGATTTTCTAGACAAAACAATCAGCTGCCAGTGAAGGAAATCAGGTCATTTAGCACAGCCTACTTTTAATAGAAATCGGTATTGTACGTGCTAGAGCTGCAACTTTAAAAAAGCCACTATCATGAACCTCATGCTAAAATTGTGAGTGTTAACAACATCTACTGAAAGTAATTCCGAGCTTTGCCAGGGATTTCACTGAAAGCTGCTAGACTGCTGTTAAAGGATTCTGAAAATTCTGTCCTTAATATATGCATTTTAATTGGCTCTACATTTTTATAGGTCCAAGATTAAAGAAAAAAAAAAAGCATGACACTTTTTAAATTATTTCAAATTATAGAATTCTGTCAAAATATCACCTCTAAGCATTCCTTGTGACACGAGCCCCAGAAACAAATTTGCTAAGACAATGTTGTATATTTAAAAGGCAAGTTACAAAATGGTAATGGACATACAAGACCCTGTAGCTACAACTAACCTACTGTCCACATGTCAGGTTACTTTTTTTTTTTTGAACTTGACTTCCATCGTTTGACACTGACTTACCTGGATGTCAAACTAAATTAGGCAAAGAAAAGAAATATTCCTAAGTAACAGTGAATGAGTTTAATGCATCTTTTTAGAAACATAGCTAATTAAGTAGTTACCAAAATCATTTTTTGATTTACCATCTCACAGGTAAAAATAGGCAAAGTTGACATGAAGATGATCCTTGAATCTTTGCATATGCCCCAAATCAAATAGTTGTAAGGATTTTAAGTGTGCCAGAATGCACACTCTCCCTTACAATATCTTGCTTTTTTTTTTTTTTTTTTTTTGATATTTCACCCAAGAGAATACCTTTTGTTACTTAAACAATGACTAATTAAAATTTTCCTAGGTAAATATTGTCACAGGAAGAGTTTAAAGGAGTAGACATGGGAAGTTTATGCTAAAATCCACACCTTTGTGCTTCAAGGATGGAAACAGGACTGAGATCTGAATTCAGTCATGCTGAAATATTTTTACTTACATCTGAAAGTGAGTCATCTTCAGTTTAAGATGTCACTTGGAAATTAGTTTCTAATATGGGAAGCTGAAAGGTTCTGTAAAAGATTTATTTTCTGGTCCATAGCTCAAGAATACAGCAAGGGAAATGAACATGTCTCTGTTTTGTCAAAACTACAAAAACAGTAATATTCTAAATATGAAATAATCATTTCTAAGTATACACACTGTGTACGAAGAAGTGTCAAAGCAATATTCGTCCTTCTTAGCATGTTGTCAGATGATAATTCAAGCAAGACAAAAACAAATCTGAGGTCCACTGTAAAAATTCATAATGCAATGATACTGTAGTACAGAAAGAGTTACAAACAGATATCATCTTATTATTTTATTCAGTGTTTTTACTTTGGCTGAAAGCTTATAAATAAGTTATAACATATATACACATTATTTTTTTACTCAAGGACATCTCTTTATAAACACTGATGTTGAGTTGTTCAGTTAAACGATCTGGGTTTCTAAACTTTCTAATGTCATTTTGCAGCAGGATAAGCAAAATGAATATGGAGTTAAATGGAATCCAAGCCATTCATTTTCTTAAAAGGAGTCACATCCTCCGTTGTGCTAGAGGTCAGTGTCTGATGTACATATAGAAATTAGAATTCTTGTATACATTATGGATTTGTACTCCAGAGAAGGTGGAAATACATAAGCATGTGTAAGGAACTTTACAATTAGAAGTCTATAAAAACCTCAGCGGCACCAGTGAAAAGATAGGAAGGACCAATAGATAGGCTTTCTTCACAGACCTCTCTCCCCTAACTGACAAAATTCTTCCATGTTTTGTGACACCTTTCCAGACCTCTATAATACAGCTTTCTTCATTTCGCGGAGCAATTGATCTAAACTCCCCTTGGTATACCATGGTGTGCCTTGGTGCACTGCCATCACCTCAACAGAATTTACTTTTATTTTTTAACAGTGATATAACAAACACTCGAAATGCTGCAAACTGTTTTTTTCTCAGTTTTGTTCCTTTGTTACCCAAATTTGCAAGCATTCCTGTTCCAGGGAGTAATACCTTTTCAGAGAGCAGAAACATATTGACAGCTTATTTATTTTAAATGCTTTATACTTCTCTAATATAATGTATCTGGAAGAAACATCTACTAGGATTGAGAAGAGGAGATGGAAAAGGGTTAGTAGAATTATATAAAGATTAGAAAAAAATGTCTTACAGTCAAATTCTGGTAGAGCACAAAAAGATTAAAAGGCAAGTTGATTATGGTTTGTAAATACCTTTGCAGAGAGAAAATGTAAAGTATTAAAGAGTCTTTACTTTGTCAAGGAAAGTCATAACACAAAGCAGCGTATTGAAAGCTGAAACCAGATTATTTCAAATTAAAAACAAATTAGGTTATTGCTATGAGCTGAAATAATAGTAGTTATTAACAGTAAAAATTGTAGAGGATTAATATGAGAAATAGTGAATTGTTCAATCTTTCAGTCAAGCTAGATGCCCTCCTGGAATACATGTTTTAATCAAATAGGTTATTGAGCTCAATGTGGGAATAAGTGGATGGAATTCATGTGATATACAGGAGGTCAAACTGCATGATCTAATGAACCTTCTGGCCTTAAAACGTATGAAACTATGAAGAGTTAACCAATAAACTGCTTGACTTCCCCCCCCCGCCCCGGTCTAACTCGGCCATTTATAAGAAGGGACAGATTCCTCCAGGAACAGAAAGAACCCTAGGGCTTCATCTTTCCCTTTCTTGCACATTTATATCTATTTTGGGAGGCTAAATTCTGTGTAGTTAGACAGTTAGTTCCTGACATGGAAAAATGCTAAGCCTTTGTAGTTCTGTTTGTGAAAGACCAAACAGAAGGCTAGGGAACACAAGTTCCCAAGACTCATTGCTAAAAATTCAAAGGTATCTCCTATTTACCAGCTTCTCAAAACTGCTGAAATTTATTCAGATGAAACATATGTTTGTGTAAAATATAAAGAAATACAAATAATAAAATGACAATGTGGAAGACGAGTTAAAGGAGATTCTCACCTCTCAAAAACTGTCAGTTTTATAATAGCAATCCAAATAACACTGGATTCTTTTTTTAATCTATTTTGCTCTTCCCTGATTTGAACTGGAAGTAATTCAGGGAAGTCTTGTGGTATGCACTACATATTTTATGGGCCAAATGATCAGTTATTTCTATAAAACATGGATCAACTTGTCTCAAAACAGAAATGTTACTTTAAAAAGATATTGATCTTGTGTAAGGAATTTACAAACTAATCATCTTTCAGCTGTTATTTTACAGCAGGCTATTTGGCACAGAAAGGTGAAAGTTGTCACTTTTCAACCTACCGCCACAGAAATATGAACCCTTAAAGTGGGTGTGAGGACAAGCCATTAACCTTCTCCTGTACAGACACTGTCTTATCCTAGCAGTTAGTAATATAACTTCATTACTTCTCAGACTGTGATGATCCCATGTGTTAAAAGTAATTTAATCACACACACACACACACACACACACACACTGTAAATATTTGTTCAAAGCACTTCAGAAAATGGTTAGTAAGCCCCCTGTAAGATGTTGTTTTCCTTCATCATGCACATCATAGTACTCCTTTGCTTTATGTTCAGAATCCTTGGTTTTACAGTGTTGGATCTCACTTTTCTATTCCTCTTTTTTGTTCTTCTAATCAGAAATACTAATAACAGTGAAATACAAACATATAGAATCCACAGTACCTAAGTTTGTAGAAAGATTCTAATCAAAATCTCATTATCTATTGATTGTGTCTACCTCTCTTTTTTTCTCATAAAATCAGAACTGTTAGGGATATTACTTTCACGAGTCCAACAGTTTGGCAGCAGTTGTTTAGTACATTTCAAACAGATGAGATTACAAGAAATTTATATTTCTCTATTTCTACACTACTGAAAAGTTTTGTATTGATATCCTGTTTGACTATGTGGAGGGAACACATTACAAAAGCTTAAATGATGTCCGTAATGCAATGCAAACTGAAGGAAAGCAGACAAATAGTTTAACACAAAACAAAAGAAAACAAAAACTTTACACTTCTTTTTAAGTTCAGGTCTTAGGCTTTAATGTATCATGGGGAGATGACAAATCTGCTGCCACTAGTTTAAATTAAAGCAACTATAGATTATATCACCTGGCTACAGTTCTCTCCCACATCCTCATATTGAATGAAGGTTCATCAGAGTATATCAGCTTTACATGAATTTTACATGAAAGAATTCTCAGCTAGTTAGTTACAGGTAGAATGCAGCTCTTTATATTTCCTGAGCAACAAAGGAACACGTTACCTCAGCTGCTGTAAAACATGAAAGCAGCATCATAAACTTATTACTGGATGCTTGCTAGAAGCTCAGCCCAGCCTAACCAATCTTGCAGCAAGACTGCTGAGAAAACAGGAACACAGATTAGGTGACAGTTACAAAGAAGCTTTCTGATAGTCATCTTCACGGATTATGTTCACTGGTCATCAAAATCAAACATTCTAATGAAATACTATATACAAATTGGAAAATTCCTATGAACACAACTACCCCCTGGAAATCATAGTAAGGGAAATTTTATTACCTCAATGTTCTTGGCAACACAGGTTGTGAAGAAAGAGAAATGAAGACATTCCTGCTGTAGGTTGGCCATATCAACTAGAGTCCAAAGAATTCATCAGAAAGTTCATATTTGTCTGTAACTACAGTCTATAATACTACAGTGTGAAGGCCTTTTTTATCAGTGAGATTTAGAGAGGGGAGAATTAGAAATACTTCTTTTGCAGACAGACATGACACATGAGTTCTCAGTTTTTTGCATGGTAATATAACTCTTACAAATAATTTAGAAACACCTTTATAACTCTTCCCATTTTGACTCATTAGTATTCAGAATATGTTTTCCTCTGATTAATCCTTGATATAGGAAGCTAAGAAATGAAATATTTATACAATCCAGGGATATATTATAACTGAAATTCATTTTTCCTAATTAGAAACTTAAGTGTTTTGTATAACAAGTTGCATTTTCTTTACATGAATTGGATTTCAAAAATAGCCACAAGCCCAGTAATATAGCAAAGCAAAGTGGGGTAGAATTATGAATAATCACAGTGAAAAGTATTTAAAATCAGAAACAGACAGTAGAAATCAGTGTATAAACTGTGAATATTAAGTTATAAATAGAAGGCCAATTTTTTTCACAGTGCATTTGCAGTGGTAGTCTATGCACTGAAACATAGGTTACAGCTTCGCACATCAACTTTTTGAACAGCTTTTTCTGTGTCGACTGTAAATTTAACACAAAATCTTTGTAAAATTATCATAAGCCATGATATGTCTGTGAAGCTAGATAAAAGACAGGGATGTGGAGAATTGTCACAACTTTTTCTTCAGGTTATAAAGACAAAATCTCCCCTCATCTTCTTTACTCATCACAGGCCTAGATTTCTTTAAAAACTACTTGTAACAGCCAGACATAATGAGATTTTCCTTATTATTGGTTGATCTTCTCAACCGTGTCCCTAATAGTTGTCCATGGAACACAAACTCATTAAAAAATAAATGCTAAATTTCCAGAGTAGTATACCAACCTCTATTGCTCATGTTTAGGTATAAGGAAACAAACAGCATACAGTCATTTTTTCTCACAAAAACCTCTGTAAAAAGATGTTGAATTCTGTAGAACAGTGAATTTTGTTTGCATTTCAGCAATGTGGGAAGTAAATTCTAAAGCTAAGATTTCAGCTCTAGATAGTAAAATCTGGCATATATCTGGTAAAGACATATGAGTGGAACTTTGTTGGTAGTTCATACAAAAATACATGGAATTTTTTGTAACAATATGATTTAGTAACTGCATATTTTCATGATCCCTATATTATATTATTATACAGTAACTGCTGTAATGTATATACAGGAACAAGGAAAGTAAGGTTATCCTTGCTAAGCAGACATTCTGCAATATCCTATAGGAAACAGTTCCAGATTGGAACCTTATGATCAGTGAACACCTTTCCACGGTTGCCTGACCATGCCTCTTCCTTCCTTGGACACTGTTTTAGTTTTAGAGTTAAATGCAGAAGGAAGTCATTCATTTATTTCGGATGACTTATATTAAACCAGTGGATTTAATGAGATCAAACCAGTTCTGCAGTTCTGAAGAGACTAAGCTGCTCTGCCATTGGAACACACAAGACTGAGCAGCCAAAGGCACTTGCAGAGACGAATGACAAGGAATTCGTTAGGTGAGATATGGCCAGTCTTCAAAGTTCCTGCATGCCATAGTAAAGAAGAAAACTATCAAAGTCCTTGCCAATATAGTGATCATTTGGGGAGAGGGGATTTCTCCACAAACCCTGTGATCACTATGCTCTGTGCAGAAGAGCAAGACAAATGAAACAGGCTTTTAGAAATACAGCTCTTTGTATCATCTGAGCACTGAGGTCTGAACCACCTAGTATTCCACTCCCAGCTAATCCCTGATTCTTCAGAACAAGAAATGAAAAAGCAAACACAAACATACAGAAAACCTGGATAATAATAGCCAGACATGCAATCATTTTCAGAAACAAACAAACAAACAAACAAACAAAAACCCTTCCTGAATCACATTGAATCCCTGAAGAATGAGATGTAGTAATAGTTTTTCAGTAACAGAAAGAGGCAGGTGTCATGGCTTTTGCTTGCCAAAAACCTAAGGTTTCACTTTTTTGTTTGTTTGTTTTTAATTGAACCTAAATCAACACTTTTTAAAAATTCTGGAAGCACTTTTTATTCTTCAGTCCCTGTGTAATTAGGGGTTTTGCCAATTTATAACCATTTCCATGCGAGAAGGGAAGTGTCAATTAATATTAATTTACTATATAATGGAGGGGCTTCCCTTGCTTCTCAGTCTAAAGTAAGCACTCAAGGAGCCCAGAGCGAGTTCTTTAAAGCATTCACCTTGGACTGGATGGAAGTCTTTTAGTCATGTGAAATTTCAAAAAAATAATTTTGACCCCAAATAAAGCTAGAATATATGTTCATTTATGAAATATTTTTCATTGTAAAAAATAAAAATAAGTTTTAATTTTGAATGTATTAAGATCAAAGTTTTATTTCCTATAGCTCATAAAGTTAAACATGCTACTGATAAATTCATAGCATGAAAGACCAAAAAAATCTCATTGTGTATTCTGACTCCCTAAGGAAGATCATGGGCATTCACAAAATCCTAGACCTAAACAAACTCATTCCACTCCATTAACAGCTCTAAGCCTTCCTAATAAGCAATTCTCAGTGTGGTTTTGATAAGAAGAACAGAAGATTGCATTGAAGTATCATCATTGTCATGTTAATGTGAATACTGGTAAAGTGGATAGCACTTGGCAGAGTTCCTTACGTGTACAGTAGTTGACTAAAAAGAACATGTGGCCCTATATTCATATTCCTATTCTATTTGCAGAAAGTTATACTGTTATAGGATTAGGATGTCAGAGAATTAAATACTGATACTATGGTTGCTCCCTTTTTTTCTCATTTCTCAGAATCTTCTCATTTTATTGACTTCCCTGCTCTTACCTGCATGAAATTCAGTTTTGCCACTAGCTTTGAGGCTCTACTTTTTTTTTTTTAATAAACTGAAAATCTTCCCTCTTGTTTTGCCTGTGCTCCTCAGACTTATTTTTTACCTTTCTTTCCTATCTAAGCTAAAGTTACCTTAGGTGACTTCAGATGACTAAAGTCATCCACTCGTCTGGGCTCCCATTTCAGTCAGTGAAGGGAGACAAGTACTTCCAAAGGGCTATTCTTTCCTTCCTAAGATATTTTTGTAAAGAAGCTCTGCAAGTGGTAATGTCTTTGCATTGAAAGGGACCTAACCAGTTATCTTAAACTTTAGCCATGAGATGGATAAAGTTAAGTGAGATGAAACCAAGCTTCAATATACATTTTCTAATTAATATTACGATGCTATTTCTGATGAGAACAATCTCGGCATCCCAATGCACCTTTCCCTTTCTTTCTGCTGGAAATATGTCATCCTCTTTCATCTTTACCTTTCAACAGCAGCCACCTTCTTCCAGCTTGATGTTTACCTTATGTGTTGCCACATCACGAGGAACAAAATAAAACATGCCATTCAAGATTAATAGTACCTTAACTACTGTCTTCTGTCGGTGTTCTTGGTTCATTTGAGACTATTCACAATGTGTAAGGGACATTAATAATTTAGAGAAATAATATGGAAAACTTTCTTTGGATTTTAAATTCTTTCAGGTATTTCTATATGCAATTATATATATTGATACAGAGTGTAGGCATCAATTCTATAATGGTAGCATATTTGAAGTAGAATTTGAATGTTACTCAGTCTATGCATGAGTTCAAAACAGGTCAAGATTGTTATAGAGACCTTGACATAGGTGAAAAAGGAAGAAAGAAGAGGCATTCAGTAAATTCAGTAATTGAATTATACTTACATGCAAAAGCAGGAAGGGGGTTTTGAAATGCAAAATAGTGAAGAATGATTATCAATCAGCTAAATTATCTGTACACGAAAGTGAGATTTGGGAATAATTCAAGGAGACATAGAAGTCATTAGATGTCAGATAGTTCCATCTCATTAGCACAATAAAAAATTAGTTTGATGTTTCACAACACTTGATCATCAGAGAGCAAGATCCATACATAATTGATAAGAACAAGGAAAAGCTGGAAAGTAAGGCAAACACTTATGTCCGAAGTTTTTAAATGCCAATTGAATTGGAATTTGAGAAAATAGAGAAGAAATTACATTGCTAATATGGTAAAGCTTAAATAAATGGAAGAAAGAGTGGATGCTATTTTTTTTTAATTATTTATACCTCAAAATATATATATGGCCTTTAGACATATGTTCCTAGATATTTCTGAAAATTCCTCAAGTCACTTGTCTGAATTTTAGCTGCACACATAATTTAAATTCTGACCTACTGAGTAATAAATGGAGCCAACAGGAATTATGAAAGAGAGTGCTCTATTACTTAGTAGGCAAGGTGGTAAAGAATGTAGCCAGAGGATAAGCCATACTTGATCTTGTTGGTATCTATCTCAGTTCTTATTAGGAGCAGGAGAATAAAAGAATCTTGGTGTTGGTGATCAAAAAATATTGAATATAATGTAGAGACATAATGGATATTTGGGGCAGACAGATAATTCAGTGAAATGGCTGTAATAAAAAGAAATACTGAAATCAATCTGAATCAAAGCTGTATTCCAAACAATGCATCTGTTAGAATAAAACAGATTACTTCCTCTCATCAAATGGAGTGAAGGAATAGAAGTGACCCTGTGTGGTTTTGCAAGAGAGAGATGCCAAAACACATTTTTTTAAGCAAAGCTAATTCATACATTTTAGAATAATTCTGCACAGCTTTGGGAAATAAAAATGCCCACTTATAATCAGTGATAGGTAGAAAATGTTTCCTTCACACATGTATCTACAGAATAATCATTGACATGATGTCCCCATCACCCAGACTTAAGTCAGTTAAGTTTGTTCAAAATTATTATTATATATTAAAAATATTTAAGATATTTTCAAATTGTACTATTTAGCAGAATTCAAAATCTTTTGTAAAATTCTAGTATATAAATTATGATTTCATTAGCAACGAGGCCCTCAAAATGCTAGTTGCCATACACCTCTCTCTGCATTTAGGCTGTCTGTTCACATTCTGGATGCCTGAGGATATTCATAGCTAGCAACGGCTATTTGAAGATACCTCCTCTGCAAAGAGCTGTGCACTATCATCTCCTAAACCCACCGGCAGGCTTGTTCAAGTTGCACCCTCATATTTTTCAGATACCTGAAGCAATCTGCAGCAGAGTTCATAGTTTTAAGAGCTGTTCAATACTCTGAGTTTCAGGGGTCTCCACATCCAGAGAGACGGAATGCTTTGAAATGACCTTCATAGCACACAGTTAAGGGAAAAACAAAGAAAAGTATGCAAAATTCAAATACAAACAACAGAGTTACACGTTATTAAATCAGATGAGAAGAAAAAATGAAGTGAAACAAACAACCCCATGCTTTTGCATTTCATAACAAATACAAGATTCCTTTATTATCTACTTAACAATCTGCTTTAATGCTGAGCTAACCATGAGCCCATCATTGCACAAACCTTACATCCTTAGGTTGCTTTTATGGAATAGAACCTAGTTTAGAATATGTACGCTTCCTTTTATGCCACATCCTTCCTGTTGTAAGGTGTTTTGATAATATATCAGTGATATTGCTGTAACTAATAGATATTAATAATAAGTAGTTATCAAAATATTTTATTTGTATCTATATCTTCCAATGGACCATTATTTTTGTATAGTGAAATATTCAATAGCACTAGAACAAAGATATGTACATGACTTGGTTGTGGTTCTAAAATGTTAGTTATATTTGAGAAGCCATATCCTGGAGGGTTTTGAAGAAATACAGGGGATTTATAGCAGGAACGCCAAGAGTTCAAGTACAAGGTGATAGCAGAGTACAGGCACAGTATGTTACCGGGGGCTCCAAGTGTATAAAAAACAAATAAAAAACAAATCACAAATGATAAATTACTAATTAGTAAACAAATGAAACTGTAAAAGCTAGCTAGAACTCGTTTTAAGATACAATCTGAATATATTTAGAGTTCTGTAATAACCTGTTGTGGCTACCCATAATTATTAAGTGAAGATGTCTTTAGTTTGTATATAAGACCTTAATGAAAACAGCTAGTCCCAATGACACCCAAGGACATTCTTACTTCAGAATAGGGTATGTCCCAGCACTTAAATGAACTATTAAAATCATTAAACTAACTGGGAGATAAAACATTTTTGCCTGCCTGGCAGAACTACATTTGAGTACAATGTAAGTTGTTGTTGTTGTTGTTGTTGCTGTTTGTTTGCTTGTTTTTTTCTCAAACCAAACACTACAGCTAATGTAACTCTTTTAATTTGACAATTGCACATCAGTACTTACAACTCAGTTTTGGGTCTTCTTTGAAACCTAATATAGTAATCAGTCATAATGAGGTAATAATATATATTAGAAAGGCAGTGTACTGATCAGAGTTCTAGAGAAAAATCTATCCCCAAGTATTTTTTTATACATACATACATACATACATACATATATATATATGTCTTAAAATAAGAAGAAAAATAAGAAGAGAAATATTTGCAGTTTTTCAGCTGTTTGGTACAGAAATTAATCTCTGAGTAAAAAAAAACAACAACAACAACAACAAAAACCCCTTGTTAATAATAACAGTAGGAATACAGACACATCTGAGTCAGAGGTAACTCAAATCAAAGCAAAAGCAAAAAAACCTCTGTGTATAAATACTGCAACATGTTAATTACAAGCCAGATCATTTTCAACATGTCAAAAGTAAGCCTACAGAAGTGAAAAGGAAATGTTGGTTTGCTAATCTCAGCAGTGAAACTGACAGAAAGCATTAAAATAAGCAGCAGACGTTCTGATTTCTCAGTTTTGAAAACTTAACTCAATGCCATCTCAGAATCCAAGAAACACATACAAATTCTAAGTTTAAACACATCCTAAACTAAACAAAAACTACAAAAACTAACTAACTAAACAAAAACTACAAACAAAATCTTTTTTTCCCCCTACAATGACCATTTCAACAGATAAACACTTTATGTACCTCTATTTTGAGTGACTTCTGTTCAGTACAATATTTGCACAAGTGTTAGGAGCACCATACTGGGTGAATATGAATAGCTATAGGCACAAAAATATGTACATCATCTCTTATTCTCTCCTACTGCTTTATTTAGATGCCCACATAGCTGTCTAGTAACATCTGAGATGGCACAGGATATTGGCCTTGGCCTCTATCTGCTGCTTCAAGAGAATATTAGTATCTCATGGGTCTTGTTTGATATCCATTATTCTTACATGAATGTCTTGGCTATTCTGAGGTGTTTCTAATTGTACTAGCTACATACTTTTAGGCAACTTAATCTTAGTGGTCAAATCAGGTTTTAGGTAACATAAATCTGCCCAAGATCTCTGGTTTCAATAATGTGAGAAAACAAATATTGCCTGAAAATAAAATAGACCTCTGAGAAATTACAGGTTGCATGAGTTAATTTCTTGCTTTTACACAACTCTATTTAGATTACCAGACAAAAGACAGGATCTCCAAACATGGATTTTTTCTTTGAAGATTTAGCTTGTTTTCAGCATTGACTGAAACTCAAAGGCATTTCCCTTTCCACTCAGTCTCAACAAGAAAGACCACTTCAGTCTTCAGCATCTGGTTATAAGTAGCCTTGCTAGGAAAAAACACTAAAAAAGGAAATACATCTGGTGGACCTCCCCTACATGATCCTGGAAAAAGAATCTGTAGTTGCAATTGAAAAATGTTTGAGGCATGCTGATTTTTTTTTCAGAGAGTGTTCTTTTTCTGTGTGTTATCTCATCTCTCCAGTGAAGCATAACATGGAAATCATCTTCAGAACCTTTCATAGGGAAAGCAAAAAAAAAAATACATTTTTACCTCATAGTTTTGGTATGAGCTATCATATAGGAAAAACCTTGGATGTAAGCATCTTTGAAAATTTTCAGTTTATCACACAGTTTGTCCCAGCAAGCTTTGTCCCATGATCCTACCCTCCAAACTGTTCAGACAGGACACCCTTTGGGCCTATCTGGCCATGCACCTGGGCTTTATATGCAAACCAGACTGTGCAGTGTGGCTAGTACTACCTAGGCGTCTCCTTAGTATGAAGCTAGAAAGGCCCGAAAGACACAGCCACGAGAAGGAATTAAGTATTAGTGCCAGGTCCCCTCGGCTACACTTTGCTAGGGTGTATCTTGATATTTCTTGATGCATAACCTTTGAGACAATATTAAAAACTGATGTTTTCTCAGATTTATTTATATATTCATTAAACCAATATTATATATGCACTATAATACAGAACTACATATATAACTATATATAATTGAGTCAACATGTATATAATGTTGAATGTTGATTATATATGATTCAACATGCATATAATGTTATTATACATTACTACCTATAATATATTATATATATTATAAATACGCATTACACTATATGCATTAATTCAACATCTGAAGAGAATATTTTTCCTCTTTATTTCAGAATTTTTATACACTGTTTCGACATTCCTTCCATTATGTTTGTGTATGTGCATCTCAGTGTCTGGTATATGGCTATGTGTACATGCTGTATGGCAGCCTCTCAGTTTCCCTCTAACTGCTTTACAGTATCCTGAGTAAAACAACAGTAGAGTTTTAAAACCAGCAGTAATCCACAGTCTGTATCAAAATGTACGTGAACTGCGCAGAATGTCTTGGTTCCACATTGGTCGTCACTGAGTGCACAGCCCTGTCTTCAGCTCTTCTATTAAAAACTTTCCTCGCTGAATTCCAACTGTTCAGCCGTGTGATGATGCACGAGTTGAATCTACAAGTCTAGTTTTCTAAATCACAGACAAACTCTGTATGCTGGGGAGAAAACTCCCTTGCCAGGCATCAGTTTGGAGGATGGCTATAGAGCAACTTTCATTATCTAAGTGCACACAAAGAGGAGGGAGGGAGGGAGGGAGGGAGGAAGGAAGGATGGATGGACACCTAGGAATAACATGGATACTATGGAATTCTCTGGAGAAACTCTGTAACAGCTGGGTGAGCTATCACTGTCATAGCCAGCCAGCTATACCCTAGCTGGTTCCTGTACCTTCTGCAACTCTCTGGATTTTAAGAATGCTTATTAGCTCTGGGACAGCACTTTGCCTCTGGTGTCTGTGTGTGTTTCTGGATCGGCTTACCAACCTGAGAAATCCTCTGGAACCTGGAACATGAAGAAGTATGGTGTAGAGACAGGTGAAAAGTTGCACGTTGTTGATGCATCTCCTTTGCCACAGCATCCATACTGCTTCTGAATCTGAGCTCAGCCAAAAGAGTGTGTAGATATTTTTGCATGATATTTGAACTATTAAGTCCTGTGACATCCAGATTGACTCAGCAAGGAACCAGCTCAGAGAGCTCATTAGCCATGACATAGACAATCTGAATCCAGATGAAACACCTCTGGAAAATGGATGGTCTTTTATAACTTTTGGTTTTCTGAATACCTCACAGGACAGATCTGGTCCACTGGCCACCAATTAATCATCCTGCTGGAATTAACGTAATTTTTTTGGTTTTGTTTTTTTATTTTTGTTTTTGTTTTCCTGAGTAAGTAACCGATTATGTTTAAGAAATGCTGTGTCTCTTTCATAGAGACTCATTTTGCTGGCTTTCTTTGACCTTTTCTGTGTATTAGAAACAGGCAGCTTCTTTAATTCAATCTGTACTTCCTCTTTGCTGTTTTTCCTTCACTTTTTGAAGTTAACAATAAAATAAAAATAAAATGCTGCAATGTTGCTTTGTGAGTCACATAAGTAGTTTTTAAAAGAGCCCGGAGGCAATTCTGCAGCCCAGCTATTACTCTATCCAAATACTCCTGACAGCATCATATAGCTGGACCCAGCTGTTCTCTATGTCTATAGCTCATGGGTGGCTACTTTGCCACAACCTTTTTTTTCCCCCCTTTTCAGTTGTCTGTGTTTGGCAAACAGATATGGCGACAGAGCCTTTAGTGATGTAATTTTATACATGCAGTGTGTTTCATGGGGCTTCATTTTTGCAGGAATATATAACTCTGGACATAGTTTTATAATATGAATAGGTGAGAGTAAATGGTGGAACTCTGACTAAAAACCTCTTGTGCTTGCACACTTTGCAGTCAGCTCAATGGGAAATAATGTCCAAAAATATTTTTCAACTTTTTTTGTTGTTCCAGATTTCCTTAAGACATCTTCAGTTTAGATGTTCACTGCAAATCAAGGACCACAGTAATCTAGAGACCATACATGAATGAGTATAGAACTTTCTATCACAGAAACAAGTGAGACCATAATAAATGCATTGCCTGTTTTCAGGTATGTGCATGTAAACTGTCTCCTCAGAAAATTGTCAAAGAACTTACAGAACATGTAGTGCTGACATTTAGTCTGAGATAATCACTGTAGGTACAGAATAGCAAATACTGTAATTTTAAGAGGAAAGGAAAACTTTATTTCATAATCAGTATTGATTTTCAAATACTAAGCCAATGAAAATCCATCAGCCCTGTGACGTAAATATCAAAATTGGATATTTAACATGCAGATTTTCAAAGCAGCAAAACTAACTGATTCAATGACTTTAAGAATACAAACTTTCAAAGAGCAAATTAAAACTTTTTAATAATTTTTAAACATCACTTAAAATAATGTAGTAATTTCTTCTGACTGAAATGTATACATATATGTATCTTTAAAGTTTTAGTTCTAAACAAAACTGAAAAGATGAGCCAAATCTGAATGTGATATATGTTATATAATTTGCTGTAAGCATTTTATATTTCATTGCACTAGGGAAACATTAAAAATATAGATATATAATAGATTAAAATTAGATTATATCTTCAGTGTAAGCCCAATTTATTTTAAAACACAACTAATTCTTATGCTTTTTGATTTTTAGCATTGAATTGTTGAAGAGTTATTATATTACAAAGCATCTAGATTAGACAGTGATAATATCTGGAAGTGAACGTACATCTTCAAGACTGATTTTGCAGAGAGAGGAGAAAAAAAAAGGAAAAAGTACCTGTATCAAATAGATCAAAGGAGTAACGATTGGCACACAACCACAAAGGTACCAGCATATCTGAGATTTTCAAACCCTAAAATATCCCTGGTTCTAGGATTCAGCTTCCTCAGACTCTTCATCAATGCTCCTGGACACTGTATTTCTAAAGCAGGAGAATACAAAGAAAAGCATGTGGGTTTCCTTCTTTATGATCAAGAAGGCTGATAAGAGCCCAGTAGAGATGGAGAATAAATGGGAAACCTCACATGCCTCACAAAATGCACAATATATATATGTGTGTATGTATATATATATGTATGCATGTATGTATATATGTATGTATGTATGTATGTATGTGTGTATATTTCTTTTTTGCTGAGCAACACATTGAGATATTTAATTATCTTTATGAGGTCTGAAAAATAATCCCTAAAACTATGGTTAATCTTCATAGAATGATCTCAGTTTGCAGAGGGAGCATTTCATAAACCCTTTCAGAAAGTAAGTTTTTTTGTTTTTTCTCTTTTCCTGATCCTGATGCAGTAATCAAGTTATCCTCTGGCAGACGCACAGGAACTGATTTATCTGCTTAAAGCTAGTGCTACCAGAGACACCTAAGGCTAGTCAGGATATTTCCCTGGGGTTCGTAGATATAGCATGGGAGCTACAAAAGATTCACACCGTCTTGAGCAGCAGTTAGATGTGAAGGTGGATACACAAAGGTGTCTAAGGTAGCTCTATAACTATTTTCAGGAAAAGAAAACTAGGATAACTTCCAAATGAGTTAGCCACTTTCATTACCAAGATGCAAATAGTCAGTTTCGGAATGAAAAGAAACTGACTCCAGGCAAAACTGAAATGATTTCTGATAGGAAAGAAAAAAAGAAAAAAAAATCTCTATAGGGTACTGATTCAGTACTTTCTCTTCAAAGTGTAGGATTTGTATTTTATAGAGTCTTGCTATTCTTGTGTGATTGCAGAGTAGAAAAGAATCGCCCTCTCTTATGCCAAGACTAGATCCTGAACTTGAGATAAAGCATCTGTGGCCTTTAGGATTAGTGCAGTTTTCTGTCTGGAGACCAAGATTTCTTTATTCATGTTCAAATCAAAATGTGTTCTACAGACCCTTTCAGCATCAGTGCTCCTTTAGGACAGTGCTAACTACTTGAATATCACATGAGCCTTGGAGTTAAAAAAAATCTTGTCCAAAAACTGTATAATACACATTTGAAGATTAGGTGAATCAAAACTGTGACTTTTTGGGGGGAAGCGAAAAGTCAATAAAACCTCCCTGAAACAGTTTTTAACTACACGCAT
Organism: Apteryx mantelli; assembly: GCF_036417845.1. Lineage (NCBI taxonomy): Eukaryota > Metazoa > Chordata > Aves > Apterygiformes > Apterygidae > Apteryx > Apteryx mantelli. Next base: position 44,516,686 of record NC_089978.1, read on the forward strand.
TCTGCACAGCTTGCATATTCTGTTTGCTTTACCATATATTATGAATATTATAGCCAATATGGCAGTAGATATCTGATATAAATAGGTCCCAGGAGAAAAGGCAAAAAATAAGAGAGAGAGAAAGAGAGTGAGCAATGATGTATGACAGGTAACTGGACAGGCCAAGAAGGGGGAAAAGGTACAGCTAGTTCTTTATTATAATATTTCTCCTTCACAAAAACTATTTGTACTTCTAGCATGGCAAACACTAAACATTTGGGAAGCAAATATTTTCCCCATAACAATGAAAAGTCCCTTTAGCAAGTAAAGAAAATCTACCATACATTAAAATTGTATATGTCTGTATCTAAAGACTATCCCTTTTATTTCCAAATTAAAGAATCACAGAATCACAGAATCACAGAATCACTGAGGTTGGAAGGGACCTCTGGAGATCATCTAGTTCAACCCCCCTGCTCAAGCAGGGTCACCTAGAGCACATTGCACAGGATCGCATCCAGGCGGGTTTTGAATATCTCCAGAGGAGGAGACTCCACAACCTCTCTGGGCAACCTGTTCCAGTGCTCTGTCACCCTCACAGTGAAGAAGTTTTTCCTCATGTTCAGATGGAAGTGCCTGTGTTTCAGTTTGTGCCCGTTGCCTCGTGTCCTGTTGCTGGGCACCACTGAGAAGAGTCTGGCTCCATCTTCTTGACACCCTCCCTTAAGATACTTGTACACGTTGATAAGATCCCCTCTCAGCCTTCTCTTCTCTAGGCTAAACAGGCCCAGCTCTCTCAGCCTTTCCTCATAAGAGAGATGCTCCAGTCCCTTAATCATCTTTGTAGCCCTTCGCTGGACTTGCTCCAGTAGTGCCACATCCCTCTTGTACTGCGGAGCCCAGAACTGGATGCAGTACTCCAGATGTGGCCTCACCAGGGCTGAGTGGAGGGGGAAGATCACCTCCCTCAACCTGCTGGCAACACTCTTCCCGATGCACCCCAGGATACCGTTGGCCTTCTTGGCCACAAGGGCACATTGCTGGCTCATGCTTAACTTGGTGTCCACCAGCACTCCCAGGTCCTTCTCAGCAGAGCTGCTTTCCAGCAGGTCAACCCCCAGCCTGTACTGGTGCATGGGGTTATTCCTCCCCAGGTGCAGGACCCTGCACTTGCCTTTGTTGAACTTCATGAGGTTCCTCTCCGCCCACCTCTCCAGCCTGTCCAGGTCAGAGACTTTCTGATATATGCTGGAGAATTCTTTTTCACTACTAATTTTTTATTAGCAGTTATTAGGTTCAATTATTATGGTCACAGAAAGCAAAATAAAACCAAACTGTTCAAACCTGATCATACAGTTCAAATATACCTTCTTTCTTCTTCATCTTGTCAGTGCTTTCCTCAGCAAAGTCCTGGCTCTGTTCAGTGAACTTTCCTGACAGTTTGAATATGACAGAGCCTGCCAGGTCTCTCCTAACTCACATCTGCTACTGTACTGCTTCCCTTCAGTGACCTGCTGGGCTTTCAGATGCTGGCTCAAGTTACCTTTCCTGCCAACACACAACACACTGAGCCACAGTCCGGTCGACAGGTTGGCGCTGTGTTCTAGCTACTACTGCTTCTTCGTGCTATTTTCCATTCAGCAGCTTGAATTTCCTGCTTCAAAAAGACCCCCAAACCATCTGAGTCTATCTGTGAATGAGCTCTGGTTAAAGAGTGAAGTACTTTTGTTGATCATGTTGGATTAATTCTTACCTACCTTTCTGTAAGTCTGTTCTGCCTTCTGCTCTGCATACAGACCATGCATTGCATTATCTTCTGATCTAAATGAAAATAACAGTGTGTTTGGATTTCCACTAAGATTTGTCACTGGAAGGCTAACATAACTAAAGAAGAGAAGGCTAGACACTGTTCTGGCATCTGCATTAATCACAAAACTGCTGCTCACAGTAAGTCCTCACTCTGGATTCTTTGTCACAATTGCGTGCTGAAGAATCACAAAAACAGTTTCCTTTTCTGCTTATTAAACACAGAAGAGATTCCAGAGACTGTGAGATCAAGCAGCTATCTATCTTCAAAGTATCCTTTCCAAACACTGTTCACCAAAAGCCAACTCACTCCTCTGTAGCTGTCAAAATGGAACTCCTTAAACTGACAAAGCTACAGCAATGCACCCATTGCAGCAATGCACTTTCCTACCAAGTTCTGTATGCAGCAGGAAAATTATGTTTGCCTGGTCCTTATACAGCACCAAATAATTTGTTTAATGAGTCAAGGGCTGAGTTAATGAATGTCCACATCATGTATGTCAACACGAGGGGGAAGAATAAACAATTTTCTGAAAAAAGATTGAGTCTGTATGGTAAGCATTTATAAACCAGTATTTGTACAGGTAAATCTATTAGGAAAATCAGCATTAAATAAAAAAAATAAATCATATATGTGTGTATATATGTATATACAGTATGCAATTGTACATATAATACATATATGCACTCCCTCTCTATATATATACATATACTTACTTATTTTAAGGAGTCATTTTCTCAGAGATTAACCGCATTTTTTATACTGTAGAGGTTCACGGGGTACAAAATGTACCCCACATATAGCTCAGTGACAGATCACGTATCATATTACTTATCAAAACTGGTGATTCAAGAAGCTAAACAATTTAATTTTTAACTATAAAAAGCTGCATAGCCAGATTTTTCAGCATAAATTTGATTCAGCCTAAATAATCCACCTATTGTTCCTACTGCAGGGTTTAGGTAGTTTTATTACTTCTTCAGTGTCAACAGTAAATTTTGTGCGGTAAAGACAGAGGAGGAATATGCCCTAGGAATCTACTCCAAGTTAGAGTTTGTGCTTCCTAAGGCCTTAAAATTCCTCGTGTATCACAAGAGAGGAATCCTTCTAATGGGATTCTGTGGAAAAGTCCTGCTGGACTTGTGGTTTATATGGCTACAGGAATCAGTATTTTTGTATATCAGTACAGGAAACAAGAATTTAAAAAATACTTTTTCAATTCTTTTTTATTTGTGAGATGGTTTTGAACCTTCAGGGTTTATATTTTCAAAGGTTTACTTCTTCTAGCCTAAGCACTAGAAATCCTACTTTTTTCATAAAAGCTGAGGTGCTTGTATAACCAAATGATTCTACTAGAAGCCAAGAATTAAGGAAAGTAAAAAAAAAAACAAAAAAAAACAAAACCTCCCTAAATATCACAATAATAATATTGACATCATGCATTTAGCAACTCCAAGGTTTATAGGTCATATCTATTAATACTAGTCTCTCTTCCTTAGTGATAAGTTGTTCAGCATCACAACCACCGCTGGCACCATCACCTTGGAAATACCCTTGTCTCATAACCAGAATATGCTTTGTTCAAAATCACTGCAAACAATTGTAATGGTATACTCTAAACCATAAAATTTGATAAAAAATTTTTTTTTTGAAATTTTTACTTTGCTTTTCAAGCAGCTGCTTTATGATTCTAGGTTTACATCACTCCTAAAACATAAAATGTACATGAATGAGAAAAATCTACAAAAACAATAATATATCACCATCACGAATGCTCATGATCATGATACTGATCATGACTGCTGTTTCATTATGCCCTCGATATGTTCTCTGAGCTCAATTAGAACAATCTTATTACCGCAGCATGTCCTTCAGGTTTTTCTGTGTTATGGCAGATAGGAAACTGTTTTCAGGGAAGAATCCATTATTGTTCAATAATGAAAACAAGAGACTGGAGTTTTATTACCTCCTGAGCAAACAATAAGGCATAGTTGTTGTTTTTTTTCTTTCTCTTCTGAGAAATAAATATTTCAGTATCAGCCCTATTAGTTGGGAAAAGTAGACAAGATTGCAGGAGCACAAGCTCTTTTCTCCAACTATACGACTTGGACACATAAAAGTTATCACAAGTTATCATACTTGTGATATATGTATACCAAGTTATCATACTTACAAACTTTGCTTCCCTGTATCCTTTAATCATCATAGACACATCAATCCTACATCCCTAGATCATCATACCTATAACAGTTCTAACTTCAGATATGTAAGTCCCCACCTTTTTTACATGAGAATATACTTTTTCCCAATATATAAATCAAAGGAAAAGATATAATAATATAATGACTAACAACAACAACAACAATATCTTGATGACAAAATTGTGTTTTTGTATATCACGAGTTTTCTGTAGAATTTTGGTATCTTTTGATCCATGAAAACTTGTGGCTTCTGAAAAAGAAATGACTTCTGGTCCTGAAATAATAATATTTTGACTAATGTGGTATGCAGACTGTCAGATGGTGTCTTCCATAATTGATTGCCCTTCCAAAATTTCTTGCAAAGTAGGTTATAGCACCTGATAGGTACTAAATTATACTGAAGTGACTTTTGTTACTGAATTCACAACCTGTCTGATTTTGTGGCACGAAACTTTAGAGCAAGATGCCAAAGGATCATTTACCTAGAACTGAATATGGTTGGTAAAAACAGGAAACTCCTGGACAGAATTTCTTGTTTTGATGTATGGCTTGAAATTACTTATTATGTAGAAATTAAATTAAATTGAATGGCTGCCAATACTCAATTATTCCTTTATTTTAAAGAAAATTGTAAATTATTTTTCACTAGCTGATTAACTAATCTGTGATTTAAGGTTAAAGTCACTTAAAGGGAGAAAATGAGATTCCAAAGTTAAACAGTGACAAGGTATTTATTCACTCATATTCCTTTTAAGATGTGCTTATAAAACATTTTGTGGGGAGAAGTAACAGCCAGAAAATAGTAATCATATGCCAATTAGCATTTTGTCAGTAATAATATATTGTTTAGATTTTGCATTTGTACACACAGCCTGCTGTTTTACTGGAAGGATCCATTTTTTTCATGAAGCTCATAAAATAATGTAAATTATTTCAGATAGGACATAGCTTCTGCCAAACACACTAAGTGTTTAACCCTTTGGAGAAGAAAAAAAATCTCATTAGCTCTTATTAACATAATGGTTTCTTGTTTTAGATTAGAACAAGAATAAATCCTGTGAAGTGGAGAAATAAGATTTTCATCAGGCAGAGTATGTTTGTCCTTAAGTTGTATAGTTCTAAAATCTAATTTTCTCTAAATTCCTCTTGACATATAACTATTTCAGTCAATACTGTGGTATCCCTGTAAATGTGATAAGGCTTAAGACTTACCATCACATGTTGTGGTGTCGTAAATTTTGCCCAATGTGCTATCCATTCCTTCTGACAAGGATCTTTAAAAAAAAAAAGATAGTGCAATGCTGTAAATCAGGATGATAAAGGAAAAAAGGCTGACGTTCTTGCTCCTTTATAGTAAAAGATAGGATACGGTGCCATATGAAACTCCAAGTGTTTGAGATGCCCCAAGCTTACACAGTCAGCATCCCGCAGTGATTCAGAACTGCAGGATAGCCGATGCCCATAGTCTGGTTCCTTGGCACGGCCACAGAGGTCCACAGGGATTTCCAGAGAGCCTAAAATTGCAGATGGAGGTAATGCTGACAGCTGGCACTGGGGAACAGGCTCATAACAAATCACTTAATGTGGTCAAACATGTACTAACCACAACAAACAGGACAACAGTTATTGAAACTCACACTGGGAAAAGGTAGGAAGCGAGGCATTTTTTGTCAGTTATTAAATGAACCTGTGTTTTGCTATCCAACAGCACTTTACGGAATATACATTTTAGTGTGAGCTAGTCACAACTGCCATATTTGTATTGCTTACCAATCTCTTTTGTAAATTGTTGTTGTGAATTGTTTTAGAAGGACTCATTTTACTGTTTTCAGAAATCCTGTGACATTCATTGAGGAAAAGCTTTCAAACTAAAGGAAATGCGGTCATTTACAGGAGAAAAAATCACTTAGGTTTGGCTGAGATGTAAGCTCTAAAACTCGTATGCACAGTCACACACACACACAGACACACACACGAACACATCTTCCCTTTCTGACTGTTGAGTTCCTCAGGAAAATGTTGGCAGCTTACCTGAATAATAGAACATAAGCAATGTGCAGCTGGGCCCGCCAGCTGGCATGCGGCTAACACCCTGGAACAGGGCTGGCGGTGACTCACTGACGCAGCACGAAGGACAGCAGGGAGGTGCTGTGATAAGCTTCGCTTTCCTCACTTCTTCATGCACACAGCCCCAGCGCACTGCTCTCCTGAACCAAATTCACTGGGTAATAACAATCCCCAATGCTGAAAGCTGATGTGTTGTTAATCCTGTAATGCAATCTGTGGGTAACAGTGTTGCGTATTCAGGCTTTAAACTCTACAGGTGTTATATGGCTTTTTTTTTAAAACAAGCTCTGCTTTTTATATTTTTGTGTTTTATAAGATGTTAGGCAGTTACATAAACTCATTTCCACCCTCAGAAGTGTATGCCTAAGAACTGACGATGTTTTATTATACTACCATCACTCAAACGTTATTCAGTTACAAGTCAAGTTCTCATTTCTTCTTATTCTCTATAATGAGAAATTCTAAAATTTTTAGGAGGCAAAAATGAGTAAATAACCTTCATTTCACCTCCCAGTTATACATTATTATATATTCTATAATTGCATAACCATATACAATTTTTAATAAGGGATCTTGCTTCATTTCAGACCTAACGTGCAGAGAAATGTACAGAACTGAGTTTCCAGGAGAATTCAAAACTATGAGAATTCTTCATTGCCACATATATGACTTAGTTATATTGTTTTAAAATGTATGATATGATACTGTAAATAAATAATTATTGGTAGTGATAACACACCACCAATGCGAGGCTGAGACAAGGAAGCAAATCAGCTGTCTGCAACAGTAGCAAGAATCCTCTCATATATACTGTCTGGCATAGAGTCCCAAAGCCCTAATTACACAAAGTTTCATTTTAGATTTTATACAGTCTTCAAATTTAAAAGAAAAGCTCATGCTATCCACATTTTTATTCCCAATAGGATAATGATCAAAATACATAGTTGTTCCCCTTTCCCTGTAACCATATTTCACTGATTTTGTATGTAATATGAAAGTAACAGAAGTCCCTGTCCAGAACAGGCAGAAGAACATAGTCAAATGTACAAAAATCAAAACAGTTGAGTCAGTATCTGGTTGTGTGACGCTAAGTAAGGAAACCATTTCTGCCATGCTGTGGAATATGAATCTACTGGCATATCTACTGAGAATGATACACTAACTACAGCAGTATGAAATGCACTAAGGTTATTTGGAAGGGCAATTAGGTATCTGAAGCACAAACACGACATCTGTCTTATATATAGAGAGAGAGATGTGTGTGTGTCTATTTATGTATATGTATGTCTATGTAGGTTTCTTCTATAAAAAAGAAGTTTTACATGGTATTGTATATTACAGCACAAGAAAAATTGATCTTGAGGAAATTCACAGTAAAAAAAAACAATCTGACAGCAAGAAGAAAGGAAAATGATAGTGAAGCCAATTTAATCATTATGGCATAAGCTGAAACTACGTGCTTTGAAGGAATCACACAATTTGAAATGACAAGTTTTATATTTTATATTCTCAAGAACAATGCTTGCTTTCAAACAATATATCCTGGTCTTGCCTGTTTATTAAAAAATTAAAACAATCTCCATAATTCCAGGTACTAACAGTGAAAGTTCTCTCTCCAACTTTATCCTCAGCCGTCTCAAACAATTCTCACAGAATATCATGAATAACTTTCTGAAAGTATCTCTGTCTTTACTGACTAGGGTTTAGAGGACTAATTTTTATATGGCTGAAGCTAGGCAAGATGAATGCTAGCCTGAAAAAAGATTCTCATGCTTAATGTTAGATTATGTGGAAAAAAGCTCCTTTCCAGGAGCACAAAGGAGCACAGAGAGACAGGTGAGGGAACACAAATAACACCCTGCCTGACTACTCCCAGGCCCATCTTGGGAGAGCAATCAGCCCATCAAGGGCTCATCTCCACAAGCACAGAGGAGGCAGAGGCACAGCGGTGGGCAGGGGAACCCCTCTGTGCTCAGAGGGATGGACATGGTGTCTTGGCTCCTCCCCAGGCTGTCCCAGGAGGGCATCAGCCCAGTGGGCCAGGGGTGAAGCCCAGAAAGGTGAGTAAACAGGAGCGGCTGCCTGGAACACCTTTGGACTGAGGGGGTTGATGCCTAGGGGTGTGGGACACATTGTGGGATGTAGGGGAAGAGTTTCAAGATTGCACAAGACTTATGGGATGGTTAGGGGAGAACCCAAAGACAGAGAACAGGAGGGATCTAAGTGATATGGGAAGGAACAAACATGCGAAAATAGAGGGATATGGGAATGAAAAGGGGTCGTTCATGTGTAAATGGGGCTGATCAGCATGCTTGTCTGGCCATGCCCTGTGCCTGATCAGCACAGTCTGTCCTACCTTCTTATTAAATTCCCTTCTAACTATTTTTCCTCTGTGTGTGTGTGTGGGGGGGGGGGGTCTGTACCAGCAACTGGAGTGGGGCTGTGGGTCTTGGGGGCTTGTATGTCCAGGCGCCAACAACTGGGGAGACTAGGGATCTGGGGTCCACTAGGTGGACTGAGCGTCTCAGCCCAGCTGCTGGAGGGATCCACATTGTACATAGGTAAGTGTACGTCCCACTGATGGACCTTCCTCCTGATGAGCCAGAGAGGGCAACAGAATGAGGCCATTGGTGTTGTCTGCATTTGTGTGAGTGCTGCATGTCTGTCCATGTTGATCTGTGTGGCTGGCCATATGTGTGTGTGTGTGTGTGTGTGTGTTTATACATATACATATATGTGTGTGTGTGTTTTATATGTGTTTGTGTGGGTGCCTACTGGGAATACATTCTCAGCTTCACTACTGGTTGGACCTGGAAACATGGAGCTGTGGCAGCCTTGCCCCATTGGGCAACTGGGTTCAGCCTCCTTACATAACACTTACTGTTCCTGAGTCATAAAAGTGTTAATATTTGTTTTCAGAACACTGATTTGGGGTATGGAGATTAAGCAGCAATCTGTAAAAGCATTTGATCCCCAAATGCTTCCATACTGTTATACTTAGATAAACTGGTGTTTGTTTTGTAACATTTAACTTGATCAGCATCTAAAAAGACATCTTTATATATATATATATATATATATATATATATATATATAACTAAAGCACATTATCCTAATTATAATAGTAATTGCACCACAATTATTACAGATCACTGACAGCACATATGATTTAAAACATTAAAATCAGTGGTGTTATTTGTGCAATTTCAAAATAGCATATCTGAAAAAAAAAGTGTTTGGAAAGTTTTTTGCAAATGAAAGTATTACACTGAGCCTAGTAAATAGAATTATTTATAGATCTTGGAATTTTTTTTGCTGATTTGAAAATACATAAACACACTTCAGAATTTAGATGCATGGGCTGTATGTTCTGATTTATCTGTAAATGGCAATCATCATGATAAGACCAAATGCCAGTTTCAGCTGTCTTACTCCACAACCTGTGAAATACAAATGATGCTTCATTATTTTAGAAAAACAGCCTCCAGCTAATCCCACAAGCAATAATATGGAGATCTAGTTAGGGCACATAAAAACTACTAGCCTCTGATACAGTTCAAAGATACGATCTATCCAAAAGATCCGATTCAGGAATACCCATCACATAGCTGGCTTGCAACCTGACCTTAATCTGTCCTTAAAAGACCACATGCTTAGAAAAGAAGGAGGGTAAAACACAATAAGTGGAATCTATGACAGCCATCTTTAGGTCCTAAAGGGTCAGGGTCACTCTGATATGTACATTATATAAGAGCAGACTTTAAGTGTCTTAAAGCTGACTGTAAAGAGCTGCGCACCAGAAGGAAAAGTAATGGTAAACTTGCCTCAGACACCATTGTCTCAACAGATTGCTCAGTTTTGAGATCTCCAAAAAGGGTGAACCCCTGTTTTTCAGCTGTGAAGACTGTAGGCAATGATCAGTGTGCTCATCCCCTTGACTAGCTACCACCATGGCACTGTGCTTGCATTCAGTGAGGTGCCTCCTTTAACCCTCCCAAATGGGAGAGGTATCAGCTTGTCCTGTTAGGCTTCCACATTATCAATCAGTTAAACCAAATTAGTAGACTTTGCCGTATTCTGTTACTATTTTTGAATATTTCATCTGTTCATTTTGATTAAGATTGCCTGCTTGCTCAGTTATCTGACAATGTTGCTTTTGCTCCTCGTTCACTTTTATGCTTTTTCTTGATGTCCCTCATCATTTTCCAGAATAAAAATAATGATTATTTTGATCTAAGGGCCCCTGCTGTTCTGCTTATAAATACTAAAGAATATGTACTGGTTTATACCCTGACCATTAGGGTAAAGGAACCATACGCAAAGGATCCTTCTTCCTACATAGTATGTGAAGTTGAAGAAATAGGAAACTGTATCACTCCAAAGGATCAAATGTACTCTAGCAGGGTCTGAATTTCTTCATATGGAAAGCTTCAAATTATGATATATGCTACGTAATACATGTTAATTAGATGTTATCATTGACAAAAAGGAAGGTGACTCTCTACTAAACATTACGTGTTGATTTTTCTGTATTATTTGAACTTGATCTTTACAGTTCAGTACATCTGTGTTAATAATCTCTGATAATAAAGTTGTTAGCTCTGTTAAAAGTATTTTAGGTTTATTCTTATTTTCCCAATTATCACTGACCAGGATGAAGATCAGTCCTGAACAAACCTTAGAAATACTTTAATATACAAGATTCCTGTAGTTATTGGCACACGTGCAATGCATGTACACAAACACACACACACACACACACACACACACAAATATTAGATACAATTAAATTTACTTCATGTTGGCTATTTAAAATCTTGTCATTTAAGCAGTTAATCTAAGGTTTGTTCCTCATTTAGTCAATGGACTGAAAATAAGCTATTCTGAGATGTATCTAATATAAATGAGGTGACTTATGCACTGAAGGTGCCACTCTTCCATTTACTACAAAGGGACCTGAGAATAGGCATTTAACTTTTAGATGGTTAAGGTAAGATGAAAGGAACCTAAAAGTTTCTATTTAATAAAATGCTAATGCAAAAAGACTGTTGCTGATTTTCTTCACACAGAACTCTTCATTAGTACTCAGACAATGTGTGTTTTCTCAGCATTGCCTTAGGGAAAATCCATTTACTGCTTTGTGTCTCATTTTCTTTTTTCCACTTTCCAAAAAATTTGAGGAGTTGCACTGGCCTGTTTCAAAGTGTTTTAATATATAATGAAAACACTAGATAAGAGCCAGGTATTACACTGTATTGTTTGCCTAGTTTATTCATTCAGATGTTAAATAATCTAGATATTGAACATTATTGTAACTCACTATACGGTCCTATTCAAGAGTATTGGAAATATTCCTTTTTTTTATTTTATTCCGTCACGTGCAACAGTCATATTTAGGTTTTTTTTTTTAAACAAAATGACTTTTCCAACTCACTAACTCAAAACCAGACCTAACTGAATGCCTTCTTCACAGTGTCTACCATGACAGTAAAATTGATATATAAAACAATTGAATTCCACATGCTCTGAGAACATGAACAGGAGGAGTTTTGCAATTCAAAATATCTCTTTCAAACCTGAATAGTTAATAATAGGTATAAGGATTAATTTTTAAAAGGTCAAATATTAAGGTTTTATGATTTAACACAAATCTTTCTTTGCTTTCTACTTCAGACTACTCTTTTAATGTAGAGCAGGCCATAGGCTGCTTTGCTGTTGTTTATTTTTGTTTCTTCGATCAATAATATCTGTTCAGTGATTGTCTTGTACACAATAATGAGGAAACCTATGTTCCAAGATCTAATTCTTGTTTCTTACATTTTTTTTTCCAGACAGAACTTAAATATATGATGGGGCAAAGATGTATGTTTAAGAAACTTTAAAATTTGAGCTGTTGGAAAAATAAAATATAAAAGGAATAGGGTGAAGGCCAAGAAAATGAAAAATTGGAATGCAAGTTTAAATGGATTATTTTTGTTTCAAAGTTAAAAGCTTATATCTATATATATATAGAGAGAGAGAGAGAGAGAGATTTTTTTTTTTTTAATCTGTATCTGTATTTTTATTCTGTATTTGAAAGAAGTATTTTGGAAGTCCTTCTAAAAGTTATGTTAAATAAAAGCCAAAACAATAAATGTAGGATTATTACTGTATAGAATCATACAGTCAGCTACACTATGAGGATATTGTCCTGTGTAGATCTGGAAGTTACAGGGCTTTGAGAAAACCAAGGTCATCAGAACGCTGCAAGAGATTTGACAGACTTCCTCACTGATTCATGAATTTTTACAGTCTCTTCACCTCAAGGGAAGAGTGCTCATGTGCTTGCAAAGGGAATAACAGAAGTAAGCAAAATACAGAGAGGAGGGTACTATCAACTAGAAATCCAAGACTGAGGTAGGCAACTTTCATCAGCAGGTCCCTTTCCTAAACAGCTAACCATCTGCTATCCAACCAACAGCATAACAAATTGTGAAGCAAGAAGACAAAGGAATATAGTTTTGCCATATACTTATCCCAGGATGACTTCACATAGATTTATAACTATGATGTTTTGAATAGTAAATTAGAACTCATTAATGAGATTTAAGCCTGTGTGTCACATACAACAGAATAAAATATGGTATAGAATAACACTTGCCAAATGAAAAAAAAAAAAAGTGCTGGCAAAATTACACTAATCTCTTAGTGATTCATAGTTAGTCAACATGACAAAAGCTGTTAAAAAATGGCTAATCATTTCAGGAGTCAGATAGCCATGGGGTGAGTTATAGGAACTTTCTTCAGGATTATTGTTCAAGTACTTTGTAAGAGAGTAGATCTTTCTTTTCATATCTTATTATTTTATCATTTATAAATGATAAGAATTTATTACCCATATTTGGAGAATATAAACCTCTTAGTATGCCATTGGCAACAACAACCTATAAAATACTGGTGAGAATATTTCAGTACTTAAACGTTAGCTCTGCAGGGAGCAGTTTATTTTTTCTTTCAAAATAACTTTTTCTTTCTTTTAAGGATTAAACTTAAGTTTCAGCACATTCCCTTTTTCAGTGGTTTCTTTTTTGTTTTCATCTAAATAGAAGGGTGTTCATTATGGAAAAATGTCAGGAAAAAATATATGTGGTGCTGAAAATAAATAGATCTTTTCTAATGCAGTGATCTGAAGACAATTAAAAAGCCAGCAAGCAACAGCAACCAGAGTCACACGTACCAACTCCATGTTGATCACTGTAACTTTAAGTTTTTGCAACATTTCTAAACCAAGAGAAGCTTGTTTAAACCCAAATATTAGAACAAAATGCATTAGAATTGGTCCTCCAACACTCGATTAAAACTCAAAAAAAACCCCGCAAAACCTAAAGTTAGTACTAATCAGTCATATTGTGGTAATTTAATTTTCTGGGATATATTCTAGCTTTGTGACTGAGCTGTTCAGGTGGAAAATTTTGTGGGTTGCTTAAAGATTCCTGTTCAACACAAAGAACTCCACTAAATTCAATAGGTTCATCTTTACTTTCCTTTTTCTTGAAAATAAGCAAACTCAAACTAATCGCAATTCAGATGAACAACTTTAAGGCATAGTAAGGGCAGTCACTTAAATCCCAGACCACAGAACCAGCACTTCACATATTCACTCTTAGTTTGACATAAGAGGGCCAGATCATATTAACTAAAGTTGATTTATAAGTTTTCATTACTTATAGAAGCAGAAATTGTCATGTTTCCAGTCAGGATAAAATATACTTGTACTATTTTTTACTTAAATTATAGATCACCAACACATACATATACACTGCAGACAGAAAACATCTCCCTGATTTCCAAAATCTTATAGAGTCTGGATGATTGGGCTATTACTGACCCTTCAGTGGCCTTCTTTTGCTTCAGTTGTCTGCTAACAAAATATTAAGACATGCATGGCATTTTAAGCAACACAGCAGGGACACAAATCTATTTTCAAGGGAAGAAAATTGGTGGAAATAGCTGCAAAAATACCGAGGAAATGGGAGAAAAATAGCTGGTCTTTTCATTACTTTATGATATGTCACGGGTGTCCCCACGAATTGTATCCCTGTTTCAACTCCAAACAAAACAAGAGCTGAAGGAAATATCTGAAGAGTATCAGATAGCTACTGTTAGATAAATGTCAGTATTTTAATTAAAGGCACAATTCAATATGCTATTCTCTTCCTCAACTCCCCAGTGTACTGATTTTTATTTCTCCCCTTTCTTCTGGTCTTTAAGAAAAAATTATATGGGGACTACATACTATTACTCACAGTGTTAGATAGAGGTCTATCACCAGTCCTTAACAAAAGGACAGAAATTGTTAAATAATTAAATCTAGGTATTATCTGCAGTCAGATATTTTTTTTCTCTTCCAATTCCTTAGTTCTCTGAATTGCATAAAATATAAATACCTACAAAGAAAAACATATCTACTAACAATAAAGAGAACAAAGACATGCTAAACTTTGAAAGATTGCCCCTTAGATTCTACACCTTAGGTAGCTGTTGCAGAAGATGTATTAGGCTTTAGGTCTAACTTTTCTTATGTTTACTAGACTTAAACAGCTTAGCTAAACCAAAAAAAAAGTTAATTTGCAATCTAATGGATACTCAATATAACTAATGAGAGGTTTTACTATAGATACAGGATTATTAACATCTCTTTCAACATTTTCATTTGCTCATAAGTTCTTCAGTAACAGCTGACAATATTTTAGGAGCAGCACTGCATGTCATTTTTTTTTTCATGGGTGATTGCCAGCTAACAAGGACAAAATGGCATGTGCTGAACAGGTCAAAGGTAATTCTACACTCACATTGTACTTGCAAATGTATTCAATCTTAATAAAGTACACTGAAGTGTTCAGTAAAATACAGATCTCTAAAAATATCTTAATTTATCTATTGCTATTCTGAGAAGCACAAATTCACACCACTCAACTAAAAAAATTGTAATCAGCAGTTTCAAACCTAAAACCCGACAACCAAAATCTAAGAACCTTTCTACCAGTCTCTGTGTTGAACTTAGTAATGAATTGCTGGGATAACTGCTGCTTATCTTAGTTCAAAAGCTGTGTTAGAAATCTTTAAGAACTTCTCTGGGAAGTGTACATCTTCTGATATACATAGATGCATATAATTTCCCATGAGTCAAATAGATCCAGAAAA
Source organism: Apteryx mantelli (assembly GCF_036417845.1). Lineage (NCBI taxonomy): Eukaryota > Metazoa > Chordata > Aves > Apterygiformes > Apterygidae > Apteryx > Apteryx mantelli. The sequence goes on from NC_089978.1 coordinate 44,531,923, forward strand.
ATAATATAAATAGGATATCTGAGATACATAAGCCTATTTTAAATATAGGGCATTGAATACCTTAATAAAACACAAGAATAATATAAATTTTGGCTAGCTAAATTTTATGTCCAGGCATATCAAATCTATCAAGAATGGAGAAAAAAATATGTGGACAAATTACCAGAAATGCTAGTTACAACCATAAATGTTCCTATCATTTTGTGCATTTTAAACAACAGGAAACATTTTGCAGCATTCATTGTATTTCATGGTAAATTATCTTTAATAAATGAATCAAAAGTAGTAGATGTTTTGAGTATGTTACTCAGTTACTGTTTTCATCAAAAACAATTAAAGAAGATAAAAGATTTTAACCTCCCCAATGAAGTACGTTTCATATGTGGAGCTGGTATTGGGGCTATAACTGAAGCTATTGAACTCTTCAATTACAAAAGGTATGTTCATATGTAACTTTTCTAAGCACAAGCCATTTAGAATGAAAATTTCCAAGTGACATGGAAGTCTCCCGCTGAAATTGCTGGTAAGGGGAAAAAAATAAATATATGAACATTTATAAGAAAAATGTCAGGAGTAATCCTTTCATTATTATTTTTAAATGTGTATTTCATTGCAGATCTTGATGCTTGTGACTAGGATGGAGGGTGAATTCAACTACCTGTGACATGCTTTCTGTTGTGTACCTTTTAATGTATCTAATTTTGACCAAATTAAAAACACTGGAAAAATTTTTTTGAGTTTTCAGAAAATATTTCTTTCAGCATACGGTAGATAAACACCCTAAGGTTAATATCCACAGTACTCACACTTTTACCCTTTGCAATTCCTATTTGTTATTGAAAAGGTGTATATGACATTCATAAAGGAGAGAAGCATATTTGCCCTAAAAGGACTGAGAAGGATTTTCCTTCCAAACAGTATCTACTTTGGACTTAACACCAGCCACAGAAAATGTTTCTCCTACACCCCTGTTTGCACTTCTGATGGTGCCATGGGCATTAGAAGATGAAGAATCTTAAATGAAACAGAGGTGGTAGGTGGGAAGTGGGGAAAAAAGGAAGGAAGAGGATACTTTCTTAGAGGAAGATTCTAAGAAATATTTGCAAAAAGTAATTGTACCTGGAAGGCATGGTGGAAGAGTAAGAGTAAGATTACGACTGTAGCTGCCAAATAGGATAAGAAAGTTTGAGGAGAAGACAGTGCAGGTAATGAGGGAGACAAAGTCTTTTAGAGTTTAATTTATCATAGGCAGAGTTCAGGGTTAGGAAGAAGAAAGTGGAAAAGACTAGCTGGCAGCACAAGGTTGAAAGTGACTGTAATTACCACAGCTGTGAGTACTAATGATTCTCCTCAGGATCAACAAATAGCTGAACTCAGTGACAGAGGATGAAAAAAGAAAAGAAGGCAAGTTCCATTTTATAGATGAGTGAAAGGGTGTCTCACTTCTGCCTAAAATTTGGCTTATGTAGAAAACTATTTCCTACTATTATCACTCATTTCTGAAATCTTAAGGAGTCAACACCTTGTTGTGATTCTTACTTTCTCAGCCCTGCTAGTAATGGCTTTTTTCTAGACCTTTTTATTACTATTATTATTATTATTATTATTATTTTAATCTCTGATTTGAGATCCAGGAAATAGGGGGAGCTCTATGGAGACAAATGTCAAGGGATGCCCAGGGACCTGTTTGGTGATGCCTGAGACTGGTATCTTCAAGTAGCTGCACAGCACAAAAATGACAGGACTTTCTGTCCAACCTTCCTAGACCAGCAGTGATCTCCGTGATGGTGAGAGAAGTTGAGACTGAGTGAATGTGGCTTTGGACAGAGAAGCAGGTGAGGGAAAGTGTGAGATAATCAAACAGGGTAAAAGCTCTAATGTCATTCGTTCTTAAATAAACCTCAATATCCAGATCCACTCGGAGTTGTCATTTACTCTGTCTTATCCGTGACACTCACATCAACACTGCTTAGGACTACCTGCTCCTTGGCTAGATTTGTGTGGAAAAGAACTGGTTAGTGCCATCTAAAACAGAGCCAAGGAGTAAGCCAATAATTAAACAGTGTAGATGCTTATGGGCCCACTTTTTAAGATTATTCCCTGGATATCTTTTATTTAGCTATATAAACATTGGAACCACTTTTCTAAAATTACAGGAGACCTCTGAGCTGTGTGCAGACTTAGAAAGCCTGCTTGAATTGAACAAATTATTCTTTACTATCTCAAAATGATGAATCTCAACATAGTAACCTAGTGAGTTTCTAGTCAGGTGCCTCCAAGAGGGCTGTGACAAATCCCATTAGAGATTACAACCAGAATCTATACATTATTATATTTGAAACAGTCTGTTCATACCTTGTGCAGAGGTAGTCTTACACCTTCTAATAGCACACCTTCTTGTCCCACTCTGTCAAGATGGAGACAGACAAGATGCATGATTTGGAATGTGGGTGCTTTATTTTACAGTTGCATGATTCTCCTTTGATGTTGTATCATTACGGGGCCAAATTACAACATTGCCTGAGTATCTATGTGCAATGTCCTTTCTAGCAACACAGTAAATCTGGAATAAAGCAATTTGCCTTCAGTGGAAATACCCAGATTTAGATTAGTATTTCATTGACAGCTTTGGAGAACATAGGTCTGGAGGGAGGACTGTACAGATTTCTAGCAAATGAAAAAATCACGAATATTTTTCATGCCTAAAACTGCACCCAATTGGCATTTATGATTATTTATATTAGAGCTGTATTTTTTCTTTTAAATATATAATTTTACTTCTTCCTTCTCACTTATAATTTCAGAGGCTAAACTGTCACAGATTATATTATCCTAGCAGTATGGAGTAGAAGTGGGAATTTCTCTGTTATAGGAGAGAAAAAAGTTAGTATTTCTATTTAATATAACAATGTTATTTTCTGATGAGTTTGCTGCTTTTCCATAAATGCATTTTCCCATAAATGTTATTGCATATAAACAAATTAAAACAAGCCTTATCTATTAATCAAGATGAAATTCTACCATGCAGGCAGACATCTGATTCATAATGGAGTATACATTCACTGTCCTCCCTTACCAGCTATTACCACATTTCCAGTTACTAATGAAATACCAGAGGTGCAATTTGTCATACTGAATAGCCTCAAACTTATTTAAATTCCAAACTTTGTCAGCGATATTCCACACGGAATTTACACTAATTTCCAAGAGCACTATGAAACTTAAATTAAATGAAACCAACTTAGACCATTTTTTCCCCCAGAAACATGCTAGTAGGAAATTATGTGCTTTGTATATGACCCTAAGCATGTCAGGTTATATATATTCTAAGATGCACTATGAAACTCATTCATATGGATGGTGTGTGAAGATTCATTTATCTTTGCATATCTTCTATCAGTCCCATTGGTATAACACTATTATTTATATGTCTTTGTTCATTCATGGGATTAAAAAAATATTGTAAACATTCTGTACATTTTATAGTAGAAAGTTGAATATGTAGACAAGTTGAACAGAAACCTTGAAATTCAAGTAAATACTGACAGCTAGGGAATGCCTTGTATTTAATTTTTCATTTATCTAATTGAAATGACATCTCAGACTTTTTACATGTAGCTGATATTGCTCTAATAAAAAAAAAAAGTTTTCTTGAAAATATGATTTTGCATTCAGGGAATGCATTTCCTTGATTTTAGTCCTGTCACATCATTTAAAAAATAAAGATAACCTGTTTCCATCTTTCCCAAAGATTGCATAAGGTTTAAATGAAGCTGTCATGACAGAAATGTAAAATTTGAAGAATAGTCTAAAAGATTGCAAAAACTTTCACTTATGCTATGGCTCTGCCATCAGAGACTATTTGTTCCAATTTTCCTACTAGCAGAAGATGCAGTGTATGTCACTGTGCATAGAAAAAGAACAAAAAGGATAGGGGATTGTATGGGTCAGGAAGAAGAAAAATATTATAGGATGGATCTAAAAAAAAAAAAAGCTCCAAATAAGCCCTTTAAATATAATAGGTCCCCGTCCCTCCCCCCCAAATTACCCTGCTAGCACTCCCTAGGTTTAAATGAATAAAATCACAGCCAAGGGCCCAATTCTGTCACCGTTAGACTATTGTAAACAGCTCTCTAAAGTTCACTCTCTTGAAGCCTAGGATTACACATCTGACCTGCGCTTGAATGGGGGTTGCTGCAATGAGTGAGGGATCATATTGGTGGGTTCGTACGGGGAGCTTCTGCTTCCAAGACAGACTGTGGTGGTTGTCTCCCTGGGTAGCTCAGTCCCTGACTGCACCCAAGTGCTGTGACCTCTCTTTCGCTCTATCCTCCCCATGTGTCAGATGAAGCCTGTCCACAGGTCACGGTACTGCCTGAAAGTTGTGAGATACCTGCAGGCAGTAACTGGGACACATACGTTTCACTGTGTGCCTGTTTTGACTGTTAAAGGCACCCATCGGGCCATTCTCAAGCCTAAACTATGCTCTTTCTTACAGTTCAGTTTTGTAAGCAACCTCAGGTGCAGGTGCTCCAAATCCCAAGTGCAATCCCTATATCCAAGTGGGTGACAGCCACCTCCCGCAATCTTTTGGGCATGATTCAGTTCCCCAAGTACTGCATACCTGGACATTATTAATTTCAGATTGTTTGTTAGAACTGACATCCCCATGTAGTCATTGAAAGTTATACTGCTACTATTCTATGAACTCTGTAAAAATAATTGATATTATATGGGTTTTCTTTTTAACTTCCTTGATAAATATGTTATGATGATGACACTGTTCCATTTACAAACAAATATTAGCTACCTTCTTCCAGACTATGTTACAACTACTGCTAAACATTTAGTATGTTATTTCTTTTGCCTTCTCAAATGCCATAGGCAAAACCAGTGCTGAAGTAAAAGTAAGGTTTCAAAGAAAAGGTTCAAAGAATACCCTCTCTAAAGGGTATATGCCTAAATCTACTTTTATTACGATGCCAAATTTTGGAGTTAATATTTAAAATTAGTCAATAATATGTGACAAATCAGCCACTGTTCCAAACCCTTTGGCCTTTATTTAGGTAAGTGTGACTCCATGAACTAGAAGGATGACAAATCCATCTCTGCTAAAATGGAATTTGGCCATCAACCTTCAAGGAATGAAAATGAAAATACTCAGGACATAAGCCAGTGGCAATTACTTTTGAGATATTAAAAGAATAACACTTTTGTGCCTTTCTTTTATATATGGGGAAATGATATGGGGAAATAATTCTTAAGAAATGGGAAAGCCACAGCTTTCCAGGACTATACCTGATACTTCTACTCGAAACCCGGAGCTAAACACACTGTTCTATAAAATGCATAGAAGTGTCAATAAAATTAGGGGTAAAGATGTTTCTTTACATTCTGATAAATGTTGAGTTCTCTGCCTTATTCTGTAACCATCTAAATATATGATACAGCATAGACAGGAACAGAAATCTTTAAAATTGATATTTCTTTTTTATTTGTTTGGGTCACGTTACATGTTGCAGACATTTCTGTGAAAGAAATACATATAGAACTATAGTATAATTGACACTTTTAGCAAAGAACTCACAGTAATGATAATCTCACCTGTTTTTTCAAATTTATAGAAAAGAAGATGGTAACAATGAAAATAAAATAACAGTGTAACTGGTTTAAATATAATAATACTTAATATATTACTATTGTCATCAGCTCAGGAACAACATGTTGCTTTCATCAGGCCTTGCGATGGGATGTGATGCATCTTCCTTCCTAGTACTACTGTCGTCTAGCCACAACATTTCCTGAACTGAGCATGGAAAGACTCAATAACACTGCTATCCATCAGTACATTCATTTTGTAAGCACTAGAATCCAGTGAAATCAGCTTAGAGGTATGATATATTCAGCAGAGACATTACTAAGGAGAGTACAAAAATTCCTGTGAGTGAAAGGTTTTATAAAATGCTTTTTTCATTGAACACTAATCTCATTATAGCTTCTGAAATTCAGACAAAAATGACATATTCTCCACCAGAAGGATAAGCATTTCCATCAGGATGCATCTTAAACTCAGTAAAAGAAAATACATGTGGCTAGATTTCACTTGTGCTAAAAAATACAAAATAAAAAAAAAGACTCAAGATTTTCTTTACTTTTAAAAGGGAACTGCGGGCTGGGAGGAAGGTGGACACCCTTTCCCAGCATATAAAGGATATTGCATTATACAGATGTCATAGAGATTAACTTGTACCAAATCTAAAACCAATCATAATTGGTGTGTTTAGTATTAACAATGAGAATCACCTGCTCTAAGTAGTCTGGTTGACACATTTAAATGGGTTTACATTCAAATATCTGAAACGGGATTTCCTATAATAATTATCCCCCTACAAAAAATTTACAAGAAATTAAATCAAGAAGCTTTAAGAAACTTCTGTTGAAATTACAGCTGAGACCTATCTGGGGAAAAAAACAAATACCCCCTCCAACACACCCGGTTGCCAAACACCCACAAATCTCTAAGGTTTCATTAATAGTGAGGTAGTTTTTTTTTTTTTTAATGCAAAGTCTTAAAGAAGGTTTTCATTATAGTTCTTTGCAGTTGGAAAAGTAGACATAAAGCAGAAAAGCTGCTACACATCAGACCAGTGTCCTTTTACTCCCAGTCTGTCTGTTTATTACTGTTAATTAAAATCTATGTTATTCAATCACATATTTGGTATCAATTTTGTTTGGATATCACAGTGCAAAGCATTCCTTCTGCTTTTGTTAAAGAGGCTAAAAAGAGATTACCAAAAATATAACATTTTGGAAAATGAATATGTATTCCAGACTTCTTATACTGAAAAACTGTAATCTAAATTAACTTGATTATCCTTCAGCTTATAAATTAAAATTAAAATATAAATTTTAAAAATATAAATTATAAATTAAAAACACAAATTATAAATTAAAAACTGGGCTTGTCAGAGAAGTATTTGTAAAATTCAAGGTAACAGTTGGCATTACTTTATTGAGCTCTATGTCACCTAATCAGAAATAATTATTTAGATATTTCCAGTGTAAACTGTGTAAGCAGTGTCAGCTGTAGGTGTCTACATGTGAGAAAGGCATGCAAGTTCCTACTATAATCAATAGATGCCTAGGGTGGCATTCAACTGCACAAACATAGCCACTCTCCAGAAGTGGTTCATTCATTCATTCTTTCTTTTCTTCCTTCCCCTTCGTTCCCTCCCTTCTCTCCCTCCTTCCCTCCCTTCCTTCTTCCCTCCCTCTAACTGGCTCTTTTCTCAGTAGCCAGTGTAGACTAACCATATGAATATTTATATGAATATTTAGCAGCTAAAGTTTAGGTGAGATTAATCATGAACATGTGAAGAATAAAAGGGATGCAGTAACTTGTGCATTTTTTATGTATCCATTTTTAGTGATTTCTCCATTTGTCATAAAGCTAGTTAGAGGTGATATTTCTACAGTACAAAAAATGATCTTTGCTTTCATTTTTGTTTTCTTTTTCTTTCATCTGAAAGTCATTAAATCAAAATGAAAGCTCAAGCTTAAAATACAATTTTGGTTGCAGAAGATGAAATTCATAAATGTGAGAAAAGAGGCAAAATTTGTCTCTTTTTTCAAATTGCATTTTCCAGAGAAATCTCTGTTATTAAGATGCTTTTTACAAAAAAAAAAAAACTTCAAAAATCGCTTTACATAGTAAATCTATATTTTTCATTAATAATTTATCATTCTTTATTAATTATGCCAAAAAGAACATGATGAATGCTGTAATTTTTATCTCATTCTCTAAGTTCCTCCATGTGCCACGCCCCTAACTCACTATTTCTTTGATTGCCTATCACTAGTTTCACCATATCACTGTATGCACTACATTCTTTGCCAAGAAAATGATGAGGAATAGAAGATAATCTAGCCAGCAGTCAAGATTAGCAGCGTATGCGAGCATAAGGTAACTGAAAGAACATTCTGTGAAATATCTTGACTTCACATATTCCAGGATATATATATTGACTTTCAATCAAAATTCTTCAATAATAAAATGTTTTATAAATTTATAAAATTTTGAAATGGAAATGAAAAAAAATCATGTTCTATAATTTTGATTTTAGTATTCTGTGTGACCTTAATTTTTTAATCAAGTTTAAAAAAAGGTTGGCAACTTAGCTTAATCCTTCTCTGACATCCTTTAATGTGAATAATTCCTCCACTGCAATTTTCTTTTTTTCTTTATCTTCCTTTCTTTCCATTTATTTTCTTTATTTTTCTTTATATACAGATTCTTATATTGTCTTCCATCTCTTAATACTGTTAGAACCTCCCTATAGTGATACTGATTCCTTTCACCTCATTGGCAGGTTCAGTTTAATATTCCTCTCCTCAAGATGGGACAACCAGCAGTGACTACAGACCATTTATCTAGGAGTTACTGCCTGTTCTTCACTGAAAACATACTTCCTTGAGAGAGGACATTCTGTTGCTCCAGGGTGTTGTCATCACTGCCATGAGTGTTCTGCCTCCAGATTCTCTTCCTTGCTGAGGAATGGGTCTGATATTGAGAAAAAAGTTGGAGTGATCTAAATAAATATGGGAAATATAGTCATCATCTATCCCTGCATTATGGCCATCATGCTGATCACTAAAATAACTGTCTGACAGAACACATCTCCAGCTTTACAGAGTTCCTAAATGGCATTTCTTTTTACCTAGGCAAATAATATCACTATGACTACCTGAATAGAAAGAGATGTAACTTACTCATTCTGCAGGCCATGGAAAATTATGAAGGTTGATTCACGGATCTTATGACTGTCCATATTGGCCAAGGGCATAGCCTAGAAATTCTAGTCTTTATGCCTTGGGGCAGGTTTTCATTCTCTTCCTAGCACACAACAGACACCTCAGCAGAGTGTGGTCCATATCATCAGTAACACCATATATGCTATTGTCTTGGGTTAAGACAAGCTCAGCCTGAAATGGCACTTAAATCACAGAATCACAGAACAGTTGAGGTCAGAAGAGACCTCGGGAAGTCATCTAGTCCAACCCCCCTTCTCAAAATGGGTCACCTAGAGCACATTGCACAAGATCGCATCCAGGCAGGTTTTGAATATCTCCAAGGAAGTAGACTCCACAACCTCTCTGGGCAACCCGTTCCAGTGCTCCGTCACCCTCACAGTAAAAAAGCTTTTCCTCACATGCTGGACTCTTGCTCTGTCTGTGTGGAAGGTGTTTGATTAGTTAATTGTAAGTTGGCAGAAAAGAGCAAAATTAAAAAGAATATTCTGAGTTTATAGTAGTATAACACTACATGAAACTATGTTTTAAAGAGGTATTTGTTGTATAAGTTTTAAGATCCACCATAACTCAAGGATATATTCACCATGCCTTCCCCTCAGCTGTTCTCCTTACTTTAAAACACTTTCTCCATAGAGGAAAAAACTTAATTTTTGCTTTGGTGTATGTGCAAGTCTGTGCTGGCTACATGTGGTGTGACAATTTCTCCATCTATACACGTTGCTTCATATTAGTTCCTATATTTTCTTCTGTATTGTCTTCACTCCTCTTTAACAGAAAGCAAGCTGGTTACTTTGTCCTTTTGACTAAGTACTATCTTGCGGCTATGCTATACTCCATTTAAAGCATGGATTTTAAGACAAACTAATGAACAGTTATATAAATGCAAATACATGGAATTACTATCTTAGGAGCAATTTAAATGACTAGTCCAAGTGAAGATTAGATATAAGGTATTTGAATGTGCAGTACTACAAGCCTAATTGAGCAGACAATTGCCAATGAACCTTTACAACTAGCTGTGTTGCACATACAAAATAGCTGCATATACAGTTTGGCATTATACCTGCATTGTTCTTCGCAGATGTTACTTTGAAAAAAATAGCTTACTTCCTATGGTATTGCTTTCCTTCTTTAAGAAAATTATTATTCTTTCAGGTTTTATTTCTTCCCGTGTGTTTGCCTTTCTGTTTTCTTTCTTTTTAGTTCTAATGATTATGTGACAGCAATTTTTGTTCCAGTTTAGAAAAAAATGCTATTAGGGAAGAGTTTACTAAATTTCGCTTACGTGGCCTGGTTTTTGTCAATATTATTCTTACAATCTCCCGAAATCAATATGTTTAGATAGGTGGTCACAATTGGTCCATAGATAAATAGAGAAACAAAATATTTCTTCATTTTTTATCAGAATAGGTATTTTGCTTGTATCAGAATATGGATGTACAGCCACAGCGATTGAGAGAGATTCTAGTTAACAGAAAATACTTCATAACAGAGCATTTGGAGAAAAATAGAGGTATCATTACTGGACCAGTCTTCTTGACAATAAGTAATTTTAGTCCAAAAGCATTCAGCAAGCTGGGGAAAGCTGTTTCAACAAGTGCCCTTTTGTGGCAGGTACCACCCCAAGCCAGCAGACTAGACATAGCACTTCACACTGGTTCTTAGATGGAAATTTTCCACCTTCCCAAGTCTGCTTTTTACCAATACCAGTGAATGCTTTGAATTCCACAATTCAGCTCTTTTAATTTAATTTAATGAGATATTTTTGATAGGTGCAGATATAGATCACTAAATCTGCACTAATGCAGTGCAGGAAAATGAAGGTGTGCAGGCTTTTAGACCTGTATCATCCATGGCTCTTCCAGCACACATGCCAATGTTGTGTGATACAGATGAAGCTGCATTCGGCCTTCCAAATTAGATCAGGACTATGTCTATTCCAGGTTGAGCAATTTGAAAAACAAAGATGTGCTTTGGCTCTGCCTCCTGAGCCCTTGTTTAAACGTGAGCAAATTAATCACATAGCTGTTTAGGTAGGAAATGTTCCATTCAAAATTGCCATTGACAAATAAATTACAGGAAGCACAATGGTATTTTGGGTTGTTTTTCATTTCTTCCTACTTGCATCAAAGGAAGACAGGGTGAATTAATTTGGGACAGAATAGATGGGGGAGATGAGATGGAACTAATTTAGAATCTCAGTAAAACTGTTCCTTTCTTTTCCTCATACTACTTAGGACAGGAAAGCAAATACATACTTATAATAATTCTGCTGACATCAGTGGGGTTATTTTGTGGAATAATTTGACCTTCAGAATCCAGTTTTCCATTTCCTTACACCTTTTTGAAGTCACTCAAACATGCACTGAATACAATATAACAATTCTGGCATTTTGGTGTTTTATATCCATTTTTCCTGTAGGTCAAATTAAGTTATTAAGTGGTGGGGGACTGGAGCACCGGAAATCCCCTTCCCCCCCGCCCACCAGTGCTGTACTGCAATAAACATCAGTTGAAATATTGTACCTCTGTGATATTGATTAAATACTGGCAAGGCAGATATATGAGTTTTAATAAATTCCCTTTAAAGGCTTCTATTCTCATGTGACTGACTCAATCTGCATTTCATCTTTGGTGTAAATGGAACACTTGATTTTGGATTACTGTATACCACCCATTAATCTGGTAGGGTTTCTGGAGGCCATGCAGATACCACTATGACTTCTCTCTCAGGTGCTACCAGAGATCTATTTTTGTTCAGCTGAATCCCCACCTGACTCTACCCCCTAGTGCTCCAGTGAAACCTAGCTAGCTCTTCAGCTGAACAGCTGGTGGGATCTCAATTCATTTGCCCACACACAGGTGTCTTGTGCTATTTGAGGTTCCCCTGTGGACTCCTATAGCCTTCAGCTGTTGCACTAGTAAGCCATGGGTCTCTCTGGGGCCCTGGGTTCTCTTTGCCACTTCCATGTAGATGTCTTGATTAGCCCTACAGCATCCTGAATGGCACTAGACACCTACATTTAGGAGGCTGAGCTGAGCTGTAAGTGACTAAAGAGTCGTGTACAGGCGAAGTACCTTATTCCAGGTTTGAAATCCCAGTAATTGCTGAGTAGCTGCCACTATTTTGTGACAACCTCTTCCCATTTGACTGTACAGTTCTCTAGGTATCCAGGAAACTTCTGTTTATGTTTATTTAGGCTACAGTCTAAATATTGCTGTCTAAACAGTCTCAAACATTTGACATTTCTCTTCTTCTGTAGCCCAGCTGAAGTCCAGAAACATCAGCTAGGTATTTCTCCACTTAATCCCTTAAAGGTGTGTAATTTCATTAGCATCAGAGAACCTCTAACATATATTGACAAGGCAGGCAAAATTCGCTTGCTCATTTGTAGATGCTTAGTGCCATATAATATATGCTGTGGTATCCCATTGGGCTGATCACTTCCACTCCAGTACAGCTTGGTCTGGTGCCATATCTACCACATTTATATGAATTTCTTGTATATAAATCCTAGAGAAAGGTGTTTTTCAAATATACTTGTGTTCTGTGTTTCCTGTTGACTAATATTACATCATTTCCTTCACACTTGCTGATGTTTTGTATTGCATCCTCATGTACCTAATAGCAACCCTATTATGCAAGAAGACAGGTGTATAGGTTCCCAACACAAGCTGGTTGCTAGAAATGAAATGGTAGAGTACATCAAAACCTTATCTACTCTGCTTTTCATACTTCAAATATCAACTTTCATTGACTGAAATCTATTACTAACTATTGATTATATTAAATGATAAATAAGACTCTTTTAGAATATGATAGTCTAGAGTTTGACAGATTGGATAGCTGTATTAAAGTCCACTATTCTGTTCTGATAACTTTTTATATCAATTTTGCACAAAAGTAGATAAATATCTGGGTTCCAAGTTATAAAAAGATAAGAACTTAATATTTTGTGTAACAATATCTACTTACTGAAACTGGTCAAAAGAAGTAAAGAGTTCTCAGTGTAAGATATTTTAAAAGATTTTAGTTTTCAGAAAGTTTAGTAATTCAGCTTTTGTCCTCTAAAGTTGAGGAATTAAGCTAATCACAGCAGGCAAAATCATGTTGAAAACTCTGACTAAAGGTCACATATCTTATTCACTCTCTCAGAAATAACAAGAATAAGTGCATTATATAATCTGTAGATAATAGATCTTAAAATTTCTAGCATTACATGAAAGTCATATTACCAAGTATTCATACTTCTGCAAAATGATTTTATGTCTGCTTTAAAGATCAGAGTTGAACACTTTGAAGTCCTGGATACAAATGATTTCTCAGCAGCGAGTGACTCTGCTTGGTTGCCAGTGTTTCAGTGCACTACCATTCAAAATCATTTCATGTGGTTTAGAGGAATATAAAGATTATATCTATATAGAGAGATATAGATATAGCTATTAAGTAATCTGTAATTACTGTCCATCATAAAATTATGATGCATAAATATCTATCACTTAACCAGAAGACATTCATTGTGTAGAGCTATTCGTAAACAATGAATTGACTGTGTTTACAGAGCCACACAGTATTATACTCTTGTACTGGTATGACTGCATTGACACAGCTACACATTATTATAACCTTCTACTGACACTCAGTGATTATGAACAAGTAATATAGATATTGTAACATATTTTTTTTTATCTTAGAAAGAATGTCAGAGACCATATCTTTTATACCTTGAAGTATATTTATAACAGGAGGCATTTTGCTACTTTTAAGAATCTTCCAGTTCAACAGTAAAATGCAATAAGATGTCTTCTTGATTATTCCAGTTCACATAATCACAGAATTGCAGAATAGTTGGGGTAGGAAGGCACCTCTGGAGATCATCTGGTCCAACCCCTCTGCTCAAGCAGGGTCACCTAGAGCACGTTGCCCAGGGCTGTGTCCAATCGGATTTTGAATATCACCAGGGCTGGAGACTCCACAACCTCTCTGGGTAACCTGTTCCAGTGTTTAAGTGCCTTTACACTAAAGAAGTGTTTTCTTATGTTCAAACAGAATTTTTTGTATTTCAGTTTGTGCCCATTGCATCTTGTCCTGTTACTAGATACTACTGAGAAGAGTCTGCCTCCCTCTTCTCTACACCCTTCCTTCAGATATTTATAAGCATTAATAAGATCCCCCTTAGTCTTCTCCAGGCTAAACAGTCCCAGCTCTCTCAGCCTCTCTTCATATGAGAGATACTCATTAACTTGTGTAAAAATTGAATTTTCAGTATATATAGAAGCTCCATTATTATTAAGAAAAAAATCCAAAACTTTTCATCAAAAGTCTGTTAAGCATTTAGTCCTTCATCAGGTATCCAAATGTCCGTAAGTTATCCAGATCTTGTGCATCTGAGTCATGATAATCGCAGCCACAAGCTCTGTGTTTGGGTGTTAGGACACTAGGGCACTAGTGGCCTAGAATTCATGTCTACTACAGACTGCAAATGAAGTCAAGCAACCTGATGGCCTCTCAGGTTTTATGGTTGTCATTATAAAGCTAATTCCTGTAAAATCGTTGTCCAGAGAGAAATTGACTTTTATCCTACTTTTGTGCTGTAGTGGAGTCTCAAAAGCATTAAACAGAAAAAAAAAAATGCATTCATTTTTACAGCACATGCATTATTGTTTAATAAATGTGCAGTCTTAAGCTTTTGAAATTCTAGGCTGCAGGAGATAAGTACAGTAACGGTCTGAAGAGGAAAGCAGATACATGTTATTCTATGTTGTTTCATTTACAACTGTATTGTGTCAGAGTTCTGAGACCTACTACTATTTTGTACATGTTTTTTTTTTATTGCAGTACCAATTCAAACAGTGCTCTTTTGCTCAGTGTGATAATAAGAAAATTCCTGTGTTAACATCAGACATTTTTATTGGTGCAAGGAGACAACTGACACAATGAGGGTAGCATTACATGAGACAAATTTTAGCTGCTGAGATGAATGATGCCTGACAAGAACCATCACTGAAAGGGCTGATAGGCTGAACAATTTTAAAGAAAAGGAAAATAAGAAAAAAAAACAGAAATAAAGGAGAGAGAAGATATCACAAATAAAATAGTCAATAAAAGCTAGCTTCTGGCCATCTGGGGAGACTAAAGGGGAACGGGTGCAGATAAGGGCATTCCTTGTTTCTTTTCCTGATAATGTCAGAAAGACTGATATTCCTGATAATGTCAGAAAGTGTGACTGCCTGTACATTTTTTTTCTCCCCCAGTAAATAAATAAATAAATTAATTAATAAAGCCTTGCTGGCAGCAGTCAGATTAAGTTTGATATGTTAAGCCATTTTAAAGGAGACTGCCACTGATATTTCCATCTTGATCTTCTGCCTTACAGGGTTGAAATAACATTTGTGAACATATTCAAACTGTGCCAGGCTTTTCCAGACCAAAAGAGGATTGTGAAACTTTATAAGATTACCTGTCACTGCGTGAAATGCTCTTCTTCCCATAGATTTTTAAACGTCTCCATGTTAATTTTACATCTGCAACTCAAGGTCATTTCATATAGTAAATCAAGAAAAGAATATGGGAGCTATCATGTAGTCATATGGCACCATTTGAAATGCTAAAATGTATTCAACATATTTGGGGCTGGCCGATATGACACAGGAACTACAGGAGAATTGAACTCTGAGTATGGCAGATATCTTCCACCTATGTTAACTTATGGTGTCTAAAATGACATCAGGTTCAGGCACTAGAATTACTCACCAAATTCCAGTTTTACTAAGAACCATGTAAGAAACAGATGTTAGCCTCAGTTACTCCCTAAATTTTCCTTCAAGATTAGATTTTCAAACCATGTAAATAGTGAATCTATTAGGGTGGTTCTATGTGTGGACTCAGAAAGTTTTAGTAATTCAGCACACAGGCGCAAAAGCTTAGCGGCTGTAGTATAACATTAAGATAGTGAATGCAATAAGGTATGCCCAGACAGGCTGTTTGCTTGCTTTTGACAAGGTCCTCATATGAAGAAGACCTCTCTTTAAAAAGCAGTGTGAACTTCATGAGTGACACCACTCTGGTGCCTGTAAGGCAATCTTATAGATATGCACAGTGTACTGATGATGGCCTGACTTATCTCACTGCACCTACTGTAAATTAGGGGTGATATCACTGAAGTCATTAAAGTCATACACATCCAAACCACTGGCAAAGGAAAAAAGAAATAGGCCTAATGAATGTGTAAAAGCAGAAATCATTCTATTGCAATTACCACTGCTCTGCTTTCTGAGTTATATATCTCTCAACAATTTGTAGAAGGCTAAAGATTTCATAAGACTCTGGATGCTTTCTCAAGTATTCCCTTTAGGAAGGGATGCAAGGAATGTATTACTAAATAAACTATTTTCCATGTTCAGAATATGCTAAGTAGGTTATATATAAGAAAGAAAAATCTGACCCCAAAATAATCAGTCATATATTGTGTCACCCTGATGATGAATATACTTCTAGAAAAATATAACAACATATCAAAAAAATGTATAACATTTTTAACTGGCAATAGATCTATTTTTAGATCTAAACATTTTACGTCATCTAGATAATGTTATCGTTCAATCTTGATAAACAGATGCAGTCTATTCTGCACCAGCAACTAATGTCATCCATATATCTCCTTTCTAAAACACTAGGTTTCCCAGGAAAGAGTTGGAGTAATGCCTTTGAAGATTGAATTTGACTGAAAAGTATGTTTTAGAACAACAAAAAAGCAGAAAATCAGAGTAGTTTGCCAAACTGTTTGCTAGCTATCCTAAATGTGTTAATGATGACAATATCCTTCTGGAACTTCTATATCGAACCCTAAGCCAGGACCAGTCTCAAAGCTACTGCACAGCCCTCATTTAGTAATTCACAGGAAAACATCTTTAACAGACTAACTTGGGTTATTCATCTTTGATCTCTGTACAAAGAGAGAGTTTGATATGTATTACTGGGATCCAGAAAGTCTAACTTTCTGAGCCTGAAACCAAAACACAGAGTGTGTTTGAAACATCCCTTCTCAAATGAACCTAAGCCAAGATCCAGGGAAACTGTGTGGGCTGCACCCATGCTAGCAAACTAAGTTAGCAACAAGGCAAACTAGCATGAAGCAGCCTTTGCCAAAATTCTTAAACTCTCTCACCTTCCACAACAAAAATTATTGTTGAAATTGCTCCATGGCCCACGCAGACTTCTGAATAATGTCCAGGATACAAAATCATGTCAAAGACCTTTCTAACAGTGAAACAGTATAGATGATCAAGTTTCAGGACCTGAGAATATTACGTGCCACTGTTTAATTAATGAGTACAGAAATAGCTTAGTTACTAAAATAGTAAATTTCAGTACAATCCTATAATAATGAATACTTTTTCTGGAACTGGAAACCTTAACTTTTTCAGTCCTTTCTCACATTGCATCTACTGATCTTACCTTATTTACCATTCGGTGTGTATCAGTGTTGAAACCTTGTTTCACACAGTTGAAATTACAGAAAAGACTTGACTACATCTCCAGTGAAAGAGACAGCAAAATTACCATAGATATCATACGAAGTATTTTATTACAGGCAAAATAATTCAGGCCAGTTAAAGAAGTATGAAAATAACTTATGATTAAGCAGTAGACTTAATAAACTGAATATTTAAGTATGCATTACAAAATCCTCTAAGTTGCCATTTAATATCCTAAAGCCTAGTTTTCTGTGGTAGGTACCATGCAAACAGATTTTGATTATGTGCACTTTGGCAAATAATTTGGACCAATATCAACTGATCTTGTACATGGAGGCAGGCATATGATTAGGAACCTTTTGATACTACCATCAGACTATCTGAAAAACTTCTGGACCTCTCTCTACACAGATTTATAAGCAGTATTGTTCCCTCAGAGCATCAGGTTGCATTTGCTTTGGATTCTTGGGAATGGATGCTGAAATGGTAGATACTGCAGAAAAGAGGAACTCAAAAAAAAAAAAAAAGAAACGAGGCATTCAGCAATACGGGATAGCAACAAAACATAATAGAAGGCAAAAAGTTTTAAGCAGAAGTATAGGTGTTTGAGGAAGGAGTAGCAGTTTTGAGAGCTGGCAGTTAATGGCAAAAAGGAAGGCACACATGGCACTTGGTCCTTTACATAGCACAGGTACCACTTCAGGGTGCAGTGTGGCCTCTCTTTGGTTCAAGGGCCTTGCATATGCGTATTTGTCCTAGAAACATGTTAGAAGACCTTTTTTGTACAGATGTTCACTCAGACCCCACCAGGAACTGCAGTAAATCTAGAGCAGTTTTGGGGCAAGGATTCTGGTTTCATCTTCTCCATGTGGAATCTTGTTTGCAAACATTAAATTCCCTTTGAGAACCAAAATAATGCACAAGAAGTGGCTTTTGAAACCACACTCTTGCTCTGAACAAAATTGCTGTCACAGATACGGTACTTAATCCCCTCAGGGCATCAAAGCCTGTAGGACTTGTTACATGCAGATCTCTTTTTGCCAATATGTCACTGAATATATTTGAGCACCACAGAGTTACAGGGTCTGCTGCAAGATCTGAGCCTGACACAAGAACAGTAACAGAAACAAAGTTTTCATATTCTTTCCCTTTTCACTTTTGTTAATTATTACAGTATACTTCTTCCTAAGACAAACCACACCCCCAGCCAATCAGAAATTACTGTGGCACCATGCCTCTGAAGAGATACACAGATATTCTTTCTGAATCTTAAAAAAAAAAAAAAAATCCAAAAACATTCAGGAAACCAAATTGTTTTAATAATATCCTCATTCTTCAATATTTTATATATATATATATATATATATACACACACACACACAATATCTGTATGATTCTAAAACTTCCAGCAAAAAAAAAAAAAAGATTTTAAAAAGTATCTCTGTTGTTGCTAATCATTTAAAAATCTTTCCAGCAGTGACCTAAAACCTTTCTCCGATATTTGCTAATATGTTGAATGCGTGCAGTTTATGCAAGAATATGTGATTTACTAAATGCCTATAGCCCTTAACATATTAGGGCAATTAAACATGTGCTATAGAATAGAACATTTGCTAAGGATAGCCTTCTCTTCAGCAACAGGAAAAAGAAATTACAGAAAAAAATATAAAGGACTCAGGAGAATAAAGGTTCCAGGTTAGTTATTACATGACTTAGATCTGCAGTGCTTTGACTTCTCTAAGTTTAAAGACTCAGAGCTGAAAAGAAAATAATTCAGTAAAAAAAGAAAAAAAACTATAAAAGTTCATTTTTTATAATAAAGAGTAAATAGGAACTAGATTTTTTTTCAGAAAGTTATGAAAAAAGAGCTCCTTATGTAAACAAAGGGGGGTTGCTTATTTTTATTTGTTTTTCTTTATCTGAAGTATGAAACAGCAATGGAAAAAGTCCACTTCAGTGACTTTAATATTAGAAAGTACTTTCAAACCTTATAACTCATTGAAAGTCAGTGGTACTCAAAGAGTTTGAAAAATTTTATCTGTATTTAGAGTTGACATCTCATTAATTGTTACTTTTTTAATATAGAACAGCCTACTTTATGGAGAAATTCATAACTCTTTTTTTTCCTCATAATTTTAATCAAAGTATTAATGAATTTAAAGGGTCAGTGTCAGATCTAAACTTTCCTTACTTTAAACAGCTTTTTTTATGAGAAAAACAAGTATGTGAACTAAGAAGGCAGTTGCAGGCAAAGTAATTATATATACAGCTTCTTGCATATAGGTTTCATAGTGTTCTCTAAAGTTAAACAGTATTTCTTTATATCCTCTCTTAGATGTAAGATAAAAAAAAAACACTGAAAAGCTGCTGTATGGACACAAACACAATGCAGTAAAGTAGAAGAGATTGGATTTGAAGCTAGTTTTAGGAATATGAGTTTTGTTTCATAATATGAATCCTGTATAAAACAGAAGAGTTCAAAATATGAAATCACCTTTACAAATTAAATCAGTTTCATCTGTCATTGAAGTTTCTAGAAATGACCTTAAAATGTCTGCCAAAAGTTTCCTTTATTTTTCATCAAATTTTAAACTTCTTGGATGTATTTTCTTAGAAAACTTTGATAAACTTTCCTAATACACTTTCCTAATACAATTTGATAAAAGACTTTTATGCTATCTGTATACAGCATATAAATTTTGTTTGCTGTATGTATTTACTAAGTCCCATGGCTGGCTGCCATCTGAATTTTCAATGAAATATTGGTTTCACCAAACAGAAGGTCTGCTAGTGATTTTGACCAGTTAGAGGAAAATATTTAGGATAGTTAGGATATCTACATTTGAGCAAGTCAGTCTAGACTCCTGTATTCAAAGGAGAGATGCAGACATATGAGGAACAATTAATACGGTCTATTTTAGGTGCTCAATTTAGGATGAGATGAATAATATGCTTTAAGTACCTATTTCTTTACATTTACTATTAAAGGATTGTAAGTAACTAGCCCAAATATAGGCAACTTGTCTAATCTTAGATGAGATGAAATTCAGTCATATTGTTTATTTGTCAAGACAGAACCAAATAAAGATGTATTATCTGCTCTGAGTGTAGTAAACTGTAAACTGTTCCTAGAAAAGTTATGTGCTTTTCTTAAGGGAGTATTATTAAATGAGGATCCTGAGTTCAGGTGCTGCTTTGAGCAAAGAATCTTATGCTATTACTGAGAATGATGAGAAGAGCTACAGTTTCAGCCTGCCCTGATCAAACAGACGCTGACTGGGCCTGCTGCAGTAAGTTAGGCCTGTTTCTCTTAAAAGACCTGTGTCCCCACAATTATAAATTTCACAAAGTCATTTTCAAAGAAAATGAAAATACTAGCAACACTGAATTTATTTTTCTTTTATTACACCTTCTCTTTTTATATAAAATATGTAATAAAAGAAAATTTGCCGTTTGAGATCAACATATTGGGATGTTCTCTGGCACATGATTTCTGTCTTTATTATATATGATGTGGGATTCATTACCTTTAAATACACCAAAATTATATATCTTAGTCTTAGCTAGTCAGCCTGGATTTAATGAACAGAAGTAAGCACCTCTAGAGAGTGATTCATTTGACCTTTCTTAGGTATCTATGCTAATAGGAGATAAATCTCCATCTGGAGATACTTATTTCTCTGAAGTGCCTATGAAGAAATTCCAAAATGACTTATATGGACTTAGATGCTTAACTTCTAGACATCAGCAGTTGGGTGGAATGAATCTCACTCTGTGTGAGCTAAAAACAAAAAGAATTTGACATGAAACAACCTAATTTATCATATATATTATGTATGTATCATACATATTTATATATAATGTGCAGTTACCTAGGAAGATGAATAGGTGTTTTTCCAGTAATTAATCATGCTAAAATATAACTAAATTCTTTTGCAGTCCTCCTTGCTTTAAAACACTTGTATGGGCAATGACATGAAATTGAGTTTCCAACAGAATAAAACCCCTCCAATACAAGTGGTGTTTTTTAAAAAAAATTTCCTAGCTGTGATTACTTACATTTTCTCCGGTCAGCTCACATTTTTCCAAGGAAGAAAGAGGGCATCTGGAAACAGACATCCACTGTGTGGGTGTGCTAACATATATACATGCTTGTCTACACATGTGACTCCGAAGTTCAGCTCTAACATATGTCTGGCTGCTCAGATCCAACCAGGCGGAAGAAAATGGTGCAGAAATGCTGTTGAAAGAAAATGCCTAGGTAAATCACAGTCATAGTCCTTCGCTGGTTATATGTTCTTTCATAAGCGGACATTTAGTCTTTACAATATTTCATCATTTTTTAAGTAATAAAGTGAGGATGAAGCATGATGAAGCCATTAATAACATTGCCCTGTATTGTGTTTCTGCATTTTTAACAAAAATAGTGGCTTAGCTTTCCTTAGCTTTTTACAATTAAGAGGAAATCTTGTAGGCGTTGATCTCAGGACATATGACAAATGCCTTGTCCTTGAGGCACTTTCATGTTCTTTTCACATTTCAAAATTCAAATACTGTTTCTGTGAAAATGTTTTTCTAAAATTCAGTAACATATTCCATAATGCTACACTTTAAAACATCTTACTGATGAATTCACTTAGAAAAATAATACAAATAGCACATGGTGCTAGAGCAGTTGAAAATATGGAACTTTTGTTTAGTATACAACATGGCTTCCAAATAGACAAGGAAAATGATACATTAACTATAAAATAAAAACAACCTATGACTATTGATGGTGGCTATTATTTACTGTACTGTACACTTAAAAATAATGGTTATCTCTTATGCATTTTATGGTAGCCAATATTACTTCAGTACTTATCTGTAATATAACTAGGCAAGATTCCAATGCGACTGACATGAATTCAGTTGCTACTGTTGTTCAGAGTTAGGTTAAGATCTCAGAAAGCTGACTGTGGTGTGGTCCTTTTTGTGTGAGGTGAACCTGCAAAGAGATAATAGTCCACGTTCAATGCCTTTTAAGTCTATAGACACAAAATAGAAGAATAAGCATTTGATACAAGCCAAATTATTGGCGGCCTAAAAGTGTTTTATTACCCTCTTACTTTTCCCTTCTACCTGAATAGCTTCCTCCTTCCCTTCTTCCTTCTTTCCCATTCTCTTTTTCTTTTTCTTTCCTTCCTTCCTTCTTTTTCCTTCCTTGCTTCTTTTTCTCTTTCCTTCCTTCCTTCCATGAGAAGCTATGATCGCCATTGTTCCTGATTGTTCTTTGAGACATCTTAACTGTTTTCAGGATCTGACATAAACTTTGTTTTTATTCCTCCATCTCATGCAGCTGAACAAGCAAGTATGCAGAGCCTCTATGGATATTTTCAATGGGCTTGCTAATCTCCAACATCATCTTAGAAGGAAGAAAAACACCCATGAATGAAGCAATTTACTGTTGGAAAACAAATCAGCATTCATGAACACTCTCACTGTTATAAATTCAAATAACTGATATCCATAAAAAAGAGAGCAAAAGAAAAGTAATATTTTCTAGTGTTTCTAAACAAAACCATAGAAAAGTAGCTGATTGAAGATTTAAGTTTGAATTTACAAACTGTGGAATTTATAGTCACTAAATATTTCACATTTTTATGGTTTACAGCTGTGTTTAACTAAATCTATCTAATTATATTGAAGGCTGCCTTGTAATCATAGGCTAATCCCACTTGAATGCCTAGAAAGTGATAACAATGAGCTCCACTGGGCTATAAAGATTAACAAATGGAGAGGGTTTTGCATTTATCCTAGGGTTTCTTTCTTTCATTTTTTTCTCCTAAATGTGATTGGCTTTCTGCTTCAAAAGAATCATATTTATGACCTTAAACCATAAGTAAGAAAGACAGATAAGTCAATTCTTGACACTTTCTCACAAAGGCCAGACCATCTGGACACTTTGTATTTGTAACAGGTGCTTCTGGGACTTAGAGCCTAATTCTGGCCCAGATTCCGTTCTGTATGGGTGACTGTCGCTGTGTGCAATTACGCACTGCATTAATTGAAGGGACTCGGAAAGGCCAAGTACAGTAATTAGTCAGTTGGTCATGCAGAAAAGAGACCAGTGGCTTAGTGCCACTGAATGTTGAATGCACAGATGTACAGTACCATCAACTTTTGCTCTCTGCGGTACTCTGCTAATCTTTGGCAGGTAGAGCCAAGATCTGTCTTAGTCCAGGTTTTCAGTCTCCTGGAAGCAACAACATAAATTGTATAACCACTTGGGACAGAAAACGGTGAGTTTGATTGACCTAAAAAAGAAGCCACATCAGCATAAAATTGTCATAGTACTAAAAGTACCAGATGGGACAAATATGCTAGTTAGATTTTTAGATTCTAGTCTGAGTTTTTACATTTATCTAACAGCAACTGGTATATGTAATAGAAGCTGTGAAATGTGTATGATTCCAATTTTAAAAGCTTACTTTTTTGAAACATGCTGTTTTTCTTTGCACATACTGAACTTTTTTGTATGCCTATTGTAAGGGTCCGGCGGGGGTGACGCCTGGACTCCCGGCAGGAACAGATACACAAACACAAGGCACACTAAGGTCAATGCTGAGCGTTTATTACCTCTGCGTCTGAGCAGGGGTTCCCCAGCGATTTCCCAATCGAGGCAATAAAGGAGTGGGAAAGTCCCTGGCACCACTGAGCATCGGTCCATGGTGAGGAATGCTGGGGGGGCACTGTACGTGGGTTTTGTGTACTATACACATGCGCAGTGGGCACATTGAGCTCATCGCTAATCTCGAGTCAAAGCCCAGGTGCACACCACACTGGCATAGGCCCAGCTACATGGCTATGGGTCAACATGTCCTGTTAATGCTCCTTTTCCCATGGAATGGTCCGGCTAGTTTCCATCGCCTATCTCCTCGACATTTTTCCGCGCTTTCCCATACACCTGTTTTGAGGAAGCGTTTAGAGATGGTTCAACAGAATACTTAGATAACAATACTTGAGAAGTTAAGAATACACCTACTCTGCTACTCGTTTCCACTGACTAGTACAGCTAAGTGTGGTTAGTGGGGATATTATAATGGGATATAAGTGAAACTGGTTTGTACCTGTTCTTTGACTTACAGCAGACTTGAATCTTTCTTCTGCATCTTTGGTGAATGCCATGCCCGCTGTTGTGCTATATGTCCACTCAGAGTGGGTTTCCTTCAAAATGATTGGATAGTTTCAGTTCATTGTAGTGTAAAATTCCTAGACTGAACGTTTATTTTGAAAAACAGAATTCTTGCTTTCTGGTCAGAACAACTGTTTTGTTTTCTGAGTATTTGTAAATTGAAATCTTGGTTTGCTTTGGACAATATTTTCACAATTATATTAGGTTTACATACATTTTCCACCTGAAGTCAGCATCTACACCTTAAATTTCAATGAGTTGATGTACTCTCATTGTTGTCACTCATGGGGCTCACAAAAGGAAAGGATTACTCATTGTAGCAAAGCGAAGTGTGTGCAAGCTTATAAATAAAGGATTTGTTTTAGCTGTTGTTTACTTGAGCAATCGTAGAATCCTTCTGTTTCATTTTTTGGATAAGCAAACAGCATTATGATTGTACAGCTACCATGCATGAATATTTAAGCAAAACTTCCTTTGATTTAAAAAAAAAAAATATTGCAATATAGCCAACAGTTTTATATTTTCTGATAAATTTTGCTATCTCTCATTATGCCTAATATTTTGACTATAATCATTGTGTTCCATTAATGAGAAAATAATGTAGAGGATTTCTAGTGGAGTAAATCATTACTGGTGTAATTGTAGCTGTATTGTTTTACTCCAGTTATGGACTAGATCCATAGAATTCTTGCATCTCCAAGGTCAGACTATCCCTTCTTCTTCCCACCCAGGGTCCTTAGAAATCAAGAATGAAGGACCCAGCAGAGATCCTGAAGAGCAAATATTGCTTTATGCTTTGTCACTTCTACAAACAAACAGCTTTTTCCTGTTACCTATGCTCCTAAATTATGAGAGGAAGTGGTTTACATGTCAAAATGACCAGCGTTACTTGAAACTTTTCATTTTACCATGAAGATGTATGCAACTGTTTATCACTTGGTACTGACTTACCTTAACTATTTTTATTTAATCACTATGACATTTTTAAGGGAACAGAAGAGGAAATTGGCTGGGCTATAATGTTCAGACTTATGTTATTGTAAGCATAGAAGAAGTTAGATTAAAATTATTCCTGAGGAGTTAAAGTGTGGAAAAGAACTGGGAAAGAGGCATGAACCCGAGATACTGATCTTGGTTGATATTGTAGGTTTCGGCATTACTCATCTGCTCTGCCTATTTAATTTGTGTGAGCAGGGAGGGGAATCAAATATCCTGGATTCAGAGACCTGATCATCCTGCAGAATTTCAGTGGGAGTCGTGTATATTCATTTCCTGGGATTACTGAGCATCTTATGTGGCATATTTTAGTTCCCTACCTAATCAACATAAAGAATGGAGCTGAGAGACAGCACAAAGAGATGATGTGATGTGTGCAGTGATTTAAACAAAACTGCCAAATCTCATTTTAAGCTCACTGGACTTGAAATTGCCTCGTCCACCTCTTTTTTTAATATCCTGAGCACATAGTGTATGATTGAAAAAATGTATCAGTTACTGCAAATGGATAACAAATATTGTAAAATGGCTTATACTTTAGTTGCCATACAATATTCCTTTGCCCCAAAAGTTCATAAGGAATGGACAAGATTCTGCTATAAACTGTGCATGGTTCTTAAGTAATTCATCCTATTATTTAAACAAAGCAAAAATGGTTGTCATGGAATGACCAGATTTTTGTTGAGTCAGAAACAGGAAGGTTGTTTGGGGGAAAATGAAGATTGCAAGTAGCCTACCAACATGCTCTTTTCTTCTTTAATTCACACTTTCCATGTACCTGTTGCTATATTTACTTGCATGTTCATAATTCCAAATACTAATCCTAGCCTAATTATTATAATATAAAGACTATGTATTGTTGTGTATATTGAATTTATGTAATTGAGGAATAATTCTAAATTAAGTTGGCCCAAAATTTGTACTGAGATAGCTGGGCATAAAAGCTCACCTTCAAGAGTTTATGAAAAAAAAATATATATATATATGTGTGTGTGTGTGTACGTATGTATGTATGTATATTTCAGTGGCAGCCATCAATACCTGTGGCTTGAGCCATTCTGCCAGCTAGACAATAATGTTTTAGATCAACATGGTAAAAGAAGGAACACAAAAAATGATTGAGAAATACATAGATTGTCTTGCTAGGGAGCCCTAATCTCATAAATACATAGGTTTACTTTCAGATGATCACAAAAGTTGTGATTACCAGTGCTGCTCATTGTTGTGTCACTGATGCTATGCATGTTGAAATGACATCATCGAGGACGACCCCTCCTGATAGCTCTCCCAGGAGATACCAGATGGCAGGCTGATTCAAGCAAAACACATCAGTAAGTACTGTATAATTTCCCTCATTTATCATAATTTTATTGCTGGATACTCCACAGATACAATGTAGCTTCTCTGAACATCTGAAGATTTGTTAATTTTATATATCTATGTGTATACGTACTTAGATTTATATATAAATTACATGATTTAGTAGCTAATTCTTTATTGCTTCCTAACAAATGCCTGCCATATCTACAACATCCCTGATATTACAATATTGCCTTATGTATAGATATTAAGCTCTTAAAAGTCCTACTTAACCTGTACTTATACTCCACTCCAAACAATCTAACATTCTCCCAATAGAGAAGGACGAGGCACAAACAAGCAAAAAAAAAAAAAAAAAGTTGATTTCAGTTCTGAAATAGAGTGTGAACAGAGAAAATTCACTAGGTCTAACTCTGAAGATGGATATGGATATTTTTAATCATTTAGATGTATATTTTATTCATCTTTATTTCTCTGAAAGGAAAAGGTAGGTTTAAATTCAAGGCCATTCCTGTTCTGGATCAAAACAAAACAAAACAGCATTAACAACAAATTCAATTGTAACTAAGTTGATAGTTCAGTAACTAAGCTGACAGTAGAAAAACAAACCTTAATCACACATTAAAAAAAAAAAAAGGAAAAAGAAAAAAGAATAAAGAGAGAAAATAAGAACTAAAGGTACTTATCTTTATATGTTTATCCAGACAACAGTGTGGTTTCCTCCATGACAACATGTCCTGGAATAGCTTGCCTATGTCCATAAGATAGCCTGACCATGTTTTATGATTTTGACAGGAAATATACCTTCTTTTCTCTTCTTCGGATGATTGTTTCACCTTGTAATTACATCCATCACCTAGGCGGAGTGATTAGATATTTTACAGAATCAAAGCATTCACAGTTCTGTAATATGTAAGATTAAGGTTCTGATTAAATTTGTCCAGATATAGCAGAGAATAAGTGTGGATTTTATTTGGGTATTATGAACTGCTGAAATTTAGTGAAATTGGCAGCCACAGGAAAATCTGTTTTAAAGAACTTGTGTTAATATTTGGAATTTCTCATGTAGACAAAATAAAAATAGGACCAATTAATTTATTTGATATTTCTTACATTTAAGCAACTTCTACTGCTGCTACATGCTCAGTGCATAAATATGGTCTAATTCTCTGTCTGTATTGATGTCCATGTAAAGCAGAGAAAGGAAGAGAGAAAATAAAAATAGTGTGCATATGCAGCTGTAAAGCAAGGGCATCTCCAATAACTGGGTACAGTTAAATTAGTATAACACTTTACAGATCTTGTATTTTAAATCTGAAAAGTTAATAACTTTGTACATTTAAAAAGCCTAGCTTTTACTGCATAAAGACAATGTTGTATATTAGTTAATTATGAACAATGGTATTTTTAAAAGCATAATCCATAATTTACTCACAGAAGATGATGTGGAGCTGGCTCCTTTAAATGTCATTTCATCTTCATTTTAATACATAAATCCTTAATTTCTTTGAAACAGTAATAAGTGTTCAAGAATAATAACACAGATTTGTTTATCTTAACTAGGCACATATTTCAGATTTTTAATAGAATAGAAGTGGCACTTCTGTAAATGTATTTCAGGTTAATGTCAACAAAATGCTGCTGGATTTATGCTACTGTTACAGGGAGTAAGTTTTGATCTTATATGAGCAAAATGAACTATTAAAAAAATTCTTCCCATGCACATATGTACTGACAAATGTATTATAATTAACTTAGCTTCATAGAATTTAATTTACTGTATATACTTCAGCACATGCAGAAATATACAATATTTGTCAAATACCAGCATTGTTTTACCACTACTTTGACTTCATAGCTAGTGCTATTATTTTTCACTCTGTGTTTTCTGATGTTCTTCTGAGGAGGGGCTGATGCAGACTTCACCTCTGTTCTCAATTCAGTGACTACTGAATATAACAGGTGGCATCAATTTTGCACCACAGCAAGCCACTTGAAGGGTGCATCTACGTAACAAAATGTTTGACTCAAAGGATGGACATTTTTTAAGCAACAGCAGCAGTTTACCTGTGCTGCCCTCTTCTGCCACCACCTCTCAAGTGACAGAATTTAACCAAACACTCCAGAAGGAGAATCAGACCTTTCGAGAAGAGAATCAAATCCTTCGGCAAGAGAACAGAGCTTTCCGCGTGGAGAACAAAGCCTATCATCAGGAGAATCAAATTATCCGAGGACAGAACAAAGCTCTTTGGGAAGAGAATAAAATCCTACAAGAGAAGCACACAGACTCTGCAGAGGAACCAAAGCACCTTGAGAAACAGGAAAAGGCCCTTCAGCAACAGAATAAAGCCCTCAGAGAAGAGATTAAGGCTCTCAAAGGACAAGAAATAGCATTTGCAATGGAGGAAAAAGCTCTTCAGGAAGAGATTAGAGCCTTATGGGAGGAAAACAAGGCCTTCCAGGAGCAGATCAAGGCTCTTCGAAAGGATGATAAAGCCATCCAAGAAGAGGAGAAAGCTCTCCGTGAAGAAAAAAAAGCTCTCAGTGAGGAGAAATTTGCCCTTCAAGAGGAGAACAGAGCTCTTCAAGTAGAGAAAAAAGCCCTACAAAGTGAGGGGAGAGCTCTCCAAGAAGAGAACAAAGTGCTCCATGAATGGAATAAGATCCTTCAAGGGGAGGAATAAAGCAAAGTAAGAAAAGAATCAGATGCTTAGGAAGACTTAACAGGAAGAGTAAAGACTTTACAAGGAAGGGCAGTAGTTTTCGTGTTAGCCAAATATTCTAGAGAACACCAGGACAGAAAACCAATAAGAACTAATGGAAAAAAACAGGTACCAAGTAGTCTGATAGGCTTAATGCCAAAGCCTAGGAAGTTTCAATGTGCTGAAACATGGGTGTTGGTATCTTTGATCCCTGAAGGCTAATAAACTACTGCTGGCAATACATAATGCATAACTGTAGATGTCTGCTTTGTTGAGAGTTTAAATACCACAGAAAACAAGTTTCCAAACAGTGTTTCAAAAGTTTAGATGAACTGATTTTTTCTACTATAGAATGTTGGATAATATTCATAGAAGGTGGATTTTAATGTTATAAACATTGAGGTCATATACAGGTGAGGCTCTGTCAGACTCCCACCTTCTATATGTGGTCTTCACTAGTAAAATACAGTGTTTCTGAAAAGAGGTGGTATGAAACACTTTCATAAAATGATAATGAATAAGTGGACTTTAGCATCCTTTGTCTCAGAGATTTTCCTTGAAAGACCGAGTTTTAACATGAATTAGCACGAATAACATGAAAAAGCCCTCTTTCTTTTCCAGTGCTGCTAACGAAAGATCAGGAAGCAAGTTTGAGCACTCTCTTCACAGCCATCTGCACTGCTGCTTTTCCCAGTTCCCATTTTGTACAGCTCCAACAGAGTATTTCTAAGGCAATATGCAGGCACGGTTCTCAGCTGCCTTACTCCTAGTGTGAATGGTAGCTGCGCCAGGGTTTGGCTTCTTTCATCTTATATATTCCTGTTAATATCATTACTTCTTTGGAAGTATATGTGAGCATCTTAACCATCACCCAGGCAACAGGTGTTTTCCTACATCTGACCAGCCTATTTGGTGTTACCAGTCAGTCCATAATCTCCAGGAGTTAATTAGTACCTTGGGTGCCCATTTTGAGCAGTTCATCATTTTTTTCCATGGCTTGGAGGCCCAGATCAAAGCATGTGTCATTCTGCTTTTAAGACAGCATTCCCAAAGTGCTGTTCATTATAAGACAACATTCAGAGGCAGCAGAACTACTCCATTAACCTCATGGCTGTCTGACAACAATTTCCAATTTCTACGCATCATTGTCAGGTTTTTACAGGGTCCTGCCATGATTCCAGTATTTGGCCTCAGTCCAACGTCAGGACATGAGTTCCCTTTAACAAGAAAACAGTATAGCAGTAAATACATAAAACTCCCCTTTGCTCCTGTGGAAAGCTCTACAGCATGCCACTGAGAGATGCGCATGGCTCGCTCTCAGCTGCTGTCAGTCACATAGGACTCTTTCTTTCCTTACCTTACTTCCCTTTTTCCAATGGATGCTATAGCTACGCTTTCTGTATTTCTTTTCTTGCACTCAAGTGCCACCCAGACAACTGCTGAGGTACAACTGACTCCTGGGCCAGCTCCACAACAGGTGAGTATCGGCACCAAGAAGCCATTTAAAACTGCCTCCACTGATTCTGGGGCTTTCTGCAATGTGCAGTAGTAGCAATCTGCCACATACTATGGAGATTAACCTTAAAGCACTTTCTGCCACTGTTTGAAGGAGGAGGAGGTTTCCTGCTTGACCAGCAACCTAAGCTGGGCAAAGAATTGAATTAAAGTACACAAAATACTGGTTTGGACTGTAGAAGCACAAAGGCTAGAAAAGAAGATTCTTTAGTGGTGGCTCTAAATTCCACAGAGAGGAGATATCACAGGCAGTGGAGCAAGGATATGTGTAGCTACCACATGAGATGAGGAAATGAGTATTTATTTTATTTTACTAGATATTAAACTCTTATAGTGGTTGCCTTAAAGGCCAGACAGACTTAGGAAAGTTGAGCTCAGCAATGTGCTAGAGGACATGTAGCCTGAAAAAAACTGATACAACTTGGTAGGCATATTCACCTAGTGGTAAAAGGGAGAAACATGAAGAGTTTTTTCTTGTACAGCCATTTTCCTCATGAGGAACCTAATGCATCTTTGTCTTCAATCTGGAGATCTTGGATTCGGATACTTCCCTTGGATCCAAACACCATGAACATGGGAATGATTCTTGGTGGACGTCTGTCATACAGGTCTTGGTTTATGATCATCGGGAAAGGGCCTTCCTTTCCTCCCCAGGCTCAGCTTCGGCCACACACACCTTTCCTCCTCCTTCCTCATTGCATCTCCCCTTGCTCTTGCTGTGCTTTACACTCAGTCTCTACCAATCCCTTTGGTGAGGTGATGAGCAGCACAGGAGGGTGCGGGCAGTGCATAACAGCTTCTTTCTGCTGCTCCCTGCTTCTTCCTTGTTTTCCTATGCTCTGGCATGTGTCGCCTAAGGGCCATCGTCCCTTCAGGGGTGTCCCTGCCTTGGTGTGGGTGGCCCGTGGCTGCAGTCCCCTCAGGGGCCAGAGTCATGTCCTCAGCAATGCCTCCTGCCACGTGTCCCCTCCGCTTCTTCTCCTTCTCCATTTTCTCCCCCATTTTCTCAGGCCTCTACCAGCCGCTGCCATTCCCTACCCCACATGAGGGGGGCACCGGGGCTGCCCGCCTGGCTGTGGCTCCGGCTCCGGCTGCACCCCCAGCACGGCCATGGGGCTCCCAGCCGTGCCGGGGCAGCTGGAACCAGCTGCGACCAGCCCGGGGCGGTTCGTGGCCACCCGCGCGGGCACCTGCCGCCCAGCCCGGCATGGCTGTGGCAGCTGTGTTACCTCAGGAGCCGGCGTGAGTGGTTCTGCCCCGGGCCCAGCCTCGTGCTGGGCAGAGGCACTCAGGTAGAGCTGTGGCAATAAGGAAGAAGTGGAAGTCTGTGAAACAGTAAGACATGAAGAGTACTGAATTATGCATGTAGAAGCAGTCTAAAGAGGATTTTGTTCCTTGGTGCAAGAACCCAACAAGCTAGTGCACAAAGCATAAAAGGCATTGGCTTTCTGTCAGTTGTATCATGCCGAAATGAAAATGTCTAGTTTGGGGAGGAACCTCTTTACGCTTTGGAGTCTGAGTGAGAACGAGATGAATCCTAGCTACAGCACCGTGGCTCAGATATGACATGTATACACATTGGTTTTACAGGATTTGCTTCTTTGGGGGAAAGAGGGAAACAAATGATAAAAAAAAAAAAAAAAAGAAAAGTTAGGAATCTGTGGGGGGAAAAAAAAGCTCTTCCTGTGAAAAAAGCTAACAACAGGTTTGGCATTGTATTTATAAGAATAAAATAAATAAAATAAAATAAAATAAAATAACATGGGAGAGGATAAGGAGCAAGTATTACTCAGAACTAAAGGATCCACAGTAAAATTTGTACAATCTTTAGTTTATGAATGGGCTTGTCTAGAATTAGGGAATATGATAATAACTTGGCAAGACTCTGTGTTGGTGATGGTAATATTCTGCTTGGAAAATGTAGCATTTGCTTGTAATTACATTATGGGTTATTTCCATTCTGAGTCTGAATATTTATATAATGATGAAATGTGGTGCTTTAATTTGTCTTTACAGCATTAATATGATTAAATTTACTTACACACAAATAAATTAATTACTCTCCATAAATATGTTTAAAACATTACAAAATGATTGTGCGTAATTAGGTAATTCAAGTATGATTAACAGTGTTTTAAAGTATTTAAATTAGCTATTTGTTTCTTGTGAAAAATTAAAACACCACAGTGGCATTAGGAGTGATGATGAAGCTTCAGCTTAATGTATATGAGCAGCTGTACAGTGACTATAGTGTGATGATGAAGGATGTGGGTTGTGGTCCGCAGCACAAAGTCCAGCTGGAGGCCAGTCTCCAGAGCCCCCAGGAGTCAATATGGGGGCCAATACCATTTAACATCTTCATTAGTGACCTGGATGATGAGAGAGAGGACACCCCCTGCAAGACTGTGGACAATACAGCACTGGGAGGAGTGGTTGATACCCCGGATGGCTCTGCTGCCATTGAAAGGGATGTCGGCAGGCTGAAAAAACGGGCTAACAGGAATCACTTGAAGTTCAACAAAGACAACTGCAAAGTCCTGCACTTGGGGAGGAATAACCCCATGCACAGGCTGGGGGCTGGCCACCTGGAAAGCAGCTTTGCAAAAAAGTACCTGGGTGTCCTGTTGGGCACCAAGTTGGACATGAGCCAGGAAAGTGCCCTCATGGCAAAGAAGGCCAACAGCATCCTAGGTTGCATCAGGAAGAGCATTGCCAGCGGGTCAAGGGAAGTGATCCTTCCTCTCTACTCAGTGCTGGTGAGGTCACACCTGGAGTGCTGGGTCCGGGTCTGGGCACCCCAGTACGAAAGAGACATCAACATACTGGAATGAGTCCAGTGAAGGGCCTCAAAAATGATTGAAGGGTTGAGGCATCTGGCATACAAGGAGAGGCTGAAAGAGTTGGGACTGTTCAGTCTGGAGAACAGAAGGCTCAGGGGGATCTAATCAATGTGTATAAAAACCTGATGGATTTCTATAAAGAAATTATTCTTTACCCTAATGGGTAAAGGTGATGGAGCCAGACTTTTCTTGTTTGTGCTCAGTGAATGGACAAGAGGCAATGGGCACAAATTGTAATATGAGAAATTCCCTTTAAACAAGAAAAATCCTTTTTTATGGCGAGTGTGGTTGAACACTAGAACAGTATTCCCAAAGAGGTTGTGGTGTCTCCATCCTTGGAGATATCCAAACCCCAACTGGACATGGCCCTGAGCAACATGCTCTAGTTGACCTGGCTTGAGCAGGATGGATTGGACCAATCTCCAGAGGTCCCTGCCAACCTGAACATTCTGTCATTCTGTGACTTACCATATCAGACATTGAGCTTGTACTGATGAGCGCTAAGTACCTTCCATTTCCAACCATACAGTCCTAAGCACCTTAATTCCTAGCTTTACAGCGAGGTTTCTTTATATTCTGTAATGTTTCTTTAAATCTGCCATAGGAAGCCAGGCAGAAGAGACTCAGGGACATCAAACACAGAAGTTTAACAGTGAAATACAGAGACAGCATCTTTGGAGAAAAGAGAGTTTTTATTATTATAATTCAGTTCCTTGATCAAGGTTAGAAAAAAAAAAATTTTTTTTCCCTAAGATCATTTCCATTTGGCACTTATAACTTACATAACTGAATTTGATTTGACTGAATTGGGACCTTTGAAATTTAAGGAAGAAAGGAAGAAAGGAAGGAAGAAAGGAAGAAAATACTACTAAAAGTCTATGAGTGGAATTATAACATACATACATATATATATATATATATATATATATGCAAGTTGTTCAGCCTTAAAAGCTTTTGAAGATACAAACCTGTCAATACAGTTTTTTTCCCCTCAGAAGTGTGGGGTAGTTAGCATAAACTGAAACTGCTTTCTGATAGGTGCTTTTAAAATTGGGGAACAGTAAACAGCATAGGCTACATGTTGCCCTTGTTGCGTTGACCTAGAAGAGCAGTAACAGGAAGAGCAACTGCTTAGTAATAGCATTGCAATTCCCCTTTTCAGGGAGGTCAGTTCAATGTCATGCTCAGTTTCTTTCATACTGATCTCTCTAAACTTTTAATGCACATGTAAGTGACTCATTACTATGTGATTAAAAACATTTCGAACTACCTACATAGATGATTTAACATATAGGACGGCCATTTTTTGATTACACATTGCATGACCTGTGTAAAACAGAACGCCAGGTGTAGACGGTGCAAACACATAAGAGGTAAATATACCCTGGAGAGAGGACACAGGGGAGGTTCAGCATCAAATGCTAACATTGAAGGTAGCAGCTGAACAGAAAGTGTAAGCCGAAAATCATATTTATGAATGTTTTAGCAGATATCTCTGTACTTTGGATTCATTCTCATGACCAAATATCCTCTCAGGGAATGCTTCCAGATTCCGAACGTTTCAGCAGCACCAACACCATCAGTTCTGGAGACTGTGCTGTGAACAAAGTCAGTATAATGAGAGAAACAGTAGACTGAATTTCAAATATCGAGAAAGATATTGTAAGTCCTGGAGCAGTCTGAGCTGCTCAGAAATTATGCCACTCTCCAGCAGCCTTTAAGAAAGAACAGAAAATTAAGAGGGCTCTTTGGCTTTTGCATACAGGTCCCAGGAATGACTGCTCACTAGCAGAATCATAGCAAAGATGCAAAAAGATGAATGTCCATCCCTGGCAATTTTCTGAAGGAGCAAATGTACCAAAACGATGAAAGCACAATGCTGAAGGGAAAGACCTGCAGGTGCCTTCGAAGAGGTTTACAGGAAAAGTATAGCGCTAAGATGATGCAGGGGAGGGAGGCTGTAGGGAGGAAATCCTCGGTCTCATTAGGGCTCTACCTAAAAGGCATACTCAGTGCATCGGTGAGTTTTAGCCACGTGTTACTCAGCAGCAGTACCCTGCTGGTTCCAGCAAACAGAATCCTTAGCATAATGCCCACTTTCAATGGGTTTAGCAAGTATCAAGTGTTTGCTGTGAAATATTGAATCCAATAGAAAGCAGAATCTTCTGAAAGTAAAAAATAATTGCTAGAATACTCTGGAATGAACACTTGCTGATAAGCAGGCACATTTTATTCTGTATAACAATGATACGCCTTCTATTGCACAGCAAAAGAGTACCTCTATTCTTTTCAGGCATCAGGGGAAATTTAACTTACCCCAGTGGAAATTTGTTTAGCTCTATATTTAACAAAGGAGTCTTTTAAGAAAGTTTGTGCCTGCTTAAGGCAAATCTATGAAAATATGTTTTTGTGTTAATTGTGTGGAAAAAAAAGTATTTCTAGCCTTTGAAAATACTACATTTTGTGTTTCTCCAGGGAATTCTTTCAACTAAGCAGATATCTCATTCAAACCTCCTCATGGGCATTGATTCATAATATTAAATATAATATAAAATAAAACATAAAATCAACAGGAGGTCCAGGAGGCAGAGCTGGTTGTTAAAATAAGGTTTTAATGCTTATTAAAATGGTCAAAATAATGCAAGTCAATAAAATGAAGACTATTGATGTATAAATCTAATATAAAAAGTCTTTGTACTAGGGAATGCACATATATGAGTTGCCATAGCATTAGAGCTTCAAAAATGCTCTGAACCAGAGACATACTTTTCTGTTTCTTCCCTGCAGTTACAGTCATTAGATATGATTCAACAAAATGTAGCCAGCCGTTAATAGACATAGAGTTGATGTAAAGGTGTGCTCTTAATTTTGGTAAAATTTTAGGAAGATTGCAAAACAGACTAGTGTGGATTTCACTGGATTTCTACTTGTTGGTTACTTTTATTTGAAATATAACATTTGCAATATCTCTGTGTGAAACAAACTGTTTAAAAAGCAAGTTAAAGTAAAAACAACAATGGCAAAAAAATACGTAGTCCTATACAGATCATAATTTCTGAGGTTAAAAAAAAAAAAAAGCTGCTGAGTGCTTTAGTTCAAGACAGTCTGAAGGGTGAAACACCTTTTCCTGCAATTGCTGTGCAAGAGCAGTAAGTAAAAAAAGTACAGTTCTTCTGCACAACAAATGGAAGGTTGATGAGAAAAAAATCTAACAAGCCTTTACGGGACACCTAGTCTCTCTACATATATTATGAAGTTGTTTGAAGAAGGAAGAAGAGCAAAAAGGATCACCAATAACATGCACCATCTGATTCCCCAGACTGGCAGATTGTAGCAAAATTTATAGTCGTCTAAGTAGTCTAAGTCCTGCTCACAAAGGATATCAGTGTTTACATGGAATCTAAGAGGAATCAACCCCCCCCAGGGTGGAATATAATAGAGCAGTCTGGAGTAAATTTAAGGTGATAGACCATTCTAGATCACAATGATTAAGGGTTTCCTCTAGATCATATCTCTGTACTACTTGTTTGAAAGTTGTTTTCATAATGTGCTACAGTTTAATCCATATTACTCTTTTCCCCTTCACATTGGATATAAGCTCTTGTGTTTTTTGGTTTTGCTACTGAGATCAGAAAATTCATGCTTTTAGCTCTAAAGGTGTCCAGTTCATTCCCCAATGTACTGACTGAGAGAATAATCATAAACCATCAGAAAAGCGCTGAATTATTATATCTGTGTATAGTAGGTTAATGATGTGTATCCTGGAGTTTTTAATAAGCTGGTTCAAGGAGATTAAACTGAGAATAATGACATAAACTGAGTAGTGGGAAATAGGAGCTGAAAAATCCAGGAAATTTTCCAAATTAGAATAGGCCTAGAAACATTTTTTTTCCTAATGAAAGTTGTGGAAACGTCAAAGCTTGAGTCTTTTAAAGCAATTCAGTCGCTCAGATGTATACTATATGAAATAATCATCAATTTACCATGACAGGAACAAGTTAACCATGAGGAACAGGTCTTTCTGGGTTTTGGTTCTTTTTTCTCTCTCTTTTTTTTTTAAATCATTACTAATATAAATGAAAGAAAGATCTAACAACCAGCCATTAAGGCATGTCATGAAGAGTCCTAGGTGCTCAACAGTTAACAAAACGTGACTGCATTTAACAGTTATGGGCTTCTCTCTCACAACTTACAATTCAGTTTGCACCCGTACTTTTCCAAGGCTCATTCAGAGTCAGTGTTTGGTCCATTCCCAGCAAATCCAGCAGGAAAAAGATTACTACCTGAGATTTTCTTACATATTATAAAGCATTGTTTAGGGTTTAAAGACACATTTAACTTAGGTTTATTTTATTTGTATCTGAACAGTCTCCAAAGATATCACTAAATCTGTTTGTGATTTACTGTTTACAGGATTACTTGGAGGAATAAACAACTCAAACAGGAAATTAAGATTAAGCAGAGAATCTGCGATGAATAGATAAAAGGCAGAGATTATATGGACAGCTGTATCTCAGAAGTTAGAAAATAAGACAATAAAATGAATTCTCCACATACATATATGGAAAGAGGATAAGAGAGAAGTGGCCCAGTACATGAGGATAGAAAGATGCGGACCAATAGTGATCGAGGTATTACTGACATACTAAACACGTTTTGCTTCTTTTTCAGGAAGGATGATGATGTATGTAACTGTAATGGTAAAGTATCTAAAGACTATGAGAACAGCATATTGGAATATCTCACATGAGCTGTAAGCAACCTTTGGACTGCTTGCAATGACTCTTTTTAATGGCTGAAAAATCTATATCTAGAGTACTAAAAGAACTAGCATATTAAATAACACATTTGCAGAGATAACCCCATCAATATGGCTGGAAGATAGAAAGAGTAGCATTTTAATAGGAAAAAAATGAATCAAGCAGAATGGGTCGAGTAAAAGTCTACTAGTTTATTCTAAGATTCATGAAATTTTTGGAGCAGATTTTGATTCAGGCATTATCATTAGCAGAGACATAGAAGGAAGTGGGTAGTAGTATAAAAGACAAATGGGTTTAAAAAGGATATATCACATTAGACTCATTCAGTGTCTTTCCTAATAAGACAATTTCTGAGATAAGATTAATACAAAAGACTTCATATTTTGAGATCTAAGCAAGGAATATGGTAGTATTTCAAAAATGATTACTCAAGCTGCAGATGATTGATGGGTTAAAAAAAGAATTATAAATGGATAAAGAGAGGTTTTGGTGGGTATTAAGTGCAGGTTACTGAAATGAAGGGAGATTGCAGTTGTTCCTTAGGTTCAGTCTTGCAATAAATACTACTTAATGTGTTCATAATTGACTGTGTTACCAGGCCTGGGCCATGAAATCTCTGTAAAGTACACGGTTGAAAAGTTTGACAAATATTATGGAGACCAGATTGTAACTCTAGAAGAAACAAATGACCTTGAAAACTGATATAACAGAAATTGTGATGCAATTTGAAGATTAGATGACAAAGAGATTGCTGTAAACTGGAGGCTTATTTGTCTGGAGACCCTGACAGAAGACAAGAAGCTGGGGTGACAATACGCTGCCAATGCACTGTAGTTTTGTCAGTGAAGTTCTGGAGTGCATCAGGTAAAAATTTTTAGGAAAAAGCAAAGAAGACTTAGTAATATCCTTGTAAAATACATTGTTAGACTGCACATAGTTGCATATAGTTCTGATATCTGTGTTCAGGAAGTACAAGTTTGAACCAGAAGAAGTGAAGAATATGTATGACTAGTTTAGTCCAGCAGAATAAAAGTTGAGAGACATATGATTCAACTGAGGGGAAAATATCAGGGAAGATCTATTTAAGTGCAAAATCAGTGGATGCATACTGGTCATGAACGAATTGATACTGAATATTAGAAAAACACTTCTCACTGTAAGAGGACTAAAATTTCTCAATGATCCTTCAGCCAGAGTAATGAGAGGCAAGGAACTCATTGCTTCATATGTTTTTGAGTAGATTTCCTATAAATGCTGTTATTTGCTATTTATAGTACACTTAATACTTTAGGGATTCTTCTGGTTACCAGACAGGATTAGCAGGATTTCTACTCCTCACCTCTCAGTGCATAACTTGGCTTCTCTTCTGGTGCATTTACATTACCAACTGCTACACTGCCAAGAGAGAAGGACCAGTGTTTGTTTTGACATTGTATCTACTATATCTACTATAGTTCTAGGACCATATGCCCATGTAACATCTTTACCATCAATGTCGTTTGTGTCAGTTGCCAGTCCCAGGATGAGCTATACACCCATGAAAAGCTAATTGTTGGAGGACTTTGGGTCTACTTTGCTAATGATATGCCTTAGATTTGCCCCAGAAGTGATTTCAGTCATGATTACACCAGGAGGAAAATCTATGAGTGCACCACGGGCATGCTCCAGCACCTACTGCAGGACTTGCAGATAGTAGGTGCAGGGCACATACACACCTGAAAAGAACCTTATAGAGATGCATCCCATTGAGGATGGAAATTGTCGAAGATTGGACGCATCTGGGAATCGGTAAAGCTGAAATGCAC
Source organism: Apteryx mantelli (assembly GCF_036417845.1). Classification (NCBI taxonomy): domain Eukaryota; kingdom Metazoa; phylum Chordata; class Aves; order Apterygiformes; family Apterygidae; genus Apteryx; species Apteryx mantelli. The sequence continues at coordinate 44,572,324 of NC_089978.1, forward strand.
TGATGTATTTTAGCATTGCTACAAGCATGTTTACGCATGTTTTGTAGGTATGCAGGATCTTGTTTTTTGACACGAGCAGAAATAATAAGACTGAAGTTAACATTATCTATGGCAAGCCTAAGCCAATATGCCTAGTTTCTCAAGACAGTTTACTTGCTTTGGCTTAGCACCACACTGATCACAGTCACATGATTTGTAGCAAAGGCAGTGAGAATTCACACCACCCTACAAGACATTGCACAGTCATACTCTGAGGAAATCTAGTTTGGGGATCAGGAAAGAATTTTACTAAATAATTGACAGACTGACAAAATCTGTCTTTTTTTTTCCCCTTCTCTCTAGTGTTATTAGTCAATGAGCATAAACATGCTCAGTGCATCTTTAATTAATGAACCTTGCAGCAAGAGCAAAGTGGAAATAGCAGCTGGCAAACAATGGTTTAAAAACAGTATTTCAAAATTGTTTTGGTGGCATCTGCATGTGCTGTCTACCCTACTAGTGCTCTGAAAACTGTTAGAACTGAAAAAATACTTTGAAACCAGGCATGAAATAAGTGACTAGAAGAATAAACTAGGCTTTCTGTGACTGATAATGATCATCACAAATTCTGAATTCTGAATTTAAGTAAATGTATAATGGCATGAAGGATGAATGCTTTCTTAACTGAGGCCTAAAAAGAACTTTTTTTTTTTTTTTGATTAATTGTTTATAAGCAAGTATATTTATAAAGATTTCTGGGAAGGGCAATGAAACCTATAAAATAGCTTCAGGGAATGATAACAGTCCACATATGTCCAAAATATCTGAGAATGAGATCACAGTTAATTAACTTAAATGCATACTATGGCAAATAAGTATGTAATTTTGTTGTCAGGTACACAGAATATCTGTTCTTCCTTAGTTTTAGTGACAGCAGCAGGTACTTACTATCTTTGAAATAGGGAGTTTTTGAGATATCTGAACATGAATTTATATGGATAATGCCTTGTTCATTTGTCTGTAAATGGAAACTTTGGTGTCAATAAATTATGTGGTTTGGAATTTGCTTTTGGTAATGTATTTAGTGGTGCTTTTGGTAATGTATTCAGCATGTGTTTCGGGATATACAGTGGATGATCTGTAAATATTTTTGATTAAATGTGTACTTTACTGGTTTCTATAATTACTGCATATCATAAGCCATGTGGTCTTTTCTAGTTCTGTAATTTTCTCTGCTATTCAGAAACAAATCATACCAGTTATGAAATGAAGGGTATTATTTCTAATGATCCATAATTAGTGTGATGTTTTTATTACAGAAAGTGAAGTCAGGTGAAGTTTTGTTTAAAAGAACAAAAATATAAGTAAAGTCTTTTCATTCAAATAATTAAGGCCTCAGAAGTTAATGTATTACACACAAATGTAACTTTAAATACATACATAATTACTGTGAAATTATATGATTAAGGAAAGCCATCTTTTTAAGTACTTTGCTGAATTGTAGTCACTTTGGTCATAAAGGGAATGTTGACAATATCTGATCTGCAGATTAAAGGTGAAAAAGTCATTTTTATGTTACATCAATGACAACAATTCTCCATCATTCCTGTGCAAAAGGGCAAAACTACAGATTAATTCCTGTCTAGACAGTAGAAATAATGGTTTTTATCTAAATTGTCTTGGGCCACTGCTGGGACATTCAATGAAAAGCTCTACTACTAATGAATAAAAAGACATTTTTTTTACAATTAATGAGTCATAGATATTTTAAGCACTGCAATTCAAGGACAGAAACCTATTAGATTTAGAGGAAGAATGGAGGAAAATAATGAGATCAGAAGGGTGAGCTATTTTGGTACCTGAGTAAGGTTGTTATTCTAATTCAATATTTATCATACGGTAGCAACTTTAAAATGAGGAATCTAAGGAAAAGATGCTTGGATCTTGGATACCATCTGGAAGGTTCAGTTGAAGAGAATCATATGTAAGAAAAGTAATAACATTAGTAACTGAAAATATGCCTGTAAAACACATTTTTTATTCAACAGAGAAAAAAAAGCAGATGGTAGAATTTAAAGTGAAGATTAGAAATTAACATATTAATGGCCAGATCCTGCAGTGACTGAAATAAACAGAGTTTAGCCATTGATTTTAATGAGAACAGAATGAAGCATGCACGCCAGAGTGGTGAGAGGCCACATTCTCCAATTGATTACAATTTTCTGCTTTATAAGCACAAATTGGACTTCAAGGGCTAAACATAATCACTGGACAAGTCCTCCAGTCGGGGAAACAGTTCTCTAGCAAAAAGTTAGCAAAATTGCCTGCATCCCTTTGGACTTAAAGAGATTTTTGAGGGCAAGATATGACAGAGACGGATACTCATTTGTACCAATTCATTCACTGACATAAACTGGCACGGCTTCGTGTCTGCTTTGGTCTTTGCCAAATATAGGCAGATCAAAATGAGAAAGAACCAGCTCCCTTACAATCATGTCCTCTCTCTACAAAGTTCAGTATTTGTTTGAACAAGGTAGGGCATCTGCCACCAAGATATAATTACTGCATTTCATTAAGTTGTGTGATTACATGTATTACACACCCTGTTCTGCATCTATGCAGCATCTTCTTTCAGGATATTAGAGAGAGGTAGGTCCTTCTGAAGGTCTAAAAGGTGTAAAGTTATCTTTCTATGTTTAATCACCTAAAAAGGTATAATTTAGTCCACAAAGGACATGAGAAAGATTTTAGCTAATACAAACTTTTCTATGAGGTAAATACATTATTGGAGCAGGAGGTGCATTTTCATATTGAATTGATAGAGTACTTATCTTGAAGAGTCATTGCTCTATGTGAATGAATAATGAGGTGTGAGCTATTGGAGAGAATATGATTGTGTAACAAAACTTTGTTATTATTTCCAAAGTAATGTAACTAAGTTACATACATATTATTTACTAGTTCTTGTTTTTTAAAAACAAATGAAAAAATGAATACAAACAGAACTGGGAATGCTCTACTAATTTTATAACAGTGTTTATTTTGCTGAAATAGCATAATTAAAGTAAATACTAATTACTAAAACCTATTTTTCGTTATTAAAGTGCAAAATGTGCTTATTTCTCAAGCAGCGTTACATGTTTTTACAAGAGCTCTCTCTTGCGGCCATAACTGTTTCTGCATTGTAACTAGTTCAAATATTTACAGGACCTTTTTTTTTAAAAAAAGAATTTTATATTGCAATTTAAGGTAATAGGAAAAACAATAACTTAACTCGGTGCAGCCATGCAGTACAGAATGATAATATAGCTATAAATCTGAATAAATAATCTAAAAATCTGCTTATGCACCAAGGTATAAAGACTGCTGAAAATAGATTCCTATTTTTCATCTAATAGGAAGGCTTAAAATGCTAGCCCTCTTGAAAGAGATGGCAACAGCCAAATAGAATCAGAGCTCTAAGCTGCAAAAGCAAAGATAAGATAATCAAAATAAATGTAACATATTGGCAGAGGGCCTGGTTTGTGGTCACACAGAACTGGAGAGCTGTTTAAAAATGCTGAAGAAAAGTGACAAAGAGGGAATTGCTTCTGTTGCTCTTGTGTGGTGATATACCACTGTTTAGTGGGGGAATATTTTAATTAAGTTTCACTGATTAGGCTGTCCCTATCTACTGCAACTGGCCACAAGAGAACTGGTGTTCTTTGTATTTAGGCAGTTTTTTCTCAGGACCTAATTCTGCCATATAATTCCCCACCCTACAGTGGTTCCTGATCTGTAAAGAGAATCTTCTTGTGGCAGACAAGAGGTGCTCAGAAAGGAGCTTGAGCCAAGGCATCCAGTGGCTTCTCCAGTGTTGTTTTTGTGGGGTCCATCCTTTAGCAGGTGCTCGTTAAACTGAACCACACTGAGGAGCTGCTCCAAACCATCTTCAGACAGCACCCATGCCTGACCCAACCCCTCCGCCTGCACGAGGGTGACAATAACTTCATTTTCATAAAAGGGTCCTTCTGGAAATCCCTGACTGGTCTGGGTGCCTGGACTATCTCATCTTTGCATTTGGAAAGAAGATATTTTGAAAAGAAGAGTCTGCTCATGAGGAAAGAGCACAGAGCAAAGCAGATTTGGGAAATGGTGCCATGAAGGAATTGTGATTGCTATCAGGAATCAAACACCTGATCTTTAATGCAAAACCTAGACATATGAATAATGGAACTAAAGCTCTTTAACAGGGAGAAAACAGAGTCTGGAGTCCAGTACTAATGGGAGTTACACTCACAAAGTTTGGCAAGTAGATTAATTACACTTTATTAACCTGTTCTCATCAAGTAATGACAAAATCTCTTTGGGCAGACCACAGATTTTTTATTTGACACAGCTCTCCTGCTTTACAGAGCCTTGTATTGATATGTAGTTGCACAAATAATAAATGATAAATTCAGCTGCCAATCTTACTTAACTCCTTGATATGTTACAAGGTCTTAAGGACTCATTTATTAAAGTTTTAGCAATTCTTTGAAATCCTGGGATGGAAAATGCTATATAAGAACAAACTATTGTCTCATAAAAGGTACCTGAAGAAATGAGCTTAGTACTCCTTGCCTACAAATCCTACACACACTTTCATGATTTTAACATGCTCATAAGTTTCCGTAGAGCCAGTATAGATTTTCCAAGAAAGGGCAACAACTGACACTAGAAACCAAAAAACCACTCTTTCAGATCAGTCAAACTTTTTTCAAAGTACACAGATCTGCAGTTCAAATATCACTGGAAGCACATTGTAAATGTAAATCTTCAATTGCAGTCTAAAACTATGTCAATACTAATAAATTAAACAGCACCCAGAAACATTCCTGGGCATGGGGTCTAAATGGAATGGCTCGTGTCTGTATTAGTAAATGCTTTTAGCCACTGAAACAGAGTGTCTGCATGCAAACTACCAGCTTCCTAAAACATACCCAGGAACTATTTGTGAACTAGCTAGCTGGCTCAGGTCAAAATTGTTCCAGAGAATGGTCTAATGGTTTAAAAAATGCAGACAATTTCATTTCAGTCCTGACAACATTGCCTGGTTCTGTTTAATTTAATAATATATTAATTTTTAATAATAAATGTAATGTACAAGGTGATTATGTATGGAACAGTTGTAAGAGCTGAGGCCTGCAAAGAGAGGTGAAGGGATTCATGATGGAATTTACACATTTTATTTTTTTCTAATCACTGAAACTTCCTAAAATTAGTTTGAAAATAAATGTCATTACATTCTTGGCTCAAAATATTTTCTGGATCAAGTTTAGAGGGAGACAATTGCAGTTAAACTCAGCTACTGCTAACTTTAACAATATGGGTAAAATTATATGCCAAATAAATAACTTAAAATTAAAAGCCATGATTCTGCAAATGTTCTGGGGTTTGATAATAAATAATAATAAATATTCAAAAGCTTTATTGAGATGAACAGTTTAACTGACTTCAGAGGCTACATGACTACTGGTTTAAAACATAAATATTTCATTCTACACAAATAACTACATGTTACTACTATTTATATAACACTATGGTTATGCTGTATAAGCAAAGGTAAAATAAATTAGACATAGTTGCTTGATCATTAGAAGAATCTTGTTACAGCTAAATGAAGTGAAAACAAAGCTTCAGGCAAGTCAAGGAAAGTTTGGACAAAATAAGGCTGACAAGCCTCAGTCCTGAGGCCTTGCAAACTCAGTACAAAGCCCATGGCCTGATACTAGCAATGGTAATGCTAGTAAGCAATTTAGTGGGCTATAGGACACCGTGCAGACTTCCTCTGGCCCTGGCCTATCGTTCTTCTGCTGTACCTGTCCGTGGAACCTGCTCAGCGTGAGGAACAGTCGGTCTGGGTGTTGTCCTCATCTCTGCAAGGTGGCAAGAAGTTCCCTCACTCCCTTCTGCTGGCATTGACAGCTTTTTAGTGACACTTTCAATTTCTGCAGGTGCTTCTGATTTGATGCAGGACTTTGCATTTCCCTTTGTTGAGTTTCATGAGGTTCCTCTTGGCCCATTTCTCCAGCCTGTCAAGGTCCCTTTGAATGGCAGCACAGCCCTCTGGAGGTCTAAGTTATCAAACAGTCGTGCAAAATTTATGCTGAAGTGTTAAGTCATATCATTGGTGGTCCACAGTGGTGCTGTCTATTTTTCACATTTTAGACAGATGTTCTGACATTGTGAAATGTGCTGCCTATCCAGAGATGCTATGTCCTGCTACTCTGTATCTCTGATCTGTGAACATCTGATCATTGCATGAGATATAGTTCAGGTGGGAGCCTTTTCGTCTAACTTTTGATGCTGTACTGCAGCTGTGAGTCTGACTTAGTCACCTCCTGTCTCCTTTCTTTGTGCAGTGAAAAATCATCACTTTCAGAGAATGATTCATCTGACCAAGCGTAGATGTTTATTTTAGGGTGAAACAAATCATGTTCAGCAGTATCTAGTACTCTTACCTGGTCATGATGAAATTTAATAATCATCAGATCAGATCAGCTTGGTTACCCTGAATGCTGAATCTTAATCTACATTTACACTTCCCTCAGCAGGAGTACCCATTGCCACAGATGCTGAAGCTATCCTCACAACCCACTGGAAGCATCTGGACAGTTCTGCATGGTCTTCCAAGTCCTCTGTGAGGGTAGGAAGGTGTGAAAGAAGCACTGTCCCTAGGCAGCTTGATAGAAGAGCCCTTGAACAGTGTCTTTAGCTTCCTCAGTGCCCACAGAGCCTGAAACCCACTCTGGACCTTGCAGTAATGAATTTATACACTCACAGTAAAATTTAGAGTAAATCACCTCCTACCTCAATTCAAAGCTATTTTGATCAGAAAGATCAGCTGTTCTATAGTTTTCCCCTTACTTTCCAGACTAAAGCTAAAAAAGGAAGTAATTTTGCTGATTTAGTAGGCCTTTGATTACTGAATTTGTGGGCCAACATGTAGGGATAACTGGCTGCACTGTTAACTGTAATATTATTAAAATCCTCGGTATACAACTAGGAATGTAAATTCTTCTGTCTTCATGCACGTACTAGCAGTATTTATTTTCTCAACAATATTAGAGAAGTTTTTTTTTTTCGTATTTTTAGATCTGACCTTGTGGTTCTATAGTGGGTTTTCAACACTATCTAAATAGAACTTTAATTAGCTTCCTCCAAAGTGGTCTTGATACATTACAAATTATTTAAAATTACTTATCTACACATCTTTTTCTTACTTCATTTAAAAATCTATTATTTGAAAAAATAGCTGTAAAAACAAAACATTGAAAGTACATGTGAGAAATTCAAATTTGCAAATTATTTTATAAATTTTATTTTATTTTAAAAATACAAGCTTTTCAAATTTATGGTATATAGGCATATTCAGAATATATCTAAAACTCTGGTTTTTACACTATCAAAAATTATCTGTGTAGAAGATTTAAAAAAAATGAAGCAATTAATGATAGCTGCTGCCAACTAATAACTCTACCTTTTTACTATCTGCAACCATATTGTGCAAGCCTGTTGTGCTTTAAGACCAAATCATCAGTGTGGAGACTAAATGAACTCAGATACCAGAATGCTTCAATCACAAATATATACACTGCTAATGAGAAACATGACTTTCCTGAGAGACAGCACATCCCAGTAGAGAGTTGGGCAGCTCAGTGTAGCAATTCCAGCTGTGCAGTGTGCAGTCCTGAGGCAGGGTTGTGGGAGTCCAAATAAACTTGTAGGCGGTATATGAAATATTATAATATTTATAGGTATATGATATATATTACACTATGGTATATTATATATTATATAATGTATTATATATGTCATGCACAACAGCAATTTTTCTATACATCAAATGTATTAAGTAATTGCTGAGCAATATATTCCAGGTATGGCCTAACAAGTCCCAAGTAGATCCTTTGATCTGTTAGCTATATGCTTACTGATGCAATCCATGAGACAATTTTCTGCAAGGGTGCGCTGTTGACCCATGTTCTGCTTGGTGCCCTGCAGAATCCCAAGGTCTTTTTTAGCAGAGCTACACCTCAGTCAGTCAGACTCCAGACCATACTGATGCTTGGGATTATTCTGTTTTAGGTGCAGGACGTCACATTTCTATTTGTTAAACCACATGCAATACTTGTTGGCCCAGTCTTCCAGTCTGTTAAGGTATCTCTGTATGGTGGCTCTTCCTTCTGGCATACCTTCCTTTATTCTCACTTTACTGCCATCTGCAAATCTGGTGTGGGTAAGTTAGATCCCATCCCCCAGATCATTTTAAAGATATGGAGTAGTGTCAGAGTCAGTATCAACCCCTTGAAACTCCATTTATGACTCCCTGTCAGTTCAGCTTTGAACCATTAACCACCTCCCTTTGAGCTTGGTGATTTAGCCATTTTTCCACTCATTTTGTGATCCATCTGTCCAGTGTGTATCTATCTTACCAACTTGTTAACAAGGATGTTGTGGGATACCATGCCAAAAGAGGATATACCCTGATAAATACTTTCTCCTCCTAGAAGGTGATTCATCATTTGCTTTGTCGTTGCTTCTCTACATAGTCACTTGGAAGCAGACCTTACCTGTGAAGACTGAGGCATAGAAGATCCTGAGTACCTCAGTCTTTTCTGTATCATTTGCAACTAACTTGCCAGCCACACTCAGCAGAGGACCTACATCTTGCATGTACTTCCTTTTAAATTCTAAGCATGAAAAATAACAAATCAAAATGCAGAAATAAATGAAATATACAGATTATTGACACTTCTGTTTTAGGTACTCAGCTATTTTTTTCACCTCCAGGTGCAAAATGAAGTTTGCAAGTTTTCCATCTTCAAAGCACCAGCTGTCTGTGATTCCACAGTTTAAAACTCATAAATTTCATTCTGTTGTCAGCAGCAGTCATGTATTGTGGTCACAGAATAGTAAATGAAGACATGGCAAATATAAAGATTACTATTGTTGGATCAGAGCTTTTTGTCCGAAATGCTACTATTTGTTTGCTTGTTTGTTTGTTTTCTGAAACCTCTGCTTTGACAGTCATGTGATTACATCAATCTCCATTTCATAAAAAAAATAAATAAACAGAATCTGACAATAATACCCCAGATTTACAAAAACAAAAAGGCATAACATCTTTACTAGCCTAAGATACTTCTTTTTTAAAACTCTCATGGTTTTTAATCAGAAATGTCAACTTTCCAAATTAACAGTATAATTACAATTTAACACATTAAATATTAATATAATGATATCCTTTTGTTCTGGGAATGGGAATCTGTTGAATCACTGAGAATGAAAATACATAAATCCTTTTCCTTTTTTTTGGTTTTTTTTCCTTTTTAAGTTACCTCAGGGTCTAGAACATGTTTTCAGGGATAAATAATGGATGAGGTCCTATTCTTTTTTTTTTAAATCTGTGCAAGATCAAAATAACTTTGAAAAACTGTTCCTTAGTGCTACAAAGGTGAAAAGAAAAACCTAACAAGTTAAGCTATTAAAGGTTGTTAGGTATTTATTCCATGCTACATAGGTAAAAAAGGCTTTCATGAACTCCCTTCATAGAGTTTTCAGTAACCAATATCTGGAAAAACAAAACATCATCGGAAATCAAGACCAGACAAGATGTGCATACTGCAATAATCCAGTTCATTCTCCAGGTTTGTGGCCCAACTTCCCCTCACATTCTGTTAGCAGGTTGTTTCCCACCAAAATTTAGGTACCATTTGTTTCCCACCAAAAATTAGGTACCAGGTACTGTTATCCATTGTGTTCTTGATATCACACAATTTTTGAAACATACAACCTGTTAGTTACACCTGACTGCTCACAGAAAAGTAGTCTGTGCTGTTGTTTTTCATCAGTCATCCTCTAACATGGAAATATTCATAGTCTTTAAAATATATATAAAGGAAATTAGGTTTCCATGCCACCGAAAAGGTGGCGGAGCTGATTTAATCAGTGGAAAAAAAGAGCATAAGAACAATACAAACAGAAAGAAAGAAAGAAAGAAAGAAAAAGAATCAGTGTTCAGGTAGCGTGATGGTAGAAAAGAGAAACTTCAGTGAGAAACAGAAAAGAAAGAAGAAAATATATTTCAGAGTAAAAGACAAACAACACAAAAACAAACCCATCACAGAAGACTGCCAGGAAGACACAAAATGAAATGATGGCTGCAAGAATTCACTTTGATGCTTATCATTTTGAAATGCCTGCAACCGAATGGATGGTTTCCTGAACAGCATCTCTTCCATGATCATGTACTCCTTAAAGGCAGTCATGTGGGCCAGCAGTCAGCAATAACATCTTTTCTGGAGCTGGAGAAGGAGCTACACCACATTCTGCCAGGATGTGATTATGGTCATATGTCTCCAACTGTTTGTTGCATATATTTTAAAAGATGCGTTTGCTTACAAAGAAAAAAAAACAGAAAATATTTAGACTCTGGTCAAAAATCTGTTCTTCCTGAGAAGCAGGACAACACACCAGAAGCAGAAGTTTTGTCAATGAAAGCTTTACTCAAGTTTTATTTTCTCCTGTGGATGTCTTCTTGGAAAAAGGACTCAAAAGTAATGCTAGGAAAGCAAGGAAAAAAGCTAGGAAAGTGCAAGTACTTTCTTTGAACTAATAGGACGCCAGTACGTATGAGAGCTACTTTCTTTGAGTGTGAGGCTAAGTATCCACCAGATGTCAGTGCATACTCACAGAATGGTCTTAAATTGTACTCAAGATATGTTTCTAATACAAATCTGACCTTTCTGCTATATAACAGAGAAGTGCAAAGTTGTATAACGTTGATGAGGATGTTAAAAAGTGCAAAATAATTCAAAACATTACTTACACTTTCTAAATGACAGACCAAAAAAAAAAAAAATAGGATTTTGATTCTGTATTGTTCTATCTCTAGTGTAATCATTTAAATTAGCACTAATTATATTTTAAGCATTATATTTGGTTTTTAGCTCCTTACAACTGCTCTGATATCTTATCTGCAAAAATAGAAAAAAGCAGGGCAGAGAGGATCTGCACTGTAGACACTGGGGTGATACAGATTCTTAAATATGAGACCTGAGGAAAGGCAGGCACGGAAGCCAGGCTTGTTCAGTCTTAAGAAAAGAAGGCTAAGGGATGATTTTATAGCTGCCTTCAACTGCCTAATGAGTGGTTGCAAAGTAGAAGGAGCAAGACTTTTCTCAGACACACAAGCTAAAGGACGTGCCAGGACATGGTACATGCAAGGCTAAAGGTCATGCGAGACAAGGGATACCACATTACAATAAAAAAAATTCTGATTAGATATTAGGAAAAAAAAATCAAATGACTGTAGTCAGACATTGGTACAGGTTGTCCAGAAAGGTCACGGAATCTCTATCTTCAGAGATACTCAAAACTCAACTGAACAAGGCTATGAGCAACCTGATCTAACTTATAAGGTTGATCCAGTGTCAAAGTTGGTCAGCAGGTGCAGTGGTTGGTGTTTGGATCAGATAACCTCCAGAGGTCCCTTCAAACCTAAGTTATTTTCTGGTTTTATTTCAATAACATCTCAGGTTGCCTAGAGTTCCCTGCATGGCCTTCAGCTACTTTTGCATTAGTTCCTATGTCATATCTGCCATTTCATGAAAAATATCTTGGATATTGCAGGGATCCAAAGTTAAATCAGATGCTTATATCGAGGCCACTGAAATCAGCCATGAGGTTGGGATTCAGCTACAAATTGTATATGCCTGATTTTAGATACCTTTGTTTCAGCTTAAGCTGTTTAAGCTCCCATTATACATGATCAGGGTTGATTCACTCACTCACTCACAAATATCTAGTGCTGTTGAAGATGCTCTAATATGTCTAAGACAACCATACGGGGCTGGCAAAACCTATGTGAGACCTCTACCCTTTCAGAAGATCAAGTGGGTGTGAAGCATATGTATTAAGGCACCTAAGATGTAATTATTTTCCTACATGCTGGCAACAGAATCAACTCCTTAGATTTCATTGTCACGCCTAAATTTAGATGTCGGAACATAGAGTTTAATTCTGCTTGGACCCTTAGGGCAAGTGTCCCCTCCAGGGATATTTTCTGCTCTCTGAGTTATACCAAGGTACTGGAGGAAACCTTGTAGAATAATTAAATTATGGTGTGCCACCTTTACATTTAAAGGCAGAAATTAAACAGTTTTAATGTTTGACAGTTCCTTATATATATATATATATATCATATGTATATATCATATATATATATATATATGAAATAAATGAATATTCAGGCTAGTTTTTCCACCTACACTTTCATTTAGAGGAAATAACTAGTAACTAGTTTGATAAAATGTGCCACAATATTGGCCATAACAAAATGCTGTATGGGTCTAGTTCATAGTCTGTCAATGATGTCAGTGTTCATAATCCCTTGATCTAACCTTAAAACAAACAATGCTTATTCTTTACATGGTCTGTTTTTCAGAGTAGGCATTGTATATAACTTCGTGTTGTTTATTACCAATTAGGACACCAGGCTTAATCAAGGCCACCGTATCTGTCTTTAGATACATATTCACTTAATAAAATAATAAGGCATTTAAAAGCACTAATGAAGATATAATCTTTGTTTACATTCTGCCTTTCAGAAACAAAGATAACAGTCCTTTGCCTTTTACGACTGATCAGTAATACTTAAAAGAATCAAAGACACTGTTTTCTGATGTATGTGTTTTAATTAAAAAAAAAAAAAGCCCTTTTAAATCATGTGGGGTTTTTGTTTGTTTGTATGTTTGTTTGTTTGTTAAAAAAAAAAAAAAAGCAAATAAGCCTCCTGTCTATCACGGTCAGATATTTCTTTCCTCCAAGGCACTTGGCAGCTACACTGAGATGTCTCACTGATTTTCTTTATTTCTTTGTATGAGGTATCTCCACATACACAAATCAGTATCAATTAAACTCTTCTCAATGACAGTTCAGCTTTTGGAACATGATGATTTGTTTTTGTTACATTATAAAGCTGACAACTTTACTCCTGTCTTATTTCCTGACATAGTATTAAATAGGCCACTTAAGTCCTGTGATTTTTAACTACAACTTCAGATAGAAAGTTGTTTCATGACCTAGTTTGCCTTGTTTGACAAGTTTGAGAGTATACACTGAAACATTAGAAGAAATGACTAATGTTATTATCTACCTTAAATAAATAGATATTTTCACTGAATATAATGAGAATAATATTTTGGTAATTTTTATATATTTTTAATATTTTAATAATATTTTAATGAGAATGATTCTAGAGATATTTCACAGTGATCAAATACCTTTTGATCTGAAAAATCTATAAATATATTAGGGAATAATTTTATTCCTATTCATTTTTTTCTAAGCTAGTCCTAAAAATTCTGCAGATATAATTACTTCTCCATCCATTTCCAAATTTTGGGAGTTATGGCTCACTGTCATCCTCAACATTTCTTGTAATCCAGTATGTACAAACTAATATGCACAGAAAAGATATTATGTGGATTATTTATCATGGCTTTGAGAAACAGTGCTGTGTGGATCAAAAAGTTTGGAAACAACTGACCTACTGTTTTTGGTTTCTTTTTTTTTTTTTCTTGAATTAATACTTTGTGCCATTCTTACAGAAATTCAGTTGTTTCACCATAAGATTTATTGATGTTGTATGTGACCTAAAGACAGTGAAGGTGATCACATATGCAACCCTTAACTCAAATGTGAAAAAAGATTTTATTATTATTTTAGAAATAAGTGGAAGTTGCATATTGCATTTATTTCTAAAATAATAATGTGATTTGTTTGCTTCACAGAAGGGATACACAGCGTCTGATAGTGATCCCTGAGGGCACAAAGTAACCTCTATAGGGGCCCCCAAAACAGTGTTGCAGTATTGCACTACTGATTTTCTCCACAGAGGCCAAAAGCTGCTTAGTGTAGCCGTCAAAATGTGCAATATTGGCTGAGGTTGGAGTGTGGCCATTGCACTCTAGGGATGTATTGATTGAGACTCTGTCTAACAGCTTCTGTTTGCAAGCCTTAGGCACAAATTAGAGGTATTAGGACAGTGTCCTGACAAAGCAAGTGCCTATTTCCCTGTGGGGATGGACCCCCACTGGTATAGTATAAGATGACAATCATTTTATCTCATTTACCGTGTTGTTTTGCTTCTCAGAATACCAGCCAGCTGTTGATTTTTCAGCAGACAGTCAAAAGCAGCAAGCTTGGGTGTTCAGCTTTTCAGTTTTGTGTGTGTGGTTTGTTTTTTTCTTTTCATTACTCCACAGTTCTCATTGCTTCCAGCATCAGGATAATTGAAATCCCATACGATCAGTGTTCTAGCCGTTTTACTGTCTCTGCTTATCTGCATAAACAATTCATAGTCTGCCTCCTTGTTTTACCTCGGAGATATAACAGTTTTTGTTAGAAACGCCTCTTCAAAATCTGCCTGTCTTTTATTTCAGTCCATTTGCCTTTATAGTTTTTGAGAGCATTCTGCCACATAACAAAAAGGGTTTTATTGCCCTTTCATTGTTTTAAAATTATCATCTTATCTACAATATATTTATCTTCTACCAAAAAAATCTATGTTAATATTTTTTTGTATTACATTTGCAAAGGCAGACACCTAAAAGCTGTGAATTATAGTTTAAGACCCAGGAATATTTCTGTTTTCAGGGATACCCTGTACCACATAGGTACAACTTATGGATGTTTACCCAGTAGTTAAATATATATATTTGTGTTTCTTAGCACTTTTGTGAAGTTAATTAGACCCAATAAAACAGACAGCCTAATCAAAATATTAAAATTAGATTAATTCATTATGAGAGGTTGTATAGCTAACTGCATAAGATATGGGTTTACCCTGTTAATAGATCAGATTTTACCCTGAAGACTTCCAGGGCAATATAATGCTACCTCTCAGTTCTCTTCTCTGTAAGGTACAGAAAATAAAATGTGTCTGCATCCTGAAGTAAGACTATGAGGCATTTGTTATTGGTGCGAGAATTAATGCCATTTTGTGTAAAAGTGAAATTATCATTGCTTTCTGACTGCTGAAACTCTGACTCTTTCCTTAGGCAGCACAATATTTCGATGAAATGAAAGCAAAAGTAAGTCAGGAAACTAGGAAGACTTGTGCCTTAGGTTTTTCCTGAGAATAATGATTAGGATTTAGGAGACTTAGTGAGTATCAGGCTTAACTGAAACTGAAAGGATACATTTACACAAATATATGCAAATACAGGCATACTGCACAGGTCAAGACAGTGACCTTTTTTTATCTCCCAGAATTTACAAGTTGGCCTATTTTGGAAGTAGCTTTCTCTGGGGCAGCAACAGTCTCCATATTTCAATTTCAAAGTTAACAGGATGGCATGTAATTCATGTTAGTATCCAGTAAGAGAGAGAGAAAAAAGAAAAACAACAAATAACAAAATCAGCTCCAAAGTGTTAAATGAACTGGCTAGTTGGGGAAAATAAGGAGTTGGCACACTGTTGTTAGTCATTCACTCCTCGTCCCCAGGTCTAGTGGCTTGATCTCCAGATTCACTTTAAAAGTTTACTCAGGTTTGAAAGGTTCCACCTGCCTGCTGAATAATATCTTGTAATAAAAACACTGAAGTTCATAAGCAGCATCATATCACTAGAAATATGATTCCACTAAACATATTGACTATTGCTTCTGAATACCAGGATTTTTTTTTGTTTGGTATAAAATAGTTAGAACAAGAGCTTGAAAGTGCTACTACAATACAAGAAGTAGCAGTTACACCTGTGCATGCTATTACATTTACAGGCTGATGGCAATAGTAATGCTGGATATTCAGGCCTTTAAAAATATTGGATCGCCTATTCAGTTACATAAATATGGAATATAAAAACAAATTCTAGACAGCTTATTTAGCTCTAGATTACAAAATATATTTGCTACTTTTTGTTGGGTTTTATGTAAAGACATCCAGAAACTGAATTAATGTTACCAAATTACTACTTATAGCAATTCAAAACCTTTTTGCGATGGTCATGTTTCGATCTTTTATTCCTTTTAGTAGAAGTTTGAGAGACACTTTTGTAAAAGTTCTTTTAATCCCTCTAGTCAATGGTTTGCAGTGTAACATCTCTTGTCTTTTTGATTTATGCCTGTCTGAGCTTTAAAGCCCTGTGTTCTCAATGCAGCACTGAAATTGAAGATTTTACACACAGGGGACTTCTAAATGCATGGGAAATAATGAATGTTTGCTTTTTTGGTTTTTTTTTCCAAATTTTCCTAAGTCCATGATACATGTAATGGATCAAAGTTCCATCTCATTTAATTCCACTTTTATCAACTTAGAATCTGTCCCAGAATCAATTAAGATCAGTATTTCATACATTCAGGTCCTTGACTGTGCAATAATACTCTATCAAATAGGATTTTTTCACAGTAACCCTTTCTTTAGTCTACAAAACTACCATAACAACCTTTAAGGGGTTACCTAATATCAGGCACATGTCCATAACAGACATGTTCTTCAACTCTGCATGTTCAAAGACACCGCACTTAAACACATAAAGGGAAAGCGTTTAGTATACTTGTGATGTTTAGTTTGAAAGAATGAGATGCATAAAAATTTACTTCCTCCCGCAAGCAACCGGTGCCTAATGTAAGTACCTACTTTCATCAGAATGTCTCAAAGCAGTTTCCGAATGAGATCAGTTCCATCGTCCCTATTTTACAGAGGGAAAAGTGAAGATATAAAGCCATTAGATTCAAAGAACATAACCCAGTTCCAAAGTGACAGGCCAGGGCTCTGTCTATTATGCAGCTAGGAAAAACACACAAAAAATCTATCATGTGCCTGGAAAACAGGCAAAGTTTGTTTGCTTATTTGTTTGTTTTTTATAGTCATAACATTACTTCAAAATGATAAGCCACAGTAGCCTGGGCAGCATAAGAACAATCAACATTTGATTTTAATGCAGTACAACTTAAGGTCTGCTACTGCTCACAATGCCACACGCTGTAGAGATTCTGGGTCTCTCTCTGATATCAGAAGCAGAATTGCCTTATTAATGTGGTGATTCACACGGGGAAATATATCTTGTTTCTCTGAAGCTGGTTAAGAGCTAGAAAGGGTGTCTCTGAAAGGCTCAGTAATATGGCATGCAGGTATACTTTTAGTGACAAGAGTTTCATGGTGTAGCTTGAGGCCAAAAATAAGTCCTTTGCTAAACGATGGCAGAACTCCTGCACATCACTTTGCCTGAATCACTCATTTAATCCTTGCAGGCAAAACACAAATGCTCTGAGTCCCTTATAAAATATATAATATAACTATTCCTATAAACCAAGAAAAACAGCAGAGCTTAAGGATGTTTCATTTCTAACAGTTTAATCTCATTTTCTATTCAAACTCTATCTCTAGAAGATACTTCCCTGCATAACAATTATATTCCTTTATCTCCAAAATATAATGCAAATTAATTCTTATGAAACAATCTCAAAGTTACTTCCATTTGATCTTTTAATATTCAAAATAAAGGACTTTTTTCTTGGGTTAAGCAAAGTAAAATATTCTACAATTTCTTCAGTCTTCCCTAAATTTGAAAACACTTCTATTTTTCATTTTCTACTGTATGTCCTCACAGCTAGCACAATGTTGTGTTTTTATTTCTTCCCTACTTAGTTTTTTTCTCTCTGTTTTATTCCCAAGCAAACTCATTAGGTTCACATTACCGCAGCGCTTAGGGGACAGATTTAACAGCACAACCGTAACCTTTAACATTTTTTTTTTAATTAATTCTCTCCGACCAATATTTTTGGAATTAGTATTTGCAAGGCACTATTCAATCACTTTATTCCTTTTATCTACAAAATCTTTATCAAAGGCCTAACAGGAGTTCCTTAAATTACATACCAAAATGAAGGATCCTTATTATTACCAGACTTGCACTAATATTTCGTTGTACACAAGCCCCAAACTACTTTTCATGCATTTGTTTCACCTGCACTAATATTTGTGCGTATGTCTTAGAACTTCATGTTTTGAAAGTGCCAAGCACAAGGGAGCTATGTAATTGCAATCAGTTCCCTCTCATTGTTGTTCATCCTTCTGAAGTCTTACTTAAGTTACTGTGCATGGCTCCTGACAAAATACTTTTTCCATTAAAAATAATAAAAATAATATTAATAATAAAAGTGAGTTCAAATATTGAAGTTTTTGTTTCAGTCTTAATGTGTAAAATATGTTACAGATTTTTTTTCATAAGCTATCTGCACTATGTACTTACCTTCTACAGAACAGAAGATTCACTGATGTGTTTGGCATATATATAATGTAGAAAATGTTTCTTCTCTTCAGCACTCTCCTTGGTCCACATTTCTATGGAAGAAATTTAATAACTTTTTCATGAAAAAAAATCGATTTATATTGTGTGGCTCACAATAAGACTGTCTTCTGTATGATTTTTTTTTTCCTCATGACAAACTAAATATACCTACTGTAGTACAAGCCAAATGTATCTACTGTAGTATAAATGAAATTAAACCTTATTCCAGGCAAACTTAAATCTTCTCATGTTCTTGAGAGCTCACACTTGACAGAAGAAATTATTTCAATCTGGTTGATTGCTATCTTTTAAATACCTCATGATGGTATAAAGGACATGTGCTGGCAGTGGACAGGAAGAACTGCTGCAGGATGGAAATGTGGCAGTTTCTGGGTGCAGCCTGTGAATCTTACTGTGATTTTTTTAGACAGGTTTGCACAAAGGAATCACTTTTCAAATATTAAATCCACAGTTAACAGAGAATTCAGCTTATGACCTGGGCTTCCTCTAGGCCCATTATATTGGTACAATATCTCATATTAAAACAGACATTCCTTTGAAGGGTGGGAATCCGTTATCTCAAAAAACTCTATGGAATTAATTATGTGGGCCTGTGTGAGGGGAGAGATTGAAAGTTTGGTTGAAAGAGTTATTATGCTTGTACTTGGGACAGTATGGGAGAAAAAAATGATATTGCTTCATGATACACCATGTTCATTAGGATTCCAGGAAGATGCTTAACCAGAAGTGGTTTTTGGAAATATGAGTCCTGCAAAGCTGTTTTGCTGAAAACCTAGAAATCCACCTAATCTATTAGGAATTCAGGCCACCTTGGTGATACAGATTCCTAATTAATTGGACTGTTAGAGTGATCTAAAGGCTATCCATAGATGTACAAGCACAGTTTGTGTGCATTTCTTTGAAGTGTCCTCTGTTGTAATATTTAGCAAGTAAAGTTCATGGTATACATGAAACCCAGGAAATAAAATGTCAGAAAAATCTCTATCTATCTCTATCTATCTATCTATTTATCCGCACAAATATATAATATTTATATGTACATGCATATATATATATCACTGCTTTAAGAAAACTAATGCAACAGAAAGAAAAATAAGGAAGAAAGAAAAGTTAGAAATGTGTGAAGCATAAGTATTAATACTCCTATAATATCATATACACAATGTATTCAACAAACATCCTCAAATCTACCCATCAATTAGGTGCTATATATTCCTTATACAGTGAATAAAGAAGCAGGTATTTTTGAAGGAAACCAGACCTGCTAAGCCGGGCATTTATAGTTCTCCATTGATAGACAGGGAATTATGCTCTCATTGCTTAACAGGGAGACTCTTAGGACCAGCCTGTTCCATCCAATTAGGTTCAAAACCAGCCAGTCATCTTCTGAGGTTTGGTAATGGTATATCTTTCTTTAAAGATAGCAAGGATGTTCACATTATGTATAACAGCCTAATAACTGGAACATTTACTTACAAAGCAAAATATCTGATTTCCCTAAAACCTCAGGGGTTAGGTTACTTACTTTTAGGAAACAGCTCACAAGACAGAGTGTTCATAATAGCAACCAAAGATAAAGTCTTCCTAAATACCAGTGTGCCCTACTAAGCACTCCTGGGTTAATATATTTATTGATTTTCTCTGGATTCCTTCAGTCAATATAGTATCAAATACTTATCAAAAACCTGTAATCATTAAATAGGGGGGGAGGGGGAAGTGTGAGATCAAATACTTCTTGCTGATGTTAGCAGCAGCCTGTCAAAGGGAAATTTTCAAAATTCACTGGTTTTATTTTCAATTCTAGAACTATGCATGATGCTGCAAGACTGACATGATCTACCATTTCTCACTGAAGCTATTGTTCTATTTGACATTTTGTTCAGAAGAACTTCAAAGAGTGGAGAGGATTACAAAAAAGCATTTGAGTTCATACTATGTAGAAAATTGGGAAAGAAAATGAAGTACAGTTACTGGCAAAAGAAATAGGAGCTGTCAGTACCAGACTGGACACTTAATTAACAGGAAATTACTTAGAAATGAAAAAGATGTATGATAAAAGACAGGAGAAAATAACATCCATTCCAGAAAAACATAACAGAGTCTCTAATTTCTCAATGACATCTGAACATGCAGACTTCTAAGCTCATATGTTGGTCTGTTGAATTAATTCTACATTATACAAATGCAGGTGTATGTGTTCAGGGGGATTTGGGTCTGATGCAAGCTAGGAAAAATAAGCAAAAATGTGGATGCAAAGGCATATTCAAAAGCAGTAACAATAAAACTGTATGTAAAACTCGTATGTTTAGCTAACTCCACCTTTCAATGCTTTGATTGCTCGTGAAAACCAATAATAATATCCACAGTACGAGTCCTCACACACCTATCTGCTGCATAACTTGTCCACTGAGATTTTGTTTTTTTCATTCTTTATCTTCATTGAAGCATCAGGACGCTTTTCACTTAACAAATTTTCACTTAACAAACCCTCTGTTATTTCATGCCTGTAGAAAGAGATTTCCTTGGCCATAAGTAACAACTGAAAGCAGATGAGAATTGAAATAGCAAAAAAATAGCAATCACAATAGCAATGAATTACTTCAAAAATCTACAAGCACAATTCTCTTTTATGCAAATGACATTTTTTCTCTGAGCAATTCTGTTAAGCCAAATCTAAAGATATTGAGTTCCAAACATTTCATTACCAGATAAATATAGACAGTTGAGAAAACAAGTGCATGAGTTTGGAGAGATCACTTACTGAGGAATTATTACAAAAGTTAGATATATGTTTGGGTTAAATGAAAAATAGCATTTTAACATATCAAAAGTGAGAAAACAGTGGCAATTAAGATGATAATAATAATAAAAAATCTCAGTGATCTATAGAAACAGCAGATATTAGGTTGAAGTTAACAAAACCTTCCTTGCAATAAGCTCTCACAGCCAATATAATCTCTTATGGGAAAAGATGAAAGTTCTTTCACTTGAACACTTAACTCTGATGAAAACATGATGAGGAACAATTATATATCACCAGACTAGTGAACTATATGGCATAATACTTCTTTTTCCCTATTTAGATTATATGATTCTGTTACTTAAATTATGGCCGTCCTCATTTCTAAGCAGGAATCTTTCCTACAATGAGTGCTGTGTTCACAATGAAGATGCCAATCATTTTGTCTGAAATGGCAGCTTTTCTCATGAAGGCATATTCTTTCATCTATGTATTTGGACGTCATAGTAATTTTTTTTTTTTTTAGCAGTCTTCCCATTCTGTAAGGCTCAGCAGACAAGAATTTACAATGCTGTATTATCCACGTATTCAGTAACAGCCACTGTTAGTATATTGTTTGACAACTGTAGCAGCAACCAAAGCAAAATATTGGAGGTTAGTCCACAGAGATAAGAATTACAAAATAAGTTGGGTTTTTTTTGTCTTTTCATGCATTTTACTAAATTGTGAAATAGACATTAACTATGTATATAAATTTAGGATTATTCTAAGGCATAGAAGCAAAACTTTCATAAAAGCAATCTGCTCTGATATCATAAAATCTTTATAGCATACTACCAATATTATTAATTTCATGAAAGTTTCAGTCTTGAATAAAACCATAAAAGGACTGTCCTTCAGAAACCTCAATATATTGACATTAACAGAGCAGTGTTCACTTAGCCCAGTCAAGGATTTAGTTCAATTTTTTAATCCTTTGATTTGGAAATAATTTCTAAAGCATGAAGTCATCTGATGAAATTATGCCTTTCTGAGTGGGAAATAATCTTTCCTAACCTGAAATATTCACAGTGCAGATTCTGCATTTAACCCAGTCACTCTATGATTCCTTTAGAGTTACTGAGCAGGAGTAGCCATTTTGGTATGTGATTTATCTAATCTACGTTAGGATCAGAAGAATGCTTGTTTAGCTCCTTTGACTATAAAGGTCAAATAAAGTAATAAGTTTGGGGTTCGGGTGTAAAATTTATACTACAAGCATGTGAAATTAAGTGGGAGATCAGAAAATAAATAGTCAGATGTAGCTATGTCCTTGGCATGTTATCTCTTAAATCTGAAAAGCATGCAGTTCCACTGCCTGATTGCTAGAATGTTTTGTATCTGCTAGGACAGATTCTGGCAGAGTCTTTCACCCTGTTATCCATTGGGTACCTAAAAACATAAACTCTTGACTTAGTCCTTGTTGATTTGAGTCAGGAATGTTGACATTTAAATCCTGCGAATGCTGAATAATAGCATTCATACTTTGGCAAACCATTTCCTCATTTGATCCTCTGATTAAGATAGCATCTATATATTGTACAATTGTTACTTTGGGAGGAGGATGATTGATTCTAGTTAATTAACTAACATAGCATAAGCAATGGTAGGGCTGTGTTTAAAACCCCAGGGTAGGCAATTAAAGGTGTATTTCATTCCATCCAAAGTAAAAACAAACTTCGATTTGTCTTGCTCTTGTATTAGAATCATAAAGAACATATCTCTAACATCTAGCACAGTCATCCAAGGGAATACTTGGTCATTTACAATATTTACAATATCTGCAATTTTTGGTACCATGGCAGTTAAAGGGCTAGTGGCTTTATTTAAAGCCCTAAAATCAAAGTTCATTTGCCACATCCCATCTCATCTTTTAACTGGCCATATGAAGCTGTTGTAGCGGGAATGATTTTTTTTCATTCCTCACTACTTTAGCTGCTTAACTAAATCAGTCACTTTTTTAATAGCAGGGGCAGGGAGTTTATATTGTAGAATATTAGCAGTTTCACTGTTAGGTAGAGCCAGAGCTATCTGCAGTAAATTTACTCTCTTGATTCCACTGAGAGCCGTACTTCTTATTGCTGGGAAACTGCTAATTCACAGTTCGCCCCATCTACCCAGGATTCACCTCTCAATACATCCATTCCCAAAATAATCTTTTCCCATACTAACAACAGTGCCCTTACAGGGCATCCATTCTGTAGAACTAACTTAGCATGCATAACAGGATGGGAAGTAGTTATTCCATCATTCTGATTAGAGACACTACTCATTTCTTTCAGGAGACCTTGCCTTCGTAAGTACAGTGGTCTATCATCAGAAGCTGGGCCCCACTACCAATTTAGAAAGTAGTAGTATATCTATCATTCCCAGAGACCACCATTTCCAGACTTGGGTCCCAACCAGCTGTCCCAGTGGCTGCTACTTGGACAGCAGACCGAAGCCTGCTCCACTGTTCTCTATTTACATATTCTCCTTTCTCATTGCATTTCCCCTTATTTGGGGCATTGTCTTGGTGTAGATACTGGTTCCTCTGGTAGGTCCTGAGTTTCTCCTGCTAATTATCTGAGCTCTGGAGTTTCCTCTGCTAATTATTTGAACACCTACTGCTGAGTTTCTCTAGCTAATTGATTAAGTCCCTTATTTGGGTATCCACGCAGCTGCTGTCTAGTCAAACCCTTCTCTAAATATTTCCTCCAAAAATGATTACATTCTCCTTGCATTTCTCTGGGAGGAAATTTATTCTTATTTTCAACAGGGTTTGAGAACTCTTAGGTTTAAAAGTACTGCAATTAGGCTTGATTGTTTGCATAGTTCTATTTTTTTTTCCTTTGACTTAGGCATCTCATATAGAGTTAAGGCAGATAACATTTGCTATAAAACCACATGCCAGCAGGTATCTGCACTCATCCCAGACATGGTAGAAAGAGACAGGAGTTTAAGATTATCAGCAGCCCCTTTTATAACCAGACACGTTTCCCTGTGAAGCCTAGAATTGACAGATTAAGGTTAGGAGGCTGTCCTTCAACAGTGTTGGGTTCTGATCTTTCTAACATGTCTACTATAGCTGATTTTAACAGGTCTGTTTGCAATTCAGAAGCTATCTCCCATAACTTTTTTTTTTTTTCCTGCTCTGTTACAGGTACGTACATGCCTTGCCCAATGAACAGCACAAGTCCATAGCAAATCAGCATGCTGGACTTCCAGGGTTTGCAACAAGATTCCCAGTCCTAAGATCAAACTCTGCTCTTCATGCATTGTCAGTGGAACCTGATTGGCACCCTCTCCCAAGAGGCCATCTATTCCAAAGGAGTTTCCACAGGTTTAGCAGCAAACTGCTTCTGTAACCCAGCCAAATCCAGAGAGGTAAACTCTCTAGTAGTCATTCAGGAATGGGCATTGGGACCTTGCTCTCTTTCTATCTTTATTATAGATGCCATTATTTTAACTGCTTCCTCACTTTCCACATCATCAGAATCAACATCTTCTGGGGTAGGGAGATCCAGATCAGCCCAAATTTCCACAGACCACTCCTCATCATCTTCTGTATAAATAGCTTCCTTTACCTTATCAGGGTCTATCTTTGTAAATGTCAATAAATGATCTCTGTGCATATAAATATCCATGATAATCTGTTACTGTAATTTAGATTTTAAAAATTTAGTCTGGCTTTCTAATTGTGTACATCAGGTTTTCTAAATCATACTGTTTTTAACAATCATTTCCTTTTGTCACTTTAACATAACTCTCCAGCATTTCTTTTCTTCAGGTTTCTCCACTACTGCTCTCAAGCAACTTCCAAACAAGTAACAAATCCCTGCTTTTCCCTTCCCCTTTTACAGTTTATTTTCTCTTTTCTATTTATCATACTCATCACAAATATCATCTGGATCAGTACAATGTTCTTCAATCCAAGAAAAATCCCAGTGCAGATTTTGCCATTCTTTCGCTTCATAACTCCTAGCAAACCTTATGAGGATCCATGGTATCAGGTACCCCTTTTTTCCAGTGGACAGTAATCCTAATCTTAAATGATCTTTTCGCTATTGTTTATCACTTTATTAGTTATTACAAGTCACCATAACGTCACAGACTTTTATTTTGTAATGCTTAAATTACTCTCCTTCTCTTCCTATACACATGTGTAAAGGATATCCTGCTGACTATGTTAATTAGTGTCAGCTCCCACTGAGCTAACCAGGTTCTTTCTTTGCCAGGAATACTCTCACAACATGTTGTATAAAAAGAGAGTAAAAACTTTATTTAATCACAGTTGTAATTTGACTGATTATACTACTATGCTAATTTAAGGTATCACTTGATGTGTTACAGTCTCCATATACTTACCATCACAATGCCAGGTTTACCCAAACACTGGAAGGAGATATGTGGATTATAGCTAGCTCAGATCTGTTGTGCTCTTTGAACTTCTGAGGTGGTGTTTGGTCTTCACATATCCAAATGCTGGGCTGAGCCATGTGTACACCTCCTGGTTGGCCTGTTAGCTGTTCAGGGGTATCATAGCTAGTACCTTTCTACTCACCAAAACAGCTTGTTATGATAAAAACACTTCCAAGATTTCAGATGTGCCAACATGATTAGTTTGTCTGAGTGCATAGGGAGGGCTCTCTAGCTCTCCAGTGTTACTGGAATAAACCAGTCTTATGGCATTGCACATACTGATTTTCAAGAGAACAGCACAACTCCCTCCTTCACAGGTGCTCAGTGTGTGAGAGATTATGGAGTAGTTAAAGGGACAGAAATATTGGAGAAACTGTCGAAAACCTTGCTAAAGTTAAGTGACATCCACTGCTCTCGCCTCATCCATAAATCCAGTCATTTTATGACATAAGGCAATCAGGCTGGTCAGACTTATCCTTGGTAAATGCACGGTGATTGTTCCCAGCTGCCTTCTTCTCTGTCATGTGTCCAAAGTGTGTTCCAAGAGAACTTGCTCCATGATTTTCCCAGGCACTGAAGTGAGGCTAGAAAGAGAAGAATCGGAGTAAGCAGGAAAAAGGAAATAGCTGTTATATAGTTCATACAGGGTGAAGTTCACCTTTGGGCTAGATATATCACCTCTGTGATAGATATATCTAACCTAGCTTTAGACATCTCAAAGTTAAACATCTAAGTCTGACCTAGTAACCTTTACAGTAAAGGCCTAGAAATAGAAACTCCAGATGATTATTTTATGTGTGCTGCCTTAGAATGAGATGAACTGCCCTCCAGGGGTTTCTCTTACTCTCCATTGAATATAAATGCTGCCTATATAAAGCAGCTGGGGTGGGATTCAGCTCATAGATTAAGTGTCAAACGTAGGACTACACCTGGATCTCTTAGTATGGTCAATGGAAATTTTAGAATTCAGTATAGCTGTCTGTATAGGCATATATTGACACTTAAAATGCCCTAGGGTATCTGAGATATCCGTTACCACCTGTAAGGCAGGTCTTATTGGAGATATTTTTGCATTTGTGTCTTTCTCAAGTGGCAGTTGAAGGATATTCAGAATACCACAAAGCATCTCAAATAACTCTAAATACCTAAGTGGGAGCAACTGAATGAGCCACTAATCAATAGTTAAAGAGTCCAGAGAGTTATTAATTTAATCTTAAAAGTAGAATCCTATATGCAGACACTTACATTTAGGTTTCTATAATTTGAAACTGCATCTGACCCCTTACTTTTACTTGGCCAAGTTAAAGCAGATGTACTTCCACTATAGAGTTCCTCAGAGCCATTTATGTCCCACGTGAGCCCTCAATAGTTCTGACCATGACTTATCATAGAAGATAATAGACACCATAAAATGTTCAGTTTGAGATAAAGTTCTTCTCCCTCTTTCTCTCTCATGCAAAGGACTAAAGTGGGACTTGCCTAGATCCCCCACACAAGCAAAATCATTACTTGAAATTAAAAAAGATGTCAAATCCCTAATGACATGCTGATTTTTCAACAAGACACCAAATTGTACAGGTATTTTTTTTGCCAAATTCTACTTTTATTTTCACATACAAATTCACCTTGACTGCAGTGGGGAGTGTAAATATGCAAATGTGAATGTAAATCAGAGCACTGTCCACATTTATAATGCTATTGTGAAAAGCAGTGCTCTTTATAAAAATGTCATACCAATCTTTTAAATCTCTATATGGAAGTGTAAGTAAATCTTCTGTTAAAGTGATCAGTGAAGGATATCACGTTACACTATTACTGGTAAAATAATAATTGCCATGGAAAAAGCAAAATTTGAAAGAGTTTTGATGTGAGAAAAATGTCAATAAGGTAGAAAGGAAACAGAAAAGTGATTCAGATGTGGTAAATAGCTCTAACAATTTCAGAATTGTTGAGATACAGTAGATCAAAACATGTGCAACTAAGAACACTAGCTCAGAATAGAAATGTTAGATTGGCCTATATTATTGTGAGAAGCAGGTGATACAGTGTATCTATTGGAAAAAATAATATTCATTCTAGAACAGCACTTCTGAAATTAGAGTCAAAAGCTGATTTACTTGAAATCTTTTTCACACATAAGGTTGGGGACTTCAGCATGTGACACGAGCTAGTTACATTTTCTGGTCTGTTTCTGATAAAATACTTTCTTCTAATACCTGTTTTTGGCTGGAAACTGCAAATAGTAATGGAATAGCTACAGAAAACAAAATAACAGCTGGAATCATTTCCTTTGGCTCTGAACACATGTGCAACTTTCAACTGGCTTTTTTTTTTTTTTTTCTGACAGTAAAAAAGTCTGAGGAATGTCATTCTTAGAGACATCTGTCACGGCTTTAGTCATCCTAAATGGACTATGCTTCAGGGATTTTCTCTATAGGGTTGACTGAGAATAACTTGGAAGGACCACATTTTGGTATCAGTGGTAAATCCATGTAAAAAGTAATGCAATCAGGCTCATTTATAAACATGGCTTCTTTAAACCACTGAGTCGGACTAGGCAATATATATTTTTAAAAGATTTTTCTTTTGTTAGTTGACTGATTTGTCACGTTCATATCTTTCTATAGTATTGTATAGATTTACATGAAATTCCATTGTCAGTTGGGTAGGATTCCACTGAGGACCTTGATTTTACAGAGTGACTGTATATTAAGAAGCCCAACACTTTCATTGGTACCTAAATTCCCAAGCCATATCTATTCAATAAATAAAACAGTCCAGGGTCTATTCTCCAGGCTTCAGTGGTACAGGTGGCTCAAGTCTACACATTTAAAATCTCTTTCCCACAAAACTTCTTTCACATTACCTATTGGTAATAGTGCCAGCCCTGCATAGTCTGCTGAACTAAGCTGAAGCATTATCTATGAGAACGTTAACTGGAAGGGGAAGAACCATGCAGTGCTAGGGATAAACATTATGCATGATTTATGTCCGTTCTCCAGCCCATTCCCTGACACTCTTCAGTTTATTAGTATAAATATGATTTCTCAGCATGCTGAGCTTCCACTATACCAAATCCATTAGGTGCATGGTTCTGGATATAAGAATATCAGTAGGACAGAGCCAAGAATAATATTTACATTTCATAAGAAATTTCTACATTTGGGAAGTTTGTTCCAATTCAGAATGAAAATTAACTTTTGTTACGTATTAAAGTCCTCTACACAAGAGAAAAACTGCTGTCTGTACTGCTCTCAGAGAGGTTTCAAGGACATTGACTGCAAAGAAGTCTTCATGGATCAAGGTTCAGCACCCTAGTTTAAAGGCACACTTTGATATTAATTCTATCAGAAGGACAACTCTACAGAGTAATGGATTTTGAATCAATTACTAGAACTACTCATTAAAATTTAGAAGGAATCAAAACTGCTTGAAATTGTAGATTTCACATCTTCGTCTTATTTTAAAATCACCTGATATTACATTATTATAGAAAATTTCATGAAGGATGGCGAGCTAAAGAGTACTGAAGTCATTTCACATACAGAAGACTTTATATCTGCTGATGGATAGTTTGATATTGTGGCAAGCTGTGGCAGAAAACAGTCTAACTCAGCATTCTTCTAGAATGCTGTATTATGGGAAACCAATGGGAGGTAACTATTTAACTCTGAACCTAGGCAAGTTAACACAAGAATTAGTCACCCCTTGAGCCCCACTTTCAGAGTTTAAATGGTGTGTATTTTTTTCTACTAGTCAGTAATTGATTGGTTTCTAAAATCTCCCAGTCTGTGCTGCCATTTTTTGTTCACTATCTGACTGGTAAGAACACAAATGTTTTAGGCTGGAAACAGCCTTTTCCTTATCATGAGTGCATTATAAATACATGCTAACTCTCCAAGAAACATCAGACAGAATCATTAAAACGTCTCTGGCCCAAGGAGGATCATGGAAGGCCTGGAGAAGACCCAGAATCTTGTAGCATTTTACATTTGAATACCTGGGCAGGAATTTAGGACTTTGACAATCAGATAAAGAAGCTTTGAGCTGAAAGGTTTGAGTGTAGACCCAAGCAATGTTGCTTAAAATCTAAAGAAAAAAAAATTCTATTTTTACTTTTGCTTTTATATATAATGGTCACACGTAAATTCTAGAGTAGTGAAGTATTATACCTAACATGCAAAATGTGCTACAGAAGCTAAGAAAAGGATTTTATGGTGTGGACTTGGCCAATATGTTCCAGAGATGTCAGCCCTCCACCAGAGGACATGAGCTATTCCACACCAACGCACCCATGGAGCAAGCAACACTCTACAGAGCAGCCAGCGGTAACATAGCTGACATTTTACCTGATCTTTCCCAGAGTTTTGACTTTACTGAGGCAAAAAATTGTTTTTCCCTTGAGTTCAATATTCTGTTTCATTTTTTGTGGGGTACTTATGTTTGTAGAATCGATAACAGAACCAAGACAAAGATAATTTGGTTCAGTCTTTTAAAACCTAATTTTTAGCTGCTTCTGACTAAAACATGACATGATATTTAACCTGGAATAACCCTTCATGTAATCATGATCAGCTTAATAAAAAGAAAAAAATAGACCTTTCAGTCATGCCAAGAAAAATTAATTCAAACCATATACAAGGTAGTTTCTGATCTTACACTACCCAATCCTGATAGCAATGCCTGTTGCAATGGTTCTTTCCTTTCAAGACTATTAAGGGTTTCATATGAGTTTTATGGTTAATGCTTCGTTCATGGTAAATCAAAGAGGATAACAGAAAAGAAAAGTCAAGAATCATTATTTTATTAAAAAAAAAAAGATTGGCAAAAATGATTTGGAAAAAATATTGTCAAGTTTATTCTAGATGCAGAAGAATTAATAAATCATCAGCAGGTACTGAGCAGAGAAGATTTATGAATCAGCATTGCTTGGGTTATGGTGGCCTAGAAAGTGTGCTTATATGACTGATGTGGAGGGAAACTCGTTAGCAGAACAATATCAATCTTTATGAATTTGCTTCGACATCATGCAATATGTCAATTTATTCTGAATCTTACCTTGAGCAAGTTTGAGTCAAAGTGGTCATATCTATTAGAAACAATAGGGAAGGCAGTTCTTCTATATTTCAGATCTCTTTGAAGGAAGCAGTGAGTGTGCTGGATAGATTCCTTATGACAGGGCTTACAGAGGATAAGGCATGATGGGGTGAAAGAGAAGATTCTTCTCAAATAACTATTTAAAAATATGCAGACCGTGTTCAAGGTAAAAACACAAAATATTTTGAAAATGCCATCTCAGTCATCAAGACTGGTAAAACAAACACGAAACAACTAGAATATTAGGTAAAAAGTAGAGCATGGTAGAATAAGTATTGTCATGCCACTTTGTGACAGACATGTCTATGCTGGTGTAAAACAACAACTAAATGCAGTTCTGATCCTCCATCTCTAATAGGATCCAGAAGATATGAAAAAAGTATAGAGAAAAGCAACAATGATGATAATACATTTGAAACAGCTTCTGTGAAAAGAATAATTTAAGAGACTAGGACTCTTAAACCTGAACAGGGACAACAAATGTGGGATCCATTAAACTACTGAAGGGTATAAAAATATGCACGTCATGGAGAAAGGGAGTAAGAAATAAGTGTCTATTATTCCTCTAGTACAAAACCTAAGCATCAAATAATTATACTAGCAGTTGGCCGGTTCAAAGCAAACTAAGGCGAGAGGTCTTCTCACAACATATAGTTAAACTGAGGAACTCCTTGGGGCAAGATGTAGTATATATTTAAAGAACACAGGAGTTCAAAGAAGTAGTTGGGTAAATTAATGGGGGAGAAAATGTAGCAAAGTCTCTTAAAAATCCACACTCATCTCTGACCTACATAGTAAGTCCCTAAGCAGTGGCTCTCTGGAGAATGAGAGCGTATATGGTGGAAATGCATTCTGTGCTTGCCTTGTTCTTATAATCTTCAACACTCTCCTGTATTGACCACTGCGAGAGACAAGATACTGTGCTAGATTGTCCTTTGTCCTCATCATATGTTCCCAAGTCAAAGTAAACGACTAGAGGATATAGAAAAGTAACCATGAATTTAGACTGCCATTAAATGGCTTGCAGCCTTTCCTTATTTAGAATGATTCCTTATGTTTGAATCCCTCTTAGGGATTGAAACCCTAGAGAGAGCATAAGAATAGCTTTCAGACAGAAATTGTACAAACTTTATATTGTCCAAAGGAAATCTGGATCTCTTTTTTTCTCTTTCCAGTCTCAGAAAATAGGCGAGAATGAAGCTTTTGGGGGCGAAATGTTTGATAGAACATTGGAGGATGTGATTCAATGTAACAGAGAGTAAAAGCTAGGCGCAATCATGTTGCCAATTTTGTGACACATGCTAACAATTTTTATTAAAAAAAAAAAAGCCTAAATAAAATATTTCCATTAGTTTTCAGGTTAAAAAAATAGCTTTTATTCTCACTGAAGTACAGTCATTTTATGCTGCAAAGTAACGATATTCTTCACCGTCTCCTTTTTACCTGAGCAGAGCAGAAATCCCTTAGTATAAATTCTATATTTCCTGGTATTTGTTTGGTTATTTTTGTCATATAATACAGAATAATCATATCAAACTTTTTTGTTATTTTCATAAAGTTAGTTTCTTATGGGGGAAAAAAAAAGAAACAAACAACTATTTGGTACAGAACTTTGCTGCCTGGAATAGTTATCTACTTATGAACTAAGTAAAACAACTGATAAGAATTGGTTTGATATCATTTATTTACCAAGCAGGAATGGGCCAGGGACCTTCAAAGAAGCTTTCTGCTTTTTTTTACATCACAAAAAACAAATATTACTTTCTCAATTTACTGACTATTCAGCCTTAAAACAAATGTTTTTGTATAATTAAAAGCTCTCTTTAACCAACAAGCCAAAGATACTTTGTTTCTCTTTTGTGTAAGATAAGCTTCAAATAACTATTCTTTATGAGTGTTGCTTTTTTTTTCTTTTTTCACTAATTGGTCCCCAAACATTTCAGCTGTTTATTATATCAAAGTTTAATTTAACTTAAAGTACCAAAGCCTGAAAAACTGTAAAGGATTCACCTCAAGATTCAGGCTGAGCATAAAAGCCAAGCACCTCAGAAATCCAAAAGGAAATCATACAATCTTAAGGTAAAAGATATGAAACATGACAGGTATTATTTGTCAGTTCCTGTTCTTGAGAGAGTGTCTCCCAAAGTTCTGACTTGCTCTCACCAGAATCAAATGTTCTATAAGCATACATTTTATAAGACATTATAAGACATTTATAAGACATAAGACATTTTGTAGATTTAGAATGCTTATTTAAGGTAAAAGACAGAAAGCCTTCTGCCTTGAAATACCTTCTAGCATGGTGACGGTGTGTGTACTTGTAAGCTCCCATGTCTGGGAACAGCTGCATCCTGGCATTATCTCAGGTTGAGACTTAGGAACTCATTGATCTCTCCCCTACGAAGAACTTGATTTCTGTGGGTGGGAAAAAAAAATAAACGAATGTGAAGGCTAAAAGAGATACATACAATGCTATAGTCAGGTGTTTTATCTGGACATCTGAAAACTTAAAGAATTTTATGGTATATGCCCATTGCTCAAGCTCATTTAAAATAAGAATTTTCTACAGGAAAGGAGATTTTCTTTGACACTAAATAATATTTTTTACTCTGTTTACTTCCTAATCACTTGGGTTGTTCTTTTGAAGATAAGTTTTACTGCTCAGGGATTTTCTTTGCTGAAGAGTTACCTTGTGTAAATACTTTGAGATATGTGCCTAACTACAGCAAGCTCAGCTACAGTGCAAGTTAGGAAAACCAAGCAACATAGAATGTTTGAATTAGTTGTTGCATAGGGTATCACATACTCATCTTCTATGCAAACTCAAGCATATTGTATCTTTAGCTTCAATCCATATATCAGGTTAGACTCACCTCTGGAGCAAAAAAAGCTCAAATTGAGTTCACAAAGCTTGTATCTTGTGTCCTTTACATGGAGCTCATTATTCAAACAAAACAGGCAAATAAGGTAATAAAAAATAATTTTCCTCTTTGAAAAACTCTTCTGATATGGAAAAGGGAGTAGGACTTGAATAAAAAAATTAGAGACTAGATTGCTTTTTCAGATTGATAGCAAATTGACTATTTTAACATAGTCTTTTTCTTTTGATTCCTTTTTAAAAGATCATTAACAAATGATAGTTCAATGTAGACTTCACAAGATATCTAAACAAAAATTATTTCTGATAGAATTAATTCGTGTTTGAACGGTTTGACTGCAATGAAATATGTGGAATCCGATATTTATAGAGAAGACCATTACAAAATGGTCTGCTAATTTATGACAGGCCTTTATCTCTGTGTTCCTGCTATAATTACTTTTGACAACTTAATATCTTTTTTCCTACCTCTTGAAACTGTAGTTTTAAACAGCTCACTGAAGAAAGGACCTCTACTAGACTGGACTATCACAACAAGAAATATTACTGTGATATTCTGTAGCTCTGAGTTGTATATTGATGTAAATACAGAAATTGTTATAACTTATAGTTTTCTGGATAGTTATATTTAAAAAAAATCAAAAGCCACAGCAAGTTTATTTAGTTGTTTAAAAGCATACCCATATGTTGGCTAGTAATTTCATATGATTTTAGCTTCCAAGCGCTGATTTTGGGGTTTAAATACTATTCTTTCAAAAATACACAAGATGAAACTCAGGAGATAGATTTCATCTAAACTTTATTGTGTATGAATTAAACTTAACCTCCATAATCCTTTAATTTACATCATCCCAGATGTGTTTCTCTCTCCTTTTTCTCCCCCTCAGTTTTCTAGTTATTCAAGACTATTGATGTTTAAAGTAAAACTGGGTATATTGATACAGCAGGAAAAAGGGCTATGCTTCTTCAGCAAATAATATCTAAATTGTTCATGTAGTCACCAGACAAAAAGAGCTAGCATTCATATATTTCTAAGGAAATGGAGAAAAAGCTGTAAAACAAGGGGATCATTTACAGTAACATTTAATGTACTGTTTTGGCATTCTTTACAATGAAACTGTTCCTCATATAGCTTCATATTGTTATGGCTTCACAAATTGCTCGAAGTATCTGTATATAAAGAGTTGTATCTTAAATAATGGTTCACTAAGAGTTGCCTTTGGGTAGCATTCTAAATAATTAATTAAAAAATGCATAGACATTTTTCAAGTATAGCAGGACTGTTCAGAAGGCAGTCCATATCTTCATGGCAGATTCATGATAGGTTAGACCCTGGCCAGCAAGCCAGATAGTGTAGAAAGGCGTTGTGTCCACTTTAGTCAGGTAAGGCACATCAGGAGTGGACTAGCCACATCTAAATTACAAAGAACTTTCCCAGAGTCTCTCTGTACCCTCAGCAACAACCGTCATTTCTTCAGGAATCTTTCAGTTCAGAGTACTTGAAATACTATGAGGACTGTATCACAATTCACTAGAATGATAGTTTCATTCCAAAGGTAGATACCACATGCCCTGAGGTGATATTTGAAAACATGTAGTTGTTCTTTAAGGTACAAGGCTTGCTAATCCGTAGGGTAAAGGGAGTAACTTGGGGCTATTTATATTTATATGGAGAGTCCCCTGTGGAATGAACGTTCCTGACAACCACAGGTGTGTCGTCTCTTAAAGGCAGTGCAAAGGACAGCCTTGGAACAAATATGCATACGCAGTGGATGATCAGGATAGACAACCCAGGAGCAAACTAGAATCAAGCTATTTGATGGTGTTGGCACACCCAGAATATCTCATATTTCTTTCATAAATATTGTAGTACTAACAAATAATGAAATTCTGTCAATTTCCTTTAAAAATTATGAAATAATATATATTTTCAATTAAATTATTTAGAAAACTATTTATTTTTACTATGTTATGTTTTCCTGTACTTTTCTAGAGTTTAGGTTTCACCATATGTGAGTGCAGTTTCGAAGTGTCCTGAAACTAATTGGTGAACTTCATAATGTATGCCCGGAAAGATTTAAACTTATGAGATTAATACTCAATATCACAGAAAGCAAAATTGCTATTCTAATTTGGGCATTGTAAGTGTTAAGTAAACTCAACGAAAAATGCTACACTATATTATGTACTCACAGTTTGTTTTTTTTATAAATGTTATCCGAATTTTAACAAACTCTTACATTGAAAACTTAGATATCATTTAGTGTTTTAAATTGCCAGTATTGCTACTGACAATGCCATATTAAACTTTTAAATAATCGTAGTGTTTTTTTCCTGTCCGTTTGCTTATATAAACCGCCATAAGGAATTTCAACAAGATGCAACATTATCACCCCCATCTGGCAAAGTCAAGTCATTATCCACAGCAGCAGGAGGTGTAGAGGAGGAAAACTTCTGAAGTTTCCTTTTAAAGGAAGACAAACTTTCAACACACCTTGCAGTCACTTAATCCATTACAGTGCTACCAATAGTACCAAATGTAGAAAATAGAGAAATATGTAAGTAAGAAACACATGGCAGCAAATGTAATGTTTGAACATAGTCTGATTTTCCCTCTCTGAAAAACCATGTCTCAAGCTGACAAATGTGAAAATCGATGCTATTTTTGAATTGTAGACCAGTCTACCTATTATAAATAAAACCTGCAAAAGTAGCACAGTATATAAGAAGCACCCTATAAAGCTCTTAGTATGACTGAGAGGTATACTTCAGTATTTACTTGTCTAGTTCTTTTGTGAACATTGTTTGACATGACAAGAATTCAAGATAAGGACTGGCAATTACAGTGTATGCTAAAACTTATGAAAGTGTTAGGTCACAGAAGTAAGTTTAGACAAACTAGATGGAAAAGGAAAGTATCAAATACATTACAAATCTGATTCATTCAACGTTTCTGGAGCAACCCCGAGGTCTTCCTGTTTTTTTTCATACTATATGTTTAGATTATAGCTTCAAATATATATTTACATGTAATTTTTCAAGTACTTTTTTCCAAAGTACAAATGTGAAAGAGAAAGTATGAAATGACTCACAGTGATGAAAGAAAAAAATGTATTTGAAACTTAAAACACTCTGGAGCTGTGTTAACTGCAGTTTGACACCTACACCTCCTTGGGATTCTCAGATCAGCAGGGAACCTCTCACAGATGTAAGGAACTTCTTGGAAGCTTCTGTTTTTCGCATGACAAAAGAGTCAGGTTGAAGAGAGATTGTCTCCATATATCTCATAGACTTGACAGGACTACAGCTTACTTAAGACTTAGTGACAGAAGGTTATCTATTTCTTCCGTCACTCTTCTGCCTGGAGTAAGTACACCTGAAGGAGTGATAACCTATTGCCCTCAAAGACTGCCATCCCTGCCTTCATTGCTTTTATGGTTAAAAACTTCAATCTAAAAATTGCTGAGGCAAGTCCTAGGTTAATTGGTTGAAAAAAAAAAATTTGTAAAGTGTTTCTGAATATTAAAAATTACATCTATACACTACTCACTGTAGCTACCTCTACACTGGTAAATTCAGTGAAGCCAGGGAGCATACTCTCTCCTTCAGGCCTGGCTGAGCAAAGTGGTCTCCAGGCACATTACTCAGGTCTAAACACTGCTAAGGTTGGATGGCCATACTACAGAAAATTTGGTCGTGAGTCCTCTCTGGTCTGTTTGTGATATAAATGGATCCCTAAGGCACAGTTTAAACCTATTCACTTAAAAATGTCTAAAATAATGTTACACATTTCTTTCCTTCTTCCCTTCCTTCTTTGCCTCCCTCTTCTGTCTCCCTCTTCCCTCCTTCTTGTCTGTCCATCAGTCCACCTGTCTGTCCATCTGCCCTTCTTTCTGTCCATCTTTCCATGTCTTTCCATTTCTCTTTCTGTCTTTCTATCTTTCTTTTTCTGCCTGCCTACCTTTCTTCCTTTCTTCCTTTCTCCCTTCACTTCTTTCTATATAGCATTATTGCCTGAGAGGGAAAACATATGTTTAATGTCCTGGGGCAGTTCCTAATGGTAATTCTGTAGTTTCTTTTCTCAGTGACACAAGTTTTTCTAGGAAGTTGGGGATGATATTGTAGAGGGGAGAGAGTTCAAATGGGTTAAACTTTTCCTTACTGCTTTTAGGGAATAGTTTTTGATGTGAACCATCCCCACAAACACACCTTCTTGGGATTTGTTTCATGGGGAGTTAGTCCAAAAAAGACTCTAGAAGCAAACTAATGTGCATACATTACAGATGTTGAGAGGATTAGGACTTGAAAGTGAACCACCACCAAGTTATTTGATGATGAAGACATATCTAAAGTCATTCTTCCCTAGTTCCCTGCCTTAAATGATTAAGTAGAGTATTGTGTTATTGATTGGTGCACACTGACTCTTGTTCAGTCCACAAATCTGGTTTTCCTTCACATGGAATCTGGAGTATGGGAAGAGAGAAAAGGATAATGAAGGTATGGAGTCAGCACGCTGTAAGGGAGTGACAACACTTAGCCCTATAAAGCAGGAAGCCTTATTTATTATTATTTTTTTTAACTTAACTTCAGGGTCACCTTAACGCACAAGGCAGATCCACAAAAAAAAAACAACATAAAACCTTTTTCTTACTTGGTACCAATATAATCTCTCCTACTGGAAAATCAAGCTACTGACTGCAGTAAGTATTTCAGATTTCAGAAACCATTAGGCAATCCAGAAGGAAAAGTAAACTTCATTCTAATTTTGGTGGTTAAGCTGCATGGTTTTCTGAATTATTTGAGTGGTCTTTTAAAATATCCCTCACGTAAAGAAAGGCTCAAGAAGCCCAGCAGGAAAGATAGTGTAATGTGTTCGTCCTGGATCATTAAAACTTTGGAAACAGTGGTTTTTTTTTACCCACTCTTGGGCAGGGATTAAATACTGTATTATCAGCTCTGCAGATGCCAGACTCTGAAGCTAGTGTTCTATTCATACTTTGAAGCTTTCTATCCCTAAGGATATCTTTTTTTACAGAAACTATTGATTTCTGCCATCTGATGTACAGTCGCTCTCACAAAGTATTCTAGTTTTCTGTTTGTCTGCATGACTTCTATGGAGGGAATCATTGATTTTTGCTTTTTTGTAATAGATTTTTAAAAATGTTCTTTAAAAACTCACCTTTCATCCTCTTTGGTGTCAGTATAAAGAAAAAAAATATGAAGTATATAGAAAGGAACTACTTTATCATTGAATCTATGAAGAATGTGGAATGCATATATGTAGGCTGGAGGACGGCTACATGTCATAACTATCTCTCTGAATAAATCGAGCCTATTTTGCATGGAAAGTGTTCACTGTAATGGAAACTAAAGTGAATACATTGGAATTATTTGTGTGTGTGTGTGTGTGTGTGTGTGTGTAACATAATGACATTTATAATGACATTTATGTCTTTTCCTTAAAAACTACCTTCCTCTGTAGAGTTGATATCATAGTACAAGTCTGGTCATACTGCTCATACAAGACTGGTCAAGATTTGGCATACTTACCATAAATTCGTACAAAAGAAGTTTTACATGAAGAAGATTAAATGCTAGAAATATCTCAAAACTGGAAGTTTTTATTCAGTTTTAAGTCACAAAGTATTAAGCCAGTGGAAGGTGGTCACTATAATGGAAACTAAAGAGAATATATTTTTTTGTTATTTGTTAGAATGTCTCTTTAGAATCAGTAACAACACGTTTATTCTACTGGTTTTATTTGGCAGAGATTAGTATCACTCTTCTAATGAATACTATTATGTATGTGCTATTTTGTTTAGCGATATCAATTTGCACTTTTATGTAGTGTATTCTTTCTTATTTTCTTACAGACACTGATTCACGGATAATTTGCTTTGTACTAATATATTTCAGTTTATATCTACAGATAAGGAAGTGTAACAATATTTCTAGTCACCTGTCAGGAAGACAGATAAAAATTCAATTGTTTAATATTAAGATAGAAGCCCTAAATATTAATTAAGTAGATCAAGCATCTGTTACACTTATCTGTAAAGTTTTTTTTTTTAAGTAAAAAATGGGGACATTTGATTGCTTTATATTAAGAATATTAAGAATTTTTTTGTTTGTGTATTATAAATCTATCTTTGTCTACTCTGAAATACTACATTAAACTTGAAAAGGAATGGAAGTCTTACCATAAAGGTGCTTTATTTGGAGAAGACTGGAATTTTAATCAGACTATTTGGATGAATTATTGTGCTGCAGCAGATGACTGAAATTTACATTACAAGGCACTGACTCTTTTAATAATACATTGCTATACAGATAGTTTGCATAAAGGTGTCATGCAAATTATTATTCTTTAGCTGGGGATCAAATCCTGACTCTGTTAAAGATAATTAGAGGGTTTTTTCCCTGATTTATTTTGGAATTCAGCCCACTGCTTCTTTAACTATGACCTATAAATGTGGTCTAAAAAATTCTGTTGAAGAGATCTCAGCATATCTCTCAGATCATTTTTAAGTTTGTTTGCAGAATCTGAGAAATATCAAGACCTTCTAGTCTATTTATTTCATGTTTTCAACTTTAACTTTGCAACCAAGCTTCTTTCCCACTCTTACAAAATTACATTTATCATGCTTCTGTGACAGTTGTAATTAGCAATAAAAATACAAAAATGAAAATTCCTACAAAAATAGGACAGAATCCAGTCTGATTAACTTAAGCACATAACTTACCATAGTCCACCAAAAGAAGTGCTTAATTTGCCTAAATAGTCAAAAGAAAGAGGCTTTCATCAGTGTCTTTGATGGTGTTGAGTGGGTGAACTTGCCTGCTTACCTCTTATTCATTTCTATTCTGAATCATGAGCTTTAGAGATAGTTATGGTCAAGTGAAATGGATTGTTCGAATAGAAATCATTGAATTATCTGAATTATAAACATTTAGCTATGTGGGGTACTGGATCTTAGATACTCTGCCTGAAACATTAGAGAGCTGTTGTAATGGAAACAGCATAGTAAAATGATAATTTTCTCCTGGAATAATTAATTAGGATGGTATGAACATACAACATACATCTTCCAGACTGATCTTTAATTTTAATTAATTTCAGTCAATTTTTTTACAATATCTCTATCAAAAAAACTGAAAAAACCTCACACACCCCCCACAGGAGTGGGAATAGATGTCAATAGATTGAGGGACTAAATAACTACTACCCTTCTATTATGTACTGCATGCTATTTAATAAGAAAAATAAAATGTGAAGGATATAAATGCATAATTGTATTGGTTAGAAGGTATGACCGCATATTAATCATATGATTATCTTTCAGTAATAATTTATAACATAATCTCTACATTTGTTTTGCAGTTTAGGTCAGGACAGACTAAACACACTCATCAGTTCCTGTGCAATAATTGGATCTATGAGAAGGAGTTTGGATATTTATTGTCTCTATGAAAAAGTGATTAATAATGTGAAAAACACTACAAAGTTACAGAAAAGAGGCTATCATTACTTCTCCTTTCCTTGCTGACAGGAGTGGCAGTTGTCAGAGCTAGGGAGGACTAGGGTGCTGAGCGCAGTGGTTGCAGCCATGTGAATGTGGTCCCTGGAGGTCCTCCATGGCCAGGCATCCCCGAAGTTAAAGCTCCCCTTAGAGCTGAACTGGATGAGTTTTATGAGGTGGAAAACATCTTCCAGACTGATCTTTACCAACTGGTGGACTGCTCTGAGCTGTTGCTTATTCATTTGTGTAGTGAGCTGCTGGGCAAGAAAATATTCTTCTATTCTTGTATACTTGTACAAGATAAGTTCTGCTGTTTCCAGAATTTATACTTTTTTTTTTTCTTCACAACACCTGCCTAATTGTGCTTTATCTAACAAAAGTCACATCCCTAAAAACTACATAGCAACATACCAAAGGGTAGACTGTGGGCCTCTGACATCAGTCTAATTACTCTAGTGATGTCAGCTTGATAAGTTAAGACACCTTGTAATTGTGATTTAAGGAAGGAATTCTCCTCGTTTCAAATACTTTCACTGATATTAATGTTATTTTCTTGCCTCCAGAAAGACTGAAGTACTTTGAATATGGTATCAGACATGTAACAATTACTTGACGATCCTTCCCTGGTAGCACTTTCACACTTGCAAGGCCATAATGGCTGCAGTATGACCTTTCAGATCTAACTTTCAGATGATTACACACCTGAGGCCTCCTGGTTGTGGTATGATATATTTTTGATCATGCTTGGAAGCTGTACAAGAGTCAGCCGTCCTAAATAACCTTAAGCTTCTTCATGTAGTTTGATCAGGTGGATGAAATCACATGAAGTCTCACAGATTGTAAGCAAGCAGCTGAAAACAGAAAGGAATCACAGCTTAAATTGACTGTCAGCAGCAAATTGGGTACTCTTCTCTTTTAGAACAGACTGGTTATGTTTTAAACTGAATTCAGTGTTGACATAAGTTCTATTTGACTTTGTGCTGAAAAGGAGTAGGAGCAGTTACATAATCAGTAAACATATCTCATGGGAAAAATAGTTCTTCATTCATATTTCTAACTTAGCTAAATAAAAAAAAAAGTCTCTTAAACTTCAAATGAGATGATGCAGCATTGTCCAAGATACATTCAAATACGACTATTCAGTGGATCATTTGCTTCAAGCTTAACAATTATTCAGTTACTACTGGTGCCAAGTATTCTTGAAAAGATTTTTGGGGGGAGAGGAAAAGATACTTTGGTAAAAAGTGTTCATTAAATCAGCCACTCTTTTTATAAACATATCAGCTGCAGTTAAACTTTTCCTGGAAAAATATTATTAAATTTATGATAATGGTTTTGTTTAAAATTAATGAGAGAGAGAAAAAAACGAAAGAGTATAATTTGTGGTTGTGCTACCTATCATACGGGAAACCCAGCTTTAGATCTATAATTTGCCTTGCTCT
The DNA here is from genome assembly GCF_036417845.1 of Apteryx mantelli. Classification (NCBI taxonomy): domain Eukaryota; kingdom Metazoa; phylum Chordata; class Aves; order Apterygiformes; family Apterygidae; genus Apteryx; species Apteryx mantelli. The sequence goes on from NC_089978.1 coordinate 44,614,759, forward strand.
GAGCAGTGACTTGAACATGGGTCTAAATAACATTGAGTGTATTCCTGTTTCATGAAAATACTTTGAAAGACCTTAATTTTGTCACTAAATACACTTTTTTTTTTTTAATTGACAAGAATTATCACAGCATGGAAAACCATTTTCCATTCAGGTCTGCTTATGATGGATTGATGTAATGGCTGCCATTCTCCTGAGCCACCAAATACCCAACCTGCAAAACAGCTTGCATCTGCCTCTGCTGACAGTGTTTTTTGGTTAAGAGCTCTTCAGATACAGTTCACTGCTGTCCTAGATAGATCATCTCTTTGGGCAGTTGCAACTCACCATCATCTTCAAATAATCCTGATTTTTCTCTTTAAGAATGCCAGCAGAGATAATACTTCTCATTACATTTTATATGCACAGCAGTTCTTATAAGAACATTGTTTCAGTAAGAAGAAAGTAATCTCTGAACTTGTTCCTACAAAATTGCTATTGTCTGGGGAAAGACGTGTCAGATGGACTTCATAAGAGCTAAAATTAATCTTTAGATGTTTCTGATGTCTTTCCTTTTTGGTTATAACAGTTCCAATACAGTACAGTTGAGAAGATTTTCTCTTCATCTTTTTCTCTAGCTATGGAAAAAGAGGTCATTAAGCATGGCATTGCGAGGAAGTATGTCATATATGTTCTTCCATAGTGGCTCTTATGATTAGGACATAATTTTAAATCTCTTGTAAGCAGAGACAATTTTCTGATTAGTAATCATTCTGCAAAAAGGAGAAATGAGAAACAGAATGTTTATTATTTTGTACAGCTGATCCTTTCATGATACACACGTCTCATGTATAAGAGCGCCACAGAAACAGACACATTTATAACTGCTGTTGATGGTATTTATTGATAATTGAGACATGCGTCAATTCAAATTCAGATTCTAATGCCTCAATTTAAGAGATAGTGTCTATAGTCAGTTGGAATCTGGATCTTAATTCAGCTACCTACATGGATATTCAGTGTCATCTGGGATGCCATAAGAGACATCTGCATGGGACTGGAGATATGGCACAGGTCTGAGAGAAGTTCTGTGCTCTGTGGAGTGGGAGTTATTCTAATAAAACATCTGAAATGGCACTACATGCTCCTCAGGTGACGAAATGTACATGTCTATTGTAAATTGAATAGCATTCTAGATTCTTCTTACTATATTAAACATATCTCCACTATTTATAGCAGGGCCTGATCATTATAGACTTCAAGAACAAATACATCTTAGTATCTGAACCTAAAGCTGAATCCCACCCTTAACCAGAGGCTGGGCTCAGTCACATACTCAGTTTCAAATATGTGAATTACATCTGGTGGACAGAATATATTTTGCACCTCAGTAGTATATTTTCATATGAAAATACTTTAAATAAAATTCTTTGTTTAAGTACTAGAGTGCCATTTGAGATGCCTGTAGGCTGAAAAAAACAGTGGGTCATTAAAGGAAAAGCAATATATATGAAAAATGTGGATAATGAAAAAGGACAGCAATCGGGTTTGCTGTGTACATAGTGCCAAGTAGGAGCAATGAAAAATACATTCTGAAAGTGGTGAGACTGCAGTGGTATGAAAATATATCAATGTCCTATAAAAAAATGCACTAGCGCATGAACTTATTTAAAAATGGAACAGTATTACCAGCTTTGTTTTAGAATGGGAAATTAAAATAATAACTGCTTTCTACATAAATAGAAAAGAGAAAATATATTGAAATAAAAAATACAGGCTATTATCATCCTATTAAAATATGAAATATTTATTATGATGAAGACAAAAGCTAGAGAAACTGAATTACTTTGAAAAAGTATTTTTTCATGAATAGCTAGTACTGGGAATTTTCAGATATTCTTTCAGAGAAGCTTGAAAATGTTTTTTTTATTCCTTCTGTGTTTGAAAAAGTAAATGAGCTAAAATGCACTTGATGAATTCCTATTGAACACATATATTTCTTTGGTTTGTTGTTTTAGTGTTCTTGATGGCGAATTCTGCATATTAATGTTTCTTAAATTATTTTGCCAGTAAAATGCTAAAATTATGTATTTAAGTAGTGCACATCCTAATCATGGTCATATATTTCTGCCCCTCCTCCCCTTTTTTTCCAGGTTTACAGACTGCCTTGCTTAGAAACTGGCACCGTGGATGTCAACACAAGTTTTACACTGAGTTCAAGAAGGCTCCTAATTCTAAAACAACAGTCTGTTCAAGTTGATCTACTTTCTTTAGCAGGAACTTAATCTAAAGATTGCTGTAATCAATAAACAAAATCCAATACCTGTGTGGCTTAAAATAGAGCATTAGGAAAAGAAAAAAAACCCCAAAATTTTAGCAATAACATTGTAAATATCATTATAAAAATGAATAATACAGCTAAAATATTATTCATCACTCTAAAGAATGATTTAATTTTCTTTCCTGACTCTTTGTTTGCTTCTTGTAATGCTCCAAGCAAATTCCAGAGCTTCAAGGAATATTGTAGGGATATCACCTCAACTTTCAAAACATGCAAACATGATTAGTGAACACATGGATAGATGGCATGTGTGGCAGTCTGAAAAAAGTTTGTTCGATGGCACATACATGGAAGGTAAAACAAGAAAAGGGTTATTTTCTTTCAAATACAAGAATTAACAACTATTTGGGATCTGGTTCGTTAAAAGTGCAAACCGTAAAATATATCTTAATGTTTTGTTTAACATCTGTTTATCTCCCCCAAAGTAACAGTATAATATCATAATGCAGTATTATCCTAAAGGATCCCAGAATTTTAGAAGTCTGCCTGAAAACACAAACTGAAAAGTTTAATCGTTCCTCCAAAACTGATTCACCAGTCTCTGAGTATTAATATTTTCTTAACGTTTTTCAGAAAAGAGTGTCAAATGTCACCCTATAATACCTCATGTCTTGATGGGCAGCAAAAACAGTGAGGGGGTTATTCACACTGTTTGCTTTAGGGTACATTAAAAATAGAATTTAGATGTGACTGAGATTTGGAAATTAGTTCTTAATTCCCCATGTACCTAATAGAGTGAAAGACAGGTACCAACAAAGGGTGAATTCAGAATACTACAGCTAGATGCTTAGAATTACATAGTGTGAACTTCATAATCTGCAGTACAAGTCAGTACAAGTCCCTAAATTCTAAACTCGGTGTGAAAGGGAAAAGATTTTCTACCAACTTTCAGATAGAGCAGTCACATTGTATTAATCATGCTAATCATTAAAAATATGCTTTCATTTGCAGAATGGATTTGATACTGACCACAGTTATGGAACAGTAGTGAGCAACAGAGAGGTGAATAATGAGAAGTGATATTCATTCTGACTGAAAGTATTGATGCCAGTTGCATCGGAATATTCAGTGGACAGCCAGGGAATTGGAGTGGAATTGTTTCACTTGATTTTTTCATTTAGTAATGCTGTCCCAAGCCCTAAAGTTTTTGCATCTTTACTTGGGCTGGAGAAGGAAGAAATCAGGTGGTGCCACCTTCAGGAAGAAACTCATGATGTCTAAGATAAACCATAAGGAACTTAACTATGATTAAAATTACTTTGTCTTTTATTTTATTGAAGAAATATAGGATGCTTCTGGATACTCATTTTCTCCTGAACAGGTTTTTAGAGCAAGAAATAGGAGCATTTCTCTTCTTGCTTTAGGTTGGTGGTTCAGAGTTTTCAGGAAGATATTGATTTTATTCTGTAAAAGGCTACAATAAAATATTATTTCATCCCTTCCCAGCATTGATGGCCTCCTCAGGAAGAATTATCATCCAACATATATTGTCACTTGTTGAGTGATTTGAATATATATTTCAGAATTAGTCCTGTAACTCCAAAATAAATTGATGAACAGTTACTGTAGTTTCTCAAAAGATTTTGAAAATTTCCTTCTTACCTAAAATAATTATATTTGGGGTAAGAGAATTCTAAGAGTGACAGAAGACTGTTGAATCATCTGGGACTTAAGAAGAACCAAAAGGTAAGTTCTGCAAACTGAAATAATGACCTAGACTGAAGCTTACTGAAAACACTCAGAACAATTTTAGACCTGAGCAGATTTTGAGAAAAAAGTAAAACTTAGAAACAGGCAAATGTGATTCAGATAGTTTAATGCAATGAGGTAGAAGTTCTTACAGATCTTACACATTCAATGCTGTAAAGTACATTTATCTCTAATCTCTGTCTATGTATGAGTTCTCCAAATAAATTGTGACATCCAAGTTATTTGCTTCACGGCATTTTAAAGTGTTGGGGAGGGGGTGGTTCTTTTGTTTGTTTGCTTTTTTCCATTTCCCATTCCATGCTTGGCCTAGTTGAGCAGTTTTTATGTTTTTATGTTAAGAAAGCACCTGGGAGAAAATAAAGAGCAAAGCCAAAATCAGAGTCAATTGTTTTATATATGGAGATAAGTTTGAGGAACTTTGCATCCATGGTCAAAATTTGGCACAGGTTTATTTGTGAATGCAAGAAAAAAATATATTTATTATTTCTTGATTCTTTTTTCAGGTATAAAGACATATCTTTATTAAGCATAACTATTAGAGTCATTATTTCATTTATTAAAACTATATTTTCTACATGTACTGAAACAATGAAGTTGAGAGAAAAGAAATCACGATTTGACTGTGTTCTAAGTTTAAATATTTCCCAAAATGTGCTTCTTAGAAGCATTACTGGAATATTGCTTCTGAGAATTTTACTTCAAATAAAGCCTACCCACGGTCCAATGATCTTATGGAAGAGAGTTTTCAAAATGTTAAATGAATGTTTAACAAAGCTGAAAAATCCAATTGTAATAGAAACTCATTGGCTTTGCTCCAGTATAGAACAAGCTCTCCTGAGGTGCTCACACAGCCCACCATTGGCGAAAGGATCTGCATAAAATAGCTGTTCAGGCAGAAATGTGAATGCAAGCAGCGGATGTGAATGGAGCACCCAGAACTGCCTGCCCAAAATTGACCATGAAAAAGAGGGAGACAACCATAAGCTGGACCGAGCAGTTACCAGGGAATTACAGAGATTTTTGGAACAAAGAAGGAGACAGCTTGAGAAGAAAATGGAGGGGAGAGGCCATGCAGGGGAAGCAGCAGCAGGCAAACCTGGCCTGTGAGTGCAAGAAGTTGCCCTGCAGCAGTGCCGCTGCTGCCTGGCCACACCACAGCCGCCAGGGGTGACAGTGCAGGAAGCAGATTATAAATTTGGGGATTAATTATAGAAGGGTGTTTAGAAATATTTAGGTACTTACTGACATTTTGTAAGTGTCCATTATTGTGGTTTATCTATTGTATTGATGACATTGATCTTGAATGGACAGTTCACTGATTGCCAGATAATCGTGTCTTTAATAAATTAAAAAAAATATCACTTTGATTTAGGTTTTATTTAAACTATGTGAACTGAGTATTTTTTTTGCTGCATGAAGCACACTTGAACCTGGCCCTTTTGAAATATTGCTCGAAAGACAGATTCAAAAGCAAGTTGTAGAGGATGCAATGGACTGGTCATCATCAAATATAAGTGCAGAGCACAGCAGTGAAGCAATTAAGTGATTTATACTCATGGAGATATAAGAAATAGGGGCCTGCTAGATTTCCAAGAAGAACTTCTGATGTTTCCTTTGCATAAATCGTATATATTTTAAATATTTTCCTTTTGAAGGGAGAGATGTAAGAATGACTAAACCTCTAAAAAACTGAAACATGTTGGTTCCAACTACCTGTAGGTGTGACAGTCAGCTCGCTGAGACTGAAACTTGCAGATCTCTTTCTTTGACTCACTTCTGTCCATTTATATTTTATTCATAATCTCTTTGTTCATTGCTTGTGAACACTGCATTTATGATTTTCAGAGTCCTTTTTCTTTCATCAGCCAACGACACATCTTTATCTATATATGGTCAGTTTGCAATGAAGTTCTTCTATGCTTTCAAGTCACAGTCTGTCACAGTTGCCATACACTGTCTATATGCATCTACAGAACTAAGGCATTATGTTTCTTCAAAGAACTGAGGAATTCAATCCAGGTCAAACTGAAAATCCACATTCTTGTAATGCCTGAAAATCATGCCAGCAGTAAGACTAAAATATGAGATCACAGCTACCAGCTGTGCTCGAACCATTGTTGCTCAAGTGTTTTCTTGGGTCTTTTCATTGCATGTCTATATCTTTTTTGTTTGACTTTTAGAATGTAAAATATGGAGGACTAACAGTGCATTTTACTTCAATTTACAAGGTCTTTCACAAAAGGTTTGGATTTGGGGGTAAATCATAAGCTTCAAGGTAATAGAAATAAAAAAATAAAAATAAACCAATAAGTAGCTGTAAAAAGAAGAAAGTGAAACCATCCCAGTTATATTGTCCTGCCTAGACATTAATAGACAACATGGAAAGGGCTAGTGCATCTTCATGACAGATTTCATGATCAGAGAATGAAGAACAAAAATATTTTAAAATTTCTAGGTGATAAAAAATTTTGAGGGAAAAGAGACATTTTCTATTAAAGAAAATTTTTGTGCAGTGAGATTTATATATAGTTTATCATTTCAAATTATAATACAGCTTAAATATTAATTTAAAAGTCAGGAAAAAAATGAATTCAGCTTTTTTCATGATATTAGCTCATAACTCATCTCAATAATATTTTGTTTACATCAAAAATATTGAGAAATGTTTCAGTATCAACCAAGGAAATTTTTCAATGGAAAAAGTTTTCATTTTTTTAGTCCTCTTTAGATACTGCTAGAACATTAGTTTCAAGCAGATGAGCTTTTTGTGTGGTAAAAAATGTGTCTCAGTTTCTAAATATCTCATTTGTTACCAAGCACTTTTCCCAACAGCTGACAAAAATATGGCCTTAAAATTGTAATTTTATATTCCATAATTATTATTATACTCCAGTGAACAGATGACACAAAATGTTCTGTTAAAGAAACACACAGAAAAAAGACAGGACTGTTGTGTTTTCTTTCAAGGTTAAATTTTGTTATATAGACTTCCTCTTCTAAATTCTAAAGATTTTTCTACTTACATTTGAACAAGGACATAGAGATTAAGCTTCTGACTTGACTTTGAATCTAGTAATAATACCAATAAATCCCCTTGGACTGCTTTGGAAATTTAGCATCTAAGCTTATGTCATTAAAAACTGAGCTGTGAAATAGCTGACATCCGAATTGCAGCTAAATATTCAGATTTTATAAGTTTATGGTACAACAAGATATGTACTCAAAAACCTCAAATAATTCCAAGGTAAACATTTTTCTTCTCACAACTCAAAGTATAAAGGAAGTGAATTTGAATGAAACTGAAATGCAGATTTTTTTTTCTTAGTTTACTTAGCAAGCCCACTGATCTGACAACACCTGTCAATCCAAAGCCTAGCAATTACTTTCTTCATTTAAGTACACTATTAGAAACAAGAAAATAAGCAAAAAACCTCTACAATCCCATCTCAGCAACAGTGTTGAAATAAACTAGCTGATGCTAATAATGAAAGAAAGAAATGCACCGAGTATTGGTTACATTTGTAGGAATAAGTGCATTGCCTAGTAATTGAAGAAACAGATGATCCATCTGCTAATTTTTTGAACATCTGATTTTTAGGAAAGTTTCTTTTATTTAACTTTTCTGATATAACGTTTAGTATTAATACTAATGTGCTATGTTTGAAACCTGTTATATTTTTATGGCATTCTATTCTCTGGACACAAAAAAGGCTTTTACAATAAGTAATATAAATTTGAATATATTTAGTAGACATTAGACCGTACGCACTTTCCCTAGATCTGCTGTTTTACCTGAACTACATAAAAAAAGGAAAAAAAAAGAAAATCCAGGTGCAGTTGAAAGGTCACCATCAGTGACAATTCTCTTGCACTACAAAAGGAATATTACAATGTTAAGATATTCTACTCTCAAATATATTTTAGCACAGTTTGTTTTTGTCTGCTAAGATACGCTATTCTTTTCACTCGAGAGATTCTTCTTGAAATATAGATAGTACTGAATTGAAATGAATGAGCTTATTCTGTATGTATGTGACATCTTTACAGAAATGAAAATAACTAATTATTTGTTTGAGAAAATTAATCATGCTTGACAGGAACAACTGATAGTAATACATTTAGTTTCCAAACTCATCTAGTAAATGAGACTAATATTACCTTCCTTAGCAACAAAAGCAAAACATTTAATGTGTTTGACTTAGTATTTATCACTAGTGAGCCCAGACTAAAATAACTACCACACTTGAAAATCCAAAGAATAATTGTAGGAAACCTTGACTCAAGATCATATTAAAAAACTGAATACATAAAAGCTATGACAGCAATTGAAAGTGCTATATTCATAGGAAAATTTGCTTTTCCAGATTATATTTCTACATAATGTGTGTCTATATTTGATTAGTATAAATGAAAAATGAATGCCCAATGAATGTGGTAACATTTATATTTACTGCATTGTACATTAATCCAATGAAAGTGTTTTGTCACACGATTTCATTTGTACTGCTGCAGCTAGGGATACAAGAGTCTGTATGTGTTGCAGGAATACATTGCTAATTCCAGCATCATTTTTATCTTTGGTTTATGGCTCTTTTATTCTATTAAAATACTTTCCACATACTATCTAAATGTCTAAGTTGTGTGTGCAGATTGCAGTAGCTATTAGTATCCTCTATCGCTAATTGCCTGGCATTACTTCTGACTAATCTGCCTAATTATGCAAATGCAGAGAGAGCAATGTTTTGTGTAAACCATTAAGATGTGCCTGAATCCAGTGGGCTTCAGGATCTGAGGGAGTTGTCCTTCCTCGCCTGCTATAGCACTGCTATTCCCCTTCCGCAGGTCCTTCTCCCCTGTACTGTAGTGGTCCTAACTGGAAGAGTATTTATTGTACATGGCGGAACGAGTGAGCCACATAACAAGTTGACCTGAGCAGGCACCAGTGTGTACTGTGTCATACTGTACTGCACGTATCATTTGACCTACAGCTTGTGCTGTGCTGCACATACCCCTTGATGCAGGATAAACTTAAGCAGCTTATCGTAACAGAAGAGTCTGTTACAACTGGAAGTGGCACTGACTTGGCACCAGTAATGATGCTACCAGCATGCCCTTATCTTTATCCTGAAGTGAAGTAACATGTTTTCCTTCTACACCACAGTGCTGCTAAGAAAATCCTATCAAGACTCTAAAGACCGTAATACTGGTGAACCTCACCATGGACAGGATCTGCTCACTGTGTCGTGGTCTAACTGGAGGTCTGTCCAATTGTTGTATCCCCATCAGAAGGGACATAGGATTTTATAATTTGCTATCACAGGGATATTTGCTGTTTCTGGGATGTTTATAAAATAGTTATCTCTTTCGAGAGAGAGTTTCCTGTGGGATCCAAAAGAACCAGTGTCTCCTGGTGTAAAATAGTAGAGGCTGCACAGGAATTCCCTGTTGACTGTTGACTACCAACAAACTAGCAAAAATCAGTGTCTTTTCAGGCACCACATACACACAACCAGCATTCAGGTAAACTTGAACAACATGAATGGCCTGATACTGCTCTTACTTGCTGGCTGTTCAGGCTCAAAGCTTGCTAGCAGTTCTCACGCCCCCACAGGCACAGACGCTCATGGGTCCCTCCAGTGGCTGGCTGTGACCTCTGGTCCCTCCAGTATCCAGCCCTCGGGCCCCTGGTCTATGCAGCATGCAACTATGGTCTCTCTGGTAGCTCAGACACCTCCTATTCAGAACAGTTAGTCCTCTCTTGCATCCCTACGACAGTAAACATAGCATCAATTCAAATCTGTGGTGAAGCAAGGAGACAGTTGCTCATGTATTAGCATTAAAGAAAGACCAAGTTCAAATACAGGAAGAACCATTTAATCTCAAAAATTTCCTCAAATGGCCTCCACTCCTATCAATGCTCTGCCACCTATCATCACATAAATCAGCCAGGCCTGTAAATGTAGCCAGGCCATCAGATTTTGGAGGGATCTCATCGTAGATACAAGTGTCTCTCTAGAAATCCATCTGGTTGCCCTATCTGCTGTTCAGACTTGGTTATCGTATACCCTTTTGCTGATATGCTCCAGATGGTGAACTCTGGACATATTTTCTGAAATATCCAGCTACAGTCTGGCTTGTATGCAAGGTATGCTAGAGGATCTAGGACTATAGCTTTCCTTGCAGCAATATGCAATTTTATCACTCTTTCTTTACTTTTTACTTCACTTTCAAAGTCTTCTCCCACTGACAGGGCATGCTTTCATTTAACAGGTACTCAGTCATGCTACCTCTAACAATATTGTCTTCACCTGCCATATCCTTTTCCCCTCCCTTTCTATTTCACTTGCTGCCCGCTCTAATCAGCTGTCTTGCTGGAAGAACAGATAGCAGAAGAGGTTAAATGAAGACTGTGCACTTGAACTCCTTCTCCGCCTGCCTGCGCTGCAAACATGGTAGAGAAAATCATAATATGGTTGACTACACAAATAACTCATGATCATCTATTACATAGTTTCACATTATGCAAGTTTGATATTTTGAGACTTGCTTCCTAGTGGGTTTGTAAAAGATTTTTTTTTCAATGTAACATTTTCATGCTAAAGAGTTAGCTAGTTTTAACTCCTCCCCAAAATCAGTGAGAGCACTTCTGAAGACACATTGTTAATTGCATCTTTTGCCCCCTCTAGTAGCAGCTGAAGCATATTAAAGACTGCTCTATAAAATGGTGATAGCGAAATCTTAGCTCTACCCTGAGGGTTCTATATTTTCAATGGAGCTCTATCTCAAAATGTTGTTTCTAAAATTTTGATTCAGGAGGTCTGAATGGACTCGATGCTTTCCAGAGCCCTTTCTTTCCATAGCAAATAGTAGATCATATTACTTTAGGTACAGTGAGGTCCCATAGGAATAAAATGTGATCAAAGATTTTTTTTCCAGCTTTTATAGTTCCTTTCTCTGGCAAATAAGGAGCAAATCTGAAGTGAACATTTGGTTTGCCTGAGGCAAGCTTATGAACACAGCTCCACTCTTTTTGCAGCTTATATTCTCTTCTGTTTGGATTTGATAACTCTTCAAAATAAGCCTAGCTTCCCTTCTCTAGTATACTGTCAGCATCTGTGATCCCCTCTGAATTGATTCTTTTCAACAAAATGATATGAAGCAATTGTACACAACTGTATGTTCTTGGGAGAAAAAATGGGGGTGTGCTTCAGAGAAAAAGAGTCAGTACCAACATAAAAAATATATATATTTTTTTCAGTCTGTTAACATTTAGGCTCTAATTAAAGTCTACTTAAGTAGTAGGAAAAATCATAATTTTCAATATAAAATATAACTGTATATAACATAAAGTTTTTCTCCTTGGTACAGAATTTGGGAGAAGAGATTGTCAATTTGTTATCTGTGTAGAGATTAACTTTATTTGCAACAAACTTTATGATAAGTATTTTGAATGAGTAGTAAATCCTCCCCCTTTTATAGAATGCAAGATACTTTTAAAAGGCCTTAACCTAGCTATGTTTTCAGCTTGATTACCAAAGCAAGTTCAACTAGAAATAAAGTTTTAATTAACTGATGCTGCTGAAGACCAGTATCATTGATCATAAGATGTTTTGGGGTTTTTTTGTTTGTTTGTTTTTGTTTTTTGGTGGGAGAGATTGCAAAGTGAAGAGTCACAAGAGGGTGTTTGATCTTATAAGAGAGCAAAGAAAGGAAAATCCCTGAGGCTGTATCCTCTCTGAGGCATTTTTTATTTCTTTTGCCTTAGTAAAATGTCACAATAATATATATATACCTATAGGTACTTAAATTAAAATATCTGTGACTCCAGATTCATGTCTCTTTTAATGCAGAAATATTAAATATCTGATATAAACAGAAGTATAACAAGAAATATATATATATATATATAATATATGACATCAATGAGAAACTGAAGGCAATGTTTTCTCAAGTTTGTCTATATTTCAAAACAAAGACAAATCCATTTGTAGGGATTCAACAGTTTGAGATTAACGTCAATAAAACATCTTATCTACAAAAATCTTTCAATTTTCGTAATGCTTTTTTTCTCCAACCAAAAGATGTTTCTGTGTATGTATTCTATGCTATGCCAGCTAGCATTTTGTGATTTAATCTCAATATGCTTCACAGAAACCAAGATTCTACTACTTGTTCATAGTTTGATTAATACAGTATTTGATAAATTGTTAGTGTGGTTTCAGAGTTAGAATAAGGCATTGCTCACTGCAGAAGGAGTTATGGAATATGATTGTGAAATTTAGTCTCTAATGGGAGGTACCTATGAGATTTATCAAAGGGCAACAAGCATCAATCCTAAATTAATGTCAGTCTCATGTAGGAGGGTTTGACTGTGTGAATTACAAGAAAATATAATTTATAGGTTTTTTATTAAAAAATAATTAACAGAATTAGTAGAAAAGCAGAGCAGTGACTGGTGAACAAGGAATTTATAGACTAGAAAAGAGGCCTATGACATGACTACATTGATGACATTCGGGAATGGGGAATTTATTCAGATCATATCAGTTTAATCAGGTTTCAGCAGGATGATTTTGAATGTGAGTCAAATTTTATAATCTTTTGTCAATGGAAAATTCCAATGAAAAACTCATGAAAAATCAATGTAACAAAAATGTAGCTGAACTGCTGTTTAATCAGTTATTTAGCAGCTACTGACTGCAGTATTAACAGAATCTTTATGAGAAATTGTTTTTACTTTCTCAAAGATGAAATAAACTTAATCCAGGAATAACTGTTAGAATTTCATTTTAATATCAATTTTAAAAGTTTAGACTAATAGACAACACCTATAGCTTCCTGACATTTGATGCATTTATCCTTCATTCCTCCTTAGGTAATTCAGTGAAGGGGAAGACTAGTAAAAAATAAGCATCCCCTTTTTTGAGTTTTTTTTTATTATTATTATTCCTGAAAACTACAATTTTCCTAGTGTTCAATAACATTTTTTGTTCTTTATAGCTTGATATAAAACAGCTTTTGGATTAATACATTCCTCATATTTTCTCAAGTGTATTATATTTATTATTGTTCATTAACTCTGTATTCCTACTAACGCAGTGAACCAAATATTCTGTAATGGTCATAAAATTCAGAGTAATACTCAGAAGCATGAAGGAACTCTGTGTTATGATATTATCCCTGATACATGAATAGGAAGATTCCTCTAGTTGGTCAGTGCCTCTAAAAAGCAATTTGACAGGACAACTTTTTTTTTGCATTAAGTTTAAAAAAGGTGCCTCAATGCTAGATATCTAACAGGATCCGATGAATTACAGCATAAATGATCAGTGAAACAGACAGATAGAAAGAGGTATACATATATACATGCATGCATACATAGGCAGACAAACAGATGAAGTGTCTATACTGATCAAAAAATCAGTCTCATCCAGTTCAGTCATTTGGCTTTCTTCATTGTTAATAGCAAGATACCTCCAAAATAGGAAGCAGAAGAGAAAAAAATGTGAAACAGATTCAACATATCTCCTTAATATATCACATATTATTATCAATATTGATATAATTATATGGAATTAAAACAATTATAAGTAATATACTTATGATTAAATAGCATTTTAATACATATTAATGCAATACATTCATATAATTGATATGATATGCAATTACTATCACATGATTAGTATTAAATATAAATATATATATATATAGTCAACTTTGTAAATAAACTCTGGTAATAGTTCTCTGTGACTATTAATGCCACAGATCAATACATTGCTTAACATATTTCTAGAAACATCAGATGCATTAACAATTTGAAATAATAATGACAATTCCTCCATTTTTATTCTTGTGTTACTTAATTCAGCTTAAAAAAGTAAAAAAGGAAAATGAAGGCTGAAAAACAAGCTTATCCTGCTGTAAAATTTATGTCTATAATAACTTCAAAGCTTGCTTGATTTCACTGTGTCAGAGTCAAGCTGCACTTACGCCTCTACAACTTGATAGCCTTCTATGATGAAATGACAGGTCAATGGATGAGGAGAGGGAGAGAGTTGATGTTGTCCATTTTGACTTTAGCAAGGCTTTCCACACTGTCTCCCAGAACATCCTCATAGACAAGCTGATGGCATGGACTAGATAAACAGGCAGTGAGATGGGCGGAAAACTGACTGAACTTCCTGAATCAAAGAGTTGTGATCAGTCCAGCTCACTCACTAGTGAGTATCACCCAGGGGTTGATACCAGGGCTAATGATGATTGACATCTTCATCAATGACCTGCGTGATGGGACAGTACACTGTCAGCAAGTCTGCCAGTGATACAAAACTGAGAGGAGTGGCTGATGCACCAGAGGTTTCTGGTGCTATTTGAGGGACCTCAACAGGCTGGACAGATAGACTGGCAGGAACCTCGTGAAGGCAAACTAATGGAAATGAAAAGTTCTACAACTGGGGAGGAATAACCCAAGGTGCCAGTACACGCTGCAAGCTGACTGACTGGAAAGCAGCCTTGCAGAAAAGGATCTGCGGATCCTGGTGGACAGTAAATTGACCATGAGCTAGCAACGTGCCCTTGTGGCAAAGAAGGTCAACAGCCTCTGGTGCTTCACAGAATCACAGAATGGTTGAGGTTGGAAGGGACCTCTGGAGATCATCTAGTCCAACCCCCCTGCTCAGGCAGGGTCACCTAGAGCACATTGTACAGGATCACATCCAGGTGGGTTTTGAATATCTCCAGAGAAGGAGACTCCACAACTTCTCTGGGCAACCTGTTCCTGTGCTCTGTCACCCTCACAGTGAAAAAGTATTTCCTCATGTTCAGATGGAAGTGTCTGTTTCAGTTTGTGCCCGTTGCCTCATGTCCTGTTGCTGGGCACCACTGAAAAGAGTCTGGTCCCATCCTCTTGACACCCTCCCTTCAGTTACTTGTACACGTTGATAAAATCTCCTTTCAGCCTTCTCTTCTCCAGGCTAAACAGGCCCAGCTCTCTCACCCTTTCCTCGTAGGAGAGATGCTCCAGTCGCCTAATCATCTTTGTAGCCCTTCGCTGGACTTGCTCCAGTAGTGCCACATCCCTCTTGTACTGCGGAGCCCAGAACTGGACGCAGTACTCCAGATGTGGCCTCAGCAGGGCTGAGGAGAGGGGGATGATCACCTCCCTCGGCCTGCTGGCAATGCTCTGCCTTATGCACCCCAGGATACCATTGGCTTCTTGGCCACAAGGGCACATTGCTGCCTCATGGTCAACTTGGTGTCCACCAGCACTCCCACGTCCTTCTCCACAGAGCTGCTTTCCAGCAGGTCAACCCCCAACCTGTACTGGTACATGGGGTTATTCCTCCCTAGGTGCAGGACTCTGCATTTGCCTTTGTTGAACTTCATGAGGTTCCTCTGCACCCAGCCTGTCCAGGTCTCTCTGAATGGCAGCACAGCCCTCTGGTGTATTGGCCACTCCTCCCAGTTTTGTATCGTCAGCAAACTTCATTAGGAAGCTTATCGCCAGCAGGTCAAGGGAGGTGATCCTTCCCCTCTACTCAGCATTGGTGAGGCCACATCTGGAGTGCTATGTTCAGTTCTGGGGTCCCCAGTACAAGAGAGATATGGACATGGAACGAGTCCAGTGAAGGGACACACGGATGGTGAATTAGTACTGGAGGATCTGTCATATGTGGAGAAGCTGGGACAGCTGGGACTGTTCAGCCTCGAGAGCAGAAGGCTAAGGGAGATCTTATCAATGTGCGTAAATACCTAATGGGGCCAGTAAGGAAGACTGAGCCAGACTCTTCTCATTGGTGCTCAGTGACAGGACAAGAGTCAATGGACACAAACTGAAATACAGGAAATGCTGCTTAAACATGAAAAAAAAAAAATACTATGAGGATGTTTGAACATTGGAACAGTGTCCCAGAGAGGCTGTGGAGTCTCTATCCTGGGAGATATTGAAAACCCAACTGGACACAGCCCTGAGCAACCTTCTCAAGCTGACACTGCTTTGGGCAGGAGTTTGGACTGGACAATATCCAGAGGTCCCCGCCAACCTCAACTGTTCTGTGATTCTGTGAAGGATATCCATGAGTTGTAATTTTTTGCTGCCTGAGTGATTTGCCTTCTGTCTCTTCATTTGCCCATATACAAAGCAAGTCATTACAGCCTCTTTTTCAATGGACTGTCACAAATACATCACTCTTTCATTTCTGGGAGAGTTTTTCAGGTTGGAATCCCACCATTCATTGTTATAACCCAACTAAATGAAAGCTGCATCATTAATGTATTTGCTACTAAGTAATCTCAAATTTGCTGAAAAAATAACGTCCTATTTTTCTCAAGGTAGATACCCACAATGAGTGTGAACTCCATAATGTAATCTTTCTGTGCCTCAGTTTCCACTCTGTAAAACAAGACTAATGCTATTTCAAGAAGATATGTGAGTGCTGCTAAGATATGTTAGTAGATTCTAATCATATGGTGATGAAGTCCACAGAAAAACTTAGAAGATTAGCGGTTTAATTTCTGAAGGTGACTTGAATCATTTCTAAGGAAAAAAAATGGTGTTAATCAAGGTGACAAAAAGAAAATAATTAGTTGTTAATTGTTAAGTGAGTACTACACTTTCATCTGCTCTGAATGTGTTGGAATCTGTCTGAAGAAATATGGGCAATTAAGTAAGCAAAGACTACATTATAATGGAAACATACAAGGATACTAAAAGAGTGAAATTAAGTTTCACAGACTACATTAATTCTGGCATTTCCTGTCTATTAAGCACTTGACTCTACAAAGTCATTTGACATTCATTTAACATTTTTTCTAACACCTTTTAGACAGTCTGCAACAAATCTACTTCATTGTTTTACTCCTGGTGTTTCCTAACCATTTCAGGACTGTTTGGAAAGTGTTCCTATTTCTTGCCTTAATTTCTGATCAAGATTTTATCTTCATTTAACACTGAACTTCTTTCTTTTTTCCAAATAATAGTAATAATAGTCATTATTATTACTGGGTTTTTTTATCTGAATGAGAATAGCCATGGCAAATTGTAGCTATACCTTATTTATATATATAAAGATATATACATATATAAGCTCATGTATATATCACATTTTAAAAATGCTCAGCAAACTGAAATTCTCCAATTTTTTTTCCATCATTGTTAATGTGGCAATCAACAGATACAGTGAAAGCTAGTGATGCATGCCACAAGTAAGGTTGGGAGTAAAAAAGACTTGCTGTACCAGACCATATTAGAGTTTGATATAAAAATATATGCCATCTCATTTCATATCTCTATTCAGTGACTTACAGCCTTGGGGCTGTGGACTCTTGGGGGTTTATCAACTACTTCTAAAGGGCCTGTGAAAGGTTATTAAGAAAGGCAAGTCTACCACTGATACAATTAAATTCTATATATAAGGTCTGAATCTCCACTGAAACTTTTCTAGGGGGTTGTAAAATAGGATTATTCTTATTTAACAGTGAAGAATGTCATATTTTCAGCACATTTGACCTCTCTAGATCCATTTTCCAATATGTGTGTGTTGCTAACATACATATTGATAGAATTTTTAATTTATTAAAGATTATAGAACAGCTAAGATAGTGAGGATCATAAAAACTCAGTGAGTTTCATTATCATTACTGCAGTTCTCCCCCAACCCATCAGTATATAGCTATAAAAGTACTGGAAGAACAATATATTGCAATGCCAGGCTCAGAAGGCAGTGTTTTCATCTTTTGTAACACTTAAGTTTGCTATTTCTGTAAAACATTACCACTAAATGTAATAATGTACATTTCACAGTCTTACTTTTTAGATTATATTGATTAAAAATACCGCATCTCATAAGGTCTTATCTTGCAACACTACTATCTTTTCTTCTAAGCACTTTAAAACAGAGTATAAAACCCTCTATCTTCTAGTCTGATCCACTGCAGCCTCCAGAAAAAGTAGCTGAGAAACCTGGTGCCGTATTTCATGCTGAATCACCTTTGTTTTTCCTAAACAAGATTACAGTTGTTTAAGCATGAGGAGATGTAGCTTTTTTTCTCAATTAAAGATTATTTCTTTTAGTATTTGCATGTACAGAACTCAGATTTGAATTTTCAGCTAGGTCCACTAAAAATTAAATTGCTGTTTCTTACAGCCCAAATCATCAGCAACAGAAAAATGTGAAAGAAACAAAGATTTCGAAGCACTTCATATGGAACAAAAGGCGTAAGTAAAACCTGAACTGGAACCATTTGTGCTTATGATGGAGCAGCTGTATATACTGTGCTAGCTGGTTGTCCTCAGTTCTGCAAGGGCTGTTATTTGGCTGGGTAGCGGACTGGCTCTGGCTGGTGCATTGAGAGTGACCCTCATCCCTCAGTGTGGCATGAGGATGTGGCCTGCTGCAAGTTTTCATTCTCAGGTGCATCTCCTCTGTCCTTGGCCCTCTGATTATCCAACCTGGGAAAATCTGGAACTGCTGGAGGGCACAGCTGTTCTTTCTTTGCCTACCTGC
Organism: Apteryx mantelli; assembly: GCF_036417845.1. Taxonomy (NCBI): domain Eukaryota; kingdom Metazoa; phylum Chordata; class Aves; order Apterygiformes; family Apterygidae; genus Apteryx; species Apteryx mantelli. Next base: position 44,633,290 of record NC_089978.1, read on the forward strand.
CTGTGTTTTCTAACAGTGAAAAACAGGGGGAATAAAAAACATACAAAATCTCATTCTGTGTGTGAGCTGGAAGTGAGCACCTGAACCCCAGGTGGTGGGAAGTGCTCCACAGCTCTGCAGTTCCACATTACTGACATCTTTGTATCACCGTGGGAAAATATCTAACTTTGTTTTAATTTGGTTCCTCCATTTGTACCATGGATGAAAAATGGGCATATTATTCTCAGTTTTATTTATCTTTTTACTTCATAACAGGTTAGTGTCTTTCTGGCTTTCCATTTCCAGCCATCTCTACGGCTAGAAAAAAATCAGGTGTTTAATTATGGGTGGTCAATAATATATAGGACTGTGCAGTAATTTTTCCAGTGTTTTAAGGGGACTTTGAACTCCTGGAAAAAAAAATACTGCCATGAATACTGCTTTACTGTAATAAATAAATATTCTGATTTTAATATAATGCCCATCTATATCTACATATTTAAAAAATTAACCATGTTTAACTAGAGATGGCCGCTACCATAATATTGTTGCTTAATATTGTTATCATTTTTAGTTGCATCTGTCAGAGTGGAGAGAAAACTTCCCCTTTACATGGACGTTTTCTGCCTCTTGGGTGTTCAGTACTTGTGAAGCGAAGATGTCATTGAATATAAATATAAACATACCGATAGGCGCTGCACAGGCAAGCGTGGGATTCAGAATGGTGCAACCCATAGAAGAGGGGTTGCTCTGGGGCACTCCCAAAGAGTTAAGGGACCCTGGGTGCTTTCTAGCTTTACTATACTTTTTAGCCTTGTTATTCTTGTATATTGTTTGGTGTTGATTGTTTAGTGTCATCCAGTGTCTGTCATATGTGTAGAACCGCTTAGCTCTAATAAATTCTTATCCTTGAAAAATAATGATCTCTCAAGTTCAGTGCAACTAATCCCAGAATCTGAAAGAATTCCAGACGCCCCTCTATTGACGCACATATATATGTAAAAATACACACATACACACATAAATATATACATACTATATATGTATATAAACATGTATATACATACACAGTCATATATGTGTATATATATGCACACATATGATTGTTGACTCTCAAAGTATCTCCTTGAAACAGATCTGAGGCATACGTGTGGCTGTATTGTTCTGTGATCTGAGAGTTCTTTTCCAGTAGCTATATCTGAAAGCTTTGATGCTTTAGCTATTGGGAAATCCAAAGATTAGTAAACTGCAGACTAGAATGTTAAAGGTTTTCCTCCTCCTCCTCCTCCTCCATCTCCTCCTGTTCCTCCATCTCTATCTCCATCATCTCCATCTTTGGTCATGTCTACCATAAGTACTCAATAAGAGTAGGGAATTGAAGAAATGTCTCCTGTGGCTCAGGGAATAATTCAATCTATGCACAATGTCAGTGGGATTCTTACTACACTTTGGCTATCTAAACATTAGTCAAGTCTAAACTAGTCACCTAGTCTCCTTTATCAGCAAAGGAAAGGGATAAGTACCCTCAGAGAGTGACACAGCTACTCTCCCACGCTTAAACTCTATATTGCAACAGGAGATTATTAAACTGTGATTCACGCAGCATACCTTCATAACAAGCTGATAACATGCCTAATATGCCAGGACTGGGGCCTTGGGCCCTTACAAAGTTAACGTAAGACAGCATAAGGCCTGTGACACATTACTAGGAAAGGCCATAGTGTTTTTACAGGATCTCTGGCCAAGATGATGAATCTCAATTTGATCTTATACAAATTATGCTTTTTTTTTTTACTTTTCTTTTTAAAGAAATTTGAACAACAGCTTATTTAATTGTTATACTTGCTAGTCTGTGTGATTAACATTTATCTAAGTGACCATGACAATAATAGAATGAAGACTTTAAAAACAGTTTAGACAAAATAATCGCTCATTTCTCTGCCAGTAGATGAACTTGTGTTAAAACCACATAATATCAGATCTATATGGCTTTTCTTATAGATACATTGCAATAAACCACACAGACCTTTCAAAAGACATTTATTTATGTTCTCAGCAACAGAGTATGATGAAAAACCCAGGGATCTGTGAAAGGAACAGATGTATGGAGGCTGTGCAGGTTATCAAACATCAACAGCAGAAATTAAATCATGGATTACAAATTTAGTCAGTATTACCTTCCCAGTGAAGGCAATTAAGAAATCAAGGAAACTGGAGATTAGATGGACTACAGTCCATCATCCTGTCCAGTCTTCTGACAGGACAGGATTATCTACTGTGCTTCTAATTACTATGTCCAATGACATAAGGTAAGGTTTTCTATCCTAACTTTATTGATCTAAGTCAGGTCTCACTATTAAAGGGAAATAAAATAATGAATCATTGGCCAAATCTGAGACAAACCTGAGACATCACTATAAATTAGGAGTCCACAAAAGTCCTTAATATAGACTCTAATAAGTGCTCACAAGAGTGGACCTGTTTATCAGACTTGAAAAGATCAGTACCCATTATAGCCTCTTTGGCACTGCACAGTGTGTTCCTTTAATTTTCCCTCTTTCTCTGCAAATGAGGGAAAAAAAAGAAGAAAAAATTTTCTTTTTTGGACAAAGGCAGGAGCAGGCAAGGCTGGATCAGATTTGTGTTTTACTCAAGCCAGGGAGGGTCTCTACATCTCCATCTATATAATGAAGAAAAAAGGGAGGGGAGAGATGATATTCTTTACAATGAAATGAAAGTATGTTCATTGGTATATTACAATAAATTTTGGTTCAAAGAATAAGGACAGGGAGACACATAGAAAGCAGTATTACATAAGTTTACAAAAGTTAGATAACGATGAATTAGAAAAAAAAGCCATCCATATATCAGTAGTGTGTTTGCTATGGAGAGGGATTATTTATACATAATAAGATGGGGATCAGTTCTTAACTATATGGATAAAGAGTAGGCTAAGGGTGCATAGTGCCAAAAGAATTATAGCATATAAAATTAATAATATTTTAATATTATTAAATATTAATATTTTAATATCCATATCTTGACCTGAGGGTGAGTCAGGACACTCAGGTTCTGGGAGCTTCTGGAAGCATTCTGACTTGGTTTCTGATATTGACTGGGTCAACTTAGTGTACCATTTAGGCACACCATTTTTTTGTGCAGTGTTTATGAGTGGATAGTAAGCCTTGTGCAAAGATTTATTACTTAGAACTACTGAAATAAAGCCAGTGCTTTCTACTAGGAAATTTCTGGTAAGTGTTAATGTTTTAAGAATCCTGACTTATGATAGCTTGAAACTCTAGCTTTTTGCTAGAAGCAAAATTATTGAAGTGGCAGATTTTAAGCATAATAGATAATATGCAGGAGGCAAAAATCATATAATACACTTATCAGTGAACACTGCAAGATACTTTACTGGCAAAGTTGTTATTTGTAAGAGTTCATTTCTAGCAATTTTACCAGTGTATCAAACTCACTGAACAATTATAAACATCCCCCCCTCCCCCCCAAACTACTGAAGCTATAGAAAAGTTTACGAAATGTTTTGGTGTGGTCTGTCCAATGGGACATAATTGTAAAGCTGTGTAGAACTTGCATGGACTTAGATATGAATAGGTCAAATAAGGTTCTAATTAATCCCAACTAAATTAAGTATTTAACTAATGCAAATAGGCCCTGAACTTAGGTGATCTGGCACACAACTTCTATTCAAATTCAGGGCAAGATAGAAATGAGAAAATCATCCTTTATGAAAAGTGGACCAGGTAAAACTGAAGTCAATGGGAGACAGAGATGTTTCTTTCAAGATTTGTGATTTGATTCTAATTCTGATTCTAATACTGGTAGATATCATGTAATACCTGAGGATATGCAAACTGCTGATAATACTTTTTAAATTGAGATAGAACATACATTACCTGTTTCCATGAAATTTCAAATGATATTGTTAGTCTTCTGAGCATTAATCTTATTTGCTTTTCTTTAGAGAGACAAGCACTGTTGCAGTATCAAAGTGGCAGATGTGTGGTTTTCCTTTAAGGAAAGAACAAAATGGTCAAAGGGGTGTCTTGGACAGCCAGGGGAACCTGCTCTTCCTCTGCAAACAGTTTAGCAAGCTTGAGAAATCTGTGTTTCTCAGGGCAAGGAAAGAAGAAATAGGGAGATTTTTTAGCATGGAGCAGAGTTTGCACATCATGCAGAAGCAGAGGCACTGTGAAGGGGGAGAGAGCAGACAGCTGGGCCTTGGAGATGACAGAAGAGGAATTTGGGGAAACAGGTGGGACCGCACAGAGTGTGCTGCAATTCAAAAAGTCAGTAAGTTGGTTTAAACACAGCCCGGAAGCAGAAATTTGCTTCACAAGGATATAACTGGCAAAGAGAAGGATGTAGTGGGATGAAGGATGAGAAAACACGAGAAAACTTTGCCCTTTGGTAATTTCGGGGTACTTTTCTATGAAAAAGTGTAGGCAGATCCCCTTCAAAGCTCCAGCTACATAAAGATCCCATTGCAGTCACTCAAGGCAGTGTTGGTACTCTGGAAGGTATGAATCTGGCCAGCTGTAAAGGCTCAGAAGAGAGATTATTATGCCTAGAAAGATTTTGCTGATCAATGCATAGGCCAGCCATCAAAATGTATCTTGTCACTGATTTCTACAACTAAGGCTTGTGTGGCTGGGAAAAGTTAAAGGTTTGGTTATTCTAGATTATAGTTGGAAGAAGAGGTCGCCTAGGGTGAAATCTCTGAAGAAATCCTTAAAGAAGAATCTGTGACTTTCTGTGAGCTCAGTTGAGATGACCAAATTCTGCTGAACAGTTGAAAAGTCTGGATACTCTTTTATGAGCTTACAGTGTATTTTTCTTAGGATAGAGATAAATGGGTGTTCAGAAAACTCCATGTGTCATTTTACTGCTAAAGAAAAAAAGGAAAAGACATCCAGAATAAAAGTTCTTGAGGAAGTATTATCAGGCATAATGGTAAAATCCTCTACAGGAGTATTAATCCATCCCAGAAGTCATATGTTCTTGTCAAAGTACAATTATAATGTTTAATCCTTCTTTTGTCTCCTCAGTGAATGTCACTATTGGGGAAATGTATGTCCAGCAATGTCAAAGTCACTGGAGTAGTCTATGCAGGGAACATTTATCTTTCCTTTTCAGATGTTCAGTGAACTGCAGCAGCATTAAATCCACATTTTATATCTAGGGCTATGCCCAGGATGATCAGGAACTCACAGGGACTGCCTTTAATTTTTACTCCTGGTTAAAGGAGAATGTGCTTCTCTACAGAGATAAAGAGTCTGAAGGACAAAAGTATTAAAATGTAAAGTGAAGAAAATTTATGTGGAATGAAGGGAAATGAAGAGAGAGCTGCAGGGAACTCTTGCACTGCAGTTGCACTGGTTTCACTATTTTTGACTTGGAAAACAGTCTGCCTCTGTGCTATTCTCCCATGGAATGAAGTTCCTTCTGAGGACTCACTAAGTACTCCACATGCAGAAGGGGGAGGGAAATCCATAAAATAAAGAAAACATCAAAACTGAAGATCAAGTATCCATGTTGAGAAGTATATTAATCTAGTAGTTACCTCACTTGCTGCAACATAACTTTTCGAAGACATATAGGCACCATTCAGTTTAATTATCACAATTTGGTTTTCTCCGAGTCTCTCTTGAGTTATATTATTTCTTATCTGACATTGCCATATTTTTCAGTTTGTGTGTGTGCTGTCCTTGAGTCTATTAATCTTCAGAAATTATGTGATAGAGATACCACATCATGTCTCAAGTAGTGTCTTTTCAAAGCTTGGTAATTTTATTTTTCTTTTATCACAATTCTGAGCCATTAGGAATGTCAAAAATAACCTTTTCAGTGTCAAGCAGGATGTGTGCAAGAAAACAATGTCCTGATTCTGTCCAACAGCATGGATGCAAAAACTACTAAAATAAAAATTTTCTCCTGCTCTTAAATCCAATTTATTCTAGAGAGAAGGATCACTTAAAGCTGATGTCAATAACATTTAGAATAGGAAGTTTACAGGTTCTCTGCACAATGATAACTTTAATTTCATGAATTTAATTATATATAGGCTTAACCTGATATAGCTACAATGGATAAAATATTTACAAGTTTAATTCGCCTTCTTAAAAGTGGGTTACGAGGCTCTAGAATTTGCATAGCTGTTGTCAAGTTAATTAAACAGTTATATGTTCCCTATTTGTGAACCCAAAAGACTGAATGTGGCATTATAAAAATATTGCCAGTTATGAAGAACCTTCTGAAGAAGATATTTAGGTTTATATATGTCTTAGTTAAAAGTGTTCCAAGACACTTCAATAACTATAGAGCTGTAAAACAACTGAAATATATTTTTTATAGTAGATGTTAATCTGTCAATTTACCAACCAAAGGTCAAGAAGATAAATTCTAGCTGTATATGAACTCTTGTGTCATAGTATTAGAATCAACAACTTTCCCAGATTAACAACAGTTGGAGTTTGTGGATGTCTTCAGAATCACTTTCAAAGTATTGTGTTCAGTTGTTTATCTTTCTGGGAACAGAAACAATTAAACTTAAGATTTCCCTTAAAAAATTCTTACACTCTTGAAGCAAAAAATTGACTGTATCTTGTCAGAATTTATATAGACATATATATGTAGTGTGAGAAATAGACATAGTGCATCTGTCTTTAAATACTTACGGCTTTCAATACTATTATCTTATAAAGATGCCTATTAGGCAGACATGACAAACTAATCAGGTTGGGTTTGTGGCCATACTCTTCACATAGTGTGTGTTAATGAACAGTATCCCTCAAAGTTCATACAAGTAGTCATGTGAGACTAGCTTGGGACTACATCTGCAGCTATTACAGTCTCAACTAGAAGTTTGGAATGAATATTATCCATATTCTTATTTATATATTTGTGTAAAGAGTATTTGTATGCAAAACACACACATCCTTCTCTAAAAGATAATTTTAAATATTTTATGAATCTATACTCTAAGGGTGGGACTCATATCATTTGGATTCTGCAAACTAATTATATCTTTGCTTACTTTTACTATAACATATATTTGCTATTAAGTTGGCTTTCAGGGATATTAGCAAACCTCAAATCATTACAGCCCAGTGTCTGAATTCTTAAAACCAGTCCTGATCTTTCTTGGAAAGTACTCATCTGACCAACATATAGAGTGCTTCAAGAGCCTACTGAAGACATTGGAAGGAGATTTCTTCAAATTATGTTCCTTCCAATATTATGTTGTGTGAGTTTATCAGGGAGCTGGTCTTGTAAGACTCCATGGCATACAGTAGTGGGGAGAATGCTTGAGACTACCGCAGGAAGTTTATAACAGTGCAGAAGCTAGGTCTCTGCTTTTCAGAAAGCTTCATATAACATTTTTCTTATCTCTCTAGTATGGATGTGCTTCAAATCCTCCCCTGCTGTTGTCAGCTTAATTGTCCAAATGAAAACTTAACTGATGGTAACCCTAGGCTAAATGAGACTTCAAACAGGGCCAAAACATATAAACTGAATTAGTATCCAAATAATCTCTCCTTTCATGAGCACAACAAAAATTTCCTGATTCTTCAGAACCTACATGGAGCTTTGCACCAATATCTGAAACTTTGCACCAAGTTGCCCATTCTAAACACCATAATTTCCTTCATCTTTCTTCCCACAGGGCTTCCCTCTCTTTCCTTGCATGCCTGTCTCTACCAATGCGGAATTTCTCTACGGAAGGTTCTTCCCTCTTTCTGTCTCTCTTGTAGCAAGAGAAAGGACTCTTTTGATCTCTTCTCCAATGTAATTTTGCTGCAAAGAGATACAATATAATGTCCCTGAGAGCACTGCTGTGGAAATAGAGTAATATTACACTCTACTTTTCTTTTTAAAGTATGTAGTAACATCAATCTTAGTGTGCAGCCACAGAAAATCAGGTAAATATTTTAGAACATCCTAGTAGAAGAATAAAGGAGAAAATAGTAAGCATTTGGATGCCACTGTTTAACTCCAGTATATATGAATACTAAATACAGTTCAGAAGATAAGGTTTCTAAAAAAGTATAGTAAAGCATATCCTTAGAAAAAGTACTTGAAACGATGGCAAGGACAACTGAAGTTATAGAATAGCTTCTGTACAATGTAAAGAAAATAGATCTCTTCAGCTTGGAAAAAGACAGCTGGGATGAAAAATAGTGAATTATGTAACATTGAGGGTGACAAACTGAAAAGAGGTTGAGAGGATAAGGAAACTTATTCTTTCTTTATCACAACACAGGAATTCAGGTTGCCTACTTAAATTATAGGTCAGTGGCAGACGCTAGGAAGGAGTAGGTGAGAATACCCTACATACTTGTTCTTATACTCTTTTCCAAAGCAGTTGCTGCTAGTTATGAGCCAAAAACAAAATTCTAGGCTTCATGAATCTTTGATCAAAACCGGTAAAAAACATTTCCATGTTTTATGTTTATGACAATTTTATGTTCATGGGATTTGACCAGCAATGCAGATGTGTAAGCAGCAGATCTCCTCTGATGTTTATTGTAAACTGTTTGTTCAACATAGGCCCTAACCACTCTATAGTAAAGGTCCAGACACCTTCCCACCTTCATACTGAATGCTTTTGACATATTATAGAGTTCGCTATTGTGATCATGTTATATAACAATGGGATTTCCTGCTAGAAAATCCTCTGTGCTGCCTGTATCAAAAGGGGTTTAACACAGCCTGAGCTTTGACTGCATTTGTCACTTGTCCTGCAAGTATATTTTGGGTGTAATGTGGGTTTGTTTGTGGTCAGACAGCCTCTGTCCCAAGCCTGACTGTTCAGTGAAGGTCTTCAACATGTAATATAAAACACAACCCCAAACAAACTGGAAGAAGTCCCTACTACTTTTCTGTTCTTTAATATTCTGAATTAGAAGAATTGGGGAATATTCTAAAAGAAGTACCAATATGATCTGCATTAGCTAAGAGTAGAGCTAAATTATGTAGACCATAACCCAAAGTCATAAATAAGTCCTGCAGCCTTTCAGCCCTCCAACTCAGTGAGCGACACTATCTTCATTCCCTTGTTCTAGATGAGAGACATCATAGATTTTGATACAAAGAAAAGAATAACTTCCATTTCAATGACATTCTTCACCTGCTACCCAGGTTTTATAGTCCATAAAATCTTTCTCTGGTTCATACTTTCACCAGTTTCCTAGGTGCTTAAGGTCCTAGTAATGTAGACTAGAAAATGGATGAAAACATACTCAGAGAAAAATACATTCTTACCTTCACCTAGTTTGAATCAAGTCAAGGAAATATATTTCCATCACGTTGTAGCTAGCATTTTTGTATTGAGAAATCTCCCATAGTTTTCTACTCTTAGGCCTTTAAAATTCTTGGAAATTTCTTTATACTTAATATCAGGATTATCTGTTGTTAAACTGCCGCTTTTACCCTGGGCTCATCCATTTATGAATTTTTTAGACTATGTACTATACTATACAAACTTTAAACTTTATATTTGCAGTGTAAGATGTATATTTTCTGGATGTCTGTGTTTTGTAAACGATATGTTTATATAATATGTATTGGGTAGACATTAACATCCTCTGTTCAAGTGCAGATTTGTGGGATTGTGTTAGAATGCCTTAGAGACTCCCTTTATTAATGAATCTTCTGAAGGTTAAATGTTTGGTTTTTGGCTCATTGATTTGCTTTAAGTAAGCTTGAAGATAAGGTAGGGCAAGAACATATCTATCCAGATAGGTGTAAACATATGCTCATGCGTCTGCAACTGCCCAGGATTGGGAATCTAAGCTACTGATACAGTGTACAGAAATAATTAGCATGCAAGTGAGAGCCCTTCTAAATTAGCTGAGAGGAAATGCTGAAGATGGGAAGTCCTGTATCCTGGACTTCGTTTCATTGATGGTTAATGCACTTTGCATAATAACCATTTAATGTTAAAGGATCATAAAATACAAAATGGAATATATAAAACATCTTATACAGAGCCAAAACCCAGAAATTTCATATGATGAATGCCCAGATTAATGGATTAGAAACTCATATTCTTTCTTGTACTTGTGCTCGTGCTCTCTTTCTCTGGCTCAATGAACCTTTCATTCTTTGCTGCCTAATGGCACATTTGCAGCCATGTGAAGATTGTGTCCTATGCAATGTCCTAATCATAGTTTGGGCACAAACTGCAAGGTTAAAGCCTATAGTAAATTTAAGAGTTAAACCTGAGGTCAACAGAAAGAGTAGAATATCATAAATTTACAGTGTAATACTTTTTTTTCAGTCCTTGAGCCACAGAAGACACAAGATGAAAATACCACAGTGACTTGTTTCTGCTTTTTTTGTGCAGAATTAAGCAATACATTGCTGTGAAAAGAAAAGAGAACGATGGAGAACTTCGTGGAGATTGCCAGAAGAGCTGCTATTGTGTTAACTCAGGAATCTTTTCTTAATTTTAAAAAATGTAAAAAATAACATCAGCTTTGTGGATTTCCCATTCGGATGATTTAGTTCTAAAAGTTGTAAAGTGATAGGAATCATCCCAGAACAACTAGGGGTCTGGTCAAGGTGTGATAAGAAATGGGGTCAGTGGCATCTGGAGTGAGGAGTCCTGAGACAAGAAACATCCATGTTTTGTATGCTTTGGAGTTTGGTGTCCATAAAGCCTTGTAAACTTTTGAATTTCCATCTCACAGACATTGAAATGTGGCTACAGGTAATCTTTTTTTAGGTAAATGATCAGCACTCCTTAGCACTGTGCTAGAGCTTGAGAAAAGTATCAGGAACATGCTACATGGAATCAATTCCCCTGCTACTGTAGGAAGATATGTCTTGTAAACTCTATCACAGAAGCTTAGATTCAAACTTAAAAGCATTTATTTTCTAACCATACATTTTTCAGTTAGCATCTAAGCATTCTTGTTAGAAGGCAGTTTCAGAATCTTACTCTTCTCCTACATAAATATCTTTAGTTTCCAATTTAAAATTTTTCTTAAGCACTCTAAATATATTTCTCTTCTTGCCCAATATGATCCTTTAAATAATCCTTTTTTTTTTTTCTTTTTGTCTTTGGTGTTTGTCTCTTTTCCCTCCATTCCCCTTTGTGGTCAATGCTTACAGTTAGTCTCACCCTTCATTTCGCTATGCTAAACAATAACCCCTGATATCATAGATTCTGAATTCTCCTATCTATCCCACGTAGCCATTTCTTGCAACTGATCCAGAATGAATTAATATGTTTATTCAGATCCTACTTTTGCATGTAGGGATTTAAAAATGAATATTCAACTACATTATAAATCTTCTTTTTATGAATAAAACCTCTCCTCCTGTAACAGAACAATTTCTGATTCTTAGACTGATTCTTTCTGATTTTTTATGTACGGTCACAGCGACACTGTGAACAAGACTCAAAAAACCCTCCTAATACCTTTTGAAAGCTATGTTAATATGCCAGCCAGGTTTGACCATGGAGTTTATTGGCAGTTCCAAAATCATGTGAATTAACAGGATGTAATTAATGGTCACTTTGATAGTGTCTTTTTCATTACAATTACCTACTGTTTGACTGTATATTGTTCAAGAACAATGTGAGACCACGTGAAAAATTATTTCTATGGTCAAGGTTCACTTCTATCAAAGGTTAAATTCAAATGAGCACAAGGAGAATTTCTTGCTTATGTATTTTCTAATAACAATTAGGAAAAAGAATTTTGATATTTCAGTCATTATCTGAAATAGATTAAGACAAATGATAAAGAGAAGTATGTTCTCAGCAAAATTTCTGTTGTTAAACTGTCCACCTCAGAAAGTCTCATATTAATTATTCAAAATTCTTGCCTGTCCATGCAGTCATGTCTGTCGAGTATCTGTCTCTCCGAGGAGTTTTGAAATCACCTAATTCAAATTCTAGTATATATAATTTTCATACTTCAAGTGTCTCTATTCCAAATTTGACTTTGGCAGAACTTCTTACATGCCATACATATACATCTCTCATATATCTTCAGTATATTTTAGTATATCTTCTCATAAATTGTATGTAAGATAAGTATATACTATGATCCATATCTCACTTGTAGGGAGTTTAAAGACAGGGAATACATAATTCTCCCAGATTTATATATGTAGACTGTGGGGAAATTAATGGTTTGAATAATTATACACTTATTCAGCAGACAGTGCAGCTGGATCTCACCATAGGATGAGGACAGAATACAGCTGGAGTGCACAGCTGGACCTCAGAAACATGAGGTACTCCTACATCCTATACCACAGACCTCCTGTATATCCCAGATTAACAGTTTTAGACCCTAAACTTTTGTGATGAATGTCAATTGTCTTGCCCAAAAAAGTATACTTTTTAGCTATTGAGAATTTATGCTCTTATTGATCATCAAGTGAGTAATGAGGCTCACTTGTAGCTCTTGTCTCTTAGTCCTGGACTGCGTAGCTGTGCATGTAGCGATTTTTTGAATGGGAGGAGTTATTTGATTTTGTTTTAAATAAAAGAAGACTGGAAAATTAAAAGAAAAGAAAGAGAGAGAGAAAATGATTGAACTGATGATGATGATGTGTAATGTTTTTATAGCCTTGGTAGTTTGGCTTAAGAAAAAGATAAATGATTTAATTATTACTGTTTATCAGAGTCTTAAAATTCTTGCTGGTTTAATTTACTTAAAGAGAACAAGGTATGGGTAAGTTTAATACAAGCAAGTTAAAACCCTGATTGTGTTATTGTATCCATTCAAAAGAATTACTTCTGCAGAACATTAAAACAGGCACATTTATTCTTGTACAGTGACATTTTAAGGGTTTAAATTTCTTTAAAAACAAGTTGTGTCAAATGAAGCCAGCTTGCTAGAGTTTAACATTGTTCTCTATATCTTCACTTGCATTCTATACACACATGTCAGAGATATAAAGGAATCATGGTATAAGCATAACATTCAGTAAACTGCTCTGCAAATATTGCAAAATTAAGCACAGCTTAATTGAATGCATTTACAACCATATTTGTACATTTTCATAATATATTTGTTCTCACACATCCCAAACCGCTGTACACTTATTTTGCTCTGTAGTTCTTTGTCACACTAAATATTTTCATATCTTAACATCCCAAGATAGTTCTTAAATATTAGCTTTGTTTTTGACTAAAAATTTCAAAACTGGATCAATTTGATGGAAAAGCCATATGATACATATGCAAACAATTGCACTCTCAGATGGCAGCACTGGAAAGTTCATATTTACAACATACTGCTAACCACATTGTGCCTATTTCAACTATGGCCGGCTTGCGGAAAAGACTCAGTCAGCTTTTATCAGTCTTTTCATAGAGCATGTAGCCATAATTTGATCCAAGTTGTTTTTGTGTGTATAGTGAAGGCAGAAGGTTTCAGTTAAGAATAAGTTACACATTAGCATAAACCTACTGATCCTGTATTTTGATTTGGCTGTTCTAGAAAAAAAATACTAATTATTTTTTTGTTTGTTTGTTTGTTGTACAGTTTATGAAGCCCTCCATTCTGTGCATAATAGATACTTCTGTGCTTTCTTTATGTCAGTTATGGCTCTTCCTCTGGCCTGATTCTAATTTTGCAATTAATTATACTTTACAACAGTATAAGTCAGTGCATATACACTGATATAAAAAAGGACAGAGTCAGATCTTGTCTGGTTGTTGTGTTTTTTTGTTTGGTTATTTTTTGAGAGGGAGGGAGGGAGGAAGGAAGGGAGGAAAGAAAGGTTGCAGTCAAATAAGTCAGATTCAATGAAGATCTTAGTTTCATGTTGTTTATAATTTTTGTTGATAACTCTAATTCAGTTCTGTAACATCACCTAAACATTACCAAAGATATCTTAGTTTCCTGCCATAGAAAATACTTCAAAAAAGTGTTATGTTAGCTTATTGAAGCAGAATCCTGCCATTTATTTTTCTACAAAGTTCCACACACTGTGTGAAAAACAAAAACTTCTAATTAAATACATATCTTAAATAAAATATTAATAAAAAATATAGCTACAATTTTGAAAAATAAGCATGCAAATTTAGAGAGCAAAGCAAATGGTCTATAATTTTCAGAAATGCTAAACATTTAAAATTTACAATGGAATCAACATTTTTCAATGCAATATTTTTTCAGACAAAGAGCATAAAAAAGATTATAAACTTACATAAAAACAACAAAATAATTTACCTACCATAGCAACACAATAGATCCATTATTTCAAAGGCTGTCTATAATCATAAAAATGTTTCTTAAATTATGTCAGTACAAGTAGTGCTTTTAAGGAGTGTGCACTACGGTGTAAACCATTTGGACGGGAAATGGATGTCTTCTAGGGGAAAGTGAAGAAGATTTACAATTTTAGACAAATCACACTATCTGGTATCTTTCCATACTTCATTGCTGGGATTTCTACTAATTTAGGTGCCTAAATCTATATTAGTCGTGTTGGCATCATTATTAGTCAAAGAAGAGAATTGCACATCTCCAAAGGGTGATTCACCTTACCTGCTTTGCATGCTTGCATTCAGATGAGACGAACCTTCAAGTGGGAGGTGCCCATTTCTCTCCAGTGACCATAGAAGGGCCTGGAATAATTTATTCTCATTGGTTATAGCAATCTAAAGAATCTAATATTTGTAAAGAATCCTACCTCATGTTTGTAAGGTTTCTAAAGTTTAATTATATGGACACATTTTGTAGTTTACTAGATTAAATTGCTCCCCCAACTCTGAAATCCATCTGGGTATCTAAATCTCTAAATATAGGTAACAAGGAGCTGCAGCAACACCTTCCTGAATAAATTTTATCCATACAGATTAATGAATATCTACCTTTTACATCTTTTGCCTGTCATTTGGAAGCTCAGAACCACTCTCTGAAGATCATACAAAATATACATATCAACTGTGTGAATGTCTGCCTCTGAACTAGACATTTTAGGGACCTTTCACACTCAATGGAGAGAAACATACTTTTAAAGTGTGATTCATTTGACCTTTAGAATAAGATTAATCATGCCTTAAATATACTGATTTCTCTCCTCTAAGTATACAAAAAAGCTTAGAATGACTAATTCTGGTATGGACATTTACACAGTAGATATCACCATTTAAAAATATTCTATATCAATGAAATAAAGGACTGGTTATTTATTCATTCATCCTGCTACTGCAAGTCTTTTTTTTTTCGCTTTTTCCTTTCTTAAGGGCCAAACAACCATATTTTTTCTTCATTTATAACCTGGAAAAAACCACATATGTAAAAAAAAAAAAAAAGAAGAACAAAAAAACCAGACCCCCAAAACCACTGCCCAAAAATGTATTAAATCAGTTTCCATACTATACCTACATATAAATTATTCTCACTGTTGTGTGACTAAATTATGCTGTATAAACCTGTACAAAAGTGCACTCAAAAACATCCAACCATTAAAAAGGAAAATTAAAACAAGAACAAGAACTCCACACTAGACAATAGCAACTACTGCAGATGAACTTTTTTCTACCTCGGTAGAGTAGGGAAGGTTTTCTCATGACTTGATTACAGAACAAATTTCTGACTGAAGTGATACACAAAAGCTAATTTCCATGGTAAAGAGGATCTCTTCAGTTTAGCATTTTCCATACTTACCCATATCACGCCAGTATTAATGAGCAGGTGACTGTGCTCTCACAGCTGTGTTCACTGTTTGTGCCACTCATTGGAGAAGAAAAGTTAATATTTTCAAGCTTAAACAGCTGAAGTTATACATTTTAAATGCAGCCTTTCCTAGTGCCCAGGTGGGTTACAATCTGTCTAATTCAAGTATCAAATGACACTGGATACCTATTTATAAATTCATGGATTCAATTAAATTCCCCACACATAAGCGGTAGTGTCATTTGAGATGTTTTAAGGCTTCCCATTTGAACCTCAGCTGCTGCTCCAAAACTTTAGCTGTGTTATACCTGCCAGCCCTGTGTGGATGTCTTAGTTTTGGGCATCTCAGATGATATGATACAGCTATGTGGGGGCAACTAAACTGAACCCCCACCTACTTAATTTTAGTATCTCACCTTTTGAAAAAGATCTCCCTCCTGAGACCTTCAAAGGCAGCTCTTTCCACTGACTTTTGTAGGCAACATTAGAGGTTCACTAAGGACACCAAACTTTATATGCAAGTTAGCTAAGTGAAAAAAACTGAATATGTCCAGTTCATACACCTGATTATAAGAAGCACTTGACTTCTGCAAGAGCAGCTTTTTAATTTGAATCATCGTGCCCTTATTAAGGAAAACTTGGGAAAAAATGGAGTGACAGAAGTTGCTTATAGCTCTGCTGCAACTGCTTTTCAAACCCTTAGAGGGTAACAGATCTGGCAGCTCCATAGATTTGCAAAGGCAAACTGTGGATATTAGATCCAAGTAATTTAGGATTCAGTAATTACAGACTATATTCTTCTCTGCCACTGCATTTCTTACCTTTGCTAGTAATTTTCTTTATGGGTCAATTTCCAGCACTTACAGTTCTGCACATACGGAAATCAAAGAAGTTTTGCTGATTTAAGGATTTTGAGTTGTGTCTCTGTCTCTACGTGTATCTAATTTCATGTGCTATCCAGTAGAACTATAATGAGGGAATTTGCAATGAAATGTAAGGTTATGCCAATCTGAGCAGCTTTAAACCAGATTTTGAATAAGGCTGAAGAATAATTATTCTGTTGAATGTTTTATACTTTCTCGTTTAAGTTAGAGGAGATATATTGCATGACTAATCTATTTTCATCAGAAAAATTTCTGAAGTTATACTTACGTACTGAGATTCTCTTCTGAGTTGGCAATGAGCTTGTATAACCTAGTGTATGTCATTACACATCTACTTGGTTCAGCAAAAATTTCCAAGCATTTAACAATCCCAGAATTTAAGGTTCGTAATAAGTTACTGACTGCTAAGTATATTTGGGCTATTGTTTTTCAGTATTGAGATTTTAAGTATTGCCATGGGATAAATAACAATTTTTCTTCTTTAATGGTGAAAGTACAAAGTCAAGTCCCTATTTCAAAAGAAGAAATAGAAGAACTACTGCTTTCAAACAGTATTTCAATTTATGAGCCAGAAGATTGGTTGCAAAGTTATTTTCCTAAAATCTAACTGCCATAGTTGAGAATAAAATATAATCCTTTCAAGGAATGTCTTCCTGCAAGTAACAAAAGTCTGTTTCCCTGATATTCTTTTTACATTTCTTAGATACTCTTATTCCACTGTATTATTCTTCACACAATCGGTCTATTGTGGTATTTTGATAAATATGCAAATTGTAGTGGATTATATTTTGTAGAAAAAAACAACGACTCTGAATCAAACTTTTACCAAGGGTGGAAACTTGCTCTGTGAACAATTTGGGGTTCTGATTTCTGATTTATGCATACCATGCAGAAGTTTCAAATTTGAATAGTAAATATTGTGTTCAATATTTTAATCGCATAAGTGTAAATGCCTTTTGCACTGGAAAAAAATTGGAGACAATCAGACTCATTGACAAACACGCACACCTACAAGAGATTTGGAAGCCCTAACTGGGATCACAAAAAATTGTGCACAACCAGATATACTGCTTTGCAAAATTGGAGTAATCTGTGCATACTTGGAAGATCGCTTCTAAAAATTTGTATATTTTAAAATATTTACATTTCTTTTTTTAAACGTGCAAAATTTTAAAACACTGAAGACATATCAGAAAAGTTTTACTTTGGAAAAGAAGAACAAGCCTTTCTTTGTTTATGCGATGCACATTCACTTCTTTGAATATAGAGTGGTAAGGAATTGGTTACCAGCATGCTGTATTATTACACTTGCTGCTTTCATCAGAAACAATTTTGTGGGAAAATGTGCCTAATGGTACTTAGCCTCTCTAATATAAAAAGAACGTGGGGGGTGGGGGTGGGGAGAAGAGTAAGAAGGCAGCAATGGTAATTTCTTGTACATAGACCCAATATACAGTTGGATTTTTAACATATAAAACTAAACACAGATATACATACATATATATATATATGCTGATGGCAAAAAAGCGGGGTGTCCTGTTCCAGGCTGTGGATATAAGTAAATAGTTTTGTACTTGTTCAGGTACCATGAAAATTCATGCATGCACATAGTCAAATGTCTAAGTTTCTCATAATAGTACAGGAATTTTCATGTAATTTTATTTCTGCCATTTAAGAATAATTACAAGAGCTTGTTTCAATCCTTTGCAGAAATGTCTTCTCTATTTATTGATAATGAAATAATTCATATAAAATCTTAGATAATGGCACACAGTATGTTATGCACAGTCCATTGTGCACACATAAGGGAAGACTTGTAGAGTGTTTTTTCCCTTGCGGAAAACTTCATGGTACTTCAAGGTAATCACCATGCATACTGTTTCTGGCATTTGCTCATGCACATCAAGGCCTGATCTATTAAAACTTATATACCTTCAACTTCATTTGTGAGTTATTTTTATTGAAGTCATTAAGAACTATGTAAATAATCCAAAGGAAATTGTTTGACTCTTCTAAACAATATGAAAAATGATTGTCATACAGAGCTTTCTAGAAACAATTAATATGAGTATTTCTGTAAATAATGGTTATTTGATGGTAGTGTTCTATAGAAGAGAATGGTACTCAAGAAAATTATCTTTTTCCTCTGTGCCATAATGGTTCCCATATGTCAACTACTGTTAGCTTACCATGATAACATTATGAGGTGGGCAACTGCCTGAAAGTATCCTTAAATTGACTTAAAACTTTGAGAGGTTCCATATATCAGTAAAAGTGTGTCTTGTATACAAAAGGAATTTTTAAAAAGCTTAGTTTTGTTTTTAAACAATATTCATATTTTGATTGTAAGGACATAAATCACAAATACGTATTGCAGAATTATAATTAAAAACAAGCTAACAATATTCTTGCATGCATCTTTTTGTTGTCTTATTTGTGACTTTAATTTCAATGCACAAACTAGCAATAAAATTGGACCCAAAATATCCAGAATAAAAGAGCTCTACTAAGTAATGACTAGTCCACCATATTTTCTAAATAGATCCTTCACTAATGCTAACTATGTTTCTAGCATCCATCACTGTCAATAATAAAAGCTGTAAATGTAAAAAAAATAATTTAAAAGAAGAGTCCAAAACTACAAGGTCAAAATCATCAGTTCTATAAATAACAGAGGGTCACAAGATTAGTGTCTCTTTTGTAAACTGTTTTTTGTAGCACTGCTATACTGATAGAAACACATAACAAATGGTGTCCTCAGAGTCATAGTAAAAGATCTGCTTTTTCCTGTTTTGCTTGATGAGTTTTTCTATTGAGTTCAATTTGAATCCTATATTCATACAGCCTCAAGCTTTTTCTAGAAAAGTATATTTTTGGAATTTAACCACCTAGCATTTTGAGTGGAATTAAAATTAGGAAGATTAATTCATTGGAAAAATAGTGAGTTAATTTTATTGTATTTTTTTCTTGATTTTGTTTAGCTAAACAACCAGTCAAAACCCTGCAGAAATGTCATTTAGTCTATGATTTCTAACTGTATTAATTGTATTAATAAGCATTAACAACACTGTCACAGCTATGACACTGATGAGTCTATTCCCTCATCAGTGGCACTCACATATTTTGTGTTTTAGGTATTGTTTCTATAAGCACTTAACAGCTAACAATATTTTAGCAGCAAATGTTTTATCCTCAATAGTGAAATAAGCAATGAAAGGAAACAGAAGAAAGAAAATTCTGCATCACAGTTGGCTAGCGCTGATCTACATTGTCCCAGTGGATTTGGAAAGAGTTGGATAGGGAGACTAAAGAAAGAATATGGACTGGTTTTCTTTGTGTCCGTCTAAGCCTTTGTCTTTTGAATACAAATCCAAAATAAACTGAATTTAATAAAACTGGAGCCTTCACTGCTAGGGAAATTCCCACAGAAATACATCCAACAATCAGCAGTAAATGCCCTGAAACAGGAACCATCACTTTATCCCAATATTGTTTTCTCCTTTTTTCATAAAAATCTGTACAAACTCATCAGTTTAAAAAAAATAGCTTTTCTAGCATTCAGGGCCTTGATCTTCCTGCTACCTCAAAAACAGTAACAGCAAGGAAGAAATAAGTAAATAAATAGAAAAGAACAAAATAAAAGGCAGTTTTGAGACGTAAAACAGAGAAACACCAAGATTCTCTGAAATGATTAAAGAACTTATTTTTACTCTTTGATTCATATAAAAGATGTATGTATAAGAGCGTGGGCAGCAATAAGAACAAAATGAGTGTATAGAAATTCAGGCTAATGGAAAACAAAGACACCCTAGTAGATTAGGTTGACATTGTGGGAACAAAAATACCTGAAATTAATAAAAATGAATTGCAAAGAAAGAAAATGATAACATTTTTAAATGTATTTAGACTATTAAACTATAAAACTTAGAAGCAACATTTTGAGTAAAATATTTATTTATTTAACTGAAATTAATGAGTATTTGTTGGAGATCTGAGTTTGCTGTGTTTTTCACACTGTGAATTCAAAAGGATTATTTGGGAAAAGAGATACCATGTAACATTAATAATGATGAGAGAATCTGGCTTTTGAAATACAGCTACTTTTCCTGCAAAGGTAATACTGTTTATCACAATACAGCCTATTACAAGTGGTTTTAACTCTTATATGTAGAACAGGATCTTGATGGATCATAGAAGGCAAGATTAAGATAATATACCATTTTGACTTAAATCCATCTCCTATGAAGCCAAAAGTCAAAATACTATTGTTTTAATAAGAGAAGAATAAAGACAATGGTAAGAAAAACTTAAACTCTCACCAAAAATTTCTCCCACAGTTTTGTTTAGGAAGAGTTCCATAAGACAGTGATGTATGCCTAAACAAAGAAACTTAAAGCCAGATTGTGCTCGTATTGTGTCTAGACTCTACCTGATGTAAATAGAAAAAAATAATAATTTTGTTCTTTCACTGTTGTTTCAGATTTAGAGAAGTGGAGTAGTCTGAAATTTTTAGATGGAAATAACTTTGAAAAGAATAAAGGAAAATTGAAAATGGAAATGAGGAATTTGAGAATAAAAACAATCAAGGCACAGAAAACAAATATCTCTCACAGATTGCTGTGAATAAATGTAATTCTTTTTGAAGGTAAGCATATAAGTAGAATAATCATATTTCTATTGTGTATGAATATAATGTGTTCCAAAGGAAATTCTGAAAATAGAATTAAAATTAAAATTGTAAGATCATCAGGTTTCTGTGTAGGAAAATTGATTGTTAACATCTTCATCTTCATATTTAATTGCAGTTAGAATTCTAGAAGTTTGTGCGTTTGGCTTCAGAAGATTCAGTGAGGCAAGATTTGTAGAGAGGTAACACCTTCTATTAATATAGGTGATTTAGTTTGGGAAAAAAATGAGCATGCTTGTCTGTGAAAGAGACAATAGTTGTAATTCAAAACCCAACTGACTGTGGAAAACTAATATTGAAGATTTTGCAACTGGTTTCTAATTAGTATAGAGGAATATACTAAAAAAAAAATCAGTGTACTTATGTGTTAGAATATAGTCTAGCTTGTGTCAGGAAACGAAGATTACCTTCACACTGCATGTTGCTGTGCTGCTGTTAAAAGGAGATACGTCTTCCAATCAAAGGTCCTAAGCATGAGGCTGTATTTATCTTTACAACCCCAATGGTCTAAAAGGTTTCCACTAGGAAAGCTTTATTACCTATAACTGGAATTCCTCCCCAAAATTGGTAGTGACAGAGGACTTTAAGGCTGCTGTATTTAGACCATGAAATGTTTCTTAAAGGGTCAGCAAGGCTCTAAGGAAAAGAATATATTTGGTAGGCCTATTCTCAGAGCCTGAATAACAGAATTTCATATTCCATTAATGGTCTTAGGATTCAAACTGATTCAGCTGAGCAGACAGAAAAGAATAATGTCAACTCTAGTGCCAAGGCAAAAGCTCAGTGTATCGTTACTGCCAGAAATGATCAATCAAAAGGGAAGCACAGATGACACTAGTATATTTACTATATGTGATTTATTAGATCAGATAGTCTAATTTTGTCTTACTCCACTTCTATACATCCTGAATCCCCTGCTTGCAGTAATTCTCAGTCATAAATTGGCACCCATAATCAGGCAGAGTTGCGCATGTGCAAACATCAGAAAGAAATAAAATAGAGTATTTTTATCCCTCTTTAAATGTAATGAGTAGCTGCCAATTTAAATTAAAAGAGGCTCTAAGATCTCTTCTGGCTATGGTTCATCTGTTACATGGTGCAATGAAGCAACAGGATCTGTTTTCCAGTGTTTCACAGGCTCCTAACATGCAGAAGATGCATTAAACAATATGATCAGAGTCCACATGCTTAAACTGAATATAGGATTAAAAAAGAGTTACAAAACCGCTCCTTTGATTCCTACATTTTCAACAAAGCCCCAGCGCAGCAAAAGGCTTGCTTTTTCTGTGTATAATTTGTGCAAACATTCAGGCTCCACCTTCAATGGACTCGCTTTTAAGAAGTATAATATTGACAGGCAGGTACAATCCAAAGCTACCAAAACAATTATTTTGTTGATTTAATTTTAATTTTGCTTTTTTTCAGACTGCAGAGCAACAGCTTAATCATTATGAATGAGAGTAGAATATTCAGACTTTGCTATCTCTTCACTTTAGTAAGAACCAATTCTCTTCCCTTGAACTGCATGTCTAAGTGGGAAGGCCATAACCCATTTGAAGACAAGATCTTGACAAAAAAACACTATAATATTATCTACTTTTCTCTTTTAAAAATTACAGTTTAAAAGTGATTAAATGTACTTTGATGTTTCTGCAGTTAAAACTCTCGGAGCAATGAAAATTGTTCTTCCATTCCCTCCTGGTCCTTATGTAGCACTGTCCTTCAGTGCTTTTGATTATCCAGCTCCACAGCACCTGTTCTTGAGAGCAGTATCTGAACTTGCTCCTGCGTATTCACCTATCTATTCCTATAACAGACTGACTTTTCTCTTGTTCACTAACTGTGAACAGTTTTTATGATTGTATAGGGCATAAATCCTTAATCTTTCTCATTTTCCAACTTCTTAAAGTTTGTGATTAACAGAGTATTCACTGTGTAAATCCTGGTTCTCATGAAGTTATCGTTCTTGTCGTCTGATAGAAAAATAATCATTTCACAGTCAGTAAAATCCTAAGCAGTGCTGACAAAGTCATGGTTGCTTGATGACTACAACACAGGCACCAGCTCTTCCGATATTTAGGGAAGCCATCTGCAGAAAAAAAGATACAAATTAACGGCACAGGAAGAAGTCATGCAAGAAAGGGAAGAAGTGCTGTGTCAACGTTATTCTGGAATGGTCAAAATTAATGGGAGTATAAAAAGCTAAAAGTAAATACAACCCACTAATATCCTAGTGTTGCACTTTTAAAATTGCTTACTCATATCTTATATCTTTCAGTTGAAAATGTAAGAACAGGAAGAAAATGTGATTATAGAATTGTTGCCAGTTAATGGCACAGTGGATGTGGATTTTATTCCTATTTTTAGTATATATTTTCAGTGGAATTTTAGATGAGTGTCTTATTGTTCTATTTAATTGCAAGCTCTGTATAACAGAGACAGGTTCCGGTGAAGAGCTGTATAGTAAATAATTAGTTTAAATATAAATATCAAATTTTAGAAATATTTAAAAATTAAAACACAAAAGAAAAAAAGCCTCTATCTCCCATTCTTAGAAAGTTTAATTAAAAGTGGAGCAAGGGGATATATCACTTCTTCCACAGTATATTACATATTCCTTGAAATCTTTGGGACTTACTTCAATTTCTCTGAATATCTTTTTGATAAATCTTTAAATATTTACATTGTCTCTTGATTGGCACAACACAGTCTGTACAACACAAGTTCCTGTGATATCCGAGTAGAAAATATCTGATCTACTATCTACTCTAAGATTTAGCTGTTGAAGACAGCCACTAAAAATAAAGCAAAGCTAAAATGACTATCTGAGATGTGGATATCAACACTGTAAATATCAAAGACAGGACTCAGTTGCATAAATATCCTGTGCCATTTGGGAAGTCCTATGGTATCCAAGCCACCTGTATGGGACCAAGGAGCCATGGAAGTTCTCCTCCTTTCTGGAGCAACAGACCCCACAGCACCTCAAATGATATAGATAACTAGAGCTGAAATCTAGCAGTTGATCGCTTGACTTTCTCCAGGTTCCTCTTTTCTAATTAAGAGTTTTCTTCAGCTGCTTCCACACAAGACATGTTGTAGAAAATACTGTTTCAGAATTACAGGTCTAGGAAATATAGCAAAGTCTGCACAAGACCTGTCCCTTTTTGCTGTAGGCTGTTGAAAGACAGATGTGACAGTCTAAGGTGTCCCAAATGCACTAGATGCCTCTGTTGGGCAACTTAACAGAATATGAATTGGCAGCATTGAATTGACACATTGAATATGACAGTAACTTAGTCACCTAGATCAAAGGGGGGTAGCTAGCTAAATTTAGCTGTTTTCATCTGAAGCTGAATCCTACCCTTACTCTCCCAGTGAATCCTATCCCTAAAGTGAAGCCCAATCTTAATAATTACTATTTATAATATACTGTCAGCTACTGTCTGTTTGAAATTTTTAAATAACCCCCTGTTTACCTAATAATTAAAAGTTAATCAGAATTTTAGAATAATATGTGAGAAGCCAAGTACTAGGTCCTTGCTCTTCCTATTAAGGTGCATTTGCACCTTAAAGTTTGCACCTTAAATCACATATAATCCCTAATGAGTTATAACAGTGTTCACTATAAGATAACATCATAAAATCTTGTTTCTGGCTAAAAAGAAGAAAATCCCCAATGTTGTGGGAAAAATAATGTTTTTATTTTAATTTTACAAATGAAGAACTAGCACATAATATAATAATTTTGTTCAAAGTCACACAGGAAGCCTGTCACAAGACAGAAAGAAATTAACTGCTGGGTTTTGGTGTTACAGTTCAGCTGCAAGACTACTCTTTACTAATGCATTAACTTACATCAGCCTTTGATGTACTGTTGGATATTAGCTAAAAGAAAAGCAAGGACTTTTTTTGTAGAGACCTATTTTTAAAAAGTAAGAGCCAAAATGATGATAGACTAGAATGTAAAAGTGAGAAATAAGTAGTTCCTGAGATTTCTATATATATATATTTTTAAATATATTGTAACATCTTTATTTAAAATTTTTTTTAGGTAGTTTTCACCTGCAGGATACCATGCAAGCAAAAAAGGTTGCAGCCATAGTGTGTGACAGGGAAATTACCTTTAAAATGATTTTTCATAACATTATCACTGTGCCTTGCTGATCTATTATAATTTCAATCCATGAGAAGTGTAGATGTTATCGCTGCTTTTCATGAGTGGATAAAGAATAGCATCATTGCATTTATACTGCCTCTTTTCATATGTTCATGTAGAACGGTAATTATTAAAAAGTTACCTAACATGCTAAGGATGAAGTGCAAAGTCTGGGTAAATGAATGCATGCATAATTAAGTGTTCACAACCTGAAATGCTGATACTAGAGGCCATAGTTTTGTCCCTCATTGAACAGGGAGGGCAAGGAGGACCAACACCTGTCAGCAACATTCTGTAACATGGTCTTTCAGGAGGAGCGCTAAGGCTCAAGAATTATCTAAAAACCATAGCCCTAGGCGTCTTCTGTTGCATGGTCTAAAAGCTGTAACTCAGCTTTTCAGCAGTTCATGTTGCATCCTGTGGTTTGTACAGTTGTTACCTACTTGATGTCGCAGCTGTAAGAGATGAAGCTACAGTGCAAGATCAGTGAAATCAAGACATGGCCTGTGGCCTTTAAATCACACTAATATGAATAATCAGCTATCTATCAACCATTTATTAATCAACAATCTATCAGCTCAGAGATTAATCCGTTTCCCTGTTGAGTTCCTCAAGATCCTCAAAAGTGTAGTTTCATCCCTACTTTTTTTTTTTTAACTTTATACAGTACTTCATTAGGAAGTAAGATACAGTTCAAACTGACAGAGGCTGAGTCACAAGGAATTTTATATCTTTAGCTTCCTAGAGGATTAGTGGAGAAATACCTCTATCAATTTTGTATTCTTTGAAAAGAGAACAAACTCCTCACCCTGGGGAAAATTTGAATTTGCTTTCTGTAAATAATACTACTTTAAATTACATTAATGTACAATTTTTTGTGGGTTACTATTTATTCTACATACTTTTCAGTCCCTGTGAATTAAAGATAAATTCACTGTGAAACCGCTTGATTTGTGCCTATGCACAAATATACCTCCACAAAAAATATTTGTCAGCTTACTGAACTTGTGGATAAATTGTCTAGAGCAACTTAATAAGTTTCCGTTTACTGAGGGATCTTGCAGTAGGAAGAGTATTATACCCAGCTGGATGCAAGCTATCAGGTTCTGGGAGAAATCCACTCAGAGTACAAAAAGTTAGACCAAGGGCTCTGCACTCCTCTTTTAGGCTACGGCTTCAGCTCTCCTCTCTGCTGCTAAGGTTGCTTGGCTTCAGGAAGTTCTGTGGGTCACTGATAAGCAAAAGGTTTCCATGTTCTGCAGACTGTGACCGATGCCTCCACTTTAGTCCCCGAGGCAAAGACAGGGTTACCAGTACCAAAATCATATGGTTCCAGTATTCCTAAACAGGTTCAAGTTTCCTTTCGAATTAGTTTAGCAGCTTCAGACACTATTTCAAGATACAAGGATGAATAGTTGTAGGAGACTGAATCTCTTCACTTGCTGAAACTAACATGGAAGAGTCAGCACCTATGTTATGCCACAATAATAATAATAATAATAATAATAATAATACACTATAATTAATGCTACCGTGCAAATCGAAGCAGAGGCATTGCATGTTGCCAGCTCTCTGATTGGTGTCCAAATGCAGTTAGTCATGTTGTTTATGTGGACTGGTGGATTTCGGGAAACAAACTTTTCATATGGAATTCCCATTTCTTACAGAATGTCATAAACATGCTCTCTTGGCATTTAATTAATAATAGAAAAAAAAAAGAAAATGGACATTTTCATTAGCTTTACACAGTATCTGTCTACATTTAAGATTGACAATACAAGCTGCCTTTTATAATCATAAAGAGAAATAGGCATTTGTGGGGTGTAATTCATCTGGCCTATTTTAAACTTTTATTTTAGGATGAGATCACGCTTTCAAAGTGTGTACTTTTTATCACTGACTTTAAAGGGAACTTAGGATGAATAATTCCAATGAAAATATCTATAATACTCAAAAGAATTACTTTCCAGAAAGTCTTAAAACAGAATTAAACACACACACACACACACACACACACACACACACACACAGAAAGAAAGAAAGAAAGAAAGAAAGAAAGAAAGAAAGAATCCATTGTTTCTTGTTAAGGCTTTGCTATGGCTTCAAATCTTTTCAAGCACTACTGAGACATAATAAAATACATTCCTTCTACAAATTAATCACTACTCTCCAGCTTCTTGCCCTGTACTACAATTTCAGTTACACCTGTTAATTAATATATAGTTCAACATTTGGAATATACATATAGGTCAACATTTCAAAATGTCTATCAAAAAGAAAGAAATGGAATAGGAGAATGAACTGAAAACTTGACTCCCTACATAAACCGTTTTCATATGAAGAATCTTCAGGACAGGCTGGTCACCAATTAAAATTCCAGATTCATTTTGACAATTTTTATAACATTTTTTCTGCGTTAAGAAAGATGAAAAAAAAATCTATAGATATTCAGCAGAATAAAAATTGGGTCTGATGGATAACAAGATAATATTTTAATGACTGCTTATTCTGTGTCTGTGGGTTTTTTTGTTGTTGTTGTTTTTTTTTTTCTAGTTACCTTGGAGCTAATTGTCTCCTTTCTTTCTCAGGAGAAACTTCTAATATAACAGCTGATAAAATATTGGGACTACTTTTACAGCTATGGCAAAGCCAGCTGCATTTCCTCACACTCCCCCAAAATAATGCTTTTGTGAAGTTCTACCAAAATATCTTATAGAAGAAAAAAAAAATCAGACTTTTTAAGTACCTGTGTCCATTCATTAGTTTGAGGGTCATATGATTCCATAGTGTTCAGGTATGTTTGACCATCATATCCACCCACTGCATATAATTTGTCACCAAGGAGACAGACACCAACAGCATCTCGAGGCATACTCAGTGGAGCCACCATTGTCCATGTATCAGTTTTTGGATCATACCTAAAGAAGAAGAAAGGAAACTGAATGTCCAGTGAGAAGCTAAGTGATTCATTGTGATCTTCATTTGAATTATAGTCTCCCTTTGGGGGAGAAAAAAAATCGTGAGCACCCTATTCAAAATATTCTTTTAGCAGCAGAAAGAAAACATAGATTTATTGTGTTCCCAATTCAAGGCTTTTAATGTTGATTAGCAATTTTTGTTCAGTTAACATTTCAGAATAAACTAAGTACTTCATCAGGTAAAGTGCCATAAAATGAAATATAAGAAGGACCATAAGACCAAAATTTGGATATATGTATAAAATACCTCCATATAGGATATATAGGATAGAATATTTTCTTTACTATAATAAAAATATTCTTTCTAAAATTAGATTAAACTATACATTCTAAATTATTAATTAATTTAATAATTAATTTCTAAATTTATATTACTAAATTCCTAAAATTATATTACATTATAGTCACAGCAAGAAAACCTCCTTAAGGGTTCAGGGATAATTTTAATTGTCTTGGAGTTGAATTGTCCTCCTGATACTTGTTCAAGTGAAGACAGTAGTACTGTTTTCATATTTGTATGTTCTTCCACAGTAAGACATTAATCACTGTAGAACTTTTAAAACTGAAGGTAAAATTCTCCTTACATAATGTTACTTATTTAAAAATTAAATATTTAGTCTAAGCTGACAATTTAGACTTTTACTATCAAGGTAGAAATTAGATAATTTCAGAGACAAATTTGTTGTGTCTATTTTAGACATCTATTGCAAATTGGAAATGAATCACCTTCTGATGGTGCCTGTCAACTGGTTACTAAGGATGTCTGGAGCATTAGCTTAAACTAGATATCTCATTTTCAGGTGACTAATGTTACCAGAATAGAATATTGTGTCTTAGCATGTATGATAGCATTTATCATAGTATTATTATATTATCATAGTATCTGAGTACTCCTCAGATGAACTAGTCACTCAGCTAAAATACAGAAAGTGAGTACCATAAGAAAAATATCTAATGGACAAGTCCCTGGCTGTGGTATTTCATGATGAACAAAGTGATGCCCCCATGCATTAGACAATGTGCAGAGCACCCTTCAAGGAATCATACCATCATATGGGAATGCCAGTCTGTAGATCCCAGGCAGGCTTTGTTGTGAATAACAAATTCTGGATTCTCTTTACTTCCTGGAGCTGTCTGCTCATCTTTTTTTCTTGGGCACTTTCCAGAATTTACAGTGATCTAAAAATTGTTATTAAAACCACTATTGACAACTTGTCTTAATGTATCACCTTTCAACCTACCTGTGCTTAACTGGTACTTGTAAGAAAGTTGTCTTCTTGTTTGCTAGTATTCTGGTTGGTTACAGTTAAAAAATAAAACAAAACAAAACCACCTTCCTGTTTCCAGACACCTCATACTAAATTGACCTACATTATCCTGAAAACACAGTCCTACACTAAGCTTCTAAGAAGGAGAGCAGGACATTAAGAAAGAAGTTAGAACTTTAAAACTTAGCTGGCTTTTCACCCTCAAACACTTTCAAACACTCCTGTGTTCCTCAGGGCATGCAATACATAGCTTCATTTTCATGCTGTAAGACCACTAGTTTGGCTTGCTGCTAGAAACCACAAGTTATTTCAGATTCTTTGAATTAAAAGAAATATTATTATCTTTCATTATTTTTGAAGGGCATCATGGGAAGCCAAGGAGAGACCTAGAACCAATAACTGTGGTGGAAAGGACTATTTGTTTAAGAGAAGGAGGCTGGCATTAAGCTATGGACATAAATCACTTTCTATCACTTGGTCTCAGGCTTCTGTCCGTGAATGGATGCACCTACAAATATAACTGTAGCCAATGCTACATTTTGCTTTGTTTCTAACTCTTACTCGGTTATTATCCTCCTCAGTCCTGTTGTGTTTCCACTCATTTGTGGTATTGCAATTCAGCTGAAAAGAGAAGTGTTGATTTAAAATCACCAGTTCTGAATTTTTTTTTTTTCTCTCTCCAGGAAAAGTTGGCATTTTGTACATTTAAATGAGAGCTTGAGCCAGATCCTTCCCCTCCCCCCCAAAAATCCCTCCATATTAACCTCTCTAATACTTTATTTTCAGGTGTTTCTCCAAGAAAAAGCTAGAATCCTATGTTAAGCATTTAGCCTGCCTTAACAGTGCATTGGAAGTTATTGAAGTTCCAGAGAAGGAATTAAAAAAGTGGTGTCTTGAGCACAGAAGCTGGTAGAGCTAGTCAAGAGGTAATACTAAGCAAATGGTATGTCTGAAATCATGCTACTCTCCACTACTCCAGTATCTCCATGTACATTACCTCCCTATATCAGCTAAAAATGTAGCAACTCCAGTTCCAAACCTGTTCTTGAGAGGTTCAAAGTCACATCTGCCATCTTGCAGAAGAATGCCCTGAACAGCAGACTATAATCTATTCAGGTGAGGACCCTCTCCCATGCTTTAAAATTGGCTCCATAATGCAGAAAACAATTGCAATTAATTGTTCCAGAGAGAAGCAAATCAAGAAATACGGAATGAGCATAGCTCTCACCCAAATGAAGATCTGGGTTAAAGTCCCTGCTACAAAACCCTAAATTTTTAATTACACAGCCACTGGATAGTATACAGCAACAGCCCTTAGAGCAAAAATCCAGGCAAAAGCCAATGTGGTAAGCTATATATCATGTTCTCTCTTGTGTTCCTACCCCCTCTTTCACTCATGAATCTTTTAACTTTCTGCAAGGTGGTTATTTGCTGTTTCAGCATATACGGAGAATAAGTTCCCTCTGCACATCTTTCTGAGTCTGTAGCCTTGTAGTTGACACACTCTTGAGACCTGAGATGTGCACCTGAGTTGTCTCAGGCTGAGAAACACTGAAGCCAGCTTCTTTAGTCTTGTACAAGTCCTCTAACTACTATATTGTTATATAAAATTATGTATCAAACCACTTTCTCCTACTTTTTGAGAGACAGTATTAGCTATAAATTTATTTCTTTGGAGAGATGAGTTCTGTCCTTATGTGTTCTTGTAGTCTGATATTACTTAACTGGGAGTTGATAATAGTATTGAAAGTTGTATATAAATATGCTCTACAAAAGAGAAAATTCTAGGCTTTTTACCACTAAGGTTGATGATGGTAACGTCATTTTAAGTATTTCAGTCATCCATATTTTCAATAAGCAAATTGTAAGAATACTGTTGGAGGTCCTGCATTATATTTGAAAAATCAGAATATGTGAATCTTTTTAACATAAATATTTCAACAGCAATGTTTTAGTGTTTTTTTTTTCTATAACTGCTTTTTCATTCATAATAATGACCTCCTAACTGAGCAGTAACAGAATTACTTGTTTTTATTGTAACCTTGGTTAAATCGTTCTTGACAGATAAATACATGTCAGGAAAAAATTCTACTCATCCACTGGCTATTTATCTTGGTGGTTTCATCGGAACTTCTCAGAAAGCAAGGTGGTAGGATGCTGTGTTCAACTTCTTATGTCTAGAATATCATTAAAATGATAATGTTGTTCATTTTACTTTCTTTTTTATTCATTTTCATTATTTCATTTATTGTTTTTTTTCTATTTTATTTCACTATCTTTCATTAATAAGTTGTATAATCATATAATTATACAATAGTTTTAATTAATAGCTAGAATTATTATAAATGTCTATTAAAACTTGATAGAAGAATACTTTAAAACAATGCTTGAATATATGAAAGTGAAATAAACATGCAACAAAAGCCAAAAAATGTTCATTTTGAATGGATTTTTTAAAAGACTGTGTGACTTTTTTGACAAAAGCATCATATTCCTCTAGCCAAAAGACTTTCACAACCTGCTTTAGCAGTATTCATTGTATCTTCACTTGCCTAAAGGAAATCCTTTACAATCACATCAACTTCAGAAGAGTTCAGATTGGGAGTCCTAATTACTGCTGAACAGGATTTTAACAGGAGCATTCACAAACACATATCAGCTCTCACTAGATTTCCATAATGTCAAAAATATTTTTTGAATCATTATGTGTTTTGACAGCTTTCCTGGAGAAAATTGATATTTGAATAAAGCACATCCTTGCAGGCTCTATCAGAATGACAAAATGATTGAAGTAACAAAGAGAAAACAGATTTGTTCCTGAGGCAGAAAGAAGACAGAGTTAAAAAAGCCTGATGCCATAGATATTGACAGAAAGTAAAACTTTCTGAGATGTCTAAAATAACTTGAAATAATAGATCTCACTAACACTTACTAGTCCTTGGTTTCCTAAGTCACTAAGCTGTTTTTATTTTTGGAAGATGAGCCATTATTTTTGAATATAATAATAGGGACACTAAATCACCTCCCAGCAACCTTATATACCTAACACTGGGATTTTTCCTGTCTTAATGGAGTCTGTGACTTAATTCACACCTACCCTACGCAAACTAATAGGCTTACAAGTTCTTATCTGTTAGCTTCAATTTTTATCTGAAAGCTAGCTGCCTGTCAAGCACATTTATCCACATTTTTTTGTTATCAGTGCACAAATACGTACTTGAGAAACACTGTATAAACTGTCATTCACATGCCATTACATAAGATAGCTTAAGCACATGAAGTTTAGCTGCTTGTTACACTTCTCTTTAAATGCAAAAATGATGGAATGTGAGTTCTCTTTGCCACCAGAAGGGTTTTCTTCTCAGACACACAAAAACGGAAAAAAAGCTTTCTTATAAGTACCGGTAAGTAGAAGTAGTTTGAAAGATTTCTACCTTAGAAATTCTGTCATTAGTAGTCTTAATTTGAATATTTACTTCCCTGAAAGTTCTGGTTATTGTCCGTTATAAGTAGAAGGCCAAAAGATCCTGTAAGTAAAGAGGACATGGAATTTCTCTGATGAACTTTCCATCTGTTGGAGACATGGAAATCTAAAGTATTTTGCAGTCTGTGATCTGTTCTGCAACCTTCTTTGCTTGGGAGAAGGAAAAAAGTCTAAAACTGAACAAAATAACTTAAGGAGTACGTTTGCAAATTTTATATGTTGGGACACTGGTAGATGCTAAGCCAGATTCACCAGAAGCTACAATTGTCATTTAATAAAAGTTTGACTGCTTCAGAAAAATATCAGTCCCAGTTCCTATCTTCAATTGCATGTCTAGATCAACCAATTACTTCAATATATCTACTTAACTTTGCAACCTGTACATATTTGGAGATATATTTCTCCCTATTTTATTTTAAAGTGTGTAAAACCCTCAACAGCAAAAAGCCCAACCTTCATGAAACATTTGAATAGTATCTTCAAATTGCACATTATAATCATTCCAGCTGTGCCCTTGTGCCCTACCAGGCATTCCTGATTTACCGAATATCCATTTGCAAAATTCAGGGTACTGTAAATGAAGTATGTAGGACTTTATCAACGTATCAGGAAGTGGCAGCACCGCCGAAGGAAGTGCTGTAGTGTGCTGAAAATAGGCATCACATAAGCAGTTCTATTTCTCTTCTTTGTTCAGATATAGCTTAAAAGTTACTAAATACATCTAAATACAACTTGGTACTATAAAATTGTTTCAAGCCTGAATTTTTATCTCTGTAATGTTTAGTTCTCTGCAATGTGTAATATCTTCTTAAAGGAGATGTGAAAAGACTGTAGTTTTGTGTCCATGATAATATATAATAGTAATGTGAAAAAGTGTGAAAGAAAATAAACTCCAAATATTTTTTTTCCCCACAAACTTCTGTGGAATTTTTCAAGTAAATAGGAAGTAGGTATTTCATTCATTGCCATTCATTGGCAAACATCAGTTTAATTTCACCATAATTTAACTGAGAAAATGATGCTTCCAGATTTCATC
Organism: Apteryx mantelli; assembly: GCF_036417845.1. NCBI lineage: Eukaryota > Metazoa > Chordata > Aves > Apterygiformes > Apterygidae > Apteryx > Apteryx mantelli. The sequence goes on from NC_089978.1 coordinate 44,667,439, forward strand.
TGGTATTCAAAAAAAAAAAAAAAAAAGCTTGTACAATTATATACTGATCGAATACCTTTCTACATAGTCCAGCAGGCGGGAACAATGGTTAGAAGCAGGAGCATCATGGCCTCCAACTGCATAAAGAAATCCATCGCATGTAGCTACTCCTACGCCTCCTCTTCTCTTACACATTGGAGCACACATATTCCATTTATTTGTGTGAGGATCGTAATATTCCATTGAACTCAAGCAGGAACTTCCATCCCGACCTCCTACTGAATATAACCTAAGAAAACCCACACAAATAAATTTGTTAATAAAACAAGAACTCAGAAATGAGGAAGTAAAAATAAGGAGTGTCTGTTTCTTTATCTATCATCTGCAACAGAAAAAAAAATGTCACCTCAAACTCATACGAATTTCATATGTTCAGGAAACATAGATGTTTTTAATGTATTACCAAATTCACATTCTACTTAGTGGTTTGCCCTCCTTAATGGAAAGCAGCACTACCTAGTTTTGAAGAAAAATTATAGTGCATGAATTGTAAAACTAAGAGTAAACATGTGGAACAATAGTTGTGGCAAATTATTCACGTATAATCTAGAGGCTGAAACATATTTGCTTGTCATCTGATGAATAATTTTGAATAGCAAACAGATTTTTAAAAACCAAAGCCTGTTCAAAGACAATGACCAAATAGAAAAGGATAGTAAATTAACCAAATACATTGCTTGCTGCAAATAGCTCACTGAGCTATGATTGGTGCAGAATACAAATCACACCACCTCTTAAAATTATATGGAAACAATGTCATTAATTTTGGCATCGGTTATGTATTATTATAAAATGAGATGATGGTAATACTATTTAAAAGCTGTAAAGGAAATACTAAGTTTGATTCTGCAGAATCTTGGTTCTTCTAAAATACGCTGTCTAACTAAGCTCTCACGTATTAATAGAACAAACAAAGGTTAAGATACTGCACAAGTTTAATTAGAGACATGGTTTATCATCTATATTAGGAGAAACTAAACAGTCAAGTATTCTTCTATCTGAAGAATATGAGGGAAACAGTTCAATAAAAACATGAATGATATGGGAAAGCTTAATAGAGAAGTTAGTTAACTATTTCACACAATGCTAGAAACAACTGGCATAGTATAAAGTTATAAAACAATATCATAAGACAAAAAGGGAAGGATTCTTTCCTTTTTCCTGAAAACACAGAATAAATGCAGCATTTGTTTTTTAAGAGAATATTGTGAAGAACAAAAGGATAAATGGGTTCAAAATGAAAATAAACAAATTCAAAGAGAATGAGGTCATTGGTGGTATGGTTCAGAAAGTCCTAAACTGAATATGATGGACAAAGGGCTTAACAAATGTATGTGTATGGACCTTACATACTTTCTTAAATATCCATTAATGTTCATTGATGGATACCAGATTCAAGGCTGTTTCTGAACTATTTCTATTTCTACTTGGCAAATTCTTATCCTTCTGATCTATTTCAGACTTTGGGTATAACCTAGTATGACTGTTCTTATTTGAACGAAGTGTTGACCGAAAACAACACTGTGTGTTTCCAAGAACAAAACCATGGAAGTGGCAGGATTAAGATAATAAAAAGTATCCATAGAAGGTTACTATAACAGCAGTAGTATACTGATATCAGGAAACAACAGTTTTGAGAAGGACAATTATTGTTTTGCATTTATATGACATGCAAAAAATATGTATTTTGTATTATACAATTTACATAATTTAATTTATAATATATATTTATAAAACTTTATATTATAACTTAGAATATAATTCATATACTTGTTCCAAAAACTTGATGTGTTGACATTCAACTACAATAATAATAATATGATTACAAAATCCATGTTTTTCAGCTACTTTGTTAAAAATTCCTGGAACAGTCCACAAATATCACTTTATCAATTGACACTGACAGAATGCCCAAAATACAGTATATTGCTCTAATCACCTCCCCCAAAAAATTAAGCAAACAAAAATTTCTAATCCGGTGATGATAGCTTCTCTGTGTTTTTATCATGCATCTAGGCAGTGGGAGTTAGTCTAACTACTGTTGTCTTGTATTTTACTATGCTATCTTCTACAATTCTTTAATACTGAATAGATTCACAAACTCCTAATTCTCTCCTCTTACAATAAATAAATAAACTAGTTAATATTGCAAAAGTTCTGTATGCTAAATAAGAAGCCATAAGGAAAACTGTAGTCAGTCTTTGATCTTATATTCAGCCTATTCCATGTACTTGCAATGGGAGGCTCATGTTCAGAATGAATTTTACATTTTCGATATAGTAAAGACTAAATATGCAATGCAGGACAGACTTTGTTTTTGCAAGGTCTGCGTTAAATCGAAGAAAATTCTTATCTATGCTAACGTTAAAATGTCTATTCAGCAGGTAAGGAAAATGACACTCACAGGCACTGCATGTTGATTTTTTTCATCAGAATATATTATAAAGGTTGAGATCAATAGGGAAGTTCTGGAAAACGTCTGAAAATATTTTAAAAGTGAAATTGTAAAAATACAGTTCAACAAAAATTCAATTGCATTTGTAACTATCTGTCGGCAAGAAACTTGTTTCCTTCCTCCATTTATAATGGTTCCCAGGAGGAAAGAGTTCTGACTGCTCTTTCCCACTATTACCATGCTGCATTCATTTCTTATATTACTCCTTTTGCAGTCTGCTGCCTTTTCTACAGTGCCTGGAGATTAACTAATAGAAACGCAGGCTATTTTAAAGTCCAACCATTGAGCAATTTAGGATGCAAAAGCTCCCTGCGTGAAGCAATTATTCATTTGGAAGCTTTTACTGTCCTAAATGCTCCATGAATTCAGAGCTACTTAAGTGTACAATTACCATTACGTTTCCTTGGCATTGGTGCTGATGAATGAGGAAGTATAATTCTAACACTACATATGTCACAGAAGCCAGGGAACATTTTGATACCACCTGACAGACATGTGCTCTAACAAAAATAACCACAAGAACCCATGGCTCCACTATGTGAGATAGGATGTTAAGGAAAACAAACTCTTTCACAACTATATCTGTAGATGCAAACTTAAGACATTTAACTTTATATGCGATTTTCTGGTATCTACAGGTGGGATACAACTCAAGATTAAGACACTTACATGTAAGTGTTAATATGTGGGTACCTACAGCATTAAACTATTCTTATCAGTGTTGTCAGGGTAGTCAAGAGAGCCTAAAGAATAATTCAGTTGACCACTTCCACTTCAGCTACTGCTTCTACTTCTCTACATTTTTCTATAGCCGAGAGAAAGAAAAAAAAAACTGTAGCACAGCCCTCAACAAAATGTACACACATGATTCAACTCTGTTTAAATGCAGGCATTTACACATAGGTGGATATTAGCTGTGTAAGTTACTATTCCTTTCAGAAAAGATCTGGGACTTGGTTTAGCTGCCCCAGGGTACTGTGACATTCCCATGAGCCTAGCAGATATGACAAAGATACACAAAAGATACATGCCTTACTAGAATGATTGCTGGAGGTGAAGCAGGCAAATGAAATGGTTGTAGACAATTGCATGTAGATTGATCTCTAAAAATTAAGACCAACATTTCTGAGCCTGAGATTTCTAAATAGACTTCCAATTCACTATTTGGACAACTAAACACTTCACAATGTTTTCAAAAGTGCACAGTATCAAGACTTCTGTGGAGGCCGGTGAGAGTGATCATGCATTTCCCAAATCTGAATACCTACCCATTTATTTCTTATCTCTTCTGTCATGAAAGTTCTGTTTTATTTCATTGTCTTTCCACTGAAATAAATATATAAGCTGATATTTCCACACTGAAAGCAAAGCATTCTGTTTTTCATTCCTCTATTTTAATTAGGAGACTTATTAAAATATAAATAAAAGCAGAACATCTAGCATTTCTGAATTGCCAGTAAGGAGACAGTATATGTTGTTCATAAGCATCTGATAACAGTTTTAGCCAGCTAGTGAGGCCAGCTAGTTCTTGTTTAAACTCTCTATGCCATTTAGGTCAAAACAAAAATAGTTTCCAAAATTAGGTTTTGGAACTATCATTTTAGATTTTGATTGTGTTTATATCTCAGCGAGTAACAGTTCTGTAGACTAACAGTAAAATTTTATTTCACAAAGGTCTAGTTCAGAGAAATAAAAGTTGAAAACAAATAATCATTTTAAAGCTCTGGTTTTAATGCGGTATTGTGACTGAACCTGGACACCTCAGTTATGAGTTATATTTGCACCTGTCCACAAGTAGCAGAGGAGTTGGAAAAGCCAAAGGAATTTCTTCTACCCCTATGCCAAGTTTCCTAAGCCATGGTCACTCTCCTTAGCCTAAAATGACTGCAGAACCACTCTGCAACCAGTGCTGAAAGTTCAGGATAGTTCTAAGGAAGTTATGATGGATTATTGCTGTTTTTTCTTATTTCACCACAAACGGCTCTTTCTTGGCCAAAGAATTTAAGCTTAACAGTGTTATTAATAACAACTGTTATTAAGCAAATAATGAACCTAAAGCTAGATAAATAATAATAATAATTAATATACATATATATAGCTCCCTAGCTCTACTGGCTATATGGAAGTTTGCTCTCATCTGTCTTCTTTAGCTCATAAGTTACACTTTAAAGTACCTAGGTCTCATACAGTGTTAATAACTCCATTCTCTTTCACTGGTTGGAAGGTCTTCCAAGAAAAGATTATCTACCTGGTTTTCAGTCATCCTAACTATATGCACTGCTAAATGATTCTTTTGGGATTTGTAATATCTATTTTAGTTATTTCTTCAGAAACTTTCACAAACTTATTAAATATTTATGACATTCTACTTTTTCTCATATCTTCTCTTGCTCTGGCAACATTATTGCAACACTTACTTCCAAAGATACTTAGCAATCTTACATGCTTCTTAGTGCTCATGGTCCTATTTATAAGATGACTTAGAATATATCCATTTTTGCATCTTTGTCTTCCTCAGTAACTGTTTAGAGCTAAAATCTCTATAGGGAAAAATATATTATATTTCTTTAAATGATATATATGAAAGTCTGGCATAATTAAGGTCAGACCTCAGCCGTGTGATTTCCAGGGCTACTCTTACCTCTCTTAACTGTATTCAATTCTATTTCTTTTGTCACTAGGTACCTCTGATTTGACTGATTTGTTGAAAATACTTGTAAGTAGACTTTCAGTTTCATGTGCAAGTACTTGCAGAATTCAGAGATGACAGAAAAACGAACGACTCTGAATTTAGCAAAGTTCCTCAATTTTTTTCTCGTTTGTTACTTTCACCTTGCTATTTCACAGTATTATCTTGGCAATTTTACCATCGCTAAACAGCGTGTACTACTTCCGACTGTTCTTTTACTGTATGCCTGCTATATAGTAAATATACCATCCTGAAAAGCTCTCACTTGGCATCAAAGACATAGTTCTATTTTTTCCATTTCTCCCAGGCTCCTGGCATTTGTAAACTTCATGTAGATTTCATATTTCTTAGTAGCTTTTGAGTACCTACAGTATTGCAAGACTTTTATTTTCAACATTGTGCACTTAAAAAGAAAACTAGAGAAATAAGTATGCTCTCAATCACATGGTAAGTCTATCCAAAATCTTTGTTCCTTTTTCAGTTGGAAAAATTCTATTTACTGAATAGCTCACTTACTTGTGCATCCTATTAAAACTGTTGGGATTTTTATTATAAATGTCACTGTTTACAGGGGGAAGATCAACAAGGAGAAGAGAGGATTCAGTACTGAGTACTTTTATTTCCACTGATCACAATGAAAGTTTTGCTTGTGGAGATACTATGGAATTCTCTTCCCCAGTTTATTCAGACATTGTGAGCAGGCATGAATTTAGACCAAACTCAATCTCATCTGAACTGGAAAATTGGCACTTCAAGGTTTGGTCACTTCCTTTTTGTATTAAGGTGGGCAGAGATTCCTAAAACATGTTTTCATATTAAAATGGCTAGAAACTACAATGGAGGCTTAAAGTAGAAGACATTAGGATAAATCGTGACTGGTTCAATGAAAAGCATTTACCTCAGTGCTGTGGTTGCTAACCTTTGATAAATAATCACAGAAGCCATTTTTAAACTCAGTTTGACAAGACAACCTCAAAAGGCTAGGCTGCCTTTGATCGGAGGTAGTATGGCTTGTGAAAACAGTTAAATCATGCCTTTGCTGCATTTCTTAATGAGGTTTTGCCTTTCAGAATTGTTTCACTATGAATATCAAAGACTACATCCTGTCTTTGCTTAGGCCCCTGTGCACCACTTTGTGCCCTTTGAGCGTGCCTGGAAGAGCAACACAGGTTTACTCTAGCTCGTAGGATATGTGCCCAGTAGAAGGGGGAGAAGGTACTCAGCAGCAGCAGTGCTGGACCCCTGCGCTGCCTAGTCAGTCAATATTTGCCCCAGGAATGAGACTGCAGGAGAGCAAAGGTACTTGTCTATCTGTTCTGCATTGGTTATGCCACTGGCACAAGTTGCAAATGAGAATTAATTTTCTGAATGAAAACTATTAATGAAGCCTTACTTCTGTGTGTAAATTTGTAATGATATTTTATGTATTTGGTAATGCAGTAGTAGAATAAATTAGATATAAATACAGTTTGACAAAAAAAGTGAAAAAAATAAAAAACCCTCCTCTCCCCCAAACAATTGCCTGAATTAAAAAAAAAATAATAATAATAACTAGAAAATTACTCAGAGAGAAATACCCTTTGCATGGATTATATCATTATGGCAAAGCTCTACCTCCTACATTAGAACATATAGTTTCCTAATAGAAAGAACCTATTTCAAGTAAATTTAATTCTAATCAAATTGATAATAGGGGTTACATTAGCTTTGTAAGACCAATGACTGAATGTAGATCCCACCAAAATGTCCATGATAGTATCAGGCTATGAAACAGTTAAGGCAAAATAGTCTCTGTAATCAATTATTTATTCTAGCTTACTATAGCTTACTTTACCTTAAGGCCCTTTATTTGCTCTCTTATTTATAAACAAAAAATACAGTGAACCTATCTTTAAATAAGAAATTTTTATTGAATTCATAGAATGGCTCTGTGCTAGACTGAGCTAAAGTTCTTTATGATATTTATCTTTTCTGTCAGTTTAATCATTTACCATACTGTTCTATTTTGCTCTGTCTCAGGATTCATTTACTGGATGATTTTGAGTAAAATATTATAAATTACATTCATCTTTTTGTAGATTCTACAGCTAAGGAAGAATATTTTCAACAAGTGCCCCTTTTCCTGATGGCAGCATGCAGAGTAACTGTCTTTTCGAGAAAAGAGTTTGATCAAAAGCAGCAGTTAATAAACAGAACATTTATAAAACTTCAGCATTTTCCAAACTGTCATAAAAGAGCCTGAAATAACTTCTACAGGATTTCAATTAAGGTAGAAAGTTATTTATAGGTCAAAGTACATTCAGACTAATATATATTAAGAACAGAGAAAAAAAATTTTGCTATCATTAAAAAAGATACCCCCCCTTCCCACCATAGGAAAATTCCAAGACTAAATTCTGAGAGTGATAAGTTGCAAGTTAGCTTTTGAAATATGTTTTTCTGTTTCTCCATATTGCACAAAGGCTTTGTAAAATTAGTCAAATTGGTAAAATATTTACACTTAATATCATTCTAAGTCAAATTTCTTTTTACTCTCTGCTTGGGTAGATAATCTGAGATCTCTCCTGGAAACAGACATGTGAAAGCAAGCTTTTTTTTTTTTTTTTTTTTTTTGATAAGGAAGAGCAGTGCTGTATTTCAGTATCAGGTAAAATATTCATGTCATTCATAAAATAAAGATTTAAAAGTATTTGCTTGTAGTTAGTGAGAAATATTGCGGGCAGAAAGCATACAGTATGAAACATTTTCTCTCTTTACATGACTGTAATTATGTATGCCGAGTATAGTACTTTTTTCTGTTCAAATGGATTTTGTAAAAGAATAAATCTGATTCATCAATAAGACACAACAATACAGGAAACCTAAAGAAAAAAAGTAATGAAAAAAGCCACTCTGATGGAAAATATAATTGTTTCAGTCAAATTTTCTTATCTTGCTAGCTTGCATGAAATTTTGATGTCTTACTTCAACTTTAAAAATCATAATTACAGCATATTAATACTTAATTTATTTAATAAAATTGAGCCAGTTCTTCAGTTTTTACTGAAGTATGAGAATTAGCAGTGCATTTCAATTATATGGATCACTTGAAAGAAGTCTTAGATCATTTAGTCTCTGACCTGCACAGTGAACAAATCCTTCTCAATTCACTGAATTCAACCAATAATGAAAGACTCAGCTGAAGCTGATCTACCAATTCAAAAGACATTTCATTTTACCCCAAATACTAACGGTATTCAGAAGTTAATCAAGTTTCATATTAGAAAAATAGAAGTATCAGCTGACAGTGGGGATGGCATGGCATTCTGCTCTGCTGAACCTGTTAGATATTTGATAGGTGTTGTAAGGGCTGCAGTTCCATAAAGGTATTTAGGTGAGTATCAGATTCAATGTCTAGCTTTCTTTAATTTCAGTAAGAGTTAGATGTTTAAATATCTTTCTAGATGTATACAGATATGGATATGGAAGTAATAAAGTGTGTGTATGCACATATATATATATATATATATACATACGTGCATGTACCCACTCTGAAATTAATGCCCTCATTTGGTCAGCTGACTATCTCTAGACTTCTCTGACTGCATTGAACAAGGGTTTCCTTCAGGTCCCAGCAAATAGGCACTAAGTACTCTTTGAGATAGTATTATTCTACTCTTCCTGTATAACATCAGTAAGGAGCAAATGGAATTCTCATATGACATCTCCCCCTGAAGATGATAATTAAAAGCAAGACTTTTAAAATAATCCAGAATATAGGATGCTAATATCTTTTACAGTTTTGACCATCAGAGTTAAGGCAGAAATTGCTGCATTCTTTTTAAAAGTCTGTTACTAGTTGTAGAAGCTGCACATTAAAAAAATTAGCTATGAATTTTTTTTAGGCCCTTACTCCTTCTGCCTAGATTGTTACTTATGGTACATTTAGAAGCTTAAGTTCAAGGCAGAGACCAGACTGCCTTTTTCATCCTAGGTATTAAAATTGAGTGAGTTAACTCATTCTGTCTGCTTGGTCTGAAGCATTCTTACATGCCCAAATCATATCATACCATGTTATGTTTGTTATCTACATAAGAGCTTGTTGTTCAAAATTTCAAAATTCATAGAAAAGGGAAGAGTGTAGTAAAGACAAAATGCTTGTTATTACGAAAATCTGAATGATGGGCCTTACAGCAAAAGTAAAGTTGTGCTACGGGTTGACAGTAAGCTAGTCCAAACAACTCTTGCTCATGCTGGTGAAGGACAAAGAGAAATGTATGTCGGAGCACACCCACTAAAACATGCGGATGAGCCATTGCCTCTTAAAACATGCACAGTACAAAACATGGCATAAGCAGCAGGGAGGCTGGCCACAGCATATTGACAGGAGATCCGCTCGTCAGGTTCCCCCCTGCAATGTAGCAACGGTTTAAGCATTTGCCATGTTTTCTAACAACTACTTGACCTCTAAAGAGCAATACATCCTAGCTGTATGTAAGGCCACACTGGGGTGAAGAAAAAAATGTCTTGTTTTCTGTAAAGTTGCACAATTTTTCATTGTCCTCTTTGAAAAGTCACACACATTTATCTAGCCCGTATTCTCCCTAGCCCTCTTTAGGGCTAGACTAGATGAATGGTACTTGAAAAGAAGCAGGCCTGTGCAAAGATTCCTATTTTGCAGTCTGAATGTGAAATACTAAGCTAAATCTTGCTTGAAAAAGAGAGCAGAATATGATGCATATTGAATTGAATTGCACATTCACTGAGCTGCATGGGATTCCTACGTAGGAAATATGGATTTGTGTGCAAAAGTACAAAAGATCAGAGTAGGGCACTGAATTAGTAATAAGCCCTAATGATTCTGCTAAGAGAAAATGCCACTGACACTTTATTATATGATGCATGAAAGGCAAAGAAGCAGAACTCCTGGAGGAGGCTGTAATCAGCCATGCAATCAAGTTTTGTAGGTGGTTATATACATGTAATACATTGCTAATTCTCTTGTGCCAAACACTGAACTGCTATTAAGAACTTTTTGTGGAATTATTAAGCTATGCCTCTCCAAGGTCAGTACATAGCAAGTATATCATCATGTGAGTGGCTAACTACAAGACAATTTTGAGAACCTTTCATATGCATAGTTTAATTTGGTTGGGATTTTGCTATTTACTTGAAAATGAAAGTTCAACAAGCTAAATTTTCTGATATTCATTTTGTAATAACGCATAGTAGTCATAAGGGATATATAAAACTAAAGTAACTACTATTTTACCACAGGTACAATATTGATCTACAGAAAACAAGTTTCATTCCTAGCTTTATTTCACTAATGGACCTGAAAACAAAACAATCCCCTGCACATATGTTGATGGCTGTATTGGACAGCTCCCCATGTTTTCCGTTCAAAATGAAAAGTAGAATAGATGGAAAACTACTGGTAAACAATAATCAAATGTGTAGAAATCCATTACAAAATGAATCCAACTATTGTTAAAACTGGTGGAACTGAAAGAACATAACTGAATATTTTCCAAAAAATCACATTTTTTTAAATAAATGTAGACATCACTAAAACGTCTTCACAAGACAGTGATTTATTTGAAAATCTAAGAAATGCATTTGCATGGGTGCGGAGGGACAAAATGGTAAATATGCATATATGTGTACTTTTCCAAAATTCATCCGTATGCTCTACTTCTCTGAACATTTTAGTAGAGTTAATAGCATGGGGAAGCCACTATAAATTCTATATGCTACAACAAGTAACCAAAAAAATTTGTCACTGCCAATCAATAATAAATTATCTCATAAAGGACACAAACACAAACTCACATTTTTGTGTTGGACAGTCTTTCAGTAAAGAATTGAAAAGGGAATATATTCAAATACTGATGACTAAGATAAATACAGACAGCAGGAAAGAACTACAAAGGAAGGAAAAAAAAATTGATGGAGAAAGATGAGGCTTTTCAAACAATTCTAAAAGAGAAGCTGCTCTAACAATACACTCATTAAATTTGATTGAGGAGATCTACATTTAGGTCTTTGATCTATAACATAAAGAAATATCTTTGGGTCAGTTTAAGCATCTTGTCCTTATTTTCTGCATTGCATTTTCCTGCTTAAAAAATGAATGTAGCAGCAATCCTTCCTTTGACCTCTTTCTTGAAATCAGAATTGTGACACAGGTCCTCAAGGATGTTTGAGTGTTTGTTTACTGCCTTTCGTACCAAAGGTACCAAACAAAGACCACAGATGGAGCTTTGGCACACTCCCCCTGAATGCTCAAATTGCTCATTTGCCATCTCATTCCCTGGCTATACTTTTTAAGCTTTCAACTTAGTTTTTCTTAAAAAAAAAAAAAAGTATAAAAAGAGCTAACCCTCAGTAATGAGAGGGAGTGCTGGCCTGTGCTCCTTGCTCTTGTCATCAGGGATTGGTCTCTACCCATCTTTTATTTAGCAGCATAAATGCAGTCAATGCCTACTGCGCAGACGTTATCTGATGTTCTGAAAACAAGTGCTTAGCTACCGTTTCCTTCAGTTAACTTTGTGTTACATGGAACAGACATGGACAAAACACCTTAAAGACTGTGCACGTCATGCTAATAACGTTATATTCCAGAATTGGCAAAGGTCTCAAAGTCAGTATTTCTTACCAGGCCTTCCTTCACCTCAGCTGGACCTTATTTTAAGTTGCTCAAATAGATGTAGCTTTCACAAAAGAGGGCAGAAATAAACTACGTTTGTGCATCCTTAAAGGGCATCTACCTGCAGTCTCTGTTCAAACCTTTGATCTGCTGGATTTGAGACACTACTTCAGTCTCATACGACTAATAAATTCCCTAAATGACAAGGTTATACTTTTCTACAGATAAGAACCTCAGCTCAATAATATAATTCCAGGAACTCTCAGTGTGGATTTGTATGAGAAAAGGCAATTCCTGGCAAAACTTGCTCATTTGCCCCATATTAGGTCAGCTGCTTGAGTACTTGAACCGAATCCCCTTCCTTTAACTTTCACCGTTCTCTAATTTAAACAGCTTCTTTACTTGTTGCTATACATCCATTCTATTCCAAACTCCATTCATCCATCATTTGATAGGAAACTTGGCCTCCTAATTTAGGAGATTAAGAGATTTCCTGTAGGTGGCAATTGTTTCAGGATTAAGTGTGCAAAAAACAGTATCACAATGCATAACTAAGTTTCAATTCCCAGCAGCCCTCTTCTCTGTCCCTCATCGTACAATGGCTAAACTCAGATGGAGTCTGTAAGAACAACTGTAATACAAATAATAATAACAGTAGGAGTCTGTAAGAATGACTGTAATACAAATAATAACAAAAATTGCACTGTTGTTTTTCTGTGCAAAGAACAAGATAAAAATCAGATAGATACCAGTGAGAAACATTATTCTCCTGCAACATTTCTCATAGTTCTTTTATCTTTCTTCAGAGAAGACAAATATTCTTTTTTTTTCTCAACTAAAAGTAAAAAGCTGATTTGAAGTGGAACTTAAAATAGTTCTATTTTTAAAAGGTTAAGATTTCTTGCTTTACTTTATCACAGATCAATAACACTGTGTGATATTTGGTATAAACAACAGCAGCAGGTGGAAATATAAAGTTCACTAAAGCATGTCTTTGACGTTGTAGCAATCAATAAAGGGCAGAATTTCTTTTCCTTGGTTCTGCAAGACAGTTGCCATGTGAATAAACTAGTTTCTGTTGTGTGCCAAAGTCATTACATTTGACACTTAACTCAATGTACTGTTGTGATGTTCTACCATTTAAAGTCCATCTGCAGATCACACAGCTATGTATTTTTCCTCTTATAGCACAGATTTATTGATATCTGTTAAAAGAAAACAAAAGTAAAGGGGCAGTCTTTTTTTTCTGTGAAAGCTGTAACTACAAGAAGAGAATGATGATGATAATCCCAACACACAAGTCAGAACTGAGGAGTAAATTTTGAAAATGTAGCTTTTAAGGACATATAGTAGGGAAGTCTAGTAAACTTTCAGTTATGGTTGTGCCATACAATTGTTTGGAATAAATTTGTATGATATAGAGAGTATTTGTTAGTCATCTATTCCAGAGGTAAGTGGAAACTAACAAACTTAATTTTCTTTTTACTTACATTTTTCCTATTAGAATATTAGTTCTGCTATAAAATGAATTACATGAATAAATTTACTGTAAAAGTTCAGTGTTCTTAGGACATGCATACTTCAAATAGGTACTTGTTAAGAGAAAATTAATAAATAGATAATGTAGCCTAGGAAGCAATACCTTGCTAGCTACTGAAAAGATAAGTTTTTATTTGAATGGAAACTGTCAACCAGTGTTTTTGGTCTTGTTTTTCTTTTCTCATTGATTTTCAAAACTGAAGAAGTAATCTCGAAACAGCAGGTGCTGATAACTTTAAAAAGTCATGGGAAAGACAGGGGTACTTTTGGTCCCCTAATGGTGCTTCTAAGTTTTTCTGCAGGAACATAGTAAGGTTATTAGTCTCCACCTCAAAAATAGGAGAGTGCATTCCTTCTTCAGCATCATCTCCTCTACATTATAGGACACTAGTTTTGCATACTAGCTGTTGCAAACTAGTTACATGCTATTTATGACTACCAAAAAAAAACCCTCTCTCCCCCTTGTTATCCACAAATAAAAAGCACCATCCTTTTTCTGATTGCTTACACTTGATAGAACACTATACACTTCGAAGTTAGCATAAGCCCTCATTTCACAAATAATGTTTTAACTCCAGCTGCATCTGCTGCTGTGGGAGAGTTTGTGCACTCTTTTTCTTCGAGTCTCTGCAACAGAATTGTTAGTAGTGATAAGGCCAAAAATATGATGCTCTTTCCAAATTTGGAGGAACTACTGGACATGAGAGTCTTGCATCCCGTCCATGCCATGAAACTCCACAGTCATGACAAGTGCTACAATAGCTACCAGGCTATGAAGATAAAGGAGGTAAATTCTCCAAAGCTTCAATACAGATTGTTACTGCTACGTGGCCCCAATTGCTGATTTGGGAACACACAGACACATTACCGGAAAGGAAAATTCTAGGATTCCAATCTTTGGAGCCACATGAAATCAGACAATATTACCCTTTTTATGAACTGATTGACATGTAGTTTAGAACCAGCTGAGAGTTTCGTGTACACCCTTTAGCTGAGATTGGAAAGCTGTCCCAATCATCTTTGTTATATCTCTAATTTCCCTTCTAAACTCGATCTATTTGTATCCATTTGTTCCTGTGCCAACATTATTCTTTCCTTAATAGTTCCTTTGCTTTTCTTCATTATGTCAGGCTTTCTTGGTAATCACAGTATCCCCTGTTTGAACTTTACAATTTCAATTCGTCTTTCTTCAATATTCATAATCAGAATTGTACATAGTAATCCAAATAGCATAAATATTTCCCCAAAGGATGAATAAAACTTTATGTGGTATTCAATTTCATTTATGTTTTTCACAGATATATTTTATTGGTTTTCCTGTACTAACAAGTACACTTTTTTTTTTTTTACTATTCCATCTCTTTCAATTATTATTTTTCCTCAAACACAAGACCTTTTCATTCATATATATACTATTACATATCCCATTTGTGTTGCTGCTCAGGGTCATCCAAATACTCCTGCAGAATAGTCCAACATATCCCGTATAGTAATGTTCCCTTTTGTGCTACTTTGTGCCATCTGACAATTAAATTTGCTTACTCCTGCTATTACACTCCTGTACACTCCTGCGAGGAGGCAGCAGAGCACTAAGTAGGATCGCAACCATGGACTTCAGGAGAGCAAACTTTGGCCTCTTCAGGGACTTGCTTGGAGGAATCCCATGGGTTAGGGCCCTAGAAGGAAGGGGCATTGAAGAGAGCTGGTTAATACTCAAACATCACCTCCTCCAGGCTCGAGAGCGATGCATCCTTATGAGTAGGAAGTCAAGCAAAGGGGGCAGGAGACCTGCATGGACGAGCAAGGAGCTCCTGGCAAAACTCAACCAGAAGAAGGAAGTATACAGAAAGTGGAAAGGGGGACAGGCCACTTGGGAGAAATATAGGAACTTTGTCAGAGTATGCAGGGATGTGACGAGGAAGGCTAAGGCCCGTTTGGAATTCAATCTGGTGAGAGATGTCAAGGAAAACAGGAAGGGCTTCTTCAAATACATTAGTAGCAAAAGGAAGACTAGAGAAAATGTGGGCCCTTTGCTGAATGGGGTGGGTGCCCTGGTGACGAAGGATGCAGAGAAGGCAGAGTTACTGAATGATGCCTTTGCTTCAGTCTTTACTGCTCAGGCCAGCCCTCAGGAACCCCAGACCCTGGAGACCACAGAGAAAGTCTGGAGAAAGGAAGACTTTCCCTTGGTGGAGGAGGAGTGGGTTAGAGATCATTTAAGCAAACTTGACACCCACAAATCCATGGGCCCTGATGGGATGCACCCACGAGTGCTGAGGGAGCTGGCGGACGTTATTGCTAAGCCACTCTCCATCATCTTTGAAAGGTCATGGAGAACAGGAGAGGTGCCTGAGGACTGGAAGAAAGCCAATGTCACCCCAGTCTTCAAAAAGGGCAAGAAGGAGGACCCAGGGAATTACAGGCCAGTCAGCCTCACCTGCATCCCTGGAGAGGCAATGGAGCAGCTCATCCTGGAGGCCATCTCCAAGCATGTGGAGGACAAGAAGGTGATCAGGAGTAGTCAGCGTGGCTTCACCAAGGGGAAATCATGCTTAACCAATCTGACAGCCTTCTCTGATGGAATGCCTGGCTGGGTAGATGAGGGGAGAGCAGTGGATGTTGTCTACCTTGACTTCAGCAAGGCTTTTGACACTGTCTCCCATAACATCCTCATAGACAAGCTCAGGAAGTGTGGGCTAGAGGAGTGGACAGAGAGGTGGATTGAGAACTGGCTGAATGGCAGAGCTCAGAGGGTTGTGATCAGTGGCACAGAGTCTAGTTGGAGGCCTGTAGCTAGTGGTGTCCCCCAGGGGTCAGTCCTGGGTCCAGTCTTGTTCAACTTCTTCATCAGTGACCTGGATGAAGGGACAGAGTGCACCCTCAGCAAGTTTGCTGATGATACAGAACTGGGAGGAGTGGCCGATACACCAGAGGGCTGTGCTGCCATTCAGAGGGACCAGGACAGGCTGGAGAGGTGGGCGGAGAGGAACCTCCTGAAGTTCAACAAAGGCAAGTGCAGGGTCCTGCACCTGGGGAGGAATAACCCCATGCACCAGTACAGGCTGGGGGTTGACCTGCTGGAAAGCAGCTCTGCTGAGAAGGACCTGGGAGTGCTGGTGGACACCAAGTTAAGCATGAGGCAGCAATGTGCCCTTGTGGCCAAGAAGGCCAGCGGTCTCCTGGGGTGCATCAGGAAGAGTGTTGCCAGCAGGTGGAGGGAGGTGATCCTCCCCCTCTCCTCAGCCCTGGTGAGGCCACCTCTGGAGTACTGGGTCCAAGTTCTGGGCTCCGCAGTACAAGAGGGATGTGGCACTACTGGAGCAAGTCCAGCGAAGGGCTACAAAGATGATTAGGCGACTGGAGCATCTCTCCTATGAGGAAAGGCTGAGAGAGCTGGGCCTGTTTAGCTTGGAGAAGAGAAGGCTGAGAGCGGATCTTATCAATGTGTACAAGTATCTGAAGGGAGGGTGTCGAGAGGATGGGACCACACTCTTTTCAGTGGTGCCCAGTGACAGGACGCGAGGCAACGGGCACAAACTGAAACACAGACAATTCCATCTGAACATGAGGAAATACTTTTTCACTGTGAGGGTGACAGAGCACTGGAACAGGTTTCCCAGAGAGGTGGTGGAGTCTCCTTCTCTGGAGATATTCAAAACCTGCCTGGATGCAATCCTGTGCAATGTGCTCTAGGTGACCCTGCTTGAGCAGGGGGGTTGGACTAGATGATCTCCAGAGGTCCCTTCCAACCTCAACCATTCTGTGATTCTGTGATTCTGTGATTCCAAGGCTGATCTTTAAAAAATTCTGACAATAGCTTTGTGCCATCCTGATTGTCATATACAGTTATTTTTTCTGCCTAAAATTCCTTGTACTAATCACCTTATTTTCACCTTAACTTGAAATTTCATACATGACACCAGATCAGCTGCTTTATTGAAATTTGTGTATTCCATTTTGGGTATTCCATCAGGTCTCTTGCTGCTGCTACAGAAAGGTTCAAGATATCCTATAGGTCCTGTAGCCTGTGGGCTATTAAATCAAGTCCCTTGTCTGACTTTTAGGGTCATCAACTCTTATAATCAGCAGAAAGAGAATGGCAATTTCAGAAAGCAATTTAGCCTACCTATCTCAGGCACTTATCATAGGTGCGATAGGCACAAACTAGCCTAATGGTTTTTTGAGAGTTTATGCAACTGTATATTCGAAACTGACCAATTTGCAGCCAGGAGAGATGTGAGAGCCACAGTTTAGTGGGTTGTTGAATTACATAATAGCATAGTCTGCCGTGAATCCTGATTGCCTTAATATGTCCTTTTTTTTCTGCATACGCTTCATCCTGTTATTAACTATTCTTTTCTTTCCTCAACTTTTACTCCCTAATTCCCTCCCACTCTTTCTTCTTTGCTTTTCAGTAGCAATAGAGTATGAAGAAAATAATATTCCAGAAATTCTCCTTACTCCATTGCTCCCAGAATTTCCAAGCACTGTTAAAATGCACGTATCAACATAGAATTTCTTGCCAAACCTCCCAGTGAAGGCTACAATGTTGGCAAAAAAAAAAAAAAAAAAAAAAAGGATACGTTTGTTAAAAGGGTCAAAACGGAACAAAGAATGATAATTTTTTGCATATCTTCTGATACTAAAATAACTTCCTTGTCCACTTCAATGCTAAAAGAAATTGGGGAAGAAGATGGGTAAAATATTCAAAACTAATCCTGTTTCTTCTTGCTGTATCAGCTCTTTATGAAGTATTTACCAGATAGTTTGGATAAATGATTTTCAGACTAAGAATTGCATGGAAACTGTTCAATTCAGTGATTCTTTATTCATTGCCCTTTGTTCATGTGTTTTTTCCCTAAGGTGGGATTCATCTTCCCCACTTAAGACATCAACTATGTAAAAGTCAGAATCTGAGAAAGAGTACCCAGGCTTCCTTTATTGTTAGTGGAGAAAAATAGGCACTTACAGAGCACAGTTCATTGTGTTCTAATGTAAATGTCTAACAAAAGGTCAGATAAATGATACCTTAAAAGTATATATTTCTTCCATTGACCATTAAGGGAGCTTAGGGTGACTGGCTCCCTTGCAGATGTCTACACAAACATATATTAAGTTATGTGTAATGAATTCTTCCCCCACCTCTAAGTTATTACAGTTCACACCACATTCTTTTTAGTCACATAGCTAAAAGCAAAAAACTTTTAAAATGGTGAGCAACAAGTAATATGTAATAGTGAATTACTGTAAACTGTGTTTTAATAAGTGCCATATAATCTATAATAAAGATTTTAAAAAGTGAAAATGCATATATAACAAACCTCCTCAGTGGATACATGACTCTATTAGGTTGATAAACTCAGCTGCTTAACTAGAACTGGCACATGCAACATAAATAAATCTGGTGAGTCAGCTGGCAATTTGTTCAGAACAGTGCTTTGAAAATATTCTCTTGTATCTCCTTGGTTTAATAATACACACCCAGATTTCTTGTTCCTAAGAATTTGATATAAATATTTAACTTAAGGAATATAGAACAAATACATAAATTATTTATTTTAGATAAATGGGAGAGCCAGGAGATATAGGAGGGCATGCCCAACTGTGTCTACTTTTATTTTAAAAGACACTCTCTATTACAATACAATAGAAGTTATTTCCTACTGTGTGTCACAGTTATTCATCCTTCTAAGAAATATGTTTTGACTGTATAAGAATACCCTACTCACTTGCCATTTAATGCTGCTACTCCAACAGTGCTTCTGGCAATTGACATACTTGCCACAAATGTCCACTGCTGACTTTGAGGGTCCCACCTCTCAACTGTATTCAAATAGCTCCAACCATCATGGCCTCCCACTGCATAAATGGGCCCTTCAAGCACTGTAACTCCTAAAATGGAGAAGAGAATGAGAGAAGATAAAAGTCTGCTTTTTCCAGTAATTAAAAAAAAAAAAAAGTTTACCATAACACAGCTAACAAATAAACTTTCATACTTAATGTAAAAATGGAAATACCAATTTGAATTTGATTAATGAAGAATTAAAAGATGGGAATAAAAATAATACCAATCAACATGGCCTTATGAAAAACAGGTCTTGTCAAACAAATCTAATTTCACTATTTGAGAAGATTGTTTGCTTCATAGAATGACCTGTCAAGGATGTGATAGTCTTAGGTTTCTGTAAAGTGTTTGACTTAATATCTCAAAACATTCTGATCATAAATTAGCTCCTTAAAATATCAGTAAAGCCCATGATAAATAAATTATGCACTGAATACCTGACAGTTCCCAACTTGTTATCAACCTAAGGGGAATTTCATTGAATGGTATTTTTTCTACTGGGGTTCCACAGCTAATGGAAAGATGAATGCTTCCAGCATATTTGTCAATTTGACAATAATAATAAAATAATAATAATAATAAAAAGAAATAATTATATAGCATTGTATATATACGTATACATATATGCACATACATGTATAGTAAAGTATAAGAAAATATACAGTGTGTCACACATGAAGCTTGGTGGACTGGCCCTGAATCAAAAACATGTTCAAAGGCTGGAGGAGGTGACTTACAGGGAGAAGCTTAAGCTGCTTCATCAATTTACCTTATAAAGAAAAGAAATGAGAAGTGGCAACTATAGAGAATGGGTACTGTTACAGAAAAAAAAAAATTGGATATATAAGGATTTTTTTATCTACTGAAGAAAGGCAAAACAGGATCCAAAGCTGGGAAGCTGAAGTAGGACAAATTTAAATGAGACAATTTTTTAACTATAAGGGGTTTTAATTACTCTCTTCAAAGGAACCAATGAATTCTCTATCTCACAATATCTCCATTTAAGATTAGAATGCTCTGTAAGATAAGATATAGCTAAACACATTTTGATACAATACAGTGAGCTCAGGCCTTCCACTCTATGAATCCATGATCCCAAATGAGCAGTATTCTGGAAATCTCAGACAATATCCAATCAGAAAAAATAATACCATTAAAGTTCCAGAGAATGAGTTTATTTTTTCTTACAAAAAAGTCTACCTTTAAGTTAAGAAAAAGTGTGAAGTTTTCACTTTCTGGATAGAACTGTGTTTTGTTCTGTTTAAGAAATGTCACTCATTCAAATGCTAATTTGACTTTAAAAAACAGAGTTTGAACAAGTTCCATCTTAGTGTTCAATGTAATCTTATTTCTGCAATTTGATGTTTTGTTTTGTTTTGTTTTGTTTTTAAACCTAAGAATCAGTTTTAAAACTGTGTTAACCCTTACTGAAATTTTCCTTCTTATAAAATTGGAGCTGAGTGTTTTCTATAGGATCTTCTGTGAATTCATTCTCCATTTTTTTCTGGTCCAAAGAGTCTTCCTCACAAACACTCTTTATTCAACCATGTTTCAGCTCTAATTTTTCCAGAATGTTAAAGCAAATATTAAATTGTATTCATGGTCTGTCTAGCTCGATATCTCATCTCAGAAAGCAACCAATATCGAATGTGTGAGGAGACATTTCAGTGAATCCATGGAAAAGCAAGGGATAATCTGCATTTTGTTTCTTACCTTAATATTTAATAGTTATATATGTTTCTGAATCATGAAGAATGAGGCTTACATCTTCCAAAAAATACTTTTTAGCATTTATTATAACACCACCATATACTTTAGCTGTTTGTGCATATATTCTTCACATAATAGATAGCTAAATAGAAACTCCCAGTCTTGCTGGGATAAAATAAATTAATTGTGTTCAAAGAAAGTTTAGGTCTGGGAGTGTTTCTATATGTATATGTGCATTTATAATATGTGTATAGATACACACACACACACACACACACACCCTTACTTAAAGAGTTGTATTATCACACAGCGATTTTCACAGCGTATGTGATGCATGACAAAACTTCTCTTTCATCACTTTTTGAAATTTCCACCTTTTTCTCCCTTAAATATCTTTTTTTCTCTTTTATTAGGACAGAAAAAGAAGGGTTGTCCTCAATTTAATCTTTTTAGTTCATTCATTATTTAATATTCTTTTATCATGTCCTTTCATATTTTTTTATTCTCTTCATTTTTCTCTGTTGTAAGTTAAGCCATCCTAATTATTTCAATCACTTTTTTGTAGAAAACCTGTTCTTTCCTCTTAATAACAATACTGTTCTTCTTTCATTCCTTTGAATTCTTTAATTTTTTTTTTTTCTGAAATGACAGCCACAACTGAGAAGTTTGATTAATGTAATGGATTTTCTCTCCACATCTCCCGCTGTATTCTTTAACCAAACTTTATGCTGAAGACAGTCTTTACTGACTTCTCCCTAATGAGAACTTTGCAGAGTTTATCCAATGAATGTAGAACTCTCTAATATGCACAGTTACTGCATATTTCTTCCCTAATATCTTTTACTTCGCATTTACCACTTGCTATTATGTTATCAATTCAACTGGTTTCTGAAGTTCATCACATTATCCTCTGAACTTGCCTGACCTAACAGAATAACTTCTACACATTTTGCTACAACAATGTTCAATTCCATCTCCACAGAAGCTAATCTTACACAGGCCAATATTGCAGTTAGTTAGAAAACTGCCCAAATAAAAATGATGTTTTATATGTTTTATATGAGATTTACGTCATGCTCCTCCACCAAAAGGTGTGAATTTACATCTACACCAAAGAAGAAATCTGAAAGTTTATTTTGCTTGTAGAACATTAAGCAATGCACTAAAAGGCTGTTTGTTTCTTTGTTTTTCCTAGTTTGCACTGCTTCTATAATAAGAAAATCGACTGGCAAAGAGATAGGCAAATTGCTCTTTCCATACACAGTACAAAGGTAGAAGGGCTTCCGTACAAAAGTAATATTTCCTGTGCTGCTGAATTAAAGCACTTGCAAACTTGCTGTGTTTGTCTCTCTTCTTTTTTGGAGTACCAAGTGCACTAATATCTGTACACTTACTCCTTAAGAGCTGGTCCAGTTCTGCCCCACTATGTTTTAAAATACTTAACAAAGAAGTTCCTCAATACAGAATTCCATGCTGTTTTGGCACAGTTATGGCTGTATTAACTGTGAAAGAATATCACCTTTTTGGGCTATGTAAACACGTTACATTAATGCTCAAAGTCCAGTTAATTAATAATAATAAAAAATGCTGCACTCCATGAAAGTATTACTACACCTATTTTAAATGGTTTGTCTCCTTTTTCAAATTTTGTAACAAGGTCCAATGACTGGAAATAGTAACTTGACAAATTCAGGCAAAGGATAATGTTCAATTTTTTTAATCAATGATGGCAAGGATTTATTGGAATTATGCTGGTAATTCCTGTGTTGCTTGAAGTTTTCATATGTATACTGATACTTTTTAGAAAGACATGTTCAAACTCAATGAAAAGGCATGTCCTCAAGGCAGAGATGACTGGGTGAAATTCTGTCTTTCTCTGGAAGAAAGTCAGTCTACAAGATCACAACTGTAGCTTCAGGCCATAAAATCTATGACTCTGTATAAATTTGCTAAATTTGGCTATGGACATCATGGCCTCTTTGACTTTGGTACAGACTCTGTCATGCAATGGGGAATATTTCTCTTTCGCTATTTGTTCTGACTGAAATCTGCCTTTTCCTCCCAAGTTAACAATGCTGAGGGCTGGGCTAGACAAGCCTGTCAAACTGATAATTGCAGGAGGCCTACTGATGACAGGTTGAAAAGACAGAAATGTAAGATTTAGCACACAGTTTAATATATCATGACACGGAGAGTGAAATGCTTTGTGCAGACATCTCTGTTGGGGAGACAGCTAGACCTCAGCAGGGAACCTAATTGCATAACCTTTTTTTTTCCTTCTTGTTTAACAGCAAATCCATTCCTTCTCTTCTACTCTTCATGCATGCACTCTCCTTCCCACTACAGTGGGCTGATAAATTAATATTTCTCCTTATTTTCCACCCATTCTCTGTCCATTGCTTAACACAGATTACAGAGCAGAGGTATGTAGCTGTAGGGGGAACAGAAAGTCACATACTGACCGCTCATCATTCTATTGAGATATACTAAAGACCTTTTCAGGACATGGCCTGTCCACACTGTCAAATAACTTAACCAGTTCACTCATGGTTCTTGACTTCCCAAACATCCCTACTTCTTTCCAGAGAGCTGAAAATGGATTCTGGATGCTATTCTGACAACAGTCTGCTCCAGAAACAATTCTCTACTGCGTGTAGGTGGGACTATGCCAGATTTGTTTTCCTCTGCCCTTCAGAAATGATCCTGGTAGGTTCTGCAATCTCAGACTTCATATCACACACCAGAACTTGCAGTAGCTATCCTCAATACCACACTGCAAAACACTTTTCTCTGTGACATCACATTATTTCAAGCTCTTTGGACTGAGAAAGCAGTAAAAAAAAAAAAAAAAAAAAGCACAATTGGGTGAACTAAATATCAGAATGATAGATTAATATGAAGTTCAATAATACAAAGCACAAGACCAAACATAACATTAATAAGATTATTCTGCTGGTGGGATAAGGACTCTTAGCTCTCAGTGGAAAGCCTCACTTACCAGTCTGGGAAGGGTGCTCTTCCTCTTTCCTGCTTGCATTTTTCTGTCTTGTATGAAATTATAAACATTCAAGGTGTGAGATCTAGCACTCAATTATCGCAATTGCCAATGTACTTCCTCTCACTAACCTTAGTTACTAATACAGGCAAAACTATAATGCTTACAAAGAAGAAAATTGTACTTAAATCCCACATATCTTTGTGTGAGTCAAAAAAAAAATCAAAATCAAAACAAAACAAAAACTTGTAATATCAGTGAATCTGGTAAAATTATTAAGTAAACTTGATTAGACATTGCAGCATTCTGGAGCAGCCAAAATGATTTTATTTTCCATTAGACTTTGTTTAAGATGCATTTTTGTGAATTGCCAGAATCTGTAAAAGAGACAATAGTTCTCTTTGATGATACAAACTGCAAATAATCCCACTTAAAATATTGCTAGGTCTTGCTACTGCAGACATGTTGCAGAGTCTGCTTAATGCATAAACATTTTGGTTATTAATGGGATAGGCATATATAGGTATAATTATAGGTTATATAACTAGAGCTGAGTGTTCAAGAAAAGTTGTTTTTGCCTAATTTATGTCTTCATGTCTTTGCAACCAATAATTTGTCTTATAAAGCATTTATAAAATGCATGGCTTCAATCACAGAGAAACAATTTTGTGAAAGAACTTGATGATTTTTTTTAAATTAAATCAGATCAATGAAGTTGGCAGGTTCTTACTTCTGTGATGCAATGTCAATGAAAAGCTTTCATTCCCTCTTCACTATTAAAATGATATTCAATATTTGTTAATAACAACATACAGTGGTATGTATATACCTTTAGAAGTAAGTCACTACATACATATCTGAGACTTGTCTGTCTGTGGGAGAGAAAAGACAACCAAAGAGAACAGGCCCAAAGCAAAATCCAAGGCCTGTAATAGCAGAACAATACCTTCCAATCAGCAATTGACTTTTATAGAAATACTGCTTTTTACTTCTTTTGCTATGTACTCAGGCTAGCCAGTTCATTTTCTTTTACAATTATCAAAAACAGTAGGAGAAAATTAATCACACACATCTTGGAAAGGGAAGACATGGGAGGCTGGACTTACAAGGTACAGAAATTTCTGTTCTTCCTAAGCCATGCTGAGATAAGTCATTAATTTCTTCAATTTCTTCAACTGCTATTTACTCAGAGGATAGTGTATTGTCTTAGAGCACTCAATGTTCCCCTTGACTTTCACCCTTTCTGAGAGTGACACGGATGATGCTAATTCTGTTTTGCTGATGATTTCTCTGAATGGGAGAAATGTCCAGGAAGAGACCAGCTGTGACATTCACTCTCTTGCCTGGCACAAGGGTGAAAGAAAGTATAAATGATACTGACTGCAATCCCTTAATGCATTCAGCCTTCTGGTTAAAAAAGTAAAAATCTCCAAATTAGGCAGTTACATTTTAAAGGATCACTGGAATAATTAGACCAGATCTTTTTTTTTTCCATATGTGCAGCAGCAGTTTGTTTACTGCATCCACTTTCAGATTATTTTTAATATAAAAATCATATGGGAGTATTAAAAAGTAATAATTTAAATAAAATTTAAGATTAAAAAAAATCTTAAAGAGATAAAAAATTAAAAATTAAAAATTAAAATAGTGTACTGAAAATGAAAAGTAGACCATTAAAGGTTGCTGGAAAAAAATCTGTATTTTCTCTCTAAATATCTCAGCCTGTTTTGTCTCTGATTTCAGTTCTTCCACTCCTATTTCACCTGTTTCTGTCATCTTTCTCTCATCCATAAGATCTAAAGGATTTTTCCCTTTACACTTTTGGATGATGACACATGACTTGAAAAGATCCAAAATGTCATTCTGAGAGAACGAAAATGTAGTTTTGCAAATATTAACATCTAATTTTTGTTTAAGTTGATTAAACAATTTTGATTTAAAATGAGGAAATATGACCAACAAACCCCTCAAATTTTGCAAAGTCAGCTTCACAGATGTAGTGTGACATATAATTTTGCTTTTGTGTTTAATATTTTATAGAAAGTATACATAAATGCAAATTATAGATAGATAAATTTCAAAGACAGCCAAATGAGAGAAGTCTTTTGAATCTAAGTATGGAACTGCTGGAATAAAAACATAACAGTGAAATGAAGTAATGTAGAAATGGAAACCTTGATATAAATGATGATATTCATTTAAGAAAACAAATTGGTTCATTGCATCTTCAAGAGCTGACTGTGGATTCAACAGTGTTCTTAGCAATGGAATAGTTATTTGACTGTGGCTGAGAAGCATGAGCCACAACCCCTGATAATTTATAAAATATGTTAACTAATTGCCTTCATCAAATAATGGCTGAAGATATTTAAATACAATGTTAAAATAGACAAAAAAGAAAATCATTTGCAACACTCTGTGCTTCACTGTCATCTGATCTTGGATCATCTTTCTTAAAAGAAAACTGATTGAAACCTGAGAAACAAGATGTTCCAAGGGACAGACTCCTGCTCCCATTGTTCTGTTGTAGCTGCTGATTCCCAGATCCCCTTGCAGTGCATCTCTCACAGAATGGTTGAGATAGGAAGGGAGATCTGGAGGTCTCCTAGTCCAACTCCCATGCTCAAAGGAGGGTCAGCTAGAGCAGGCTGCTCAGCACTGGGTCAGGTTTTGAATATCTCCAAGGACAGAAACTCCACAGCCTCTCTGGGCAGCCTATTCCAGTTTGACCACAGTAAAAAACAAAACAAAACAAAACAAAAACAAACAAACAAAATCCTTATGTTTAAATGGAATTTCCAGTATTTCCATCTGTATTTCAGTGGACATCACTAAAAAGTGTCTGGCTCTGTCTTCTTTATTCCCCACATCAGGTATTTATACACATGGATAAGATCCCCTGCTGAGCCTCCTCTTCTCCAGGCTGAACAATCCTAGCTCTCTGGGGCTCTCCTCGTATGAAAGATTCTCCAAACCATTAATCATCTCTGTGGTTCTTCACTGGACTTGCTCCAGTAGTGCCACATCCCTCTTGTACTGGGGAGCCCAGAACTGGATGCAGTACTCCAGATGTGGCCTCATCAGGGCTGAGTAGAGGAGAAGGATCACCTCCCTCGACCTGCTGCAACGTTCCTCCTAATGCAGCCCAGGATGCTGTTGGCCTTCTTTGACATAAGACATTGCTGACTCATGGTTAAGTTGGTACCCAACAGGACCCCCAGATTATTCTCTGCCAAGCTGCTTTCCAGCCAGTCAGCCCCCAGCCTGTACTTGTGCATGGGATTATTCCTCCACAGGTGCAGGACTTGGCATTTCCCTCTTGAACTTCATAAGATTCTTGTCAGCCCATTTGTCCAGCCTGTCAAGGTCCCTCTGAATGGCAACACAGCCATCTAGGGTATCCACCACTCCTGCCAGTTTTTAAAAATCTGTAAACTTGTCAGTGGTGCACTCTGTCCCATGACCCAGGTCATCAGTGAAGATTTTAAATACAATGGCCCCAGTATCAACCCCTGGGGCACACCACTAGTGACTAGCCTCCAAATAAACTTTGTGCTGCTAATCACAACCTTTGAGCCAGGCAGTTCAGTCAGTGTTCAATCCACCTCACTGCCCACTTCTCTAGCCTGTACTTCATCAGTTTGTTTACGAGGATGTTATGGGACACAGCATCAAAAGCCTTACTAAAGTCAGGATAAACAATATCAATTGCTCTCCCCTCATTCACCAAGCTAGTCATTTTTTCATAGAAGGCTGTCAGCTCGTTCAGGCATTTCTCCTTCGTAAATCCGTGCTGACTATTCCAAACCACATTTTTGTCCTTCATATAGACTGGTGCCAGAAGTCACAGGCTTCCCACTTGCATCCTCATGGGTGTCTCCATTTCCTAACATAATAAGCACAGACTCTGTCTGACCCTCCTTCAGTATCTTTGGGATCAGTGTCTTGAAGCCACAGGGGCCTGCAGAAGCTCCTGTTCATCCTCTCTGATGTTGCACAGTCTGGTGGCCTCCTCCTGCAGCTCCTTACTGAACAACACAGACCCTCCAACAGTGCACATCTCTTGCAGGCAAAGAGCCCATCTCCCTCGATCACAGACCCAGCAAGGGGCCCTGCAGCCCCAGACCTGCAGAGCTGTGTCCTTCCCTGGGAATTCGGGCTGAGCCAAGGTCCCTGATGTGCCAAGGTAGTTGCTCCAGTGGCTGCTGGGGACTGTGCCCCACAGCACATCACCACCATTGCAGAGCCCATGGACACTGCCCCAGCAGAGATCCGGCCACCTTTTCTGCAAGCTGCTGCACAAGCTGCTGCGTCTGTTTATTGTCTCTTTTATCTGTGCTCAAATCCCACTATATATCAAACCCTGCAATCTGTTTTCTCCTATTATGTTTTCTAAGAAGCCAAAATGGCAAAGCTCTAAGCGATGCAGAGGTGTTTACTTTCACCATTAGGCATCACTTGCGCCCTAAGTTTCAAAAATATACAAGAATCATTCAGGGAGTTACAGGGTTGCATACATGTTTTAAAAATCAGGCCTTGAAACTAAAATTCTAAGATCAGGGAGCGTGTCTCCTTACTTGTCTGCAAAAACTCTAGCTCACTTTTTAGATTATAATAAATAGTAAGGGTAAGGTAACAAAAATCGATAAACAAACAAACTCTTTCAATTAGATCAGGCAGTATCATATATGAGGAATCTACTTAATACCAGTTCTTTTGGCTTGCTGTCAGCTCTTACATGCCAGAACTTCTATGTGATTTTTATATCATATGGATTTAAGGGTGGAGTCGTCCCAAAGGGGTTTCAGACTCCCTGTCATACAGACTGGAGTGCAGTAAACTTCACCTGTGTATTGAAACTGATACCGAAAGTTACTGAATGGCTATTCATGATAACCACAGACAGCTATAAACATTACATAAATCCAGATCTTAATGAACTTATTCTACAAAGCTCACAAAGCAAAATATTTTTCAGTAAAACTGATGACACAAGTCTGTTCTCTATTCTGAATGTTCTGGCTCATTTGTTTTAACAGAAGAAAAAATCAATTCAATTTAAATAGTCTCTAGGGAAATGTCAGAGTTCCACTCCTATTAGCACACAGAATTCCTCCTCCTTAAAGAGCGAAGGTACTGAACTCTACATAAGTTTTATTTTTCTTAATGGTGAAACCAATTTCAGCAGTCTTTTGAAAAAGTATTTTTCTATTTGAGATGCTGAAAGATGCATTAGAAGATCAGTGTTCACCTTGACTTCATGACAGAGTTTTTCATGTCCGCTACAAGTGTCCTATATTAAAGTGACATTGGAGTCTGTATTTTTTTTTTCCATATTCTGTGCCCATTAGATAATAAACATCCATCTGGATTTCACTCAGAATAAAGATAATGTTATTACTAAAATACATTATAGAGAGACGGTTTCTGCTCTTCCTAAATAAGACAATAATAGTTTCTAGTTGACGCCTGAAGTCTTATTGTCACTGATCAAAGTGCACACGAGTGTAATAATATCGTCATCTCTTTAAGGGCTTCATTTGCTAAGAGAAAAGAAAGAAGACAAGGCCCACACAGCTTCTCTTCCCACATCTCATCTTCAACAGTCTGGTGAAACTAGTTTAAGGCAAGATCCAAATGACAGTGCCATCTTGAAACAGAACAGCTCTAAAACAGTGATGGCTCTTTGGTAGTATGTTCTTGATCAGTAGTGTAAACAAAACTACCTCAGAAGAGCATGCGATATGTTCACATGAAATTTTGAAATCTTCTTGGACTTAATGTTCCACAGAAGACTACTGCTCTGTTGTGTGCTGAGAGAAGCAAACATACATCCAAAATGGGAGAGTTCTATCGTAAGAGAATTACATTAAAATTAATCAAGTGTATTATTTATCTGATTAAAGAAACTCAAAAATTAATGGAATCAGCACTTACATTTTTTTAATCTGTAGAAAAGAATAATTCTGGCATTGAGGGACTAATCTAACCTATCCATCTTTTGATAAACCATTTTGATTTTCATGAGATTCTGAACAGCTTGGCTTTGTTACTTCACATTTAGCTTCCGGACAGCTGCGACTGGAAACCCAAATATGAGGATTTCTTTTGATAATAGGAAAAATCTTTTTCTGAAGAGGAAATATGCTTTCAATAATATATTGAGTAGGGATGATGAGACAATGAGGTGAATGCTAGTCTAAATGGTAGAAGTTGCAATGAAAAGTTCCTTTAACTGTGGAGAAACTGTGGGAATGAAGAGAAAATGCAGCATTAAAGCAGAGACAGTAAGCAATAGAGGACACTTCTGAAGATATAATATACAAGATCTTAAGGGAAACATCAGCAAAATATTTGTAAGTGCCAGCAAAAAAAAAAATTTTTTTTTACATATATTAGAAAATATTTTCCCATTCTAGTAGTTGCTGTTGCAATAGTAGAGCCCACCAGTTGGATTTCTGTTCCTAGATATGAATGAAACATAGCCAGCAAGAGCCAAATATTTAATTCTCATAAGATTTATTTGATGTAGAATTCTTTATCCTTAATGTAATGTAATATCAAACAAATAAGAAATAGTACTTTAAGGAATTGCTCAGAAAATCTGGTTTCTAACAATTCTGAAAGTTATGTTAATTTCCAATATGGCAAATATTCCACACAATTGTAAAGAAAGGGGAAAAACCATCTGATATTAAAGTTTATGCATGAAGAGTGAATGTGTGCATTATTTTGATATAAAACACTTTTTTTCAAATGTGATACTACCATGCCAGAGAAATTATAAGGCATTAGTTATTTATGACACTCAATTTATAATGTATTGGACTCTTCCAGCAGATTAAATAATTACTACATAATGCAAGATATATGGCAGATGGTTAAATAAACCATTTTTATCCTGATGCAAATAGCAAAAAATATATATAAATAATGCCCAAATTGCAAGGCAATTTGAATAAGTAAATATATAAAATAAAATATAAGAAGTTAATATAGTCAGATGCTCTAAGTACAGCAGAAAGAAATCCTACTGTTTCCCTAAAAGTGATCAAAAGCTTTATAACTCAATGCTTGTTATTTTTTTCAGTCATACAGAAGTTAGTAACTATTAATCTTCATTTCCCATAATAAATTTGCTTTCTGGAAAAATGTGTAGTGTCCTAGCTAAACTGTGCATCAACATATTGCTGTTTAACATATCATAACATATGTTTAACATATCATAAGTGCAATCTGAAACTGACACATTCCTGAACTAGAAAAAAAAAGAAAAAAGAAAATAAATTTTATGGTCAAATTGTGCGTGCAAGCAGAAAAAATAAAACTAAAAGAAAGAAGGATAATCACTTGCAGATACAATGTTGCTATATCCTGGAAAGAATTAAATTTTTTACCTGGAAAATAATTCTCTTAGTCAATTAGATTTAGGGATTTATGAAAGCAAACCGTGTTATTTTTTAGCTAAATGGGATCTAAAAAGAAATATTGTCCAGTGTGCAATGGCATGTACTTTCCCTTTGATTATCAGCATTAGCTTCACAAAGCTAGGTAGCAAAAGAAAAAAACAAAACTCAATATTTTGTCTAATTAGGTGCTGAGATCTGTACAATTTCAATGATTTATCCTGGGAGACTGGAATAGGATTTTTAAATTGCTTTTCTGTGATGTTACAAAATAATGGAACACTGCCTTTCATATTTCTAACTTGCTTTGCTTTCCTGTATGTATCTGTAAGAGAGATCTAATGCCCTCACACCCTTGAACTTTTAAAAAGTAATAGAGTTTAATAAAATCACAGCAACTGTAGGTTCATGCTGATACTTACATTTGGATACTAAAAGGCAAAGAAAAATGTTGCGTTAGCCGTACTTTTGCTCTGCATTTCAATTTTTTATAGAGACACAGAATTTTAACTGGGAAGGATAAACTAGTACCCAACAACTGATTTTTTCAATGAGGAAATTATTTTTTAAGAAGAGAGCAGGCATATGCTATATCATGACACTGAAGGTGAGGAAATGAATAAATCGGTGACTTGATATCCGAGTATTAAACTTGATCAAGCGACACCCAGACTTTTCTCCATCACTTTAAGCTAAGCATTTAGTTTCCAGGTAGCTGTAAACTTCTAACAATCTCCCTTCTCACCACATCCACAGAAACCTACTTGGACAATCCTGTACTGATTCTGGCTAACCTTGCTGTTTCTCCAGATTCTACTCTTGCCCTCTTTATGTCTTAAACCAATTTTTTTCCATATTACTGATCTCAACACAAAGAAAAGTAATGAAGGCAAATTCCTACTTGCTTTCAATTATGCAGGAGGTTTAATTAACTGATATATAACTTTCACAAAATGTAATCTGAACTGGGTGTGAAATATCTGCATAGTTCCTGAGACACCTTGGGCCTGCACACAGGACTGCCGTGGGCCCATCTGGGAGCTTAGTGCATGATAAACTGGAGAATTAAACCTGACCTACCTTCCCGAGTGAATATTCAGTGACACATTGTTGAGTGTGTGTTCATCCAGAGACAGGTATCAAGGCTGATTAAAAGAATCACGAAAATGCCCCTGCCCTCTTGGGCAAGAAGATATTATTCTGGCATGCTAATGTAATGCAAATTTAGAGAGGTAAAGATGTGCTTACCATTTCTTTATTTACATTCAGTTTTGCAGATAAGACACCAAATTCTCAGCTCTACCACACTATTATCCTGAGAACCTGACTTGGAAATTATTATAACTGTTACCATTATGATTTGTAGCTCTTTAGTGAATTGGGTCATACTACTTAATAAGGGAGAAAAGTACAATGACAAGGTACTTTATAATTCAGAAAAAAATCTCTCTTTAATGCTCCTGATGATTAGGACAAAAATCCAAGGCAAAATCTAATATGCATGCAAATCAATATTGCTGAGAAAATACTTTAAGAGGCTGAGGTCTTCTGTCAAGAAACAGTGGAAGCTAGAATGACGTATTTCCCTTGAGATCTCTACATTAAAAAACCCCAACAATTTAACTACAGAGGTACATGGTGCTATGCAACATTGCATGAAAGAGAGATTTTCAAACTAACCTTTAACAGTAAACAGTATAGCTATGCCAGAGCATTGCTGTATTTTGGTAAATGAGCTTGTTCTAGAACTACTCCACCCTTTTAATGCTTAGGTAGTTACAATCTTTTCAGGTTTCAGCTACTTTCTTTGGCATATCTGTGGCTGTGCACCATTTAGACATATCACCATAGAGAGAGCAACGTCACACATCTCCAGCATGGTGCTGCCTTGTGAGATGCAGGCATACCTAAGGAGATTTTTTCCATTGCAGAAAAGAAAGATATTTCCAACAAGATTCAATTCAAAGACCTTTCTGGGGACACATTAGATCAATCATTCTCCTTGAGATATTCTGTTTTCTCTTCCTTCATCCTGTTTAGATTAACACCATAGTGGATAATCTTTTGTAGAAGAATATAAATGAAGAAGGGATAGATTAAAGGTTGAAACTGTTTCTTTCATACTACATAGGTTACAAAGCAGCGGACATTTTTTTTAATGTTAATGAAACGTATATTATATATGAATGTGTTCTTCATGACTTTTCCCTGTTTTTAGCAGCTATTAAGTGATCATAGCTGCCAATATGTCAAGGTCCAAAAGCATGTCAGATTTGTATGGATGGCATATGCTGCAAATTCAACATGTATAGAATGCATCAGACTCACAGATCTTGTGATTTAAGGTTGATCTGAACAGACACTGTGGTCATTTGAGCTGCACACGTCTAGAAATACGGGATGGCATCGCCTAACATGTAGAATTCAGTCTGTGTTATGTGAGTGTGGTGGACTGAAGGGCTGAATTAGTTTCAGGTTGATTTTTAGTATTGAGTGTTTGTTTTACAAGAAACAAATAGATGCCTGTCGCCTGTGCCTGAGCAATTAATTATCAGTATACTCTAATAAACTAAGATCTGGGAAAGTTTCCTTCATCCAGCGTTCTAGCTTTTGACACTACAATGTAGCACTGATTTAAAAGAACAACAAAAGCAAACTTTCAGAGAACAATATTATTATATCTTTTGATAATTCTTTTATTTGTTAATAGCCGATGCGTTGAGAACACTTTTTTGGAAACAAGTTAATCATAAATAAATACAGTTTTATTATTGACCAACAGAATATGAGCTACTATAGGATCAGCCTGTTGGTTTCAATGTTAATTTCATTCTCCTCATTTCACTGATTATATAAGTGCATTTCTTTATGATCCGCTGCTGCTTGTCAGCTCTGGTGTCCTATTCATAAAGGCACTGAAGGTTCTTATCTACCCTTATGTCGATAATGGCATCTCAGATTCCCATGCAGCTGCCTACGCATCTCTTTGCTTTGTCTGCTCCTCGTAGTGGTTTATATAATGGTTTGTTCTACATCCCACTCATTTTTTAATACCGTACTTATTTTTGTCTTTTTTTTTTTTTAACTGAAGGATGTGAATTTGCCTTTTTTGCCTCGTCTGTAGCCTTGCAATGATAGTACATAGAAAGAAAATGCTATCCTGCAAGCTAGTGGAGAAAGAAGAAAAAGGATCCTCTTTATTCTTTGCATTTCTTATAGTCTTACAGTTACCATGGATACACCTGTTAAAGCTGTATCAAGCCTTTATTTATATTCCCTATTTTTCTTTAATATTTTCTGTTTTTCCTTGAATGCCTTTTTGATAAATTATAACTTTATAGACAAACATCTATTTATTGATGCTTAGACACTAAGTAAAATAATGTTATTGCTTAATTACCATAAAAAATATTAAATGTAAGATGAAAGTTAAACTCTCACTGACTTGAAAGCTATCCTTCAGTGGAGGTCTAAAGAGCAGTATCACTCATCTTTATATTTTCCTTGTTGAACAAGCAATAATTTACAGCTAAATATTTTATGAAAAAGGTAAAACTCCAACAGTTGGTATACTTTCTAAAATGCTTTTCCTCAGTTGCTGTTACCCCAATCTACTGTGCTTGAGAAGCGCTAAGCCTGTGTCTTCCTGGTTCAAGTGTTTAAAAAATGCTTGCTAGTACCACCCATTCTTCAGAGGCTTTTTTCCAAGCCAAGTTTATTTCCCATAAAATGAAGTGAGATGATTAATCTTCACATTCACCTCATAAACTGCTTCTTTAATCTGCATAATTTTTATCATAATCAGTTGTTCATTATAAACCCTTAGTATCAACCTCTTTGTGACTTTTATTTTGTCCTTCATCTATTTCAATGTGATCAGGTATTGTTTTACTGATTTAGCAAGATTTCTAGTATCTGCACCTTCTTCTGATATTTTCATGGAAGGTATATTTTAAAATAATCTGCTGAAATTTTAGACATTTGTAGTTCAAAAGTATATTATATTTTTTCATCAAATGAAAGCAATGGAATTAAAATATTTTTTCATGACAATTTTAATTTTATTGATGTATCTTTCAGTATTAATTAGACTATTGATTATAATGTATTTATTATCAATTATTTTATTGATTCCTTTATTAAGGAAATATCAGAAATATTAAACGGGTGAGAGCTCCCATTAATACTACCTGTTATGTTATCACTAGCTTTAAGACATTAAATACATCATGACTTTCTCAGTTTTATTTAAATATAAACTACCTTATAGATTTTATTCTATTTTTTTTGTTTAATATAGTATCTTAATTTTTTTTTCAAAAATATGTTGATTTGGCATTTCCAAAATCATACCTACCTACATCAATAAATCGCCTCTGTATTTTTTTTTTCTTCAAATACAACATATATGGTCACTCACTGGGATCTAAGTTGCCTTTGTTTTAACAAAAAGCTACAACTGTTCTTTTTTTATTATTTTCCATTGAAAATTCTAAGTTAGTTCACTTGACAAGTTAACAAGTCAGAAATATAATCTGTCTAAACACTGAGAAATATTTTTATTCCTGATTAATTACTATTTTTCAATTTTTTTTACAGTTTCTCAATATCATAAAATCTTTTTCTATAAAGGAAAAAACTCAGACATTTCTTTTTTTACAAAATAAAAAAGAAAGAACATTTAATTTTTTAAGAGAAAACACTGAAACTTTTATTCCAGTAATATTTGATAGAAAACTATTGTATTTATCTGAAGCTGATTTTTTTTAATAGGTTGATTTTAAGGAAAATGTTAGGTAGAGAGTCCAAATCCTCACTGCAGGGCCAATGTAATGGCTGAAACTATTTCTCTTATCTAGACAGTAATTTGGTTGAGGACTAAATGCAAGGATTTGTCTGAGAGATTTCTGGCCTTATGCTGTTATGTCCAAATTAACATTTTAGGCTGAATAAAGTGCTACATAACTTTTAATAGGCTAATGCTATATCTTCTTGCATAACTGCAATTGCCAAATTATACCTTAAAAAAAAAAAAAAAAAAAAGCTCAGTTTTGTTCCTTAGAACAGGATTACTCATTGCCAAGCAACAACTGGTAAACCTTTTCCAAAATCCTTTTTCTTCAGGACATACCTAAACACTTGCAGCTACATAAGAATATACTGGATTAGAAGAGAATATTCCATCCTATTTTGGCTAACCAGGGGTTACTTATGAATGTTTCATTTGTGTTTCAATGCAGAATGAAAGCATTTGGCCAATATTCTGCATCGATTTTGGGTGCATTTGCTCAGTCTGTCCACACTGTTACAGGAAAAAAAATCACATTTTAAGCAAGAAGTGTAAAATGGCCTTTGAAAGTCAGTGGTCTTTACAGCCACATTTGAGCTATAGCGAGCTGTGTTATTGCTCCGAGTCTGTGTCAGTGTAAAGTCAGATTGTTAGTTTTAGTATAACTGATTAAAGAAAGTTTAAACTATCAAATTTGATTTTTTACTGAAATAGAGAATAGAGCTCTCTATTGCTAAGCACAGCTGATAAAAAGCAATTTAAGATATGATACCCAAACTGTATCTCTAGGACTCTAGACTGAAGTGCCTTTAAAAAAGAAAGGATTTAGACTCTTCAGACAAGTTGGCTTGAAGAAGACTATCCAAGTGGTATCAGTTTTATGATGAGAACTGATTCTGGGAAGTTATCCCCAGATCGAAAATGTTATATTGGTGCTAACACCCTGCTTCACAAAAATTAAAAAATGAAAGGCTCACAGCTTCATTTATTTTAAGACTTTAATTTGGCTTTAACTGAATATAACTGATGCAATTCAATATTTTACTAGTCAAATTTGTAAATGTACTGTTCTCTGTGGTGCAAAGCTTATCTGCAGCTGAAGACCAGAAAATGAGATTTAAGTGCGAGTATGACTGGTGCGGGATCCTTGCATACATACATTGTTTATGCCAGTCTGTTAATTTCTACCTTTTACTCTAGTATATATTAGATTAAGATGACATCACATCCTAGAGTAATTTGTTTTTCTCTATTGTCTTAAAGGGAGTTTATTCAGATGCATATACTTATTTGTTTAAAGGAACAGCCATCAAAGTTTTCTGACTCACAATACAGCCAGTCTTTTAGTTTGAGGGTGTAATAACATTCTTGTTTATTTACCACTTCTTTTGGAATTTTTAATTTTCAGAATTGATATTGAGATTTGGAAAAAAAATAGAAATTAAGGGATTATATTCTGGAAAATATCCCAGTGTGAAATTAAAATTTCTTATCACTTTTCTTATCAGTTATCATCTTTGCTTTTATTTCTTGCATTCTGGTCATTTTGTGAACTGAGTGACCTGTAGTTGCAAGCAATATGTTATCTACTATTCAATTAAAAAGTAGTGAACAAACAGCAACAGATTTATTCTAATCTAACAGTAAATTCATGAATGTGTTATAAATTGCATAAAGATCTTTCTAGACAACAGCAGTGTAATCACACTCAAATAGCAAACATTACAGACTGTAACTGAAAGGAATATATGAGCTGTGGGGCCCAGTAAAAATTATCTTTGCTACTTAAACAAGAAGTACTTTCCAATATAAAACAGGGATTTTTTTGTTAAATTTATATACATACATACATACATACATAATCAATGATATATTTAGAATAGAATATTGAATATTAAAGTTATCTTTTAATAAATACCTTTTTTTGAGTACTGAAAACAGATTTGGCAACATATTTGCAACCAACATCCAATATGGATAGAACTGCTTTAGGCGTTTTCATTAAAAAAAAAAATAAATCATAGCATGAGATCCAGGGAACACATCTTCAGTTTGCAAAATCTTCTCAATAATCTTCATTGTACCTTGAGAGGCAGACACTGCTCCCAAGCCACAGACTGTTTCATTTGAAATAGGCTAATTTCTTTTCATTAATGGAAATTGGAACGTGCCAGCTCAGATGTACTACTCAGTTGTACATCCTTCTATAGAGGTCCTGCCCCTAAAATTGTAGAAAAAGTTTGTAATGTGCCATAAAGTATCATGCAGTTTAAAAACACATGATAAACAATAATTACTTTTGAAAATCTAAAAATTCTTTGTAAGGTGTCTCCTGAATTTTAAATCACTGCAGCAGAGAATAATGAAATACTTTTAAAAGTAGATAAAACAATCTATAAAATATCACTTAATAACTTAAAAAATATATAGGCTTAGATTGATTATTGTTGTTATATTTATATACATATTTTCCCTCTGAGATTTACCATGTAGTAAGAATAAACTAAAGTCAAGATGAATTAATTACACAGGAGATCAATTTTTCTGACCATTTTCATTGATGAAAGCATAAAGTTAAAATTACATCAATTTGCACTTCAGTCATGATTTTCTTTATTAATAGTCAGAATCTTTTTCTGTTGGCTCATCAGCAAAGAGGGTTATGAATCTCCACCAGTGAATGAGCTCTTTACGCACTTTCTGATGAAGAAGAAATTATTGCACTATATTCCCATGACACATTGATTTAATACACTTTCTCTCTGACAGCTACAAACTGTGCTTAAAATAATAACAAAAAAAGAGAAGACTCTTAACAGTCAATAAGGACCTGAATTAATGTATTAATAAGTAATTTCTTAAAGAAAATGAAAGATTCAGTAAAAGTACCTACCACCAAATAATTTAACCTTTTTTCTATTAACAATAGGTTTTCTTAAGACCTTTAAATGGCATAAATAATCAAAGGATCTTAAGATCTTCATAATGAATACTGATGGTGATCTCATGACATAACTGTCATGTGCATGTCTGCACATGAATGGAAAACCTTACAGTAATTTGAGTGATGCAGAAAATCACTAGAAATACTTATCTGAGTAAAATATTCAATATTAGGCCTAGCATCTCCAAAACTGCTTCAGAGTGAATAAAGAAGATTATTTTCTTGAAAGTTCAAGAATATTCTCTTTGAATATGCAGAATTTAATGATCATTATTATAAAACTTACTATGTTTGGGTTCTCCACACCAAGAAAAAGCAAAATAATCCCTTCACTCCCCAAGTTTGCTGAGCAAACTGTTTACTTTATTAATTTTTATGTAATATTAATTACTCTTAAAACTCAACAGACATTTAACTACATTTGTATTCATTGTAAATTCTAATATGTTTAAGTAGTCTCTTTAAGAATCACAACAATAATCTGTAAATCTATAATTCAATGCCTATATTGCAAATTTCTGCCTTAAATGATGTCAGTGTTTTTGGATTGTCATTTTTGTCATTAGCATTTAAGGTAAATTTATATTGATAAAAAACTTAACTGCATCTCATAACCTTATATGAAATACGACTTTTTATTCAGCATCTTGTACTCAAACTTCAGAGAAGAAATTTTAGATGAATAGCAGCATTAAGTTTTCACATGAATTCAAAAACATTCTCCTATGCAAAGTACAATTACTAAAAGAAACAAAGTATTCAATAACATGAAAATCTCCCTACTATTATTATTTGTTTTTTTTTGTTTGTTTTATTATTTGTATTTGCCTTCAAGATGTAGCTGCATTTGGAATTCAGTTATCAGTTAATTTATTTTCACACTTGGCCATTTCATATATTATAACTGCTGACAAAGTAAAGAAAGCCACCATGATTTTTCTACAGGCACATGGATTTGGTAGTAACTGAACACTTCCAATAAAAGCAAACTGGTTTAACTCACTTTGCGGTGAAAGGGAGGGCTGTTTATAACTTACAAGATGAAAAGTGGTTGTAGTTTTACATTATGGACCAAAGCATTGATAATGCTGTAAGTCCATAGAATGACTGCAGTAAGACTGGGCCAACCAAGTTATATACATATACGTGTGTGTGTGTGTGTGTGTGTGTGCGTGTGTGTGTGTGCGTGTGTGTGTGTGTGCGTGTGTGTGTATGTGTGTGTGTGTGTGTATTTATGCTATCATATATATTTGAATCCCTAGATACATATACGTATCCTTAGTATTATTTTTGGATCAAATCCTAATAGATGGCCTCAGTAGACATAGAGTCCCATCTTATTTTTCATCTGTTAGCTCTGATTTTACTTAATCCCTTTAGCATGTATTTCGCCTCAAGCTTTCTGTCTGATGCTTCAGATTCTCTACAATCTTTCCCTCCATTAACAGTTCTCACTACTACATACAAATTATGGGGCTATCCCTGCTTTCTCCACAGCTAATTCTCTTGTTCCTTCTCATTGTCTAGTGTTTTGGATTCTACAGGAGTAGGGGTGGAAGTAGAATATAGTGAAAATCAAGCTGGATTGAAGAAGCAGGTGGCTTTGGGATACATTCGTTCTCAAGTTACAGTCTCTTGTTCCCTTTCTAGGAGTATACAAATATCCCTTGAACTGGGTCTCTACAGGTTCAATTTTGACACCCATCCACTTGCCCAGTGTAATAATAATAAAAGACTAAACCTGAAAAAAAATGGTGTTTGTTCCTTTTTCAGCATTGGAAGCTTTGTTCTAAACAGGAAACAGTCTTATCCATAAAACTTTGCTCGCTGAGCTCCAGTGTGTAATTTCTGCAGTCTACATCGCCTGCCTCTTGCAGTAATTTTCAAGATACAGGCTACAAATACGCAGGAGCTGTGCTGATTTCCCTTTGCTGTACATATGTAAAAGGTAAAATGAGTATTTTGTACAAGAAGTGGGCAGAATGTAAGAACATCCAAATAGTAAGCTTTTTTTTTTTTGTAAACTAAGTAATCTTTTATATTTTTCTTAAAGCCTCAAGTACTGTGAACATATGACTTGCCTTTTTCCTTGCTTTTTATTTTTTTAAGACAGCTCCCTTTTTTTGCAGGCTTAGTGACAAATGCAAAATTATGAATTGAGTACATCATTGGTACTCGTAAACCAAAAGGTAACTGTCTTACATTCAAAAACTCTGATTATTTATTAAACTAAATCTGATGAATATCAGCATAACTTTATAACTGTGTTGCTCAGACTGAGATATTGCCTATCATATTCTGTGTTTCAGGACTTAAATTGTTCTCACTGGAGAAAATTGAGAAATTTCTGCTAAAAGAAACTGCTTTCCAGTAAGTGTTAATGTCCTCACAACACTGGATACTGTATGGTGTCATTTAAGGACACTGCTTGGGAGATATTTCTTGACACAGTGAATCCATGTAAGCCTTTCAATCACTCATATAACGCTTAACAGAACAGACAACAAATCTTGTTAAACAGAAACAAATAAAAATGATGTGGACTTTGATGCACCAGAATGATGTCTCTCCCGCCACCTCCCACAGGCTTCCATTTTATGATAACACTTAGCTGAACAAATATTTACTTAAGAGCTAAGTATGCCTAATGTGGTCTATGCCATTTCCACTTGAAATTAAATTTCGTCTTCATTTTTAACTTATCATCCTTTTTTCTATATTTTATAGACTTTTATGTTAACACATAATGTCATTTGGTACTTTTTTATTATCACCATCAAAGTTATTTTATCCTACAACTCTCTAACTTCCCTATTTTCTCTCCGCCTCTGATTTTTGCATTTACTCTCTTAGATGTTAATTTTGCGTGCACCAGTTTCATGACAGTCACATTATAGGCAGGTGCTTAAGAACACATTTGTGTTACGTATTTAGCTGCCTTCCTACCAGCAATAAATGGAAGGTATTTTTATAGCGTTGCTTGTCTGGTTCCATGTATCAAAATTCAGTCTCCTGGGAGTGGAGGAGGACAGGGGATCCTGTGACCTGTCTCCAGGCTCAGCTGCACAGGGGTTTGTTAGCTCCTGCCATCCCCCATCATCCTTCTTCCCACTCCAATCATCCTCCAAATGCTGTATTTGAATACGGATAGTGAGATCGCTAAATTCAGCAAACCAAAGCCCAGAGTTAAAGCCTAGGCATAACAAATATTGTAAACATAGCCAAATATTGTAGACATATTGTAAAATAGGAGCTTTCCTGTTTCTCAGGTAGATTCCTCTACCTTCCTTATATTTCAGTTGCATCTTTCTCTGTCTTTCTGGCTTCATATTACTCTCCCATATTCCATACTATTTTGCTTGTCAGTTAAATTAGAATTATTGTTAGCTGAAATAATATTTGTGGGTCCCACAGTTTACCCTTTATTTTTTGCATGTTAGCATCACTTATTCACCTGTCACTATCACTGCTTCCACTCATTTTCTATTGATGGCACTGAAACCACCCAACATATGAGTTGCTACAGCACGTACTTTCACTACGTGACCTTTCCATTTTCCTTTTCTCATTTCTACATATATCAGCTTTTACACACATAGTTCCACATAAGATTATACGAAGAGAGAATAAAGGTATTGGACTGCTTGGTTGTGATCTTAGTTACAGCAAAGTAAATCCAGAATATTTTTACTGGTGTCAACAAAAAGACATCAGTCTAAAGTATGGGTGTCTGTTCCTAATCTTCTATGTAAAATCCAGTTCAAACAGCTCTGTCATCATTACTACAAGGATATAACATACAATGTATTTTAGGAAATAAATGAAAATGAATTTCTTACTGCAGACCCATATTCCTTTCTCATTAAAAAGGACACTTATTAAAATAACATTTTTATGGAATTCATGGATAAAGATATATATTTATACTAAAAAAAAGAAAAAAGAAAAAAGAAATTCTCTTATTCAAGCAGTCAGGAAATACTGTATTATAGTTTCTATGCAATTTCAGATGAGGAAAAAGAGCATGTCTCTGTTGGTTCCAAACCATTGCCTTTAATCATTTGCATTATCACCTTTTAGTTATTAGAAAATATTATTTCTCTTATAAAAGGGTCAATAAGATCACAATTTTTACATCTTTCCTCACTTTACATGATTTTTAAAAGATGCCTCAATTTATGCAATATTTAAAAGTATTTACTTTTTTCTCACCTCAAGCAACCAGATGCCTTGTGAGCTCCCTTTTTTCTCCTGTGGGAAATATATCAGTTTTTCTCCAGTCATCACCTCAACATTCCTGGAGAGCTTTACTTAAAGTATAGGGGCACCTTTTAGATCTATTGATTCAAAAGCATCCATAAAAGTATCAGTCCAAAATAACAAGTGTTTTTTGAATTAACTACAAAGGATTTGGATCTCAGCCCCAACCTGTCTTGCCACTGGGAAAAGTTTTTCTCTACCAGGCATTTCCTAATGCTTTCTTAATGTTTTTGTGTGTAATGGCTCAAGTCATTGCATTTTTAGCACTCCTTTGAGAAGAGTATTAGAAGTAATAACAGTTTCTGTAAAATTCTGGAACACTGGCACGGAAGGCGTTATATGTATTTCTGCATCTTTATAATTACATTTGATCTTAGGAAACAATTTCGAATCACAGAGCTATTTAGTATCACAGTGTCATTTGGCATAGGTTCCCACCACTACTATAGGTTATTGTAATACCTATAGATTGTGTTTAATAGCAAAACTGCAGTATCCCAGCTACTGTACAAATGCATATTATTAGTAGTGTTAAATGGCAGTAAAAAAAATATGCACTTTGGTTTTGAGAGATATTTATAAAGAAGAACATTAAAGGACTTGCTACAGATTGTGACTCAGGGGAATGGACAGGATGACCTAGTAGGTCTTTTCCATTTTTATCTATCATGACTTTGTAATGATTTTATCAAACCATGCAACCTTAGCAGAACAGAAAACGGACAGTTCCATTTCCTAGACCTTATTCATGTTATGTTCTGGTGGGAATGTCATACAGATTCTAAATTCCTTTCTTTAAGACAGAAAAACTCATCACCCTACAACTGATGAATAAGAAAGGATATTTTTGAAATATTTTAAAATGACTTCTGTAATTGAATAAATGAGAGTTTCTTTTTCTGTTATATTTATATATGTAAATATGTATGGATATATATATGATAGAAAAATGCATTTTATTTAAAGAAAAATATACAACTCTTTTGCTTAATTTCAAAAATGAAACAAAACTACTGCATATTTCGCTGAGTAAATCAAATTGCCTTTTACCTTTAGCCAAAAAAATCTAAAAAATCTAATGATGATGATGATGATGATGATGATGATGATGATAACAAAATGGTAAATTGCAGTTGGGATATTTGA
Organism: Apteryx mantelli; assembly: GCF_036417845.1. NCBI lineage: Eukaryota > Metazoa > Chordata > Aves > Apterygiformes > Apterygidae > Apteryx > Apteryx mantelli. The sequence goes on from NC_089978.1 coordinate 44,711,884, forward strand.
TGACTTAAATAAAAGACAGTGAGATTATTGACTGGTTGATCCTGGGCTCATTTTCTAGTGTTTGGTAGTCTCCAGCCATTTCCCAGAAAGAAAATGAATACAATAACAAAGATTTCAACATAGCCAGCCCATTTCCTGGAAGTGTTAGGACAAAAAGGATAAATAATTCAATAAAAAAGAAAGCTGAACTACCAAGTTAATCTACAGTTAAGTCATGGCTGAAGCATCTTCCACTGTTGCTAGTCATATTTTACTATTATTTTGTGGTAAACAGGGACTTTGGTCTCCAGGATAGTCGATATGTACTATTCACAATGTGCCATATTAAGTATTATGGGATGGATATATTTTCATTTAAACCAGTTATAATATATAACAACAGATGTCCTTGTTTCCTTTTTATCCTTATTTGTGTCATTATCTTGATATGGAATTTGCATGAAAGGAGAAAAAGAATTTGTGCATGTGTTGGTTTAATTTTAACTCCTCATTAGTAGTATGCGGCATAATTCCATTGTCCTCCAGGGATGTGAAAATATATTAATTTAAATCTTGTCTTTTTGCATATCCTTGGAAAACAATGAAATTATACCACATATTACTAATGAGAAATTAAATCAGGTCAGGACATATACAACATATATATGTATGTATAGCCTGATAGTATTCTAGGGTGTGACTCATTTCATTGTAAGGAAAATATTTAAAATAGATACCATGAATTATACTTTCAAAAATGTCTTTTTCTCTCCATTGACAATAAATGGGAAAAGATGACTAGCTTAGATGTAGATGTCTAAAAGGTGAGATTTAACGAACCCTTAAAAAAGGAAAATAGTTCTTATTTGCATTTTTGGATTCAGGAAATCAACAAAACAAATGGAAACAAGTTCAGATATCACCTTTACCTTTCTGTGTGATCACTAATATCAGGTAATTTTTAGCTTGTGACTCTATAAAATAAGGAGAAAAGAAGCACTCTGGAGAAGAGGGATACAACACAGCATATTTAATGCTAATAGTGGTATGGATCACCCTATAAAAAAAACTTATCTGAAACAGACTACAGGAAAACATGCTCTATCAGTCATGCTGAAACTATTGCTATCAGTACTTTGTAAAGTCCATCACTAATACAGTATGTCAGCATATTTCATATCATACCAGATAAATGAAAACACACAATACTTTGTTTAATAAGATATTAAAAACTATTCCTTTTTCAAAATTTGTGAAAACAAAACTGAATTTTCTGATCAACTCATGTAAGTTTCAGGGTTTCTTTTCTTGCTTTTCTGCCTTTTTTTTCAGTATTAATATTTTGGTAAATGATAAAAAAGTCATTTAAGCTTCTTTACACTCTTAGTAAACTGACAAGAACAATTTAAATAGTTATTGTTACTGTTTAGAGTGCTATGCTAGCTTAAAAAAACTGTGTTTTGCATTAGAAGATATATATATGAAAAACGTGGTAGCTTTTTTCCTTACCTAAACCATGCCTATGTGTTGACATTGGTGGTAACACAGTCCACGCCTTCGTCTTTGGATTGTAGCATTCAACAGTGTTTAATGTCTTTAAACCATCCCGGCCTCCAATAACAAACAGTTTCTCGTCAATGACAGCGACACCAAACTGAAGCCTCCTGCCATTCATCACTCCAGCCTGGATCCATATATTTGTTCTGAGATCATACTTTTCAATGGTTGTAGCACCTGATGAGACACATTAATGGGATAACATATACAAAATTGGCATTAGATATCTTTATTTTTGTCTAAATTTGACACAGCTTTACTACAATTTTCTGATTACTTCATACATCTAGACAAAATTTTCTGTTTCTTTAGAAAGATCAGTGACAATGATCTGTGTGCCCTTAAACCAAATGTAAACTCATGATTTGCATTAGGAATGGTTTAGTGTACTGCTCATTAAAACTATTTTATTTGTGTTATTATACCCTATAAAATATGAGAAAGCACATTCAAAACAGGACTGATGTCTGATACACATGGTAAATTTTCCTCTTCTTCTTTAAGTTAAACAGGGGACTTTGTACAGTTCTGTGGGGTGTGAAAGAGTTGGTAAGATTTTAGTACATGGCTATGTATATTTATCACATATATTTATACGTTTATGTAAGTAATAATAAAATGGAAGAAAAGCATCACTTACAGTGGAAGATTAAGAGGATTGTGATGGTCTTTTATTCACAGAGTATTTGATTTCATAATCTGAGATTAGCCATAAATAAAATTGTACCAGATATGAGTTTTACTCTTCCTGAAATTTCATTGTGCCTGGGAAAAGGGACTGATGGCCAATAAATCCTTCCAGATCATAGAATCATAGGATAACAGGGTGATTCAGTTTGAGAGGGACCTCACGAGGTCTCTAGTCCAAACGCCTTCTCAAAGCAGGGTCAGCTATGAGATCAGACCATATCCATTCAGGTGTTGACAACCTCCAAGGATGGCAATTGCACAGCCTCTCTGGACAAACAGTCCCATTACTTGACAGTCCTCATGGTGAGGATATGGCACACTTTTTATTTATTTATATATATATTTTTAACACACCCATATTCAGCTGTATCCTAAGAATATTTGATGACAGAACAGAGGTGTTAGCTGATGTTACTTTGTTTTATGGCTGGAGCTGTAAGGAGAGTTTGCAGATGCTTCACTATTTACTGCAGGAACAAAGGAGAGGTTGTAGAGGTTCTCTACACAACTACTTTCCATTTGTTCCCAATTTAGGCTTTGTTGTGTATAGGTGCAGCCACTGGGCTGGTTATAATGTTCTGGTAAGTTTTATTCACTTTACGAGTTACAGACTGATTATCCGCACTGAAAGTCACTGAAGACAAGGAATGAGATTTTTAACTTGGCTCAGCAATTTTTGAAAAAAAAATTCTAGAGAATACAAGACTGATATGAAATGATCCAGCTGGCTTGAATGCCATGCGGAGATGTGCTTAAAAATTCTATAGTGACTAATGATTCTGATTGTTAGAAGAATTTCTAGGCCTAGAGCTCTTCCTATAGAAGAAATGGAGTGTTCTTATCAACTAGAATTAAAAAATGCATTACTTCCACATTCTGCTTCATGGATCTTAGCATCTGCAGGGAATCTATGAGTATTCCAGCGTTAGGAACTCAACTGACCTGGGTGCATGAAATAAATTTCAGCCAAAAAAGACTAAAAATATGCTTTTCTGTCATCTTCAAGATATCTATTATATTTTAATGGTTTCAACCATCTGTTCTTCATCCATGAGCTGATTTCATCCAAGGATGAGACTAACTTGATGGTATATCTGTTCTTGTCTGTATTTCAATCTGAAATATGTTATATTCATATTACTGATACTTGAGACCATATTACAGGACCAGTTCCTATTCCACTTTGGAATAACTGTTGCCTGCTCTCATAGATTGAATACTCATCAGTGTTTGGAGCACACAAGGCACATCGCTAGCACACATCTTTCAATTTGATTTAATGTAAAATGAATCCAGTTATGTTATTCAGGAACATTCTGTGAGAGGAACCTAAGTGTCCTAAGTGTGGAAGAATGGGAGATTCACATCAAAAGTGCACTCTGGATCCAAAACCAAAGTGCTAATTCAGATGCATCCAAAATAGCTCTTGATAAATTTTGTGGTTTTTAAATAAGCAAAGTGCCTTACTGAATAAACTGCATTCAGACACTCCAGGAACTCTGCTGGATTAGATGTTCAATATAGAATTTAATAAAACATGATGCTTAACTCAGACTTAACCAATATTAGAAAATACATAGGTGAACATAATTCAAAGGCTGTATTTGGAATATTAGTAAGATCTTCTGACATTAGAATTACAAAAATTTTAAAATCTACTCTTTAACGTTGAAGTAAACAGCATTGTGGAAGTCATATGCTACAGTTCTAGCTTTTAACATTAACATGAATAGATTCAGCGTATAAAAACCTTCAAGAATTATAACATAACATTACTCATACGCATCATTATAATATGCCTTGCAGCACCACCAAAAAACTGTATCAAAAAAGCTGTATTTTTGTTCTCTCTAACCTAGAAATTAATGCATTTACACAGAACTCAATTTTAAATTAGGAGATGCAAAATAAATAAAAGATGCCTCTGTTAATTGAATGCAAAAATTAGTTCATATTTCTTAAGACTTCAGAAAACTACTAGGGGGTTTAATATATCCATTTGGTCTTCCACATTATTACTGCTCTGTAAGGTTTAAATACAAATCGAATTTAAATTATAATTTTTTAGTTCAATTAACAAAAGTATTGCTTCCATGAATTTTTTTTTCCACTTGGTTCATTGCTCTTCTGCTCCAAAGAATGAATGAATCCTAAAAGAATTATTTCCCAAAGAATTCTAACCTTTTATTATAATCTAAATAGCTGGTTGGTTAAGTTTAGCAGCAGAGCATAATTATGTTGATTCTTTCAGAAGGGATATTTAAACTTTGGAAATGAAGCATTGTTATGTGCATATACAAATAAAACACTGGTTACAGTTCTCATGTATTAACATGTATCTTTCTTTGGATTAATTTAAACTCATCTATCATTTAAATGTTTGTGGTATTGCTTAGATTAACCTTTCCCACACTCACATTACCATTAATGGGATGCATTATTATTTCACTTTTTTGTACTTGGTTAAGTTAAAATTTGCTCTCTTTATCTCTCTGTTTCTGTTAATAAACCCTTTATTGTATATCTCATCTTTGTATGCTATGTACAAGTTACATTTAATAGCAGAAGTTTCTTAAAGAGTGACTTTATAATGCTTAACTGGTAAGTTATTTTATAAATTTTGCTCTTTATACCTTTTGAGATCAGTTTTGAAAGTAAATCAAATGACCAGGTTCAGAAGGAAACTGCTTTGACTGTATACAGAAACATTCTTTAAGTTTTTTGCTTGTAATTATCAGTGCATCATTCTGCACTTTCATCACAGACTTGTGTCTGAAACAAAACTCTACATTTGAGTTGAAGAAAATGAAGGAAATGAAGGAAATATGGACCCAACTTTAAATATGATTTCTCATCTTTGTTTAAAGTATCACTTAATTTCACTTTTTTTTTTTTTTAACTCTTCATGGAAGATCTGAATCAAGTGTGACAAGGTTAATTATCTTAGATAATCATGCCATGCCACTGAACAATAAAAAAAAGATTAGAAAGCCAGAGTGTACTGTTATTCAGACTAATGTTACCTTGATTCTAGAGAGGACATTTAGGTTTTTTTTTTACTTTCATGGCAAAAAAAAAATAAAAAAAGCTACTCCATGGACTTGTCATACTTGTCATACAAAATATTGTTTTGATGTGGTCTGTTCTTTTCTCACTGATAATGTTCTAAACTTTTGATTACAATGGCTCTGCAGAAGTAATATTTAGACTGGAAATATCTTTTAACAGAAAGGTGGTAGAACCACTCACAGATGTCTTAAATGGAGAATTTAGGATGTCTTTAATTGCAGATTATTAAGAACAAACATATTTTGAACATACTAAAATTAATCCTACAACATGAGGGATCTGGCCTACATGATTTTTCATTTTCTCTTACAGCCTTACAGTTATGATTCTTTGACTTCAGAAACTGAACTCTGATAAACTGGCCATCTCTGTTAAATGTGGAGGACACCATGGTATTTTTAGTATAGTATTTCTTTACCCTAGATAGAGACAAGGAGACTTGTAATAAGACTTTGCATTTTGAGTTGACTTTAATTTTACAATATTTAGACTGTTCTTCATTCTCACACAAAATTGAGAAGTACTGGGAGAGTGCAGATAAACAGCAGAGAACAACCTTTACTTTGAAAGAAAACTGAGCAAATTACTTCTGTAAAAGCAATAAATTCCTTTCTTTAGACAAGGAGATTCTAGTTTAACTTATTTGATGATGAAGGTAAAAGGATTTGCTGCATCTAGGAGAGGAGAAGAGCCAAAATCTTGATTAAGTCCAACGGGATTTTATTACACAGATCTTACATATTTAGAAAGTGCTTAGCTACTTACAGGTCAGTTCTTCTGGGTATATCAGATCAATAACATATTGGAATATTTATTTTTCATCCATCATATATTTTATGGTTTGCACATACTTCAGGAGAAAAGTAATATTACATTGCCAAATGTTAACATCACAAAAATGTTAAGCACTAATTTACTTACTCGGAAAAGGAACAAAGCAGAAACCTTAATGTATCACTAAAAACCTACAGATCTTCTCTGATAAATGAACATCAGTGTAGTGGGAGAGAGAGGATAACAGGCATGATCTGTCTATAAAAATAGTGTTTAAGTTTCTATAAAAGATTGGAGTCTTTATATTAAATTTATTCATATTAAATATTTAAAGGTGTTAATACAGAGAAATAAATAATGAATAGTTTCGTTCCAAAAAATTGTACAGATTCAACATGACTCTTAAATAATCTCTTCTAGCTGTATATTTTCTACTTCACTGTTGATTTTCTTAGTCTTATTTACTTTGCCATCTTCAGCACCAGTATTGGTGGGCGTGTCATTAACCTCATTACCAACAAGGGCACAGCTTCATATTGATGACAACAGCTTTGAGCTAGTTTTGTTGAACACTCCTCTCACTTAGTGAAGGATCCTTTGAAAATCTGTCTGTTTTCCTAATTTTTAAGTATCCTAATTCAAATGGACAGCAATGTTATTCTTAGTTTCTTTCACAGTCTTTTCTGCTGATTCTGCAATGACCTTAAACACTTGTCATATTGTAAGGGCACTGGAGTTAAATAATTCATAAACATCAGGTTGGTTGGTAAATATTTTGCTATTCAGTTTTAGAATATAGATAAGGGACTGATTATGTTTTATAACATTAGAAAGAAGGCTTTGTCCATTTTTGCCACATTTTCTATTCTTTGTTTAACAGTAATTGACAAAATAATGCATGAGTAATTACTCTTGGTGGAAAAGCCATAAAAACAGCTTGAGAACAAAATAAATTTTCCGTATTCAAATACTTGTTAATACTAATTGATGTTCATAGAGCCTTTAAAGAGAACACAGAATGTTTGAAACCAGTAGTATTGCTGCTGTCTTATATGTGGAAGGTTATTTATTTTCCACTTATGGCACAAAAATAAGGTCACAGCAATAAGAAATATGAATGAAAAGTTCTAAATTTTTTTCAGACACGTCCCACATTTTCACAATGCCTAAAGTAGATTAAAGACGTGCAAATTTCATAAAGTAAGGTACAGCAAAGCAGAAGACAGTTGCACATTAGCAAATGAAATCAGAGATGTTGAAATGAGTGACATCTTTCAACATCTTGTGGCACAGTCTGCTGTACAAAGATTGCTTACAGGAACATGCTGCATTCAACAGCAGTTCTAACAAAAAAGAAAATAGAACTACTGTAAAGAGAAAGACAGGAAAAGATTCTTCTGATAATATCCAAATATCTGGATGTTAGAGCATATCTCATGGCTCACAACACAGGTTCAAATCCTTTCTAAATCCAGAAGAGTAAAAATGTTCCAAACCTTCTGTCCTATCTCAAGGAAGAGTCAAAGTCTACAGTGGTGATTATTCTGACTTCTCTTTTCTTTCTCTCTCTGTCTTTTTCTTCTTTGTTATAGTTATGAATTTATTTTAAAAAGTGTGAAAGATGACTCATTTGATATAGCATCAAATAGAAAAAAGTCAGTTCTGAAATCTGCAGCCTGTTCACAAACAAGACCAAGCAGGCAATAGCTCTGTAATGTATACAGCTATATTCCACCATGGACTTTCTGTGTGATCATAATCAGGAATGCTCTTACTGCAACTGAAGAGTCTCTTATGGGCTACTACTTTGGGGTTCAGGCCGATCAAGTACCATCACACTGTTGTTCTACTTTGCATGTGGTTTGCACACTGAACTTTGACAGGGAAAACTGAGGCCCAGTATTATCTCACATATTTTTGTATCCTGCCATAACAGGCCCTTCTCACAGTAATGCTTCTTCTGGTTTGACTGCACCAGCATGACCTCAAACGGCTGCTGTTATGCTGTCTGCTATCACATTTCTAGAAAAATACATAAGGAATGTGATCAGGAGCAGGAGATCAAGCTCAAAGTTATCTATACTGTCAGTGCACAAGCCAGGCACACCAGGAAGTAGCTGGCTAAGGACTTTTTTGTCCTCTGCTTTATCCTTAGCCCAGATGAGTGCTATACAATCCTGGCCAGGATAAATTTTTCAAAGATTATGCATGAAGAAAAGAGTTTTTGTGATATAGTACAGGTGATTGGTGATGGCATATACCTGCTAGTATATCAGTTGTGTTTCCTACCCAGACAAAAACAGCCTCATGAGCACATCCGCTCCTGAAAGATTACTACAGAGATGTTCAAATAATTCATCTCAAGGTTTAAAATGTTGCATTATCATCTTGGTATCAGCATACAACTACATGCATGAACATAGCCAGCAGCCCTCCACAGCCTCTGCAAGACATGGGCTGTCAAATTCCCCTAGGTTAGCTAGCTGATGCAACAGGCAACGAGTGCAGTTCCCAGTAAGTAAGTCAAGAAATAGGACCGAAAGGCTGTTTGCACCTGTATTGACCAGCTACAGCATTCCCATGAGTCACAGCTGAGGCTTTGTGCCCTGGAGTATTGCTCCCTTCCATATCTTCTTCGTTCTTTTCCTGTCCCATTTCCAGAATGTCTTTGAGCAGTGATTTCTTCTTCTAAGCTTTTTCCCACTCATTCCCACAATGTAATATGGTTTCATATGTTCTGGTAAAATGCTTTACCAGCAGAGGCTCCTGGCCTTTCAAATAAACTTTTCCTTTCATGATGACAGACGCTGACTAGTATTCAAGCAATTTTCGCTTCTTCAATAAGGCCTTCTTGAATGCCTCACATGGTGTCTGTACAGTCTCTCTATATATTCTGCAGACACAAAAGTTCCCTGAGAAGTTCAGAGAGGTAAGAGCTAACAGACAACTTTTACAGACGTTAATCCTTGCATGCTATGATTACTCTTGGGTCACAGTGATAACAGAAGTAAAGCTTGTAGGTGCTTTTCTTGGCATCATTGAAAAGGGTTAACAGAAGTCAAAATAACATAGGCCACATCACTGTCTAAAGGACAGGAAATACGGTGAATCAAAGCGTGTTTGAGCTCAGTATAGGCCAAACAGGCCTTCGGGGCGAGTAAACAAGCTTACATTTTGTCTAAGCACATAGACTAATAAAATGTTATCTACACATGAACATGTCAAGGATGTGAACTTAACAGACAGGGTCTGAATGTCAATGTAGGAAATTCTTATCTTTAATTAATTCTGAAACAATCAAAGAAAGAGTTGGATGCTGTTCCAGAAATCAAAGCTGAAGTATAAAATACTCAACAAGAACAGCATTCAAAAAACAATTCGCTAAGAGTCAAGCCGCCTTTGGTATTATGGAGGAATTATAGCTCTTGAAGGTGTCCCTCTGCCAGCTTCCACCCCTAAGAGGTCTTCCTACTCTCTGTCTCTCTGCATTAATTTACTAATGTGCTCAAGATACTGGTGACTATTTTTCTATTGTGCTGCCTCCTAAAGGAGCAGACCAGGCTGTGCAGGAATATGCCTCCTGGTTGGCATATGATCAGATGATGAGTCCAGGTAGCAGCTCTGTCATTGCCTGGAGTCTACCTTGCCAAGCTCCCTTTCCTGCTCCTCCATTTTGGAGTCCTAAAGATTCCTGTGTACTTTGGGGAGTCAGGAGCTGTGACTCTGCTGTTCTTAACGTTTAAGAACAGGTGAATATTCAGATGAATATTAGACTTCCAGAGATCCAATAGTGCCAGAATGGACAAGCAGCAGAAGAAAGGAGGAGAGGAGTTACTTCATCTTTGTTGTTTGAAAGACAACCTGTTAAGGCACTATCCCTGTCTGTTTCTATTCTGAGAACAGCAAATAGAGCAAGCCTGCTTGTTGAGTAGCAAGCATTTGATAGCAGGAGTCAAGTCTGAGTGAGAAGTATTTCATATAATAATGCTCCCTACACATATCTAAGAGTGGACTGGGTAACATATAACCAAGAGCAGACTGTGAAAGTATACTGATGGGAATGTTTTTATCAGTACTGGTGGTTCAAATTGGTCTGGATTAATCTGAGTTCATGTCTAGGTATGAGAAATTTGCCAGTACCTGCATCCTAAGTGGCTTTGTGTTTGAAGGGTGTATGGGAAAGTGCGGAAGAATGTCGAGGAGACAGGCGATGGAAGCTAGCCAGACCATTCCGTGGGAAAAGGAGCATCAACAGGACATGTTGACCCATAGCCATGTAGCTGGGCCTTTGCCAGTGTGGTGTGCACCTGGGCTTTGACTCGAGATTAGCGATGAGCTCAATGTGCCCACTGCACATGTGTATAGTACACAAAAACCACGTACAGTGCCCCCGCGGCGTTCCTCGCCATGGACCGATGCTCAGCGGTGCCAGGGACTCTCCCGCTCCTTTATTGCCTCGATCGGGAAATCGCTGGGGAACCCCTGCTCAGACACAGAGGTAATAAACGCTCAGCATTGACCTTAGTGTGCCTTGTGTTTGTGTATCTGTTCCCGCCAGGAGTCCAGGCGTCACCCTTGCCGGACCCTTACAAAGGGTAATGAAAAGACTGTTCTGGTATGACTACAAAATTTGCAGAGTTGTGAGAAATTCTGATAGAACAATAACTTGATTGGCTGCTGTTGTCCTGCTACCTGCCTAGTACCTGTCCTAACTGATAAAACTGCCAATTGTTGGTAGCTGGCCTCATGCCACCATTCCAGACCAAGGATGACAATTAGCCAAAAGCTCTGCAAAACTTCACTCATTCTATATCCTCTTTTGGGGTTGGCTGTTCCTGGACTTTCAAATACGTAAGACTGAGTTCACTATAATGAGGAAATCTCTCCAAATCTTTTTTTTTTTTTTTTTTTCATTTTGAGGGTGTGATTATCATTTAGAAACACAATTTGCAGAGAGGATGAGACTGATGAGATCTCAGAAATTATGGGGACCTGGAATTTGACAAGTAAGTTGGGTTTGACTAGTCAAAGACTCAGAAGAATTGCAGTGAGAGCAAAAGGGTGTGTCACCAGGCTTATTTTGACTTCACAATAAACAGTAATCATGCTTTCTTTTTGATCCCGAATTCCATTTTATGTCTTCCTCTGCATATCAGTCTCAGTAATTTGAACCAGATACCACAAGACCCCATGGAGAGTGGGAAGCAAGGGACATGATTTGTGGAGAGATCACTGGAAGTTTATGCAGAGATCAATCATGAAGAAACTTTCTCTTTTGCCAGTGCACACTCCCTGTTACTCTCTTTTCAGAGTATACAGAGAAGCATATTCACCACATTTTGATTCCTGGATCATGGTACAGGTATGCTTGACTGCAGAGGATACCTTAAGAGGCAAAACAGCTCCAGGAGCTCACTGCCAGGTTCCCCTCCCAAGTAGGGTCAATACCAGGTTGCTTTTGTGAGAGAAGTTGTGGGATTTGTCACAGTCTTATGTTTGGTTTTAAAACAGGCTATTTCTTATCTGTATTTGGCTTTTGTACTGGTTGGCTTTTTTTGTTAATGTTGGCTTTGGATAACTGTCAGGAATTTCCGCATAGCAGCATTCATTTTCTACATATCCCTGAACTGTGTGTCCTGAAAATCTTCTTCCATATGCTGGTTAACCAGCATGTTTTTCTGGTGATATCCATACTAATATATTTCTCATCTCTCTTTATAGCCCAATCTCATACTTGGAAAAGAATTGGATGCCCTCTAAGATTCTTCCTTATCCTTATTCTGTTCCACAAACATTTATTTTTAACAGAAAGAGATCTGGTTTACGCACTAGAAGAACGCTGTGAGATTCTCTAATTAAGTCTTCAATATTGCCTCCACTGGATTGCAGCTAGAGCATTCACCAGCTGCTATAAAGATAGTCCTCTTGTGTGCCCAGATAGCCCCTGCAGTACTCCTGTCATACTGCCCAAAAGGGTTCCAGAGAAATAAGAGAGCTGCTCTGCGATCTGCAGTGCATCCTCTTTTGTAGTATGACACTAGGTCAGGGTAGAGACCAAGAGCAAGAAAATGATTTTGAAGTGAAATGCAAAGCCAAAAACTAGGGGTATACCACTTCAATCCTCGAGTTACTGGCTAGCGTCACTGCATTTTCTTATCAGCAGTAGACAGCACAGAAAAATGAGATAGGCTTGAACTTGAACATGAGCATGAGTTCAAGTTAAATTTTTATATTTATTTATTTATTTATTTATTTATTGTGTGTGTGTGTGTATGTATGTACACACACACACAATACCTGCATACATATATTTATATATACATGCATAGATTTTTACATAAAGATGCATTTTTTTAAAATATATATATCAGTTTTTCATGTGTAAAATAGGGAAAGTACTATAGAGTATTTTCTATCTTTTAAGTCTTTTATATCTATTTCAGAGATTAATACATTAAATAATATAATAATAGGGGACATAAGGGTTTCTAAGAGAGAATGTCATGAGAGAAATTCTGATTATGTTTTTTTCTTCCAGAGATGGTAGTGGGTGTTGATGCCCAGTCCCTGAGATATCAGAGTGAATAGAGCTATTGAAACAAGACAAATAAACGGGAAAGGAGTGACTCATCACTTTGACTAATTGCCGTAACACAGCACAGTAGTGTCTTGTGTCCACAAAGCTCTATGAAGGTATCCTTCTTCATAAATACATCCTTAAACATATAATAAAATGTTAAGTCAAAGTCTTTGTCAATATGGAAGTATATAAGAATAAAGTGTAACTTGCTTTCCTAAAGTCGTAGTTAATAATAAATTAATGTATACCTATAAAAGACTAGTAATTCAATTAAAAGACTAATGGAGCAGTAACTGCAGATTTTTCTGTGTACTTATTTGGGTAAAGAACTTCAGACAATTATGAAATATGGCAGGTATTGAATCCTTTCAATATGTGGGACATTTTCCCATATTTATTCTGAATAAGGGACATCCACTGACTTTAGAGGGTCCATGGGATTATATGTATTATGTGTCCATGCATGTCAAAGTGATTATGATGAATGTTTATCTTTGCAGAAAGTAATTACTAAGTAATTAAGAGTAAATTATGAGTCACATTAAACTTAACCTTAGTATGTACTTCAATATTTTATTGACATTCCAGCTCTCTATCAGTCAGGAGAAAGCTGATGCAAGTTTAGGTCCTCATTCATCTTTAAATGTTGCTTTTTATTTTTAGCAGACATTATGTCTTTTTCTCTGTTGTAATACCAACTAGCATACCTGTTCGCTACAAACTCATAAAATATTTACATGACTGGCAAGAGAAGAAATGAGCAAGTCTCTTATAAAAACTACCACGATGTTAGGAGAAAAATAGGAAACTGCAAACATTACTGAAACAGACAGACCATCTGGGACTTTAATTGTCTAACTGACTTTATAACTTTTTTTTTCCCCCCATGTAGGCTTTTCAAAGGAACTTTCTTCTTTTTTTTCCTATATATATATGAGCCTTTTCCTGGTGCAGCTAAATAATTTAGGCACACATAATGGTGATAGCTCTGTTGGAGGCTTCATGGTGTTTCATAAAGCCTCTGTTCCACAGGAACTTATGACTTTCTCAGGTGCCACAGAGAACTGTTAAAAATAGAGGAAGAAAGAAAGAGCAGAAAGGAGAAGAAAGAAGAATAAATAAATTCAACATTATATGTAAGAGAAAAGAGATTTAAAAATATGTTGAAGCTGCAGGAAACCAAAATGATTAATGAAGAGCTTACTGTTGAATTTACTTTAGTGTTGATAAGATCATATTGTGTTAACAGCAATGTGGTGGTGCACTTAGAACTGTAAATAGTCATAAATTTATTACTTTTGATTTAAGTAAATAGAAAAGTAAATGCAGGATATAAACAGGGAGCTGCAGCTTTCAGGGCCAGAAAAAGCTATATCATTACTCATGGTTACAATGGTAATATGTAAAGAACTAACCACAGATATGGTCCACTGTGCTAGGCACTGTAAAAAAAAAAAAAAAAAAAAGAAGGCAGAGTTCCCCTACTCTATAGGGTAGATTTACTTTATAGTATATCTATGTATAAATCTTATAGAGTTTATAGTACAAACTGAAAAACAGACACAGGTAGAAGAAGTAAAGCATATAAAAATAAATAAATGTGACATCAGCAAATATTTTTTCATTCCGTGATCATATGTTTATTTCCTGGATTTAATTAGGCAGAGGTAAATTAACTGGAAAAAATGAATGTCAAAGGATATTGAAAAACAAGAAGATGGAGGTGAAATGGCAGGAAGAAGGGGATGGCGGAAGAGACAAACACTTTTGATAGAGCAGAAATGAAGACACTGTAGGACAGGTAGAAGTGAGGAATTTAAACGGCAAGAAAAGGGTGGTGACATCCCAGTAAAGCTGCAATGCTATGACATTCTCTGAACGGACAAAGATCCTGCTTTGTTCAATTCCCTGGCTGTGTCTGGTAACTAGGATGGATGCAGTTAATCCCATTATAAGTGGAGAGGGATACAGCTTCAAACATGAAACGTGGGTATCTGTAATTCAAGGTATTTGTATAAACTCCCAATGTAGTCAGTGGTGATTTGGTCAGTGCTGCCAATGAATTCTGTACAGCTACCGTGTTTAGTAGCTGTGACTGTCTGCTCTGGGATGAGATCAGCAGTTCTCTAAACTAGACCAACTGTATTAGCTAGAGCTCTATTGATTATAGTGGACACTTAAACCTATAGCTTAGATGTAGACAGATACACTATAAACACTAAAATTTAGGTGAACTATATTCTGACCTTGGTGACACTCCATACGGGTTTTGGTAATCCAGCCTACGAGACAAGCAAATGGACCCCAGGCAAGAGCATACTAATACAGTCTGTTTTCTATAAGAATCCAGATAAAACAACATTGAAATTTAAAAATAATTTTAAATAATAGATGCTTTGAAAGGAAAGTGGTAGAAAGCAACAACTATTTTCAGTCTGCATCTTTTAGGCATAATTTGGTTCACATATGTAACATATTTCTGTAAATGTATTCCAAATGCTTTTGGTTTTCTATCATTCTGAATCATTTAAGTTTATGTGAAGAAACAGATTAAAAGCTCACAAAGTACAAATTATTAGATAACAATTTTCTCTGCAGTGCCATAGCTGTATGTTCCCTAAGGTAACTCGCTTAACATTTTTTCCAGTATCCATAATTCATTATATTTCCCATCATTATCATTCCTTGTGGACTTTCAATTTTCTTTTGTGAAACAGCCACAGTGAGAGACAAATAAAATGTTTCTTGGTTGAGCTCCTTAACTGCCTTCTACTGTACCCAGTCACCTCTTCCAGTGCTATTATAGTCGAATACTTCCTTTGAAAAATTAGCAAGATATAAAGATATATCTTCAAAATGCATGTTTGGTAAAGAGGGATACTTATTCAGTTTAGAGAACTGAAATATTCCTGACTATTTGTCTATATATACTGTAGTATCTTCTCCAGATTCACACACCAAGGTAGCCTGGGGCCAAGTAATTTTCTATCTATTCATCCCCAGTACCCCAAAGAGAACAAAATTGCTGATATTGTTTATAAAGCATCCAACATTTGGAAGGTGCTTGATGAACAACCTGAAGATAATTTCAGATTTCTGTCCTGAAAAGCTCCTATTTCAGATAGATTAACCTTGCCCTTTGAATGGTGACTAAAACAGCTGGTAAATTTTAAAGCAGGTAAGTATACATTTTACAAAGTGTGAGTTATGACATCCTTTAAAGTATACTTGTGAATATTTTGAAATTCTTCTACTTTCAATGTATCCACACAGTCCCTTGTGATGATTCTACTCTTCTTTTGGTATAAAGTAAATATGGCCTTGCATTTAACATTAACTTGC
The DNA here is from genome assembly GCF_036417845.1 of Apteryx mantelli. Lineage (NCBI taxonomy): Eukaryota > Metazoa > Chordata > Aves > Apterygiformes > Apterygidae > Apteryx > Apteryx mantelli. The sequence continues at coordinate 44,727,875 of NC_089978.1, forward strand.
ATTAAACATTACTTAAAATTATCCCCAAATAAAATTATCACAGACTGCATGTAGAGCTTTTTCATAAGTTACTGACCCACAGCTGTACAGTAATTTTGAAATTATGCAAATCCCCATGGTTTGATTAATTACTGGCCCTAGAACGGCATATCCGTATGTTGTACATGGCTATCTCACCTCTATTCCCATCTGTTTCTTTACATGCTCTGCCCTACATATTTTGCTTTTTACACCTGCCTTTGCAATTGCCCCTGACTCTTTTTTTTTGGGGGGGGGGGGGGAAGGAACATTGCAGCCAATTATTTTGCTTCTGAAGTTATGTATCTACACTAACTTAAATAACAGCAACACATCACACTACTCACATATTATTTGTAATTTTCCAAAATGGTTTGGAGAGGAAAAACAAGTCAGAGGAAAGACACATGCGAAGAAATGGAGTCAAAGATAACATGGGGGAACAAAAGATGTGGAATAAAATAGGAGAGTAAGAGACATAGATTTGACTGGAAAGATTTAGGTATGATTAGTTCATGAAGAGAACATATTTTAATGTAAAGTCTAAAACTGATATCATTTAAGTGGGCAATATTGGATTTTATGCTGACATAAAGACAGGATGTTGCAGGGGATATAAGATAAAAAGTGTTTTAAGAGGAGTATTCTTAGCATTATTCTAAAATACCCTTTTTTCTCCTGCTTGCTCCCTTGCCGGACCAGCTTGAATCCCACCATGGCTGTGAAGACTGGTCTTCCTAGAATCATCCAGGACTTATTCTAAAAATTTCACCTTTCTTTTCATCTCTTCTTAATTTTTTTTTTCCTTTCACAAAAGAAGTTAAGATTTTCTGGAACAGAGAGAGATAGCAAAAGTCTGATGTGCACATTTATCCTACAGTTCCTAGATGAATGCTTTTTACTATCAATCTTTCCTGCAGAGCAAGTGTCTATTTTATTTTCAGTTCAAACCAAGTGACAGTTCTGGAGGAGAAGGTTGAGAGATAGGAACCATGAGTAAAGTCCAAAGCCTCAGGATGGGTATGATTTAAGATATCTCTGACCTCTGCATTTCCCTTTTGATGAGCTCTAGATAGCATCTAGATATAGATAGCATCTAGATAGCTTTTGTTCACAGCTCCCATTCCTTGAGCCTACTCTCGTTGTGTCCCGTAAATAGAACCAAGACACTGACCATAGCGCTCCATTCTAGGAAGTAGACCCTTAGAGGTAGGGCATTTTCACATTTAAGATTTTGGTACCTAGACCATTTTTGCAGATTTCTTTTTCTTTCTCTCTGTCCTTGGGTTTCCCTACAAATAAAATGAGATAAAAGCATTTTCATAAATGAAAGAATAAGATGTTAAAGACCGAGGTATTTGGGATCATTGTAATAGACAATGCATTATCACCTCTTAAAATGTAACAGATGTTTAAAATTTTATGTCTGACCCCTAAGTACAGGTCCAAGTCCTGGACTTGGGCTGGTAAGACTATTGCCCTTGTTGTGTCTGCAGTCAGTCAGTTTTTGGCCAGGAGCTGACAGTAACCAAATTAAGAAGATGCATCTGTACTGTCAAATAACTTGGTCCTCAGTTCACCCCCAGGTCCTGAGCACCCATATTTCATATATATTTGTTCTTTACTAGGTTCTACTGGGCCTAGTCAAACAAAACTGAAAGAAACACCTGGGTGCAGTGTTCACTTCAGGGACAACTCCTCTTTGGCAAAATGGATAAGAGTGCAGCATGGTTGATTCCTTCCATCCTGCAATATCCTCTAAATGCATTTTAGTAGATTTTTCAAGCTCAGTCATGCCTACACACCTTCATGCACCTAAACCTTGATATAAAAACACCATTCTAGTTGTATGTGGCACAGGCCTCCCATTATCTCATTAACACCAAACAAGTGCATGCACAAACAGTAGTTACATTCTTGACCCACAGGGCTCGTTTTCCCGCGTGGGAGGCATCCTTGAGCTGTGAGGCACTCTTTGTCACTAGACCTGGAGGGACTAGGGAGTATTTCCTGGACAGACACACTTAGCAGAAAGAGAGAAGGAAGCCTTCCCTCCCTCCCTTCACAATCACCACTTCTAAGGTGAGACCAATGCCTAGAGCAAAATAATTTATTTTAAACCACCGTGGAGTGGAGCAATGGAGGAGCAATCACTTAGGCAGATGCTGTCTGCAGTGACAGGCAAGGGTTAATAGCATCACGTCCCAGCTGAGATCAGACTGTCTTCTCCTCTCTGCCATTACTGGTAGGTGGCAGGCAGCAGAACCAACTCCTAAATGAAGCAGTTTCCTAACTGTGCAAACTCAAAGAAATGAGCAATGTTGGTTAACACTGGCTGCCGCAGTCTATCTAGAATACAGGCTATGATAACATATCTGACCAATGTTAGAAATCTGTAGACTTCTTCAGTAGACTGAAGCTACTCCTTTCTCATCCTGATAAACCAAGGGAATTCTGATTAAATGTTTCAGAAAACTGGAAAATAGAATTTCCTAAAAAGGGGAGGATTGAAGAAAGCAGTTGTGAAGATATTATCTTACCTTTTGGTAGGGAAATGGGATATGCAGGTTTAATCTGAATATAAAAATATACTAAGTATAGCAAAAATTATTCATTTTTGGCTGTAGTGTATGAGCTAATTATGTGGAGACAGACATAATTTCCAATAAAATAAAACAGATGAGATACTGCACTATGAGAAAACATACACAGATCCAAATTAAAATATTGCTAATTATTTTAAAAATCACAGAAAAAATCCTATTTAGTTTATTTCAATTGTGTAACACTGTAGTCTTTTTAGTGATGTAATAGAAAAAAAAGAAAGACTTATGACCTATTTGACTGTCTTAAAATATCTGTTAGGAAACTTTGCAATAATAAAATAAAAGCAAATAAATACAATACTGAGGATCTTATAGTAAACACATTATGTGCTCAGGCTATTCCTGCATACACACACACCTGCACAAACCCCTATTTTTCAGATGGACAGACCTCTAAAAAAGACAAAATTATTTCAGTGACTGGTATTGAGGACACAATAGATGAAGAAGCACACATCTTTTCAAATAAAAACTAAGAATTTTTCTTCATATTCTGGAAACATTTCAGCTTTTTTTTTCTTTCTTTTTTTAAACTTAAATTCTACTTATGACCCAAGTGGGTATTGCCTTACTTTTTGCTATCTACTGCTTAGTATTAGTATTATCTACTGCTTTGTATTAGTGTGGATGAGATTAGCTCTGTGCATTGTACATACTTGCATGGGTGCTATAAGCCCTAATTAACCAAGGTTTATGAAGTAATGAGAGATTTACAGAGGAAAGCAACTTTAGAAATGAAAGTACTATAGATGATGGGAATAGCTTTATATGAATGTCTCACTGCTACTGACAATTTATGTGTGTGCATGCGTGTATGGAGGTGCTGTATGTGTCTCTCGCATCCACGGATTCTGATGAACCAATAAAGTACTAGACATACTGCAAGATTGTTTGTAACTCAATAGTTTAAATCAAGAGTAAAATTTAGAGCTGGTCTTTTGCAAAGATGTTGATATTAAATATTTTTATTAAATATTTTGAAAAATTTTGAAAAAATTTTGAACAACCTGATGTAATGTACATGCAGTTAGATAAACCTCATGAAGAGTGTCTGAAACCATGAGAGAAATATATTCATTTCAGTTATGTATAAATACAGGAATGTTGGCAGACACAAAGTGAAAATTGCTTCAGAATCAGATACAAATATCTAAAGAAAAAATCTTTGCATATAATTTAGATATTTCCACAGGAAAGGTATTTTTTGTCATAGCTAGAATGACCCCAATTTTAAACCTATGGAGAAGGGTAGGAGTTTTACGTTTATCACTACAAGATTTCCACATTTTTTCCTGTAATGTTTTCTGCTGATTTTGCTATTACTGAAGCTGTTGCTAACATGTACTCTGACTATTTTGTTCAAGATTAGAGATGCTGCTATGAATAGTTGCAAAATGATGACCTTGATCTAGTGAGCTGCAACATTACATTTCGAACCGAAAAGATGGCTACTCAAGTGGAACAAACGTGACCTAATGGGGTTATTGAAGCGGATATCATGGAGAATTTCTTGGTAAAAGAAAGACCTATACAGAAAAGAGTTCACTGCTGTTCTCTTTAGCTAGACTGTAAGAAATTCCTTTAAGCACTTCAAAAACATATAACTTGTATATAATCATTCTTTCATTTGGGGGGGGGGGTGAAAGTATATATATTAAAATGCTATAACGATACACTGATTTGCCAGCAAGTGACATGAGCCATATCAGAAGAACTCTGGGAATATTCAGTTATCGGATATGATCAGAATTCTCTAAAACTAACAAAAGTTTTTTCCACTAATTTTTATATTTTAAAAAGCATCAGAAGTGGCAGCTTTTAGTGATTTTAGGCAATGCCTTAGTTCTTCTTCTTCTTCTTCTTCTTTTTTTTTTTTTTTTGGCTTTTTTTTAACCAAATGGAGATTTGGACCACATAGTATATACCTACAGTATAGAACAGTGTAGTATAGTATATAACATAAAACATCTATGTTTTGTTTTAGAATTTAATCTAGTCTAGAACTTGCAAAGTTCCCTTTTATGATTTATGTCATACACTATGCTAGCCTATCTTTGCTCATCAACAAAATACATGTCTTCACATTTTTCAAAGAAGTTCTGTTCTCCATATAACTTGTGTAAATAAGGTCTTAATAATAAAAAGTTCTACATGTGGATAGCAGAAGACAGAAGACAGATTCATCCCACTAATATCCTGCATTTAACCAAGGTTTCCCCAGGCTCCTTTAATAGTAAGAAGATAGGCACAGCCAAAGGAATTAAGTCAGTTCTACATGTGCAATACGTGGTTACCCACTGCAGTACTGACTGTGGGTGTGCTCCTTTGGGGACACCTGCACATCCTTCCTTTGGCAAAGAGCCTGGAGAGCAATATCTGCTCTGAAAGGGAAGTGAGGGTAAATTGTGTCCGTGTGTGTACGTGTTTGCAAAATACACAAAACTGGCTTGCACTTGTTCAAGACTTATTCTGCTAAAGAGGAATAATATCATCAGCCCTTCCGTGGTCATGCTAAAGATGAAGAGATTGATCAGCTGGATTAAATAGCAACTAGGGAATTGCAAAGAAACTTCTGAAACAAAGAAGGAGTCAGCCTGAAAAGAAGTGTACAAGAAGCATGAAACTCTGTACTGGCAGAAACACTTTGTGGTGGAAACAGCAGCAGTAAAAACCTGGTTTCACACTGCTGGCAATTGCCCCACAGCGTCCCAAGCCCTGTCCAGGGTAGGGTGAGTGGCTGCCCCAAGGAGCGGTGCATTTATTTGTATGGGCGTGTGCATGTGTATGTGTATGCAATTGCTACTAGAGATTTGGGGGTTTAGCTGTAGAAGGATGTTTAGAAATTTGAAGGAGTTTATTAAAATTTTGTCAGTGTCAAGTGTTACAGTTTATCTGTTGAATGACTGTTATTGATCTTGAACTCATAGTTTACTGATTGTGGCTTAATTATGTGTCATTAATAAATCAATAAACTGCTTTGATTATGATTTGGATTAAACTACATGAACTAAGCACTTTTTCCTTGCAACAGTTTCAAATTCCAATTACACCCTGGCCACCTTTTATTAATTATCATTATATACGTACAGCTGTTCACCCAAACGGCTTAGCTGTTCGCTCAGTTCCTGGGAGATTCTGTTTTGCATCAACTATTTCTCTGCTTCCTAGCCTGCTCTAAACGGGGCTACCCCTAACTGCATGGATGAGAGCCAGCTGGTGCCCTGTGTCCGCTGGGCCGTATAAAATACCCCTTGTAGTCCAAAGAAATAATTCTATTTATTTGTTTGTTTTTCCAGCTCAGAGTGTTTGAAAATAATGGGAGAACTGTGCTGAAGCTTACCTCAATGTTATTATGCCTGAAACTAAGGTCCCTTGTAGCCTTTCCCAGAATTTGGCATGAAGATATGAGCTGGCTGAAGATGCAAAATAGAGCTGAAGGACTGCTTAGGGAAAGAAATGCCAATTTTTTTGCAGTCTTATCCACACTGGCTATTGAGGGAGGTCTCAGGAGTGAACTGTCCCCAGAACAACATCCAGGATTTGTTCTAGAGAGAACTCTCTGGTTAACTCCAAAAGCGACCCCAAGAGTAACTAACGTTAATGAAACAAAAATTGGTTAGTGTACGGAACAGCTAAGGCTTCTGACAATGTAGAGGTCCTCTAAATGACCCAGCTGTCATGCATGTGCTGCCCTTTCTAGATTCTATATGAAGTTCCCTTTTTTTCTTCATACTTTATTACATGACAAAACATAGGGGTCTTCTAGGGCCTTCTTGGGAGAAGAATCTCACAAATATTCCCAGTGAGGCAGCAGTGTCTTGTTACGTCTGTTTGACACCATCAATAGTAGAGAGGTGTTAACAACCAGGGCAATAGCCTGGCAATGTGGGAGCTCATGGGATGATGACATCTATCTTATCTATAATAACTTTTGCTCTTCATTTATATTTGAAGTTGTGCAGACTTCAGATTAGATCACTTCAGGTCGTTATCTCTATTTCAAACTGTAACTGAATTAGCAATTTCAGAAGTTAACTACACTGAAAAAATGCCAGAAATTAAGTGATGTAAAATAAGTACTGAAAAGCTACCAGATGGTGCTACAATCTGGACTTTTTCTATTCAGAAATCCACATTTAAATCAAAGTACTGTAACTGCTAAATGGTCTATGAGGCTGACTGTTCTAGAACACATTAAAATTCAAAGTGAAAAGAAGCAAATAGTGATGTTAATACGTATAGGAACTGGTTGAAAAGGGAATTTTAGAGTGATTTATACATTTAATTAACTCATCAGTCATTAGCCAGCATATTTCATATTCCTCTGGTGAAGTAATTAAACAAGCTCCACCTCATTCTACAATTATGCCATCATATTACTTAATTAATTATGATTCCTCTCCCCAGAATGTCATGTTGCCAGCTAAATAAAACATGTATATGTGTTTTAGAACCTGAAAGAGTTTATTTCAGTCAAGTAATTGGATGAATCAAACTAAATATCATAGTCCTATTGCATATACCTGTTTATGAAGCATATATCCAATAATATACTCTCAGAATATTCAAATGGCTGAAAATACAAATTTCTGCAATAGATAAATTAAGGTTCCTAAAATCTGTTGCCTTGCTTTCTGTGTTAAAAAGCATTGGATATTTTTACAAACAGCTAATTTCCATCCGTTCCATTTAAATTATTCAAAACAAAAAGTGAGTTTTGCCACATATTTGAAATACAGACACCAAAGAATTCACTTATCATCCTGCAGAGACTGCTTTTGAATTTGGCATTCTAGCTTCCACAAGAAAACCCACCATCATGACAATGTCATTACTATGCTAGACTGATGAATCTGAAGGGAGATACTTTGTGCTTGTGTGTTTCTGTTTCTGTAGTCCATTATTCTTTTCTTCCTGTATCTTGCAAAAAGGGTAAAAAGGGAAAGCAGAGATGATCACACTGTTAGCCTAAAACAGAGTGCTATTTTTTTATCAATGCATTTTACAATTAGGGTAAATTATGCTATATTTTTTCCTATTGCTAACTGGAGAGTGACTGGGAAAACACTGCATTCAGTAGGAGGTTTTTTAATCAAAATATTAGTATTCAAGTTAAGAAAAACATCCACAGTGAACAATGAAAGAGAATGGTCATGTAAATACACTTCACTCATTGTGTGTTTGTATGAAAATGAGAGAAAAAAAGGCGATGCTAATAATGAACAGAACACAAAATCAAGTAAAAAAAAAAACTCCTGAGAAATAACTACTAAGGTAAAATATGCAGTCACAGCAGAAACTGATTTTATTTTGGAGAGTATCATATTTCATAATGAATGGAGATTTATCTTCAGTACTGGAAAAACTCTGTAGCACAAATTGAAATAGGACCTAAGAAGTGAAATATTGCAAGTGAAGAAAGCTCTTCTGAAACAAATACTAGACAAAAAATGCACAAAATGCACACTGTAGCAAGAAATTTTGATTCTGGGGGGTCTCAGGTATATGTTTTTAATAATACAATTATATATAATACTAGCTGCTATCCCAAAGCTTCATTTTCACTACAAAATAAATATGGCTACCCAAAAAAACCATAATGCATATTTAAAAAACTATTTATATGCTGTAAACATACTTCTGTCGGTTTCCTATATTCGTATGTTAGACACTTAAAGAGTAATCTGATTCTTTAAGTGCTCCGCACAAAAGTCCTATTGAATTTGCATGCAAGTACCAAAGAACAAAATGTGATTTCTTGTTGATTACACCTTATTCTGCATTAGTTATACATTATCAGTGAAGACAGTGCTATGATGAGATAAATGGTTCCTATACTATGCTATGAGCGTATGCTGCAATTTAGGCTAAGCAACAAGAACCTTCAGCATGTGCATCTCCCTAAGAGCTAAGAGTTGATTTTACTTATTTTTTTTCAATGTAAATTCATATGTTCATTCCAAAGAAATGTGAGAGTAATTGTCCATGAGTAAGTTTAGAATGCTTGAGACTGAGCAAAGATACTAAAAAAACCTCAGATGCATCCTTCCATTTTCTATTTCTTCAGGAGAAAAATAAATAAATAAATAAAATAAAATTGGTTGTGGTAAATAAATTTCCAAGAAAGAAAAACAAATGTCTCTGAAAAGAAAAGAAAAAACGAAAAACAAAACAACAAAAAATGACCTGCTATTTTGGCATGTTAATTAATATTTCAGATTTACTCTCTGTGTTGGGGAATTGACATCTGTCAATTTACAGACAGAAATATTAACCTCAGGCTTAGCGCTCCCATGTCCACTTCCATGATAATGAAAGTTATAGTTAAGAAAGATAAGATTCTTACTGTTTCAGTCTATGCTTTTCAAGAGGCTAAAGTGGCTGCTACAGGATTCATATTTATGGCTGAAAGACCATTTTAATGGTGGTAATGCAGTGAAAGACAACAGTAAAGCAGTCTGTAGATTAACCTTCAAAACCCTTCCTGGAACTGGAATTTTAGGTAGTTTTGCAATTTGCATATTGCAGGGAATCCATACAGAGGAGTGGTAAACATGGTTGTGTCCTCCAGCTTTTTGTAGTTGAGGCTATAAATTTCCATAGAGCTTTTAATAGAATTAAGAAAACACAATTCTCCTTAGATCTTCTAAGAGGCTATCATGAAAGCTTGCTTGTTTTAATAGAAAGAGAATCTGTCTTTCAAGTATTGGATCAATAAAAAATACTTTTCTATTAATGTATTGTGAATTAATATTACTAATCAATTTCCAGCCTCACTGATCTTAAATACTATTTTATCTACTTTCTTAACATGCTGGAAACTAGAAGGAAAATTTTCCAGAAGTATAGACTCTAGTGGATGACCATATCATATTTTTTATCAGAGCTACTATTCTTTTTTGAATAGCCACTCAGCCTCACCAAAACCACAAACAAAAGTAAATTTCTTGGGAAGTAAAAAAGCTAAACGAATCTTGACTTGCCAAAGCAACTAACACAAGGTCTGCAAACACATCTCTGTAAAAACATTCCCTACAGAAAAATAACGCCAAAAGTAGTTCGCCTGTAATCAGGCGACCAAGGACCTCAGTTTAAAACGAGAAAATAACAGGTTGGAGATTGCTAAAACTCTATGCTTTCTAATTGACTGATGTTAGAAAACCTTTTTCTTTGATGTTAAAAGAGCAGACTGAGGAACTCTCAGTTGTCCACTGGTATTTTTGAGAAATCATTAGATTCCAGACAGTTAATGGAAAACATATTACTTTATCTTTAAAAAGAGGAAAAAAAGAATTGCAGGATTAATTTCAATTTCTTGAGAGGTATAGAAAAAATATTTATTCACATTATTTATAATCACAAGGAAAATAAGAAAATAAAAAGAGTCAAAGGATTTGTTAAAATATATATATATATAATATATTGTTCTAGGACATACTATGAGAACTATGAATGAAACAAAAGTAGTAGATGTCATTAACTTTACTTTAGTTAGATTTTGCTCTCTATTTTAATATTGTTGGAACAATATTGGGAACAATTACTGCTAGCACGAACTACTGAACAGGGTCAAATGCAAAGAACTATAATTTGACAAAAATAACCACCTATAAAAATACAGGATCTAGAACAAATGGCTAGCTGTTCTGCAGCAAAGGATCTGATCACAAGTCAGACAGGATATGTTAGCATTATTTTGTGATGAAAAGGAAATACCCTACTACAGTAAGGAAACAAGTGTGTTCATGTAATCCTTTAGGTTAGATCAGCACTGCAGAAGACTCACATGGAGTTCTGCAGCTTGTTTGGGGCATTGGGTAAGAAAGGCATGACTCAACTGGAAGAAGACAAAATAATTAGTATGTATGAAATACAAGGGAAGATTTAATGAATTTAGTGATTTATCCTGATATAAAGATGATTGAAAGGAAAGTGGATAAAAGCTTGATGGAAAGATGTGCATTAAAAGATATCTCCACCACAGCAAGAAAGAGTCAGCTCAGCTATTTTAAAATAAACTTCTGTCAGTAAGAAAAGTTAAGCTTTGGACTAGCTTCCCTGGAGATATCACTGGAAATCTTTTAAGACTGGTTAGGCAGCCATCTGCTTGGAATGTCATATTTCAGTTTGCCTTCTCATCCTCTTGAGGTCCTTTAAGGCTGTGACTACATGACTTTAATTTAATGCAGCAAATGTCCTCATGGAAAATGTATAGGTGAAACCAAACCAGCATTCAAGGCAGAAGAAACACCTACAGAGGATTAGTAAAGAAAGATATATTAAATTATCAATAAAAAGAGCAGGTTTGCAAAAGAGATGCTCAATTTCTCACTTCTCAGTTCTGATCTTCAAGGAAGAACGTAATAAGTATATACATAATAACTGCCTGTTTAAGTTTCTGATTCATGGGGACAGTTAACTTACCCTTTCCCTGCAACCATATTCTATTCTACTATAGCTGAATGCCTTTCTAAAAATGTTTAATGGATTAACGTAATTAAGCTGCGTCACCAGAAAGTTTTCCCAACCTCAGTTTCATGTTTGCTGTGCCTAAGGACAGCCTTGTAGCCTTGCCCATTTTTGCTCAGGCAGTCAGTCAATCAGTCAGTCAGTCGAATAAAAAAAACAAAAACAAAAAAGTGGTGTCCTTGCCTTTAAAGCTTACTTCAAAAGCTAATAATTTAAAACAGTCTAGTGCTTTAAATTTAAGGTTTTCAGAATCCTTTAAACTAGAGAAGCATGACTAAGTGAGGTTACTGTACTACTGCTAAAGCTTTCTGATAAACAGAGTGCATAGCCTGAATTCATTTGCATGCTGAATTATGGAACTGTTGAAATATAATAGATGGAGTGGAGTATTTTGCCATGCTACAGCCTCAAACTTTTAAGAGATCACCTCAGAAATTCTTATTATTCATGTATAAAAATGTATTTATATGTGTGTGCATATACACATATACATATGCATACATACACACATATATAAAAAGCATGCATATTTGCACAAACCTTTTATAAAAATACACCAAGGAGAAATGTTCTGTAATTGAATTTTGAAACACATAGAACTTTTTGGTTAAGAAAATATGACTTCTTAAGTAGCTTTTGTTGTTTGTGTATAAATATATAATATTTATATATAAATATTAGGACTACAAGGACTCACTGTCATAAAATAAAATCCAGTTACTGTGTATTGCATATTTTGAATGGAAATGTGTGTAAGATGAAGATGAGATGTTTTCTCAAGATACTTATGAATATCAGATAAATAGATAATGAACACTGTCATATGTTTTATGTATGTGAAGACAAAGTGGTTCGTAGCAATTTCCATAACTTGTAAAATGCTATGAAACAATCTTGAAGGATTTTACACTTGTTTTTTTAGGAATTGTCACTAAATAGAATGTGAAGGAGAGAGATTTTCAGGTTATAGACATCTCAGACACACTTCTTAAAGAACAAGAAGAATGAATTGGGAGGAAGAACCTTATCCTTTACACCTTTATTTACAGTATTTCCAATAAACGTCTAAAGAACTAAAAACATCAGTAAGCTGGCCAATATTTATTTCAGCATTTAAAAAGTATGCTCCTACGAGAATGAAAAATCTAAACTTAAATAAGGTTTAAGTGAAAAGTGTTCATTGATGAAAGTCTCACTATAGAAACCAAATTCCTTCCCCCTGCCAAAAATAAAAATAAAAAAATCCACATACAGCAAAACAGGGACATTTCCTTAAAAGTCCACCAGCTCAAAACAGTAATTTTATGTAGTCATGTCAGATGACACTCCTGTGAAATTATTGTAGATGGGTAATAAACTACACTTGTAAAGAAAAAAGGATTATTAGAAATGATTGAAAACTACTACAGAAAAAGCAGAATATGTAACATGAGAGTTTAAGCAACAGTGACTGGAGACATCAGTTTCATATTTCAAAAGCTTCAATTTTTAACACTGCTGGGTGATACCAAAGATCTTTCTACTTATCTTATACAAATAATTACGAAAAGACTTTTAATATTGCTTGATATATAGACTGATAATGCACCTTATCTAATTACAATCAGAGAGTAATTTTAGTGATAGTTTTTATATTTAATCACAAGATTAAAGAAAAAGACACATTTAATACCAGTGTTTCAGTAAATTAGTTTTTCCCTCTCCCTATTAATGTCACATTTTTCTGGCAGATCTTCTTGATCAAGCAATTTTTCAGTTCATCTTTCCTTGTATTCACTTAAAGACTGATCCAGTAAAGACTGAGCTAATCCAGGACTTTGAATCCAAAAGTAATATATACCAGTGCTTTTGGATCATGGTTACTCTGACATTATCACTTTTATTTTCTTTTTCTGCAGATTCTTGTAGTCCCTAAATATCCCAGCTGCTAGGTAGTGAGACGAGTTACAGCACCTGATGAGAAATCAGTCAGTATTCTGCCGTCAGTATAACACCATTCAATAATTTATAGCAATCTCCTCTTTCTGTGCAAGTATATATTCCCCATCAAAATACTCCATTGTACTATCTCATATAATATATCATATAAATCGTGTCTTATTACATAGCTTTTGTTCTGCATTTGGGATTCCAAGACCTCTGTAAGAAGTCAGTGTTTTTCCATTCTAACAAATTAACTTATGTCATGTCTTGCATATACTCATTTATTTCAGCCTGACATCCTCCTTTTTATATGTACCTAGATGGCTTTTGAATGCTACTAGATGATTAAATCCTGCTAATCTGAATTACACAAATCAGTCTGACTATATGAATGGGTAAGGGGAATGGAATTTTGTCATAAGCATATACATCTAAACATACCTACTTTTTCTGACTCTATTAATGCAACTATATAGAGATAAGCTGTTTCTTGCTCCCTTACATGTGTCTTTCAAAGTAATAATAATAATGATAAAAGACTGTGTGTAGAAATATAGTTTTAAATGAAGTTTTGTGCACTTAGGAAGTTAAAATTACAGAATGATCTAGCTTTGCTCCTTTTAGTTCTATCCAGATAGTACTATGCTGTACTGACATTTCACATGTGTGGCATAGTTCCAGTCACTGTCTGCTGCTTAAATATCTCTCCTTTTTATGAAAAGGAAAATAATTACAGAAGAGCTTTCAAAACAAACTTGGCTTAGCATGCTAGACTACCTTTTATGTGATGGGCCACACAACCTTAAAATACTTTCATAATACCACAACCTACCCACTGTTTCATATACTAGCAACTAAATTACTAATTTGCTTAGCTTATCTAATTCTTACATGAAACAGTTTCATATCTGGAAAAAAAAAAAAAAAAGACCTGCTGGCATTAAAAATACATCATTGTCAATCAAAAATCATCCTAGGCAACATTTTAATGGAGAAAGTTGAAAAAAAAATAATTTTATCAGTTCTTTCCTCAACATTTTTCTAGTCTTTCAACATTTCTTTTCCACAGGAGCCACAGCTATTTAGCAAAACAACTGCAATAATTACACTAGAAACAGAGCTGTGAGGCACTTCTCAGGAACAGATCATGAAATGAGGTCAGCTAACCTTTGCAGTGATATGCTGTGAAAGTGAGAGCTGAAGCTGCAGCCAAAACACACAGAGATAATACTTGTCAGGAACAATAAGCAAACTGCTAACATTAAATAGTCCTCTCCTGGGACACGTACAAATGAAGGACAACACAATATATCCAAGATACGTATCCGATTAAGAAACAGAGCTGAACTACAGGCAGCACACAAGCAGAAATCTCTTCGTAGGAAAAAAATCACACTCAATTTTAGTTTTGAGGTCTTGTAACTTATTTTCTAATGCATTTAATGAGCTTTTCCATTCTACTCTAAACTATTCCAGAACTTGCTTACTAAGAAGAAAAAAATGCCAAAGTTTTCCTTAGGCTTTTCTGGAGCACGGCTGCCTTGGAGCTCTGAAATGTATTGTGATTATAGAAGAGAGAACATGTTTCAGATTATGTAACACTTCAAAACTAGTATAGCATATACTAAGAAGCATATACAAAAAAAAAAAAAAAAAAAAAGCCTAGAAAGCCAATTCATAAAAGACTTTTTTTTGGGGGGGGGAGGGGGAAGGGTGGAATGTCTAAACTTAATAACAAAATAAAAACTTCCAACTACATTTTCTATTACTCTCGCAATGTGGAAAAAAAGCTGAAGCACCTTTCTCCATTCATTATCCATTCATTATGGTGCTCTGGGTGAGGCACAACACAGCTGGTATGTATGCTTTCCAATGTGTGTAATGGGGAGGAACCTTTAAAAGTATAAGTAGATGGCTTATATGTATCGTACAGTTTACAACACAACCAAGAACACAGTGGTTCTCCAAAGCCTCACACTCCTCTTACAGCAATCACTGAAGGTTTAGGAACGACCCCTGAACTGCAGTGAGAGCTATGTTTCTATTGCCCAAGAACAAAACAAAGCAAATAAAGGAGAGATCTTGTAGTAGATGTTGGGACACTGCTCATCTTGATTCTGTAATAAAATAGGCCCCTATATTTAAGAAGCAAACATGGACTGAAGGTACCTAAACAAACAAAACACTTAAGTGGCTCAAAGAGGCTCTGCTAACATTATCATTTCTTTAACTCAACTGTATACTCCATATTTTGTCAGCATTTTAATTAAAATCCTTAATGTAAGATCAAGTTTAGAACTTAACACAGAAGATGCCTATGAAGAAAACTAAGGTCAAAGAATTAGCCTTGGCTCTGCTTCTGGCTTTTAGTCCACATCAGTCCCATGTAACATTCATAAGTACATTTCACACAGTAATAATATTAAGCACTTTAAGATCCTCATTAATTATTCCTCTATATTATTGAATACACTGTGTTAATGGTACTGTTGCACTGTGAGAAAAAAGTTAAGTTTTGTATTTTTTCATCTTGCAATTCAAAAGATTCTGAAGCTTTACGATCCCTCATGACTACTAGAAAAGTAGACTACCTCAAAACTTTCACAGCAATGTTCTCAAATGTTATATAGAATATAAAAAGAAAATTGTATCATAATGCACGATTCATTTAATCACTATACTCTAATCACCTGAAAATAGAAATTATTAGGACCATAAGGAGGACTTTCTATAATTCAGACTTGCAACAGTATATTTCAAATTTATATGTCAAAATATTAAATGTGAATTACTGACAATCTAATTTTGCATCTTTTTTTAAGTCAAGTTTATTCTAGATGAGAACTGATGTTTCTGAAGATATATTCTTCAGCTTAAACATTGACTTGAAAACGAGATACAGCAGAATTATTGGTGAATCTCAAGAAAAAATTATAATAAAAGCTTTTCTAAATAGATAGACTTATAACATGGCGTTTAGTTCAATAATTTTGTTTTGTTCAAAAAAATCAATGAATTAGATTTGGTTATCAAATATAAAAGCACATCATCACAATTCTTA
This sequence comes from Apteryx mantelli, assembly GCF_036417845.1. NCBI lineage: Eukaryota > Metazoa > Chordata > Aves > Apterygiformes > Apterygidae > Apteryx > Apteryx mantelli. Next base: position 44,743,952 of record NC_089978.1, read on the forward strand.
TTCACAACAAATACTGACAAAAATACTTCTATAAAATTTCCATTCTTTCTCAGTCTTCTTCACATTATGATGGGATAATTTCACATCCATTTAGCCCTTGACAAGGCAGAAATCTAGTTTAAGCTAGCTGATCAGTCTTTTTATCTAGATGACTGAGAAATTTGTGTACAACAAAATATGATTCATCCATAAGATTTCAGGCAGCTATCTATGGATGGAATATACTGCATATAAAACTGCCTTTCTTTCGTTGATTAGTAAATGTGCTCAGACATTTGACTTATACAAGCAGCAAAACTTTTAGAAAGCTAAAGCTAAGACAAATTAATCTAACTCTATTTTTTTAATTAAAATTTCTTCCAGAAATTATAACAGTTTCGAATAAAGAATGAACTCAAATCACAGTTTCTTATCTTTAATAGTTTTACATTTTTCCTTAAATATCAGTAGATTTTCAGTGGACCAAAAGCCTTGGAAGTATTTCTTGATTGGCTTAGATCCCCATCACCTCGGAACAGAAAATTATTTTGTTATTTTCTAATAAAGAAAATAATGCAAAACATAGCCTTTACAAAGTAACAAATATCCTCTAATACCTTTGTTGTTATCCATTCCTCCAACAGCATAAAGTGTCCCAACTGTGGATTTTCTAGGTTTTGTTCTTGGACTTTGCATCAGAGTTCTTCTTTCTGGTAAGAGATGGTATTTCATGGCTTCCAAAATAAGCTTCTGGCATTCCAGGTCATCCTTAAAAAGTGCATGGTTTTCTAGGTCAGCCAGTATCTGTGAATGACATGATCATCAATCAAAAATGGTATAACATTCCAGGAAAAGCAATACCATGCAATGACAGAAGATCACAGAAATGATGCCATGTCACTTTATTGTAGAAAACATTTTTTTTTTTTGCAATTTTTCTTTTGTTAAAGGCAATTAAATATTTGGTTGATATTGAAAAGACTGTAGGCAACATTTAGATTCACTATTTCACCATACCTTGAGATTACAAAAAGTTTCTTATTAAAATAGATGTTCTCTTGTATACTACAGCCTGACTTATTTTTTAATGATTTTCAAAACAATACTGTACAGATACAGAAGGCATCTCTTTTTGTGAGCATCCTGAACAGGCAGTTACATAACACCGCTGTATGCCATCTACAGAATGTTGTTAACAATTCACTTTTTCATCTTTTAAAAGAAATAAAGCATTTATGATTGGTCCTTTGTCTTAATTTTTTTATGGATGATAAGAAAACTAGTAATAATAACACTACCACCACCACCACCACTACAATCAACTAGCTCTAGCTGGATTTCACTGAAATCTAGCTCCTTGACCTCCTCTTCCTCCTCCCCGCCAAAAACACTAAAGAAATTTAAATATAATGAGGGGTATGTAAACTTTGGATAATAAAGATCGTGGTCATACCTCTTCAATAAATAGCTATGAAACTATATTTCATTGCAATTAAAGCCTACAGTAATATTGTTTTAAATTATTATATTTCAGATTTAATAATCCTATATCCTATCCTAAAGAAATCTTAACTATTTCCTTTGGGACATATAGATAGTATAACTGTTACTGACATAAAAACATCCCAAATGAAAATTTGGTCATCTTTATAATATTTTATCTAATAGTTTCCAGGAATGTATCTTATCTCTAAAAAACTATTCTGAAAGTTTGACATCTATTGTTTTGATATATTATTGGCAAAATTATGGCTTAACAATCTGGATAAAAATTGAACAACTATACTTCTTTTTTCTGGATTACATTGATAATGTGACTGTATCTCTGCAATTGGTGTAAGAGCCACCTACAGTCAGTAGTCACTGAAACAGATGCTCAGTGAATATGCTTGAAAGGATATTATATTATGTTAGATTTCCAAGAAGGAAGGTACAAATTGTGTTAAGTGTTTAATGTGCCCGTACATACATATCTAGTGACATTTGAGATGTTTTAAAGCACCCTGGAAGTTTTCAAGATCAAACTGCGCTAAGCAACCTTGTCTGATCTCATAGCTTTGAGCAGGAGGTTGGACTAAAAACCTGCTGGGGCCTATTCCCACCTGAACAATTCTGCAGTTCTGTGATCTTGATGCCAGTTCAGAAGAGTGCAAGTCTTATGCAGGTTTTGTGTCATATCTGTGGATGTCTCAGATATCTGAAGGCATCAGAAGTGGATCAAACTGTCAATGTCTGTGTTTAGGCATTTGAGCATTGCCCCTAGCAGTTGACATATTCCTCTGCATCAAATAAGTACAGGATTTGATTGCATGCATTTAGGTGTCTAACACTACCTGAGATGCTCTAGCACATCTAGGGCAGCACATCTGCACATGCTGGTAGACAGAGCATAGAACATGTAGGAGACCTAATACTTTTTGGTGAAGCAGCTGAAGGCTAGGAAGCAGGAGAACTTAGTCCCCAGTGTCTATAAAACACTTCCTCACAGACACACACATGCAAACATATTGCCTGCAATTCAGTTGTCAAAACACAGCCAGCTAGATTCATTTTAAGCACTGTGAGCTATTTCTTCTGAACTTCAGCTGCTGCTGGAGAACGTGTGGATGTCCTTTGTCATATGTCAGCCTTTTACGGATATCTTGCATACTCTGACTTCTCAAATATTACTAGCTAGTACATGTAGACAGCAGACTCCTGCTTCTGATTTTAGGTGAGAAATGAATCTATTCAGTTCCAAAGACAAGCAGTATGCACTGTGGTATCTCACCTGGGTACAGCTGTTGTTCCAAAGCTCTTATTTTACATGGCTGATGACCTAACAGACAATAGACTTGTTTATTAAAGCAAATACAAAGTAGGTCCATCTAGCCTTGTATTTTGTCTCCAGCTGTAGCTGTAAGCAGATGTTTAGGTCCATAATAGCCATAAGACTATTTTCAAATATATAATACTTCCCCTTAATATTATCTCAGAGTCCAACTTTCAGGTCAGGGATCTCCTGAGATGGATGTCTTTTCTATGTATTTTGTAATTCTCAGGGGCCTTATCTTCCATGATTTTATTCAATTTTCCTTTGAATTCACCTAAGTTTGTTACATCCACAATATGTTTTGGCAAAAAAAAGTGACAAGTCCACCACTCACTGCATATGAGAGTTTTCCTCCTTTTGTTTGCTTTGAACCTGGCTCCTGTTTGCTTCATTTGCTTTCATTCAGTTTGCCTTATTCATTTCATTTGTTTCATTCAGTGACCCTTGATTATTCCACTGGAAGAGACAATGAATAATTGACACCTATTCATACTTGGTAAGTCTCTCATGATATTGTAGGACTTAGTCATACTCGCCATTATTTGTCTCCTTTCTAGACTGAGGAATCTTGGATTAGTTAGTCATTGCTTACATAGAAGATTCCTATCTTTTCTTGTCACCTTCTCTGAACCTTTTCAGATTTGTTAAATCCCTTTTGATATGAAGGGAGCAGAACTGCATTCAGTATTCAAGAGATTGGCAAACCATGAGCTTATATAGTGGCATAATGTTGTTCTCTGCTTTGTTATCATTTTCTTTCCTAATAACTCATAGCATCTGATTTGCCTTGTTGACTACTACAGTACTTCAGGCTGATTTTTCCACAAATTTGTCTTGCATAGCCCCAAAATTTCATTCCTGAGTGGAAATGACCAACTCAAAACCTATAATTTTAAATTTGATATTAAGTTTTCTTTTGTTTGTTTGTTTTTATTTATCTACATTAAAATTATAGTAGAAATAGGAGAAAAAAATGCAGTTCTTAGTAATTCCAAATGTGTTAAATGCTACTCATGTCTTGCATATTGCAAATTAGAATATCACCTTTAATGTATGTACAAGAGATACGTGGCAATGAGGAAAGATCAGTATGCAAGTAATAGGATTTGTGTTAATAATAATTATGGACTTTCTATGGTGAAGGGCAATTTCATTTGGTACTGGTCTCTGATTTGGGTGCTTGTAATCCACGGGGTAGTCCCCAAAACTTCTTGTTTGCAGAAAGCTTGATTCTGTTATTAAACTGCAAAGTAAACTCTTTAAGTTGATCCAAAGAGAGAACTATGCATTACAGTGGAAGACTGTATATTTTATTATATCCAATTGTCATACAAGTTCAGAGAAATTCCATATACTTTAGCTGAAGAAATAAGAGGATTTCCCCCCCCCCCCTCGAAGCTAGATGCCTGAAATTGTTAGGCTATGAGATCTCCTCCTTGGGATAATCATTAGTAAGAAAACTTGTGGATCGTTTGAGTCAATCCAAAGCTCAGTGAAGCTTCTAGACAAAAGTGGGTGAAATCCTGTTGACACTACTAAAACATCAGCATCTAGTTAGCAAAATTCCTAGTTTTAACCAGGTCTGTTGGGCCTTGAAAATCACTGGCACATTTTAAATGCCAGTACACTTCATGTTTGGCTCTCCCCATCTTCCTGGATATCCAATATCACAAGTTATTCAGTTATTAATATTGTGATAGAGAAAGATAGGTGGAAAATAAAAAATTGAGAGAGGAAAAGAGAATGTAGAAGGAGGTATGCAAGGGTATAAAGAGCCTTCATCACACAGTAACTGAGCTGGGTTCAGGGAGAAGGAAAACAAAAATGGGGGAATTCAGCCTAAGCAAACAAACAATACACACAAAGCCCCTAAGTTCATAGCAGACATTAAGCTTGTAGAGGGAACAGGTGATACAAAGGAAATGATGGGTTTATAAGATTGCACAATAGCTGCAAAAAGACTGCATAAATAATGAACTTCCAATATCTTAAATGCAGCAACCCTAATTTCCACCTGTTCTTATTAAGATGTTAAAGTACCTGCTGTCATGAATATATACTATATGGCAAATATACAGTTAAGAAGGTCAAAACAGACATAAAACATTAATTTTCATCACTGAACCTAAGCACTGAATACAATGGCATTGTTTTACTACATAAGATAAAAGATAGGTAAAAGAATGAAAATGTGAAAGCAAAGACAGTTATGTTCCTTGATGGTAGTGTTTTTAGAAAGGATCACTGGGCATGGTCTAGGTTAATAGCTTGATACAAATGTTTGCAAATAGATAACACATGGGTTGCAAAGAATCCAATAATCATGAAAGTAAAAACAAGTGAATGGCAGGAGAAGATATATACATATATAGGGGCCAAAAATGCATTATTAATATATTTTGTGGGACTACAAACCTCTTTCAAGATTTCTGCACAATTTTCTGTCAGACTGCAGAATTCACATAATAACATGCATTCATGTAATAACAAACAAAGGGATGAGGTCTGAAGTTTTCCCTCCCAGTCAGTAATGAATGGTCCTTATGTTTCTTTCACAGAGGGAGATTAAGATTTTTGAAACAAATATTGTCTATATTTGGTGGGATAAGATCTTTTTCTCATCTCATATTATGAAAAATGATGTATAGAACACATTTTTTTGGTTTCAAAAACTGTATTTGCTAATATTTGATAATAAATTTTCTAACAGTACTTACCATAATCACTTTCATAAATTTTCATTATAGATTAAGAAAATATGGATGTTTATTATATTAAGAAAATAACAAAAGGTCTTTGAAACACACCAGAATAACACATAGCACTGACCTGAAAAACAAGGAAACTATTGACATGGATAATTGGTAAATTCCGTCTCAGAGAAATATTGCAGAAAACAGTTGAAATTAAACCTGTTGCTCTTTTGACTTAATCATAATCTTCCATTCTTACCATTTCCCTAGAATAAATGTATTTTTTAAAACTTATTAGTTTCTGATCTGTATACTCCGAGGCCATATTTCTATGACCCCAACAATTTAGTAAGGAAGAGGGAGCCAATACCGTATGCACAAATTATCTTGCATTTAAGATTTACTCCTCTGAACCACTTGTCTGTGTCTAGATTTCAGATGATTTTAATGAGAGAGAAAAAAAAATCATGTTGCAAAACAAGTTCCCCAAACAGGGACTAAACTAAGGTCAGCTTAAAACAATGTATACTTGCCTCTCTTATACAAGTGCTTTGTCCCTGTAGGTTCGAGAGGATGGGTTGTCAATTTTCCTATTTAAATACTACGAGGCACAGGCAGAAGAGACATATGCAAAAACCAGCAAAGACAGACATTTATGGCCCTTGACAGAAGTGGTTTTAGAAGGGGTCACTGTACATGGTCAAGGTTAATAGCTTGATATAAATATTTGCAAATAAATTGCGCATGAAATAAATTACACTTGAAAACAGTCTTAAACTTTGATATCAATTTCTTTTCTCTCATGAAAATGGCCAACTCTCAATGTCTGCTGTTTTCAATCAAAATGGCAGCTCCTTAAAATTTTATCAGGAAGCTCATTAAAATGTATACCGTGCTGACATATTTGTTGAACTGTATTATAATCTAAAATATACTACCTTCACATCTAACCCCATGAATTTAAATATCAAGACTTTATTCTTTTCTCTTTTAGTTGGTGAGAGTTTTAATGGTGACTGTGATGGCATTATGTAAAATATGTCATTGCTATATGTTTTTACATTTAACATTATTGAGCTCAAATCAGTACAGGGATAGTGGAACAGCCACTGGATTTTTTTCCATAACATTTCTTCATCTATGCTGAGCAACAAGAAGGAGATTGAGTCTATAATTAAAGTCAAATTCATTTTCGAGTTACCTTACTTTCCCCAATGTGTAGAGGAAAATACAGTTCTGAGATCTGTTTAAGTGCCTGCTTACTAATGTAGGATGAATATCTTTTTTCTCCAATTAGAAATTCATCCTGAAAAATGAAACATTTCTGAATAAAACTTTAAAAACAAACAGAAACCTGTATTTTTTCCCTCAAGAAAGTTACTTAACTGCCAAATTGTAAAAATGACCCAAAAGCTTTTTGTTAAAAATAATAATAATAAAAAAAGAAAATTAGTTCTCGTAATAATGTCACAAAGCTAATCCCTCTAATTCACATATTATTCCATGCCCTCTTTCTACCTGTGGAAAAATGGGAAAAATAATTCTGAGAAAAAGATTCATCCCTCCCTCCTGCCTGCTACTTATGCTAAGATATGGGCTAATTTGCAATAAAGACAGTATTTTTGAATCTTCTAAGGAGTAACTTGTGAGTGGGAAAAAAAAAGGTCATCCTATATATTGAATGATAAACGTTCAACTAAAAGGTACTGTTTAGGAACCAAAAGTCATATAAAGTCAACTGACCTATGCTGTCTAAGTATTACAATAATCAATATATTTTTATTTAATCAGAATGCACTTGATCAGGAAATTCACTTAATAAGGATGTTTCCCTGGAAAACAAATTATGTTCAGCTTGCTATTTCATGGCTAATGACATACTTAAGTAAGATAGAAATGTATCTAACATTTAAATGAAGATTTCTGGATTTTGTAACACTAGAATCTCATAGAGCTGTTGGTTCTCAAAAGATCTATTCAGTGACATTTCAGCAGAGTTATATGGCTTCAAAGCATTGCTTAAACTTCTCAGACTGGCACTATCCTAAGAATTTTAATTATCTTGTGTCTTTGTGCGCCTTATTTTCTCCAGATAAAAAATCCACTAAGCCCTTTCTCAGCTGTACTTCTGGATTACCTTCAGCACAACACTGCAGAGAGCTGGCATGTTTCATCCCAGTGAAGCAAAATCAATTTGAGAACTAGACTGAAAATTAGTCAAGTACTGCCAAAAGGAAAGTCAGGTCTAATGAGCACAAAGGTAGGAGGTTGATACTGGTAAGCTGTGCTGATAGTGTGTATTTGCTAAAACAAAGTCACCATTTTTCATTGTAGGTTCTTAAAATTAGTTTACTAGCTTCTTATTCAATCTTCTATATATACAGTCTGAATTTCTACCACTCACCTAGCTATTTAAATATAGGCTTGACAGGATGACTCTAGGAGCTAGAAGTTTGCATTTTCATTCCTACTTTTTTTCCTCAACTAATGCTACTTTCTTGAAAGGCAGATGGAATTTGTTATTAGCTTAATAAAAGCATAATTAAAGCAATTAGCATAAAATAGTAATTGCTAAAATTGAAATTCTCACATTGCAGTGTGTGAACAGATAAGAATTTTATATAGAGAAATTAGTGTTTTAAATTTTAGCTATATTTTAAAGTTGCTTAACTATTATATCTCATAATTTCTTAAAAAAAATAGAAATATTGTATTAGGAAAACAAAGCTAGTGATAATTAAGTCAGCACAGAACCAAATTTGTTTGCCACTAACAAGAAGTATCAGAGGGGTTTACTTTCTGTGCTCCAACTGCTTTGACTATGTTATTTTTTCTGTTTTGAAAAATCTAATAAACCTATACCCTCTCTCAAAGAGTCTCTTTCAGTCCCTAACTTTATGGAACTCTTCAGTGAAAATCTTTCCTTCTCATTTGACGGAGTATTTAACTGTTGCTAGAACGCTTACTTTTCTGACAATATTTATTTTGACATGAATGGTATGTAATATAAAAGAGAATATAAAAAAAAACACTGACAGGCAGTTGGGCAAATTACCTATAGAAAATATCTTATTTGATGTTTTTCCCACTTTTTTTTTTCCTTTGGTTGCTGAGGAACAGTCTTATTTGTACTCATTTCTTATTCTAATCTGACAAATGTTTCATGTTAAATCTCGGCCGTGGATTTCTCCTAGGCTGTGATCCCCATATCTATTGGCCTTTTATTTACTTATTAGAATCACTCCAAAGTTAGTATGCAGCCAGATTCATAAGAAATATGCTATAGCTAGTGGTTTTTTGGTTTTTGTTTTTTTAATATTAGGTTTCTATCCATGATGGCCGTGTAGTTCCTTACATTCTTTGTTGCCTAGACAGAGCAGGTGGCAAAGGCGAAGATGCACAGAATGGAAGACTGGAGATTTTAAAAACATTGATGGAACTTCACTTATTTTACTTTGACATGCAGGGAAAGCACTCCCTGAATATCACAGTTTTCACAGTTCTGAATTTCATATTGGGGAAGACGCCCAAAACAACAAACGATAGGGACTTTTCAGGGAGCTGAGGGCATTGGCCAGCTCTGCAACCTCTTCCACCACAGCCCCCCATCTCCAAAGTGTTTAGCTGCCCGTGCTTAAGGTCAGCTCAGATGCAGCACAGATGTCTAATCTTGCATCATACTGCTGTGAACTCAGCTAAATTGTGGGAGGCAGGTGTATGAGAAAGAGCTTTAAGAAGAGTCACTTGAGCCACTGCCCCTTGGCTCAGGAGGTGCATTTAAGCTCAGGCCCTTGCCCTCAGTTGTTACTTGAGTTACATTGCTGCTATGGGGTGCCTGGCTGTGTACCTGGCTGATCAGGACTTTGCCATGCTGATTTGGCCTCCTAGCCTGTCTTCGGGCATGCATTGGCAATACAGCCTTGTCTGATGATCACTGAGCTGTTGGCTGACCCTCTTACCATCCCCACACTTGCTTGACTCTTCCTGTTCAGGTGCTGTGGGAATGTACCCCTTGTCACTGAGGGCACTCACCCTCAACTCCCAGCTTCCTTCATTTAGGAAGCAGCCCTGCTCTTGCTGCTCCCTGACAAGTCTAACCCAGACCCATTTTTATCCCTGTGATTTGCAACTCTGCTCTAGATGTAAGCATTAGGGATTCATTCCTCTGAATGATCGCATCTCACGTATTCTACAGGGATGATCATCTGTGACATGGGACTGGTCCCATTCTCCTCTGTTGAACCTGTGGCATCTAGGATGAAATTCAGTCAATGCGTGTGGGGGGGGGGGGCGGGGGGGGGGGAAGGCTGCCATTTGCCAGTGTATGGGTATTCCCATTCCCAGGGAAGGGAATACCCACACTCCTCTCTCCTGTGCCCTGCTCTAGGAAGAGATGATGCAGACAAAACTGTCCCACTGTCGAGAAGGGAATGGGGTTGAGTAGCATCCAAGACACTGCGGAACTGGGAGAAGAGGACTACCATTGACTGTAGTAGGGATACTTTGACACTATAGAAGAATCAACAACTGAAAATGGTAGTGTTATTTAAAGCCACACATATGTGGGTCTGCAATACTATCACGGTACTAGTAGATCCTCATCACTGTTTCACATGTAGACAGCAAAGATATGACAGAACAATAATTACAAAGGCCTAAAAAAGGCAGCCATTGACTTTCTCATAATAAATAAATAAATTTTAAAAAAGGCTTCTTCCTCCCTCCTGTCTAGCCAGTTTCTGAGAAGTTGTTTCCAGTATTGTTAATAAATCATTCATTCGATAACTTTTCCTCCTCCTGTAATAGATAGAAATACTTTTCTTTAAATAATGTTTGCTATTTCAAAGGAAAGTTTGTGCATCTCTGTTGCCGAATAAGGTGGCCCAAAATCTTTCATACCAGTCCAGGAATCTCCCACGCAAAAATCATCAAACTGGCTAAAAAAATACCCTGGTATATCCTTTTCTTCCATCTTGATTCCCAATCCAATCTCTTACACCTCAGTTACAGTTTTTCTCCATAAAAATTTATTTGTATACAATTTTCATGTATAAAAAAGTCTAATTTCAAAACACATGTTAGTATACTAAGATATGTATATTACTATATATGTGAACAGCAATATATAATATGTAACATTCAGCATACCTAATATGTATGTATATTTAAAGTGATATGAATCTAAAGATATTTCACTTGTAAAACAAATACATAAGTAATACAGACCAAAATCTTCATGAGATCCCCCTTTAGCAATCCTTCTGAAGAACCACCCAACACACCCAGGTTTTGTAAGTGGAGCTTGCTATCTTGTGAAACATGTGAGATGTGACAATATTCCCACAGTCAAGGCAAACTAAACCTCAAATTTCACCACCCCAGGGATATTAAACTGAACAAAGTGAGAAAATCTTTCCTGCATGAAAAACTAAGATGCTAAACTCCACCTAGAAGTAAAATTCAAAACAATACACATTTTAAACACAAAGCCTGCAGTTTGAGAGACAGAAAGAAGAGAAAGCAGCAAATGAAACGATAGAAAGGAATGATGACTTCTGGTCAGGTAAGACCTCTATATTTTCCAAAATTGGTATTTGCTTTTAAATGTCATTAGATAATTTTTCATCAGGAAGAGAAGAGATTAAAGCTAGAATAATACTGCTTGGCTTTCCGCATATTAGAGACACCTACATAAGTCATTATATTTTGCAAAGGCAAGAGTACCAGAGAAGGCTCATATTATATTTAGTATGGTAGTTTCAAATTAGAGGCTTACTGGCAAATATTATTATACCTAAAATTGTATCAGACTCCGTCATAAAAATCTCTTTTGAAGGATTAGATTAGTTGTGTTTATGAATAAGTTATTACAGTAAATCTTGATTTTATGAGACCAGATTTTGAAGGAGCCCAAATCTTTGTAAATGAGCAATGACCAAGTTTGTAATTTAGAGAAATAACTACAGATTTGTACACAATCTAGCACATTTACATCAAGATACACAAGAGGAAATTGCCTGGATCTTCTGGTAATTTCCCAAGGAAAGAGCCTGAGCAGTGTGACTGATCAGCACACGCACACAAAGGAAACCAGGCCCAGGACAGGATTTCAGCAGCAGGCTTTCCTCTTTTTCTTTGGCATTCTGCAGGGTAAGGGAACTTCATGTCTTGTCTCCTCTACATGTCTCATAAGTGACTGAAGTGAGTGGAGAGGGTGACTACACGATTCCCCAACAACACCATGTTCATGCTCTATTGTCACAGTGATCCTGATGTCATTGACTTGCTTATTACTCAGGGCTAGATCTTTTTTTGGTGATTATTCTATAGCCTGAATAGCATTAAGTTCCATATTCAAATATGTCAATTTTACGGTAGGTAGAAAGCAACTTCCAATTCTCTAAAAATTCTCCCAATAACTAGGTGCATTTTCCTGTTCATTTTTGCTTCTAAAGAAAGACTAGAAGAGTCCTGTGCCCTCAAAAACCTACATGCCATCATTATGTGGAACACAGGATTAGCCTTATCTTAATAGTTTTAATAATCACAATACAAGAACAAAAAGCTTAAAAGCCTTGAAATGAACTGCGAGTAAATGAAATGTGAATTTTTATGGCACATTTTGTTTAACAAAGCCCATAAGCCTCTTTCTTGAGCCAAAATATAACTGAAGTTGCTTGACAACCTTGAGTCAGAGGAACACATTACCATATGAAATGAAAATCTAAAGTAAAAATGACATAGAAGTTTGCATATTCAATAGTCTTCAAAAGAAATATTTGATTGGACAACATTGTCCTTTTATGTGTTTGTTTCTATGTATGGATTTGTTACAGTTAGTTATTGTCAATGATCATAGAAATACAACCACTAGGAAAGAGTAGAGACTTCTAAAGGGTAAGGTCGTGTTTGTACTTTGTATAGGTAAAAATGAAAAGCAAATAAATGGTTTATATGAATTCCTAGATAATATACAAATACCGTTTTAAAATTTTGTCTTTAAAATAAGACTTCTGTTAATTTTCAAAGTCTTGCCATGCTTATGTTACTCCAGCTGATAGGAAACACTGTTGCGTCTTTGGAAGAAGCGCCTATTAGAAGAGTTTTCTATCAGTCTAAAGATGATAGCAAAAGAGGAATTCAGTATTCCTAGGTCATTGTATTGATAATTGAGTTGCGTAATGTGGTGAAAGGAATAAATTGTTTGATACTTTTTATTTTCTGTCTATAAGACATCTGCAAGAAATATCTGCAAATTCTGTTATAACTGCAGATTTTGACTTAATTCATCATTATCCTGATCAAAACCTTATATATTTATTTTAAGCAATTTCAGGCTATTTATGCTCCACCACAAACATGAAGGAGAACAAAGTTTCACATGAAGTGCTACTATCTCTTTCATAAAACCAATAATCTCTGAACAGCTTCTGTTGGATACAAAACCTCTTGTTATAAAGAGTAATTGTTCAATAATTTGTTTAAACTTCTTATCCTTGTTTAATAAATTTTGAACTGATTAGATTAAAAAAAACAGTGAATTAGTTACTTAAATTTCATCTTAAGAGTTTGAAAAAATGGTCCGTTTTCCTAATATTTTTCTTAAAAAATGAGTATCTCTCTTGACCACTCTGAACGTAGATTCTGCAACTGGCAACAGATCAGCAGTTGCCACTGAAACTGTAGTTTTCACAGGCTGATGGAGCTCTTGTTACCTTGGAGACAACCTATGTTTTCTTTGAGACAACTCTGCAATGAATTGTAAATAGTTTTCTTATTTCTTTTTCCAAGAACAGCCTGACATCAAACTTAAATATTTTCACCTAAATTAGAGTTTATAGATAAAAACAACAGTATATTGAGCTAATACAATTAACAGCATATTGACTGGCTGTCTCTGTGTGAATAGAGTTGATCATGCTTCAATCAGTTCGGCATTCTGCCTAAAAGAATATATCCATGTCTTTCCTCTGGGATTTAAATGATGGCTGATATGAACAAGACTTTTGTGTAGGCAATGGTTATTGCATAGCCATCAGCCATTGTTAAAGATTTAAATTAAAATTATGGAAGATAATTTAAATGCTAATCTCACTAAGAAGGATTAAGTCAGGAATAATAGGCAGGGTTTCAAATAAATTGTCCTTTTATATCACTGTAATTCTTGTTAAAATTAGCTAGAAAAGAATGAGTGATGCTTTTCATGATCTAGCAAACAAGCCACTTGAAAGCCATTCTAGATTCATAAATTAAAAACTTTTTACAAATTAGATTTCTTTCTGTAGAAAATATACTGGGGAATGGAAGTAAAATATGGCTTGTCTCTGTCAAATTCACTTTAATTTTCCGTCTTACAACATTAAGTGAGTTTTCTGCTCAACAGGTATATTAGAAAAAAAAAACAGATTTAAGTAAGGGAGAATTATGGCTTTCTTGACAACACAAGGTATTCATTTAAATGTCTATGTTAGAACTTTAAATGGTTTCCACTAACAATATTATTAACTTTCTTTTCAAGTAAAATGAATGAGATATTTCAGTCATCAGTAGTATTTTCTAATAAGGAAAAATACATTAAAATATTTGTATACATAAAAAACTCATTATTCTTGTAAAATAAGATAACAGGAACAAGAACAGCAGCACATTTGCACTATTTACATGAAAACTGAAAGTATATTGGGGTATTGATTAAGCATATGTTATTGAAGTGTTTAAGACATACATTTGGAGAACAACGATATATTCAGAATAAACAAAAGCTCTTTAAAAATTAAGATAACAACTTTATACTTTGAAGTGAATACAAAAACATAACAATTGTTTAAAAAACAAACACAATATTACTTTAGTGTTTAGAAAACAACATCAAGAATGATACATTACTTTGAAAATCGGGCAACTTTGTAGATAACCAACTCACTTAATTTTGCATAGAACAAGATACCATCTTCAGAGGTTGCATAATTGTGAATTTAATAGAACTATATTTTACCATTTCTTATAACCATTACTTTTAAATTTTTGCACTTTGAAGATATGCCAAGATATTGCCAACAATGTCATTCTTCATCCAGACCTTGATATGCAAATAGATTTTAACTGAAGTAGATTAAAACACTTAAAAATTCACCCACTGTCTCCTTTTAGTCTTTTTAAAAATACAAAAGTTATGATATTTTCTGGACTTTTAAATGGAAAGCTCACAAGCTCAAAAATTGATTATGTATGCAGCTAAAGTGTAAACCCCATTTCTAAATCCCATTTTATTCAGCTGAACTTTAGCAATATTACTTAAAGACCTTTTTGTTTCACTAGAAATTGAATAAATTGTGCAAACTGCAAAATAATTATCTCTGTTAATCATTTCACTGTTTTGTAATTAGGGGCCTTAAACTGAAATTTAAAAAGATAGCTTATATCTAGTTTATCTTTCTGCACTCGTAGAGTTCTTAGGAAGACCATTTCAATATACTGTCTTAGAATTAAAATCATGACAAACATTTGCAATGAATATTTTCTCCAATTTAGCATATTTCATTTTGTTTTGTTTTCTATTGTTTTCCTTCAGATCAGTGAACATTCACAGTCTGATTGGAATTCTTTCTTTCTTATTCACATTTAATTAATGGTTTAAGTAAACCACTTCTAGCTCAGAGATTATTTTCAAGCATTCTGTGTAGTAACAGTTTGAATATATGAAATTCAATATTTTTGTTGCTCATTATTTATAATATATTGCTATTCTCCAACTGACTGACAAAGAGACTATACTAAATCCCCCAGATTTCTATATTCTCAGAGAAAGGATATTTTCTCCTTAGCAATAAAAGACAAAACCTTAAAGATCTTTAGGAAACTCCAAACCAGTTCTTTCTTGAAATATATGGCTAATCATTAGAAATCTACATTAAGATTTATTCCCTAGGCAGCAGACTTTCATGAGATTGTGTGCAAGTCTGTGATCTGTGTTTGTACACAGGTGATAATATATTGCAAACAGCACAATCAGATAATATATTGCAAACAGTCTTGGACTGGAATTTTGGAAAGAAATCTAATTGTGTTTTATGACTAAGAACTGAACTCTGGTATCTACTAGGCTTTTTTTTTCCCCCTGTAATCATAGTTGCTGGCAGTGGAAATGTGTTTAGTGTTTAATTGATTTATAATTTCAGCTTTTTCCCTACCTACACATTAAAAATAATGTTATATTCAGGGAAAATCTTAAAACTGGCTTTCTGCCTTTCAGTTATAATCTTGAGTCCTCCCTGTCCCCCACACCAGTGTATAAAAGAACTAAAAAAAATATAACACAGCTGAAGTTTATTTTCTTTAACCTGCCATTGGGTTACCAAAATGAATATGTTAGGTAAACAAACAATCACACACACACACACACACACATTCTCTGAGGTTTTGCATTTATGGTATAAAAATGAAGAAACTGATTATTTTTCCCCACTCTATTGAATAAACTAAGTAGTGGGATGGGAATATTCATTGGTAGCATCTGTGATAAGTAATTAAACTGTGGTGTTGAAACCACTTTCGCAACATTAACACTTCCCCAAAGATTATGATTTAATGAGCCCATTTATTAAAATCTTCAGTATTATTTTGTATAAGTGGTCCCTTGTTGTCTTTTATCACACTGTTCAAACTTTAGTTTTAACTTCATTCCTAAATACGTCCACTCTTTTGGCACACACTGACTTTCCTTGGTCTAAATAGTGCAACTGGGTATATCTTTGAAAATGGTACTAATTTGACCAATTTACTTATTACCTCTATGTTTTACTAATTCAAATGCTTTTCAATTTAGGAAAATATTAGGAAAATAGAAATTGTCTTTTTTTTTTTTTTTTAAATCTGATGAAACAACATCTGCCTCCAGTGGTGACCTTTGACAATGAGTTTATAAATCAGTGTATTTTTTATATATTTAAAATCTAAAATCTAATTGCTATTAACAGAAATTCTCTCAGTTGTTCACACTTGTCCTTCAAAGCACTTTTGAAAAATTTGCACCCATGAAATTACATGCATTTAAGATACAATCAACCCTACTAAAAATCCAGCCCTCAATGTTAAAACGGTCAAAGCTATATCCTAGCATTCTTTACTGAGTTGAGACTTATTCTGTATTTAAGTCAGCTTTTTTTTTTTTATTTTTTCCCTACAGTTCGAAAGACAAAAGTAATTTGCTAAGATCAAACTGTACTATTTTAACTAGACCAAGTTCTCTAGATCAAGTTTTGTATCAGTATTTGTATCAGAGATTCATTTAAAGAAAGTTTTTAAAGAAAGGATGCTTGACTTCTATGAACTTGCTCTCTTCCCACAATAAGGGGCAGATTTAGTGGCACGAATAAGAAGTACAAAACTCAAGTGCAAGCCTTCTCTATAATTAATTATACAGATTCAGAGATCTACATTTGACCTCATCATCCTAGGATGCAGTAAATGGAGAGAAGAAAGTTGCTTTATATCATGATAAATCTCTTCCTGAAGTAAATGCCTCGAATGCTAGACATTTGTATTCTAGATATCTAAAGTTAGGTGAGATGAATCTCTCCTAGAGTGCCTCATGTTTTTTTCCTCTCTAATCCCTGGGGGGGAAAAAGTAAAATATATATCTTAATTCTGAGGCTATGCATATTTTGCAGAAATGTTAAAGTACTACTTAAGAAATAAGAAAAGTTCTACAGCTCATGAAGTGTTCATAAGGAAGACAATCATTAAAAAAGTCCCATTAAAAATAAAATAAAAAAATACTAGTATCAGCAAAAAGCTTGGGATATGACAGAATATTCTTATTGTCTGGTCTTTTTTCAGTTCATAGATAGATCTTTTAATTGGAAACTCTTCTGAATCAAATTCCTTTTTTTTTTCTTCTTCTTTTGAAAGTGATCAGTAAATTGAAATAGAAGATTAAACAAAAGCATGACAAATGCTAACCAATGGAACACAAATGATATTCAGCCAATAACAAGTAATAGCTTATATTTGCAAATTATTATTTTTTTAACTGCAGTTACTAGTCTACCAAAATTGATGTTACTTTGATACAACTCCTATAAAAAATTGAGTACAAAGAAATGGAATACAAAAGGACAACCTTTTCCTTAAATAATGTTCTCCTGTTTCAAATATGATCTCCAGGCCTTAAAAACAGGCAAAAAGGATTGATTAAAAAAGCTCATATAGAAATAAAAATGTTTGTAACTTAAAATACCTTTTCTTTAGAGAGTATTTCAAGGACAAGTGTGACATATGAAGAATTCTTTTAGTATGTATGTAATCTCCAAAATGTTGTTGGCTTAGCAAACTGGAGAAGAAAACTTTTCTGATGATGTATTTTCTTTTCTATTAGGGAGAATCCACTCAGAGAGGATGGAAACCTACAGAAACCAGCACTACACTACACTTCCGTCACGCTAGTTAGTCTAAGACTAGCTTAGGTGCCTCCACACTAAACTATAGAAATCAATATGAGTATAAAATAAGCATACCTTGTATTAAATAGGTATGGTAGTGCTAAACTGTTTAAAAAGGTAGACTTAGACATCTGGGTTTGACCCAGACAGCCCAGGTTTCAGGGTATTCGTCATCTGCATGAATTAGACTGTGCCGTGGGTTCCAGGGACTGCATGGCATGCGGTCCTACAGGTCCTCCTACATCATAGCTCCTGAGCGGGCATGGAGAATATGCTCCACTGATGGATTTTAAAGTCTTTATGGTTTGCTGGGTTCTTGTGGCCCATACGGAAAGGTCTTGCTACCTGTTGCTTAGATCCTGACAAAACTGTGAAGTCTGTAGTCTGTTTTTCTCCTGTGATGCAATTTTTCTTCCCAGTTTCTTCCCTGTCTTCTCTAGGACAAAACAGAGCCCACTAGTGCGTGATAAACTCCACAGAAAACAATTTAAAAACCCAGTGCTTCTTGATTTTTGCCATGATTGCCACTTATGAGCAAAATATACTACTGGAGAGTGAAACAACACTGTTCACTATATACAGCGTAGTCCAAGTTTGAATCACACTGATGCCATCTTGTACCTTTGCAAATGAAAACAGCAAGGACAGCTCTAAGGGAAAATACATATCTGACAAGGTATTTAAATCCAGATTTCTAAAAGTGGTCAGCTACATTTAGGAACATAAAAAGGAACATGCAATGAAAGACTTTTAAAAGTGCTTCACACCCAATCGTTTTCATTAAAATTACTATGAGCAGCTGGGTGTTAAGCATTTTGGCAAGTCTTAGCATATTATGTAGCTGCCTAAATGACACTGGAGCTTTGTTGAAAGTTGTGCCTCATTTTCACTGCTGAGAGCTATGCAAGCCATTGTGGTGCAGGCTATTCGTGCGCTAAAAAATGAGTGCAAATCAGAGTCTGAACTGGAAAATAACATTGGTATACCATTGTGATTAGATCCACTTCCCCTGCATTTACCTGTACTAGTTTCATTGAATATACAGGATTTTCAGATGTGAGTTATAATATGCTGGTATGCTAATCAGTGAAAAATTATTGAAAGGACTTTAAAATATGTTGCCAAGGAGGATAATAGAATAAGCACATGCAGAGAGCAATTTTTGCCACAATCTGATCTAATCAACAATGTGACCAACAATCCCTCAGACAGCAAAGATACAAAGGTGCCAAATAATGACTCTAAATAATCTGACCTTTTAAAGACATAGACAAGCAGGTGAAGCACATCTCCTCAAACCAAAAGACATCATTTCATGCAGAGAGCGCTATATCACACATTTCAAAGAGCCTGCACTTAAAATGGTGCCATTTTGCAGGTCAAGGAAAGATAAGCTCTTACCAAAGCTTAACATTGATTTTGACAGTTAATATTATATAGTGTATCAATAAATGTGTATTTACACATGAACACACTCTATACATGCTGAGAGGGACATTTATCAGAATAAAAGTTTCACATAGAATAAACTAGTTTTCTGAGCAATAGAAGTAGAATTATTTTTATTAAAACATTGATCTGAACCTTTCTCAGTGCAAGGTTACTGTAAAAAGAAGCAAGGTCTGTGTTTTGTATTCATTGGTGTTATCCTCCAATACACTTATTAACACATGCAAAAATGTTTTACTAAAGTGGAGATCAATATTTTTGCACTAAATAAATTTATTCCAATATTTTTAGTAGTAAGCCTTATGTTCAGGATATCATCAGGACATACTGAACACAATAAAAAGCCAGGTTAATTGGGTATAGGATAAAGAAACAGTAGTATAGCATTACGTTGCCACCACATTCTTTAATGCCACCACTTCTTTAATGACATGAGTTAGAGAGCTGAAAGAAGGTGAATTACTTCACTTTATATTATCAATTACATTGCCCAGATGGAGAAATTAGGGATTGATTGAAATATAGTGACACCCTGGATTTTTGTTAAACAAAGGCGCCTTCAAATTTTTTATCTAATCCAATATATATTAAAAAGGTCAGAACTGGATGAACCTCAGTATACCAATGACTGCTTAATTATTGTTTAATAGCAGATAGAATTATCTCTTTCCAAATGCCAGCTGAGCTGTGGAAGGAATTTACAAGCTTGCCTAACAATGGCAATTATCCAAGGTAGGATTTAAAGGATTTCTACTCAGGTGTTATATGCAAATTAATAAACACAAAATCATATACTGCCAGATATAATGTGTGCATTCTGAGGGATTTAGAAGCTTAACATTTTCTACAGGTTCCCTATAATATCACCATAGAAATAAGCACCGAAGCCGGGTTGATCAGCTCACTTTCTTACCAGTGACTTTACAGGGTATTTAAGTACTTTACTTTAGGACTGGACTGTTTCTGTCCCTAGGCATCATTTAGATGCCTACATTAGTTACACTAGATCTGAGCCATAGTATCTTTAGTACTCAGACACAATGCGTTATTCTACTGATGCCTTTAATGCTCAGACACTATGCGTTATTCTATTGATGGCATTTGCAAGCCTTTGAAAGTGATCTTATTAAAAGTGTTACAGAGGGAAGAACAATAATATCTATGCTTTATCCTATGCTATTTTTTAGCTTTCTTACTGACCAATGATCTAATATTACAAGCAGGTGAAAAAACAGCCATTATAAACACAACATGCTAGTGGGGTATAAGTTATCTTTAACTTAACTATTTCTGCAAGTAAATTTCTATAATCCTTTTAGCATGCATGCCTTTGCTGAGAACCATTAAAACATATCCTTAACATCCTCATTCTTTACTAGTCATGCTATTCTAGGCACTCAGTACCACCGGTAATTCCAAACATTCGTCTGTATTTTTTTTTCCAACGGCCCAAGTGTCATTAGCACTTCCTCATAATCTTATAAGAAACACTGTAAAAATAGTGTTTTGCTCAAGAGGAGGTGGACACATTCTCAATTCATGCTGTAGCCTCCTCATTAACAGGTACTTTACACTGTGTACAGACAGACAGCAAAAACAATCAAGTTTTTCATTCGAGTAAATCAGCTAACATCAGTGCTAGTAAACAAACATAGGGCTAGGCAGAAGCTCAAACATGCTACTGAATTGCCAGAGCATGTTTCAAGGTACAGCTTGAGTCAGGGGATGTGAGATTCAAGCATAGGAAAAACCACTCTGTTCTGGGAGAGGAGGAGAGTAAGATGAGGAAAATTCAGTCCTATAGATACAAACTCATCTATGTCATTTGCCCTCAAGGCCAGAAGGCCCTAGCCTATTTATATATTAGGATAAATTTAGCCTTGGTGTTCATATGTTGGTCCACAGTGACTAAAAGGATGTAAGTTTTCAGTCCATTCCAATTGCAAAGTAAAATGTTTTTACTTAGAATACCAGAGTTAAAATATATTAGTTTAAACAATAAATAGTGAATCATAGTTACAAGTTTTTTTTCATGACTGCAGCAGTCAAGGGCACTTTTAAAGGTAACAAGATCTGTTCTGGTTATGAGGCCATCCACTTAGGTTTCAGACGAGCTCAAACTCCATGTTGACTGAAAGATTACAAAAACTCTAAAGTGTAAGTTCAGATGGTGCTCAAACACCTTGGTAGAATCACATTCACTCTGGAAGTGAGTTGAGCAGTTCAAGACATTGCAGCACCTCAAAGGTTGTTACCTGTTCTTGCTGGAAGTAAGTTACTGACAAACAAAACAGCAGAATTAAAACTGGGGGTTTTCAAAGCTGAAGTCAACCTTTTTAGTTTCAACAGTAGGTGGAGCTAGATCGAGATATTCTAGCAAATTTTTGCCTATAGATGATTAGGGAGGGCTCAGATGATCCTTTCTGCTCCCTGAGCTGTGGGGAAGGTAATCACCATGGGTCATGACAGGCAGCTGGGAAGCAGGAGATAACATCTTCAGCTGTTCCAGCTGGACCTCACAGGGGATATCTGTCTACACCTATAGATTTTCACCACCTATTATAAGAAAATAATTAAATCCTACCTACTATAACACAAAATAATTCCTTATCTTAGTCAAGCCACCAGTCTTTTTAGTTTGATTTGAATGAGGAAATAGGAAATGTCTTACTATGTTTAGCAGACAGTTTCAAGCAAATCAAAGGAGCAAATTAAACTAAATTAAACTAAACTCTATGGCAGCATTGCAGGTTCTATCATTTCAATTTCAGCTTCATGACACTTTCCTTTTAATGTTAATGTTGATTGGTTGGTCCTAAAGTCTTCCAATGAATTCTGAATTATATTGTTACATATCCTATCACTCAAAAAAGACTGACAACAGTGACAGTATCATTACTATACCTTGAAAGTGAAAATGAGGTATCATAAGAACAAAAGCTATAAATTTAAACCTTCATTTTAAGAGGATCTCAGTACAATCTTTCCAATCTGTTAATAACTTCTGTGGTATATGACTGATTTTTTTTTTTATGAATTTAAAAGTAAGGAACCCAAATCTTCTTCCTCAGAAGTCCTATGATTAGCTTTTAATTTTGACCCTACTTCTCTCCAGAGAGCTTTTCAGTTAATTTTCAGTGCAATGAAAATGATGGAACATTTTATTTGATTTACACTTAAGTATAAACCTTAGTAGGGAAAATTTCACCTCTTCATAAACAAAAAAATAAATTTCAACTTTCTATTCTCAATAACTTTCTTTTGAAAGTTTGATTATATCTTAACTTTAATTTGGATTTTTTTTATATACTTTCTTAGCATTATTGCAGCTGATTCTGGACTAATTAGTCACTGACTAATTCTCAGTATAATGATCTTTCCCATAAACACTTACATGTAGTCATGTAACTTTATTTAATCCTGTCTAGCTGAAAGGAGAAAGATTATTTAGAGGCAGTAAACAGAAGAAAATTACTATTTACTCCTCTTAGAAAAAGAAGAATCTGAAGTTCGCATCATAGGATCATAGAAGTGTTGATAGGAAGGGATCTCCAAAGGACCTCTGGAGGTCTTCTAGCTCAACCTCCCATTCAAAGCAGGGCTAATGCCAATACTAGATCTGGTGATCCACAGCCTCATCTAGCCAAGTAATAAATACTCCGAAAGAAGGTGATTCTACAACCTCTGAACATTGTGCTGCAGTGCTACACTGCCTTCTAAGTGTTTTTTTCTCCCCTAATATCCAACCTAAACCATCCATACTATGCCTTGAAGCCTTTACCCCTTCTTACGTTGTGTAGTGCTCCTAAGAAGAGTTGTTTCCACCACACTCATAACTACCCTTCAAGTAGTTTTAAGTTGCTAGTAGATCTATAGCTAGTAGATCTATAGTAGATAGTAGATCTAGTAGATGCTAATAGATTTATAGATCTTAGCCTCTTCTGCACCAGACTAAACAAGCTTTCATACTTAAATGTACTTTAGGTCCCTGACCATGCTGATAGCCCCTCACTGGACTCTCTCCAGCTTCTCCATATCCCTCTTGAATTGTGGGGTCCAAAACTGGAAATAGTATTCCAGCTGCAGCCTCACCAGCACAGGGTATTACAGGAATAGTAACTTCACTCAGTCTGCTGACCAAGTTTTTCCTAATGTAGACTACTATTTAGAATTCTTTATTTGCACTGTTGACTCATATTCAGCCTGGCATCTGTCATAATCTCAGTTCAGCAGAATAACTATTCAGCCTGTCCTTCTTATCATGTCATGACGTATGTAGTTACTCCTTTTCATGTTCAAAACTGCACTTCTTGTTGGGAGTCTCTTGGCCCAAACCTCAAATTTATCAAGGTCACTCTGGATGGAGCACTAATTTCATAGTGTCTAATCCTAAATGGTTTTGCTTTTAAGTATCCAGAGTATTCAGCAGCTGCTGATTCTAAACTGATGTGAGTTTTACAATAACAGTGATTATATTCATTCTCTCTCTCTCTCTCTATATATATACATATACATAAAAGCATAAATTACCTGTGGTGGAAGCAGTGGTAATCTGATATAAGCAAGTAGCATACTTAGGTCACTGCATCGCCTCTGCATATCATACTTCACCCACATCATTAAGGCATGGAAAATGGTTTCTTCATCAGGAACATTGACATCGTCACTAGCAAGAAGTTTATGGAGTTCTTCAGCCGGTAGAAGTAAAAACTCTTGATTTCTTATAACTTCCATTATATTCTCCTGACAAGATGAAAATATTTTAGATTCATTAATACTGAAGGAAAAGAAAAATCAGCTATTAAAGCTAAAAAATCCCATAAGATTGGGTAATAGCTTTCATACCAAACCCTCATACAAATCTTCAGGAAAAGAAAACAAAAATGATTAGACGAAACAGCTATAGCTGCAATTCATGTGTGACCATGAAAACAAAAGGAAGATTATATTGTAATATTTTGCAATAAAGGTAGAGTTCATTAAGTAACTAGGAAAGGAAAAAAAAAATGTTATCTAAGAATTAATAAAGACTAGTGAAGATTTGCATACTGTTTGAATTTTTATAAACTCAGTCATACCTGAGCACATTCAATATATATTATAAATGTTTACATGCACACAGAAACTTTTTTCTATATTTTTTCATATTCTATATTTCTGTATTTTTTCTATCTGATCTATTTCCTAAAAAGCTTGTTAGTTATATAGTTACATTAAGAATAACTGGATGATGTTTCTCTGTACAAGGCTAAGAAGTTCAAGACCATGAGTTTAGCATTATTTCCTGAACCTGTTTAGAATGGATTGTTACCACCCAGCTAGCACACAAAATATGTACAGCAATTAAAAACTCACTATACTGAAGTTTATAATAAAAATAGGAATAACAAAAATATTAAGCTAAATAAAAATTGCTAATTTAGTTGACTGAATCCTGAGGGCTTAATTAAGCAGTTTCTGAACTACCTACCCTACACTAACAGGGAACAAGTGAGAAGCACAGTTCTGCAAGGTTTCTTTCTCCAACTATTTATTTTAGGGTGCTCACATTCTTTCATTCACATATAACTGTAGGAGGAGAGTGAAATAGGTATAAACAAGAGGCACAAAACCCTTCTCTTGGAAAAAAGAAAAATCTAAATTTGATATAAAACAAATAGGAAACAAGTAAAAAGTATTGGAGAAAGAAATGAGTTACAAGATCTGATAGGTAAAAAACAATCATGCTTTTGACAAGGACATTTTGGACAAACTTAGTGAAACTGAGAAGCAGGAAAACAAAAGGCAAGAGTTATGACAAAAAGCCAGTCAAAGTCTTAAAAAGAAGGACATGTAAATTGAGGGAAGTGGATAATTCCTCTGCTACACTTACTCAATTCAATTGTTAGAATATTAAAATTTAAATTAATGCTTGTCTAGAATTGCTTATTTGGGTTTGGACCAGGAGAAAGACTGACTGTTCAGCAGGAGATGAACTAGAATTTATGCAGTATTACTGAGACAATGTAGCTGGTACAGACAAAAATGGTCCAAGACTTAAAACATCAGAATTACACTGGCACAAGCAAGTCACATTTTGTCCTTTGTGTTTTTTCCCCGTAATACAAGGAGATGATCATTCTAATTCTCTAGCATTATATACTTTGAAAGTTACCGATTAAAAGAACCTGTTAAAAAACAGCTGTGCATTATTTTATATAGGATTGCAGACAGAAATGAATAATCCAGACCTAGCCATGACATGTTGTTATCTTTAAACAATTGATATTTATAGCCAAAGATGACACCGCTTTTTTTTTTTTTTAACATCACTTGACTAAATGTGAAACGATACCTAAAAGACGAGATTTTTATGGTCTGAGGTTTTAATCCATTGACTTCCATTAAAGTATGTTTAAATTGTTTGACTAGAATGTTGTGTAATAGTTTGGAAATACAGTGGAAAAAGTTTGCAGTCACTTAACCAGAAGTTGGCTTAATTTATTTTAATTAAAAAGCCATAAAACTCAGAAAATTTCATTGCACTTCTCAATAAAATGATTTATAAGCCAAAGTTTAATTAAGTCTGGTTAAATTGACATTAGATCCCATTATGAAGAAAATATAACTCTACTTGTTAATTGGGACCAACATCAAACTTTGCAATAGTATATTAATCCAATGATCTAATATTCTTGTGCAACATTGTGATGGCAGAACACATTTATGAACTCACAGAACTTAATTAATTTTGGGTTACACTTGAAGCAGCAGCTCTGAATTCAGAATAATAATTTTAGGTTTGATATCTTTCATCATTTTTAATTGTGTTTTCATTTGGATATATGCTTATATATTTAAGGATAACTTATTCCAGCCTCTGTACTGATTAACCAGAGATTGAAAGCAAAAACCATCAAAGCTTTCAGACAACATATATGAGTTTTCAAAGTTGACAGGCACCACACAGGCAAGCGTGGGGCTCAGGATGGTGCAGCCCATACATAGAAGAGGGGTTTCCTCTGGGGCGCTCCCAAGAGTTAACAAACCCCAGGTGCATCACAGCCAGTGCCACCAAGCTGTGGGGTTGCTGCAGCCTGGAGGCACACCTTCTAATGACCCCGTGACTGACAAGTCCAGACAAAGGAGAAGTGGCACCGCAGACCCACACCATAGACATCTCGGAGATGTGGAGCCCTTCCCCACGGAATGACCTGCTGCTAATGGTCGCGTTGCTACCCGCCGAGCAGGGCCCTGGGCTGAGCACGAGGTCACCTCCTGATGTCCACGCTGATACTAACTAGAGCCTTGTGGCCTTGGTAAGCCACATAAGTTTGGTGTGAACTTGGACCCATGGTCAGCTGGTCTGCGGACCCAAGGACCCACCCGTCAGCGAGGACGACCCAATGTCAAAAATGTGGTGAGGAGAAACTGGGGAAAATGATACCGGAGGGGTGGCCCATAAGGGGCAAGAGCGGTCGCTATACCGTGCACCCGTTGCTTGGGAATCCGGGGAAAACTATACCTGAGGGGTGGCCCTCGAGGGAAGGGGGAGAGCAGTCGTTGTACCATGCACCCATGACTGAACTATAGAGCTCCGATATGTATATATATTTCCAGTTCTGATCTATTTCTAGCTTTACTATGCTTTTAGCATTGTTATAACCTCTTAGCTCTAATAAATTCTCAAACTTGACAAATGACAATTGCTTGAGTTCAGTACAACTAACCCTGGAATCCAAAAGATCCCGGATGCTCCTCCAGGCACCTCACAAAAGCCTGAATGCGTTGTTCTAAACGCCTTGAAGTACACTGGTTTCCATGCGACCCAGGGCTGGGTATCCCAGGAACTACTATTTTTTTAAATCTTTATATAACTGCAGCTGATATATATCTAAAATATAACATCAGTAAAACCCAGGTTCTTGATTTTCAGACCTAAAAACTCTCAAGTCATTATCATTTCCTAACTTGACTAAGGAATGTATCTGCCTCATGACTTCCCAGCTCACATTTTAAGTTAAGATTCATTTCATTTGGAGCAGTTAAGTGTATTTTAATAGCTTTCTGTTTTATAATGGAAATCATCTATTTTATTTTTTCCTGTGGAAAAATGTCAGAAGGACTGTGCTCCTTTTTAAGAGAAAATAAATTGTATGAGATAAAGCAAGGCAAATGTCAATATAACGTATTAATGATTTTCATTGTTCCCTAACGCTATGATTTTCCAATACAAATAATTCTACACACACAGTTACCTTTGCTGCAACTGAAAAATTTGTATTTGATCACTTAATTTACACTCAACTCCAAGGCCTCTGTCAGAAATCATTTAGTTTTATATAAATCCTAGTGTGATACCTCATGACAAGATTATAAAATGGATAATTGTGTCAAATCACCCATTACTTGTCAGCGGCTCCAGCCCCGCCGCAGCCCTGCGGGCCCCTGCCCGGCCACAGCACCCCCGGCCCTGGCACCGGGGAGCCCCCGGCCCCCGCGGCGCCCTGACAATTGCAGTTTCTGCCCTTTGGAGAGCCGGCCCTGGTCGCAAAATGCAGCTTTGAATTTCAGTTAGCACAATAAGTGCCTTTATACATTGCTAGGGAATGCCCAGCAGCTCAGTCCCTCTCCCACCACTACAGGTGACTGTACTACAGGTAAATAAGGCTATTCCCTACTCATTCATGTTGAAGCTGTTGCACTTTGCATAAGTATGTATTGGACTGGCGAGGACAAGTAGGCTTCTCTGTCTTATAAGTTAGGGACTATTTTGGTTCTATTTGATGGAAAACAGATAAACACAGAATTCATACTTGCTCACACTTTACCTCTCTGACACAGTGTATCTCTTACCTGCAAGGTTTACCAGTGGCAGAGTACTCTAGGTTTCAGCTCCCTTTAAACAGAATTTATCCCAAATCTCTCACATTCTCATTGAGCATTCTGACCACCGTAGACAAAGGGAGAAATCAGGACATATTGCTACTTTTTTTTTTTCTTCTGGCTTTCTTTTAAAATAAAAGTGGTATTTATTTTTGCATTTTAGGGAGCCTGATACAAAAGATGTTTCTAATTTTCCACTGGATAAAATTCTCAGGGTAAATGGAATAACTTTATAAATTCTACTGAAATTAAGGTGCAAGGTAGTCACTGAGCTATTTGATCCTGCTTTGTTGAAGTGATTTGAGTAATGCTTAGGTCCTCAGGGCCCAAGATATTTTAATTTTGAGAATAAAGGCACACAGAGTCTGGGCAATTCCAGGTTTATGTTGTAAAGGTATATGAGTTTTCAGGACCTGCAATTTCCAAGTCTAATCCCTACAGAGCTTTGTAGATCTGGACTTCAGTGTTTCGTAAGAGATGAACCGGCCTGTGACTAATACTTCTCCTGCATGGGTCATTCGCTTAGCCTTTTCCTCAAGCAAGAATTGTAATGTTTTAATTAAGTAGTGGATTTTTGCTTTTAAATTAGAAAAGGTAACTTATAGTGGAACGAATGAAAGTCTCTGAACTCACTCAGAGAAAGTGATCTCTCATTTGGTTGCTGTTCCACTTTCTCAAAATGATCATACAATAACTGCTGTCATGGGGGTTGGAGCCTTTCCATGGCAGAGGTATTTTACTTTTAAACCTTTTCAGCAACACACAGGATTAGACCATAAAGTAGTAGCAGATCAAAGTCATGTAAACAAAATATGTCTATATTTAAAGGTAAATAAGCAAGTATCTCAGCATCTTAATTGTGCGTCACAGGAACATAAATGATCTAAGGAAATTAAAGTATTACCACACGGTATTTAATAAAAATGAATTATATTAGCTATATTCTTTTAATGATGCTACCTATACTAGTGAATCTAATTTTTTAAATCAAGTTTTGTAATGATCATTTTTTCACATGGGATGAAATTATTTTGCAAAAATCAGTTCTCATTGACATATATGTCACTGATTTTATTAATTAGCATGTATGCAGTTGTAAGGAAGAGCCTGAGAGTAATTTCTTCAATATTATAATAAATATGAAATAATTTCTTTCTTTGGCCAACAAAGAATGCCAAATTCAGAGTGTGCCACTTAGAATCTGTTGCAGCATAAAAGAGGTGCTTTGGCATTAAAATGCTTAGCAGGTATTTTGGTTTTGGATGAAGGAGTCTCATTTTAGTTTTGTATTTTATTGATTTTGATGCTGTGGCCTTTCCAATGCAAAAATGATAAATGCATACAAGAATACTGAAGATAAATATCTTTACACTAGTGTTTCCCTTAAATCATAACGGACTAGTGTCAATGAACATATTAAACCCATACCGATTTTGATTAAAAAGCTAAGTTTTCAAAAGGACATTTAAATAAATGAACAAATCGTGCCTCTGATTTCTACATTAAATCATGTAGTTTATTTGCTGAAGTGCTAAACACCTGAATATCAACTTTGATTTTGGCCAAGGCCCAAACTATTTCAGTCTGAAATGGTTGCTGTAGTGCTACATAGAATTCAGTTCTCTTGCTTTGTGTGCCCATTTACCTATCAGCTGTGTATCAGCAAGACTGCATCACCTATTTTCAGCATTACCAAGAACTACCTACCTATGCAAAGACTGTTTTGTCATGTATCTTCATGCCTAAGAAGAATGAGTTCTTCAAGTTCTCGAACAATAACTCCCATTAGACAAAGAACCAGTATTTATTAGCGTGAATGTGGTCTTTCTCAACAGCCAAATTCCAAATCTCATCAGAGAGAGCTCTATCTGGCCAAATACTTATATGTTTCTTCCAGTACCAGATACTGGCCTGATGTGGCCATCGCTAAAGGGATATGAAGGCTGGAAGGTTCAAAGGATGGGCAGTTAGTGGAAAGAGTTCTTGTGGCTGTATGCTCCTCTGAACTGTGTCAGTGGGAAGAGAGATCAGCAGCTGCTGCTATTTGGTGAGAACAGATGAAAGGCTGAAGAAAGAAGAGACTGACTATGGATATTTGCTCACACAGCTTACTGAAAACTAAAGAGACACTTCCAGGTGATGTTAGAGAATATCGGACTGAAGCTCTCTAGAACTAATTGCTTAGCATAACTTGCTTAGCATTAGTAGCTCAATTTGCTGAAGCCTTAGGCCCAGGCTGTGAACTTTTACTTAGATAAGTAAAAGGGGGCCCCAGAGCCGGTTCAAGCTGGAGGGATAAAGAAGTTACACAGACAGCAGGAGTAGCCAACCTTGAAGATAAGAAGCAGCCTGCCTAGAGACAATGAAGGGGCCCAAGGAAGAAGGGGAAGACCCCAGACCTAACTATTACTATTGGTCCAAACTATCGCTTAAAGGGTGGGGAATTTAGACTGTAAGGGTATAATTGCCCAGGGATTTCTTTGTTCGGGGTCCCTCTTTGGAGGCACCCAGCTCGAGCTGTAATTACTGCACGTGTATCATTAAATTTTATTTCTCTCCAATCTGACTTCGAACTTCTGCCTCAGCAGGAACCTAAGGTCGGACCCTGTTATGGAGGCCGGCGAGCCTGATTTTCCATAACAGTGACAAAGAGTACCATCATCTAAATACTTCCTTTTTTTTTACTTGCAATTTTTAAATTAAATATTTATTCCAAAATTGGGGGGTTTTAGGAGGTGACTGTGCAGAATTAGCAAGATCACAGTCTAATTCAGTGTCTATATCCTGTGGCATTCTGGGATTTTCACAGCCTATATGCATTTTGCAACCTATTGGCCATAGACATTTCCAGTTATGACTGTTCACCATAATAAATTGGTGAAAAATTTCAAGTTAGTGTTCCGAAAACTCGCATGTTTACCTAGCTGTGTTAATTTAGTTATTTAGTTGATCAAAGTTTGTTTTCTGTTTTGCCAAAAGATCTTGGCTCACTCATGCTGCACACATTTTTGTTGGCAGCTAGAGAGATCCAAGAAGCCTGTACATGAAACAGAGATAACTTGCTAAATGGATGAGGACCACTACATCTTGCTCCCCCTGCCCAGAACAATCTTCCAACGCTGTTCTGAAAGGACAAGAATCCCATCAACCATGAATATTCTGTGTCCTAAATCCCACTGCATGCATAATTTGTTCTTGGCAGCATGGTATAAAAAACAGAACTCTAGTAGCCTACAAACCACTTCTTTTATTTTATCTGGAGCACTTGTGATTCTGCCCAGGAGTGGGAGTTGCAGCTTACGGCATTTTAAGCAAGACAAGTAAAGGCATTACTCCATCCTTCTTTTTTTCTAATGTTTGTCTCCCCTCCCAAAATAAAGTATTAAGGAACTAGGAGGTGCAACTTGGTGACCTAAAAAAATGGAACCTTTATGTTCTAGTGACTTGACTTGGCACAGACTTATGCATTTGCTGCGGGAAGGATTTTCAGCACAATTTCAAGAAAATAGCAGTACTACGATTTATCCAGAGGTGTCATTTCAGACTGACAAGTCTAAAAGTGGCAAAAATGGAGACTCACAATGCAAACTACCACATCAGTGCAGTACTGCAAAGTGTAGATACAGACATCTGTATCGGTCTTCTCAACTGTTTACAATGGAGAGGACGATCAAAAGGAAGATTTTATTCAAGGATTTTTTTTTGTCCCTCCTCATACAGCCATCTCCACTTTGGTCCAAGGCACTCCTCAACCCGGGACAAGAGTCCTGCTCTAGTGACTGTCTTGTTTTTGTTATACTTGTTTAAGTTGTTCCCAAAGCACTCTCCAAGTATCAAAAATATGAGCTGCTCTCACTTTTAAAATGGTGCTGTTTGCACAGCAGGAATACAACCTGTCTCACCTGGATAACTAAAATTTTCTGGACATTGCTCGAGGAAAGTAGTCATCATGATACTCTCTCATTGTCCTAGCATGACTTTTCTTTCTTCCATACCCTGCTCCAGTGACTATGCTTTGGTACAAGTTTCCTGTCCCACTCCACAACCATAATTCAATTTAACTGTCTGACCACAGTGGCTTCCCTAATCTGTAGACAAACAACTCCATAACTGGTACCCTTGTGGGAGGAGGAACAGAACTATTTTGTATCCCAGCAGGACAGGAAGACATGAGGACCATCACTTACATCTCTATTTAGGGCAGGCAGGATAATACCAGGGTAAAATGATGTGGTTAGGGCATATGGGGGAGGGACGTCTTCCACTAAGAGGCCTATAAACACACAGAGCTTCTGACCATTGCTGGAACACTATCTATGAACACATTAAACTCAGGATGGGAACGTATGTGCATGCACATCCTGCAGGGAGTGCACCAAGAACTAGCCCATACTGATCAAAGCAGCCCTGATAGCAGACTGTATCAGAGCACTTGTGACCGTGGCCAAGAGTGGGGGTTGCCGCTTATGGCATCTTAAGCAAGGGGAGTAAAGGCAACATAAGGGTTAGAAGAGGCAAAAGCAGCCAGAGCAGCACTGTTAGGCATTGTGTTGCTCAGCAGAGGTTACAAGTATGTCTCAAGCTCTTAAGTAACTTTCTGTGCTTGAGGGTGGTGTGTGCTGGAGGCCTGTGGATGAATGAAACCAGTAGGTAATTGTTTCAGGCACCATGAGTTTACTCCACTCATTATGCAGAATCCAAAACTAAGGAGAGTTTTAGCCTTCAGCTAGAGAAATGAGTCAATTTGTGTCATTTGGTCTCTGAACCATATCTCAGCCCCAGCTTGGATACAGAAGAGCATAAGGGTAGTCTTTAAACATATATGTCAAGGTAAGCACATCGTTTTTACGTCCTTATGGGGCCTCAGATTTGTTTACTCTGCTTAGCAGGCCTAGACAGAACAATGATTTCTTCTCTGATTTATTTTGTTTATTTTGTTTCTGTACCTTTTTTTTTTTTACTTTTTTTTTTCCCCAAAGAGAATTATATTTTGGGGAAAAAAAAGTGAAGTGGGATGCAACAACCAATACATGCTGAGATGTCAAAGAACAATTTAAGCTGGAGGACAATGTTGACCTAAAAGCAAGCTTGTATAAACCAAACCTGAATAAATGAAAGCTGGAAATTAGAAAATTATTTCTTACTGTTAAAGCACAAAGCTCTAGAACAGACTTCTAGTGGGACAAGGAAGGAACAGGTCTATTAGAACCGGTATTATAACTTAAGATACAGTTTACGGAAGAGATTATATGACGCGGTTTCCCATGGCAGCAAGGGACTGTCTCCTGGGATCCCTCTCAATTTTATTTTAACCCAGTTACACTTCTGTTGAACCTAATAACATATGATTCACTGAAGAATACCTCCGATAAAGGCATCATCTCAAAGACATTTGGAGATGGTAATTTGCCACTTTTGCAGTAGCTTTCACATGTAATCATCCTCAACATTAAAATGAATGTCTAATTTCCTGTTCGAACTTGTCTGTCTTCCACTCCTACATACTGGTTCTTATGAATTTCTCTGTCTGATTAATGAGCTCATTAGCACCAAATCTTAAAAAAACTTAATCTCTTGGGTCTTTAATAACTCAGAGGGATTGCGTGGTTATTGCCTTGTTTTTATAACTCATTCACAATACTGCATTTTATAATACTACATAGAAAAGTACAAGAGTGAAACAGAATACTTAATCATTAATATTGTTTCTTGCAGCAGCACCTGTGAATTCACTGGTAATCGCATAATCATGTACTGACCAACACTGACCCTGCTTTGGGTGTGAAATGTGATGGAATACAGCACAGAACGAAGTCTGAATGCATATGCAAGATCATACCTACCTACCTACCTACCTACCTACCTACCTATATACATATAAAAAATATATAAGTTTCTACTTTCATAAATGGCTAATAAATACTGTAATTAAGATAATATTCCAAATGACAATTGAAACCTCAGTCAAAGCATCACGGTGAAATCTTTCCTTATATTCTTGTACTGAAAACTTGAATTAAAAATAAGTAGCCATTAAAATGAAAATGCATCTAAAGAACAATGTGTAATTGTATAATCGTAGAGGAAAAATGCCTCATTTTATTACTCTCCATTCCACACTACAAAGATTCACAGCAACAGTGTTTCTTCTTTTTTCATTAGCTGTCTCTAAGCATGTGTGTTCTGTTACAGATATGATATATGTTGTTGGAGAATGTTTCAGTTATGGTTTTGTTTAAGGAGTGAAATGTTTAAAAAAGGGTACTCTACATTAGTATTTCAGATTTAGTGGTCATTCTAACTGCAACTAAATATTAAAAAATTATCACAGCTGAGACATGAAAAAAATTAGCATTCATGATTAATTTATAGCATATTTTTGTATTGAAAAAGTATATATCTTCCCTATGAATAAGAGTATCGCAGAAAGCAAGTAGCCCATCACAGGAAAAATATTCAGAAAATACTGAATTTCATGCTCTTCTTTTCACACACACTTTTTTTATTTATTTTTTATTGTCAGAACTATAATCTACCATTCAACTAACACTGGACATAATTTGAAGCATTGCTGAGAGTCTTAATTAGCATGAAAGAAGAGAACGTATTCTAAATTGGAAAAACATTTGAACAGAAAAAGGATTTTGAGAGTAGAACCACCTTTTCTCATAAAGGGGGCTTCCAAAGAATTCCACTCCACAAGCAGGTCTGAAGAAAGTAATATGGTGATTACTCTCTGACAGCACTTATGTTCCTCAAGCACGTTATGAAATCCAGATTAATTCTAAAGACAGAGTGTTATGGTAAAAAGTTAATTAGCATAGCCAAACACAAATTTATCCCTCCCGCAGATAACAACTTTTTGCTCTCCAGTATTTCAGAATATAGAATAATTCATGCAAAGACATCTGATCAATGCTGGTGCATTCTATATCCTTTCCACCAAAATAACAGTATATATTATAATGTAAAATAACCACTGTATTAGACCTTAAGTGGTTTGTCAAGATACAAGGCCACCGAAAATTTGTCACATTAAGTTGTTGTCTTTGATAGAACACTTAAAAACTGTTAAATGAATGCTGAAAGTATATTAACATACTGTGTGAATCCCAAAAGACAAATTTCAGACTAAAGTGAAATTGTAAAACATTTGTCATGCTGCACATTACATTGATTAAACTGACAGATACTCTTGTTTTATTGGTGCTTTGGAAATTACAAATTTGAAAGGAACAGTCATTATGCTTCACTCTGTCCAAGACTCTGCATGTTACCATCCAATAATCTCATGCTGTCAACTAACTATAACATGCAGTAATTTCTTAGTGGCAGTTCTTTACTGTGAATGGGGAGGAGGTAAAGAGAACTTTATAGCCTTGTCTAGCTGGGTTTTTTCATTAGCTTGTCTTCAAATTCAAACATAATTCTTACTCTTTCTATTCACTTTTTTTTTCTTTTTTTTAAACACAACACTTCAAAATCCTCTGCATTGTTTAAAGAACAATCTGAGGCAAAATGGGCACAAATTCCAAGCTATGTTGCTACAAACCCTTTGGTCCCTTGCATAATTAAACTTTCCTGTAAAACACGAAAAGATTTCTAGACTAAATATCACTCAGCTAAAATTTTCTCATATCTTTCTTTTTTTTATGTTTATCAATACAAATAGATAGCACACCTCTTATGGAAATAAACAGAACACTGCTGAATATGAATTTATACCTAAAATTATGCTGCCTCATGCAGTTGACTTTAAAGCAGATGATAGTCATTCTCTAAAATAAAGGAATGTAAAATAACATTGGTGGGTGGGTCAGCAGATTTGCTAAAACTTTAAGAGTGGATCTCCTGATCCACTAAAGCTTTAGCAGCTACTAATTCCATAAATATATATATATATATGTATATATATATGGTATTTATTCAGGTAAGATTATTGATAATTGATGCAGTGTGCAAAGTGTTTAGGTACCTAGAAGTTATTTCGTTTTTAAGCTCTCATAGAACATAAAAATACCTGTATGGTTTCAGAGCAAACAAAGGTTCCTTTGTGACCAGTGACCAAATATAATTTTGACAGTGATTAGAAGGGTGTATATACGGCAAAAGTTTAAAGGCATAAATATAAAATATTTTATTTTCTTTGTGTATTCTAGATTTTGGAAATTGTGATTTTAAGGATTCTAAGGATTGTGCAAAAGGCTCCTTATGTTTAGAAGCCCTTCGTGGACTTTTCTTCCATTAATTTATGTAGTAGCACTTTGAATTCATTTATAGGTTTGGCCTCCAAAGAATCCCTTGGATTAATTACATACTTAAGCACATACCTGTAAAAGAAAAATATTTCCTTTTGTTTGCTTTTAAATCCACTCCCCAGTTTTGTTTCATGAACCTTAATTCTTGTATTGAGGGAAATAAAATCTTTTGTTTCCCCTTTCCCTGCCATTTATGGCATATGTCTCTGTTATAGCCTCTCCAGTAGTCATGTTTTCACCCATATCCAAAAAAAAAAAACAAAAAAAAAACAACCCTAATCTATTTAGTCTCTCTTCCTGTGGAGATAGGGGGCTTTTCCGTATCTTTGATTATGTCCATATCTTTAGCTACATCTAAACAGAGTGCCCTGGCAACATTTCTCGTTTGAGAAATTATATTAAAACTCCAGAGTGGTGTTGCAATGCCATGCCACGCCAAGGTGATTTTACCTCAGGTGATCCAAGCTGAGAGGGAAACAACCAATCAGACTCACATCCTTATTCCCGTAATAAGGAAACCTAAGTCACAAAATGTATATTTGATCTGGGTGGCTGAGGATCCAGACTTCAGAGCACATCATAGCACGTACTCACATATCTACCTAGTTTCAACCATCATTGACCTTTTTTTCTGTTTTTAGTGTCTTTTTAGTTTTAGTACATTCTTTGTGAGATTGGATGACTAGAACTACAAGCAGTATTAAAGGTGCAAACAAGCCATGGAGTCACATTGTAGCATCTGATGTTTTCTGATGTTTTCCTATTTTCTCCTCTCTTCCTTTCCTAATACTCCCTAGCACTCCACTTTCCTTTTCGAACCATGCTAAGTGACATTCTCATAGAATACAATGGACATCTCCATTAATAGAAGTTTTGGTTTTTTTCAATCTCTGACCAGCAATAGCTAATTAAGACCTCATCATGAAATGTACATAGATTATTCCTCTGTCTGCATTAATTTTCACTTATCAATATTTAATTTTATGTACGATTATATCCTTAATATCACAAGATCCTTTTAAAACTTTTTTAGTTAGTGTTTTTTACTATCCTCAGTAATATTTTACTATCAATAAAACTATTTTATTTCATTATCTACTCCTTTTCCATACAATTTATGAATATATTTAAATGAACAATTCCCAACATACTTCCATTGTGGTCCTTAGTGGCAACTTCCTCCACAGTAATATCTGTCTCTTTACTCCCATGCTTTTTTTCCTCATTTTTAAGTAGCTATTAATCCACAGGAATACCTCTTCTTGTATTCTTTTATAGATTTCTTTTTCTTGTTTCTTTAAGAGTTTGCAGTGACAGACTTGTCAAAGGATTTTTGGAAATGCACAACAGAAAATTTATCCACATCCTCCAATAGATTTGTGAAATGTGGTTTGCTTTAGAAATTCTTGGACTCTTTTCCTTTTATCCATCTCTGCTAATTCTCCTTTATTATGGTTAACCAGTTTGTCTTTTATAGAAATCAAGCTAATTAGTCTCTGGATCCTTATGGGAAGTTTTTTTTTTCTTTTTTTCTTTTTTCTCTCTCAGTGGAGTCACATTTATCAGCTTTCATTTTTCTGTTACCAAGGACAATCTAGATGCCAGGTTACATATCACAGCTAATACTTCCTTGGGAATGCTTAGGTCAATGCCAAATGGTCTTAGTCATCTGTCAGTATTCACATAATTTTGAGACAATTGTTCTGACTTATCTCCCTCAGAAAAATTTCATTTATTGCCATCTGTCTAAGCTCCTTGGTAGCAAACATGAATGCAAAGAATTCATTTAACTTTTTGTCTCTTGCCTCATCTTCCTTGAGCATTCCTATTAAATATTACCTCACAGCCTGAAAGATTCCCTGTCCTTTTTTTTTTTTTCTGATGTTTTTGAAAAGAGTAGATTCTAAAATCCAGATTGGTTGCTCAGGCTCCCCACAGAGTGCATGAGTAAATTCAGTCACTAAACAGCAAACTGAAGTCCTGTACACTGAAGAGGATATCGCTTTTAACTTGCCAACAGGAAACCCTGAGTTTAATGACATTTCTTCAATTCCACCTCCTTTCTGAAGTGTAAGCACTCAGATTACAGGGTCCAAATCTTCTCTGGAAGGCAAGCTGCAAAATCTTCACTAAATACCTGGTAGCAGTAGTATGATGTCTATTTTTTAAACAGTTTAATAATTCATGCACCTAGCAAAGAAATTTTGGGATACAATATAAGCCTCGGGCAGAATGGATCCATTTCCTCTACCCATTTGCTCTACTACTTAGTCAAGACAAATGAGGGCATATAGACAGATTTTTTACATCAAATCTTTGACTCTTAAAATAAGTATCTTAATTGGATTTAGAACTTAGTCCATGGACTAAATTTGGTCCACTTTTGCTATCTGGTTGTGAGATCTGTGCTACCCCTTAGCCTCACAGACTAAGATTTGTTATCGTGCCTCCAAACTACTTCTGGGCATTTGTATATTGACTTAAATTTATTAATTTGTCTCCACGCAGGAACAGAGGATATATACAGTATAACTTAACTGTACATTTTAATTCTGTGAACAAACACCAAGAAGAAATCTCTCGGAACCAAGACACAGGCTCAAGCGTCTGAGAAACATGCATTGCAAAACACCTTCTATTAGCTCTATCTGCATACTGCTTCATTTACAAAAGAAAAATAATAAGAGTAAGAATAAGGATGAAGATAAGGATAAGGACAAGGATAAGGATAAGAAACACTGATATTTCATACTTGTCACATTCTTCCAAACACAATTTTTTTCTTCTTATTAAGAAAGAATAAATACAACCTAATATAAGATAAGGAAATTGTCAACTAACATTCAGTTCGACTGAAAAGCTGAAAGCAATGACAAACTCTGACTGCTCTTGTCCCCTCTCAGTTTTAATTACACATAAAAAGTCAGCTGTAGATAGCATTCTTTTCTGCATTTCTACTTCATTGCACTGTAACATCCTAAATAAAAGAGAATAAAAGTAGCTATATTTACATATATTTCTCTTTCCAGCAAGTATTTTGTAAAGATCTTTATATGATGCAAGCTATAAATGCTGAATCAGGTAATGCATTTCAATAATGTGTTCCAGATATGTCCAATCACATCTAAAAGGATGATTTTTTTTATCAAATGTACAACAGGTCAGCTGGAATACATATCAACAGTTCTTGATGCATATAACAGATTGAGAATTTGATTATATTAACAAATGTTGTTCAAATGCAATTTATGTAGGGAAAGAAAAGTGGATTATCATTCAGCTATTTATTCTACAGAATTCATTAATGTATGTTGATGTGTTTGTAATAAGAAAAACACATCCTCAAAAACATGCTTTTATAATCCTTTTCATGGCAGCACATTCTGATATTATTTTTTTATGAGAAAGTCATGACAATAAATTTCTAAAACTTACTGAAAACAGGAAAATAATGAAGCGTACTCTGAATATAATCATTAAGGTGTTCATTTGATGCCCTTGGAGACCCAAGTTCAGTTCTGCTTTCACAGCCCATCTACCAAGCAAGTTCTAGGAGTGCACCCAAGACAGCTGAAGAAAACTAGCAAAAATCCGAATATACTCTATGTGGCTTGATATGCAAAGATTTTGCTTAAATGCTTAAATTATGCAAAATAAATTAAACATTACATTTTACTTAGGTGCTTAAAATGAATTGGATAACTGCAGGTTTTCCTTACTTGAAGTGTATGCTAAATTTGATGTGTATATTAAATAAAAACAGCTTAAATAAGTAATCATGTTCAGTTTTGTGTATGGATAATGATCGTAAACAAGAACCTGTTTAATATTTGGTTTTATTCTTATTGTCAAACATATGTCTCTAAGCAACACTTACTCCAAACAGCCAAGGACCAAAACCAGAATTGATCAGTTCCCTAACAGACTTTTCTGTGGTGTACTTCAGCATCCAGCTATGTATGGTATGAGTATTTCACCAACTTTTATTAATTTTTACACTATGTGTTAGAGATTATGCATTTTTAATACCTCCATTTTATAAATCAGAAAAAAGAAACACAGAAAATTAATTTAAGGGGGAAAAAAGAAAAGTCTACTATTTTCCAAAATGTCCAGTTTCAAAAGTTTAGGACTTGATTGT
The DNA here is from genome assembly GCF_036417845.1 of Apteryx mantelli. NCBI lineage: Eukaryota > Metazoa > Chordata > Aves > Apterygiformes > Apterygidae > Apteryx > Apteryx mantelli. The sequence continues at coordinate 44,784,589 of NC_089978.1, forward strand.
TTAAAGCACTACTAACACTTCATGTCTCCCAAAACACAGGCTCTTAGATTCCCCCTATAACGACTTCTTATCCAAGGTCTCAAGCAAGGTACTTATAAAGCAAGAAATACTATTTTAGTTAACTTCTGTTGACAAAAAAGTGTATTTTAAATAACTTACCATCACTTTTCTATGTGATTAAAAAGGTAGTGTATCTAAAGAAAGGTGATATTCAACTTCCATAACTATTAAAGATGACCTTCCGTCATATATTCTTTACATACCTACAAATTACTAATAAAAACTGGATGACTCTTTTGCTAAACAAAACTGATTCCATTTATTTTGTGTGTTGAAAAAAGAAGAAGAACTTCCATGGAAAATATTACATATGATTCTGTAATTGAAAATTGCATCATAATGCATATTTGCAAGGACTCTAAGGTTGCACATGCAGCTTTGATTCCAGTATTGGAATACTTGATTCTGTACTATAATATTTTTTCAACAAATTATTTTACACAAATATATGCAGTATATATATTTTAATAAGCAAAACCAAAATTCCCTATATTTATTCTTAAAAATAACTGAGCTATTTTCTGTCGACATATTTACAGGGGAGGGGGGAAAGCAGATAAAAAGCCTGAGACAGATACCTGGCTTGGAAGATGTTATGCCTAATCAAATGTTCCAAAACTTTAACATGAAAACAGGACCTTCTTTCGAAAAAACAGCCAGATGAATTTGGGGTAATTTTGCTTAAAAATGGCAATCAGTGAGCGGGAAGTTTTACTTTATTTCTTAAATATGAAACAGAAATGTTTTGTATTTAGTCTTTGAATTGCTGTCCTAAGGAGAAAACTATGTATTACTGACAATTATGTTTGTAATCAAAACTGAAAATTAGAGTTAGCCTGTATGGATTTTTTATGCTAAGTCATTTATTTAAACATATTAGAAGTAGCAGTAAATGGATCTGGCTTAATGTTTTATCATTTTTTGCTGTGGTTTTCAGCTCTAGATACAGCTCTAGATACACTATACTAAAGCCATTAAAAATAAAAGAGTCACAAAAAAGAATCATCATAGTTTCTATTAGAGTAATAAAAAGCTACATTTACCAACTGAATTCAGTATGCTGTAAATATTGCAAAAGAATTGCAGTGCTGTTAAATGGTGATACATGTAGTACACATTTTAAATGGTTCTGTATTTGTGGATGAAAAGAGAAACTCCCCAGTATGCAAGATAAATGCAGTTTTCAGGCTTTGTCATTTTTAGAACAAACCACTCACTAGCTCTTTCTTTTACCCTAAAGACAAAAAAATGATTAAAGGAGAAACAATTTTCAGACTTTTTTTCCCCCATTGCTGTGTAATAAAATGGTGAAACTTGTTCTTTGTGGTGAATACCTTACCATCACTGTATCATGAACAAAATGCTGTGTTGACACAGCCAAGTTCTAATTTGCTACGGCTCCTTTTAGCTGTACATGAAACTTCCAGCTCTTTTGCTACTGAAAAGGAAGCTGTTCTTTATCATCACTGTGATTAAATAATATTGCAGTTCAAGTAAATTACTAAACAACTAAATTTAAACTTGGAGGGTTTGTAATGTATATCATCTAAGCAGTTTTTTCCTCTAGTCTCAAAAGTACTGATGTTTCATTTCTCCAAATCAATCCCTTATTCTTTGAAGAAGCAGTATTTTTAATAAGGATTCATGTGAATTTTCATATTTCTGTACAGACATTTTTATTCCACCAATACTTTTTTTTTCAGGTATACATTCACTAGGCTATGCAAGATATGTGTGACTTCCATACGTGCAAGCTACTGCAAGCTTGACAATCAGGGCTTCAAAATGAAAAAAAAAAAAGTTAAATATTATGAAAGTCTATGGAATCAACTGAGCATTGAGCTAAATTCCTTGCAGCTTTCCTTGCAACTGAGCTGACTGTGCTGCAACAAATTCTACACATCTCCTGTGAGAAAAACAAAACAAAACAATGAAAAAAAAAAGAAAACCTATTTCTTCTATTAACTTCTAAGTTTTGGGTGATATCTGCTTCCTACTCAGCTAAGGAATTCCCTATCCTCTCTGATACTGTGGATTTCTTGTTTAGCAAATCTCTCTAAAAATATACTGAACTCCAAAGTGTCTCCTTTGCTGAGCTACCAGGTAAGGAGAATTTGGCCTTCCTTCCATACAGTTCCAGTTTACTCAGCGTTCAATATTCAGGACTAACAAACAGGCGGCTTTCCTTTCTGTTGCCCCTTTTTACATAAATATCATATACCAAGCAGGAACATGGAAACAAGTAGACTATCATCTGTCACAAAACCAAGAAGTCTGGCTAGATCTTTAATCTAACTTCTTGTACATTAAATATATTTTTCACATACAACTCACCAATTATCCTAGTACTGAGCATAATTTTTGCATAGATTTTATTCAAATGCATTCAAGCTTGAGATGACAATATCTGAGATGGAGAATTTACCACTTTTCTCTGTAGCTATTCCAGTTTATTCCAGTGTTTAAGCACTCTTCCTGATGGAGAAGTGTCTCTTATTTCGAATCTGTCTAACTTAAATTGGCTCTTACTAGGCTTTCTCAACTAGATTAAAGAGCTCTTTAGTTCACAGTAGTTTTTCCCAATGGAGATACACTGTAATCGAGTATATCGTCTGCTCTTCTCTTTAATAAGCTGAAATAGCCCAAGCACTGTAAGGCATTCATTGCAAAACATTTTCTTTTATCCTCTAATCCCGTGTGTCTTCTCTTCAGGCTCACCAAATGTCAAGCACTATTTAAAAACGGTGACATGAGAACTACACCAAGTGTTCCAGACGCCAGTCTCACATCCAAGGGAAGCCCCTTTGCCACAGCACCACATTGGGACAGAAGGGAGCTCTTTATTTATTCCTGTATTGATCTTCTTCAGCAAAATGTCCAGTCAGCAGGTAGCACAATTTACTGAAATGCAAAATGTATTAGGTTCATTCTACTTCCTTTTGCTAAGAAACCCCATACCTCTTATTAAAGAAAGATGTTGGATAAGTCTGACATGATCTTACTTTGGCAAACACGTACCTATCTCACATTCTCTGTGTGTCTGTATATGTAATGTATACATACAGGTATATATGTATATAAGTATACAGGTATACACACACACATCTAAGTGTGTGAAGGTATATTTAAATATTTATATATTTATATATATCTATACTTTTATGCATATGCATATATGTGTCACTTCTTTCTCTTTTGAACTCTGAGTTTTACCTTCTCCCTTTCAATTTCCCTTTCAAGACTTTCAGTTTTCACTGAAGCACATCCTGCTTTGGTCTACATGTTTGAAATCAGTGCAATTATTTAAAGCAAGTTGAGGTTTCTATTAAATTTCATGACAGTTATTTAATTATTGTTAATCTCTATCACAGTGTTGAAGCAACAATGTTATGTTCTAGTTTTAGCAATTAAAACCTCATTATTTGTTTTGGTATCTATTAACAAGTTTAATTTAACTCTCCTCTTGATAGTTCTCACTTTATCTCCATATTCACTGATATGTTTCTGTACTGATTTTTTTTTTCCATTGCATGTTTAAGGTTCATGTGAAACATGAGTCGACATTACATATTTTGAAAGGCAAGTGGAAAATAAGTAATTCTAGATATTATTAATACGTGATTTTAATTTCTTTGACTAATAAAATAATAGAATATACGTGGCAAATAAAACAAAATAGAAAGAAGTAAATGAAAGCCATCTCCAGAATAGAAAACAGAATTTTAAGCAAGAAGGTTAAGTGGAAAAACACTTTGAGTTTCTTTCTGTTATTCTTCTTATATGCCACAAAGGACAAGGCAATACTGACTCCCTGGTGAATTTCCTTTGAAGACAATACGGCTGATAAATTTATTTCCTAAGCTGAAAAATTCATAGATATGAAATCATTTATGTCCTCATATTTCATTACATGCCAGGTCTAAACATCCTGGAGCTACTGTTTTGTCACATATTTATGTCCTTTCTGCTTACTTTTTTGCAGCTTTACTTTTTTAATTTGACACAAGATCTTTCTGAAGACAGCCTAGCTTAACAGGAAAAAAGGAAGACACAGCAGTTCAGGAAGAAGTTAGGAACTATTTACACTATGAAAGAAATAATTAAACTGATTTGCTGTCAAGGAATTTAGATCCTTATTGGCCCTAGAATCAGTTAAAATTGTCATGGAGATAATTCGTCTTTCTGTCAGCACTCTGCTACCTGTCAAACCAGGAGAGAATGAAGACCAATGTTGTATCATAGGAAAAGGATAATGAGAAACACTTTGGGATAAAGGATTATAACACTACTTCTCCTATTGCTACCCTTAACTGGATGAATGATACCAACCTCAGCCCTAGATCAGCCTTCATCAAACATTACATGAAGTCAGGAGTACTTCAGGTTACTGGAGTTAGACCATTCAATTTATTGGAACGGTTTTTTAATAAATTCACCTTTACATGTTAGTGCATACAACATTACACCTATGCAGAAACACCAGATGATCCCTGAGAATAGTAGATATCTAACAAAAGAAATACTATACATATTAAAATGCAAACTGAAATCTTAGTACTTGAAGTCAGCCTCCAGAAAATTAGCTTCCAGAGTTGGATTCTTTACAGAGATTTTTTTTATTGTTGTTGTTAAACAATAAATCGAGTATTTTTATATTTTAAATAATCCACCAGAGGGAGTTCTATGAATGAAATAGAAATATTGAAAACAAATATGAACTCCTGGTATAAGGGCTTACATGCACAACTGATATTACTTACACATTTTATTGCACACTACAATTTTTGGTCAAGCTTTTTACAAGAAAATCAGAGTTTAATGACTATGGTTTTAACTTGCAATTTCCAGTCTTCCAAAACACTGGTAAAGGGATCAATGCAATGCAGCTCTGTCACACTGACTCTAATCTTAGGGGCATGAGTACTGTCAATAATTACTGAAGTGAATTATTTGCCTGCAAAGGCCAACTGTCACTTTTTTATCCTGGCCACTGCTGTGGAAGGGAATATCTTCAGAAGTTCTGGTATTAGCACCATTTTCGGTGGCAGATTCCCCAGACATTTTCATCCAACAGAAAAAAACTCAAGAAAGATCTATATAATTCTCCAGGTCTTGCTTTGGTAATGTTTTCCTTGTGGAAGATGCTCAAATTACACCAATTTGTTGAACAACACCATAAAACACTAGTTAAATAGGTCAACATTGAATATGGTGTTAATTTAATACCATTTTGAATAAATTTCAGGAGTTACAAATAAAGATAAAATATATGAAAAGTTATATATATAACATACAAAAAAGTTGAAGTAATCTTAGTAGCGTGATTTTAGAAGTAAAGAGCTAGATTGTCTTAACATCGTGATTTTAGAAGTACAAGAGCTAGATTGCCAGCTGGTATAAACCAGCACAGCTCCAATGACTTTAATGAGGTTATGTCAATTTAAATTGGACGATAAAATTGTTTTGCTATTCTAGTTGATTTTCCAGTAGTTGATATAATAATGATCTCTAAATCAAGTAAGGCTATTTCCTTCTAAGAAGCAACAGATCCTTATTTAGAAGCATGTCGTAATTTCAAAAGCCATTCTGAAGCTGTGATATTTAAATGGGCTTTTGGAAATGAAAATGTAATTTGGAAAGATTAGAAATGATTTAAAGGAATTATTCAGGTACAGAGTTTGTTTATTTGTTGGATTTCCTTCCTTCCTTCCTTCCTTCCTTCCTTCCTAGGCTGATTATTTGTACACTCACCCCCCTCATGCTGCAGAACAGTTTTTCTTTGCCAACAGGGTGCAAGCCAAGTGAGTATCACAAAAATGGAGTCACAGAAAAAGGGTGTCACAAAGTAATAAGGCAGGCGTGATCATGAAGAAAGACAAAGCATGTCCAGACAGGGGAGTGAGGAGTAGCCATAATTAATAGCTGAAAAGTGTTTTCTCTAGGTAGGGGACTGCTAATGACCTCTAACTGATATCAGTTAGCCATTATCTGGAAAATGTAAACCCTTGCAAACAGTAATTACTACTGTTTTCATTCCATTTCAGCATGGGTCATGTTTTCAGAAAATTTGAGACACATTGCTATGACCATTTTAAGTGATGAGGTTATACAGTTTCTCACATACATTGAGAAAGAAACAATCTTTTTGGTGAATCTGGTCACAATAGAATTTGAGGGTTTTCATCAAAACAGATACATATATCTGTTAAGGTCTATGGGTCTTCAACAGAAAGAAGTTTTAGATTCTTTAGCATTCAATGGGATTTGATCGAGTCATTTTAATTTTTCATATCTTGGTTTCATCTTCACTAAGTTGGAGATAACAATACCCACCTATATTTAGAGAAACTCATCATGATCTTTACTATTAGACTTGTAAAGTAGTAGAGTACAATTATAATAGGGATATGCAATAATAAAATACTTGATCATAATATTATTTATTGTTTAGCATACAAGTTGCAAACAGTACAGTAATGAAAACAAAATAGTGGCCCAGAAAAACTTCAACATCAGCCCTATTGAGAGATCTTTGAAAAATCCCACTGATTTCATTTGGAGTCCCCATCAAATTGCTGGAGGCAACAAAAACTCCCCATAGATAGAAGAAAAGGAGAGGAGGGAATGAATGAACAGTGCACATGAACAGTGAAGCTAGCATACATTGTCATTTCCTGTAATCCTTATTGATTTCTTCGTTATTTTATCTTTTTAGCTTTATTTTCCAGTTTTCAGTTACACATTGTATCTGGAACACAGAATCATGTTACTACTTCAGAGTGGCAAAGAGGTAAAAAGGATAACAGGGTGTATGGGAAGAGAGTGGAAACCAAAATATTTCAGAAAAGGAAGAAAGGAAGGAAGGAAGAGGAAGGAAGGAGGGACGGATGGAGGAAGGGAAGGGAAGGGAAAAAGGAAAGGAATGGAAAGGGATTAGGGGAGGGGTGGAGGAAGAGGGAGAGAGGAAGGAAGGAAGGAAGAAAAAGAATGAATGAACTGGGATCTCTTTAATAATACTGGGAGATTCCAGAGGAAACAGATATGTTGGCAAAGGTGTTAGCTGGAAGAACTTCATTTTATCAGCACATGGGTGAAAGAGATGGGGAGGCAAAGAATGAAATAATGAAATTCACTAGTTAACAGCTACTATTCTTGGTCTACCATTCTAAAGCATTTTGCATGTTGATCATATAAAGATTGCATGTTGATCCTATAGGATCTGTATACATTCATTGTTTTTGTTTTGGAAAAGGTTGCATGAAGAAAACCGATCCATTGCAATTGATGAGCTGTTCATTAAGGATGTAATTGATCCTTTCTGACTTTTAAATAAAATATATGGTTTAGAGTATTTAAAAATGCGTTATTTTTATATGGCCCTCTGTAGAAGGTGTCATCTATAACAAAATCTTTAAAGCCTTTAGGTCTAAATGAGTTATAAAAATGTAAGTTTTAAAACATGCGATATTTCCATTCAAAAAAAAAAAAGGAAAAAGAAAAAAAGATTTTTTTTTTCCTGGTAAGGAACATTTCCAGCCAAATTAAAACAATACAGCATTATTTAGTGGCAAGGAAAAAAAAGCATATTGAACAATTGTTGGTGGGGAGGGGGAGATGCAGAAATAGCACCAGACAGCATGAGGCGGCTAAGCATAATTTAATAAGTGGACCAAGGCAAGGAATAAGCTGTGTCAGGAAAAACTTCACACTCCCACACATACACACCCACATACAGTTGCAGTTAACTGAGGCTGGCCCCAGCTGTGAGCTGACACAGCCGAGCCTGGAGAAAAGGCGACACTCACTTCAGCTCTGAGATGGACACCAGCATAACAACATGCCACCTCCACCTCTCCCAGCCCCAGCCCCATCTCTATTACCAGGGAGATGTCACACGGCCACCAGTCAAACCAGTCCATGATGATATCATGGACTACCTTTCCAGCAATTTCAAGTATTGTTCTCCTGTTGCTCATTGATCCATAGCCTGTACAAAAGCTCATCACACTCTGTTCCTGTTTGCACTGTGCTCTCAGCCATGGCTTATTATACTCAGTTTCTCAGCTCCTGATCAAGGCAAGGCTGTGAAGCTCCCATGACAACGGTTAAAACTCTTTGAAAGTTTGCAATACCACAAGAAATATTCTATATGTGTATAAAATAAAATATTTAATGAGCCAGCATTCTCAGCAATTCTCAGGCTCAGGCTGGGGTAACAGGCCAATGAAAAGGAAAGGTCCAACTCTTGTCTGTTAATCCTGAACACTTTTAGTATAGCTTGAGGAAGTGAAAACATGCATCCTGCTGCTCTCCCGGCAGATGCTGTTTTCTTCCAATATCCCTGCGTTATGATTCTCTGACATCTGTCACTATTGTATTGATGGGCACCATTGACAGAATGCTGTAAAGCCTCAGTTTCTAATATTGCTTAAGAGAAGAGTGAGTCTAACCTTTACCCTGTACTGCTTTCCCTTTTCTGGCACTGAAAGCATCAAAGAGATATCACTCTTTGACATCTCTTCTTTGATATCTGGTTCAATTACATTGTCCAGGATTTTATCCTTGTCCCCTCCCACCGCTTTTGTATTCCAGTCAGGCTAGCTCCTCTGCTCCATGATCGGAGAAGCCTACTGAAAGCACGAGTGGACCATCTTTCTAAAAAGACCTCTGCTCAATCCTAAAATAGTGGGAACACCAGACAGAAAATGCAGTTGCAGGTTATGTCTTGCTTTCTCAGTATCCCTGAACTGGAACTTCTTCAATACATACAACATTTTCAGAGAACCTAGCCCTCAACTTCTAATTTTCTACTAAGCTTATAATGTAAATATTCTAGAATTTATTATATCTAGCCACATTTATTATATCTAGACAGCTTTTGTGAAAACAACAACAACAAAAAAAATCCCCAATATGGGGATTCTCCAAACTTACCAAATGTCCAAGTACAAATGTTAGGTATTTGATTTTACTTTAGTTCGCAGATGTAACAGCTTTGAATTTACAGATTAAAAATTCACCTGTCTTGATTCTTGTCTTCACTTTTTCCCATAATCGCCAAGAAAATCTCCTAAAATTAACTTTATTTGGAATGCTTTTTAATGTGATATTTGAAGTTTGGTATGCACTGACTCAGATTCATGCTAACTGATTTTAAGCATCCACCAATGCTTTTAAGGTTAAGAGTCTGCTTGCACTGAGATGGATCTATGGTCAGTAATTTATTTATGCCTACAGTTCAGGGAGATGAAGCAGGATTTATAAATTGCTATATTCTTCACTCTAGAGATGGAGGTGTAGATCTGCTGACCTGACAGACAAACCATCATCAAACCCTGATAGACAAACCGTCATCAAACCCACTGAAGAAAGAAGAAAGATATCAGAGCAACCTTAATATAAAATGATATTTTTCTAGCACTCTAGAGCACAAGCATTAGCACCATGGGATACTACTGCTGCTGATGATCATTCAGGTTTCTGGAACTAGAGCAAACTTTAAAGACAATAAAACCATTGGAACTGGTGAGTTCTGCATGTGGTGTAAAAAGATCATTTAGATGAGAGTGCTACTTTTGATCCACTCCCTAGGAATAATTCAGTATTCTGCCATACTAACCTTTTCTGTGTGGCATCTAAGAAATAAGATGGAGATTTCTGATGATAAGGAAGTCATCAGATTGTGATTAATGCATTATGGACTATTTGCTTAACTATTTTCCGGTAGATTTCACAGCATTTTACTACCAGCAGTTGTCTCCTCCATTTCTTATTAATTATCTTGTTGTCCATATGCTAGTTCTTGAAATGTTTTTACTTCCTCTTCTCCTACTGTGTCTTGATGGAGTGGGACTGTAACGTGCCATGTCACAGCTGTACAAAAGAGAACTTATAAAAAAGCAACACACTGTGTTAAGTGCTAGTTATTACTTTCAAACAAGCATCTTAAAAACACCAGAAGTGTGAAAAGTGATCTATGAAGGATGAGTTCTTCTCATGGAAGAAAAGAGTAAAAAGGAAATTGAAAGCAAAAAATAGTCAAGATAATATTCTAATGTAATGAATTAAAGGAAATTAATGTCACTGTAACATGTTAAAAAAGTAATAATATCAAGAGAACTAACTAGTCTGAGATTAGTTTTGTATATAAAGATAAAATTTTGTGGTTTAGTTAAAAGTAAGATTATCAATAGCATTTTGGGACTCAGGTTACCATTTGCACTGTTTCAGTCTTTTTTCACTTTTGTGTATTGTTTCTATGGCTTTAAACTGGTAAGATGGAGAAAATTCTAACCCTCAAAAATACATTTGCAAGTATGACATAAGGGATACAGTAGGTTCTTTTTTTAATTTTTCCCCCCTTTTCATCTTTGCATAGATGTAGCTGGTTTATTCTAATTATTCTAATTACTCTGGTTTCTCTGGAGTATTTTCAACTTAATTTTACTTGTCCAAAGGATGCTAGGGATAAGAGAAAGTACCTTAAAACATCCGGAGTGCTAAAATAGCAACTTTAACGATCAGTATTTAGCTAGGTAAGTAAAGGGGATTGATTTCTGCAATTAGCATTCAATTCAGGCATAAGAAGCATTCAAAATAGGGGCATAATTAAAATTTCTACTCCAAGCTAGTGAATTAAAATTTAATTCCATAGAAAGAAAAATATATAAGTAATTTGGGGATAGGAAGCCATACTTCTCCATGTTCTGAATGTCAAAATGTACAAGATGGATGGTATTTTTTTTCCAGGTATGCCCTGCCAGGTATAAGTGAAGAATGAGAATTACTAATTTAGAAACAGTCCCAGAGACCCCATGATCAGCAAGGTTTTGACAGCATCTTCTCACTTGTCCTCACAGTGGTACAGGAATAAATAGTTTTCTAAATTGTATATGTAAGTTGTACAACTATGTAAGTTGTATATAATATGTATAACCTTTTACAGTCCATGATTTTCTCTATATTGATTATTCCAAATTTGTGATTAGAATCCACCAGGTACAAAGCATACAACAAAAAATTTACAGTTTCCTAGAGTTTGGTTCCAGATACAGATCAAAGATATTTTAAAAGAATCATTGCCTAATGCTATTGCTTTCTAAACAGTGCAAATAGGATGCAATCTGTTCAAGAACATTATCTGAAGTAACATTTTAGATGCCTAATGAGGCAGAACTCCAAAAATAAGTGCTTCAATCAATGAGAGAGGCAGGAGCATTTTCAAGTCTCAAAGGGAGATTGTGAGATGTTGTTTATCTAAACTTAGTCTTTTAAAAACTCTAAGATTAGGCAGACAGAATTCATGGCTAAAGAAAATTTGACAATCCACTACAGGATTATATTTGCCATGAGAAATATTTTTTCATATATCTTTTCTTAATATAACTATATATAGATATAGTTATATTTAATGAAAGTCATTCCTTCAGAAGTCTTCAGAATGATGTTTTAACATTCCTCTCTCAAGCTGAAATACATTTTTACTGGATTAATATGTCCATATTAATCATAGGTATATGGAGTTGTTCTATATTCCAATTTAATGACACCATTTCTTTCTTTTTTTTTTTATCCAGCGTGTCTTAAGATCCTTTCTTACAGATTTTTACTGATATTGAACTTGAGTCAAAATCTCAAATCTTAACCTTAAACAGATGTTAAAACCCTAATTCACTTTTAAGTGTATGCAATGTACACTAAAAAACAATGCTTACTATACCACAGTAGCTGCAATGTTTTCACACAATTAAGCAATAAAGTGTTCCTTGTAAGTAAAAACAAAAACAAATTAAAAAACCCCACAAATATACTGCTATGGATGGAAATGTCCTATTTTAAAAGTTATATCTTAAAACATTTCCCTCAAAACTATTTCCTTCTTCACTCTAAGTGTTAAGAACATAATATATTGTATTTTTAGACAAATAAATGTTCAGCAATATGAGTAACCTTCCACTATTTGAGACAATCTTTTCCACATTGTTAGAGTACTGTAATTTATCACAATATTCTCTTAGGTGATTGGACAAATTTTTACATATGGCTTTTGAGGAAACAACAATAAAACACGAAGTAAAAAAAGTGAAAAAATGTTCTGTCACTGTCTAGAGTGCGTCAAGTTTTTTATGAACACTATCCTATGAACAAAACTCTTACAGATCATCCATTAAGTGTAGGATGCCATAAATTTTGAACACAGTCTCTACAGGTCTTCTTACAGATTTACGTTTTCTATTTACAGTGCAAGTAGGATATTTTGTACAATAATATATTTTGGAAATGTATGCCTGACAAAGCATAACAAGAAACACAAAATCACAGAATGCTTTAAGCTTTCAATACGTAATTGCTGACTTGCTGCTAACATGATACCAATAACTTGTTGCTAATAAAAGTAACCGAAATGTTAGCTCTGGTAATCCCATCTGCTATACATTGCTTAAAAAAAAAAAAAAAAAAAAACACAGAAAATTCTGAACTTTTGCTCCACATTGTCCATGGATACAGCTCATATCTAAGACCATTAAAAATGTACACATGTACATATATTTCATAGAATCATAGAATAAGATTGGAAGGGACCTCTGGAGGTCATCTAGTCCAACTCCCTGCCGAAAGTAGGTCTAACTAGATCACGTGGCTCAGGGACATTTCCAGGCAAGATGTCAAGATCCCACAAACTCTCTGGCTTGTTGTTGTTTGAATACTGAATTACCCTCATGGTTAAAAAAAAAAAAAAGTCTAATATCTAATCAGAATTTCCTGTGTTCCAGCTCATATCTGTTGCCTCTCATCCTATCGCTAGGCAGCTCTGACAAGAGTCTGGGATGATCTTCTCTGTATCCTCCAATCAGGTAGTTGTAGACAGCAATAAAGTCTCCCTTAGCCCTCTCTTCTCCAGGCTGAACAGGCCCAATTCTCACAGTCTCTCCTCGTACATCATGTGCTCCTGCCCCTTGAACAGCTTGACGGCCTCCACTGGGCTCGCTCCAGAACATCAATGTCTGTCTTGTACCGGTGAGCCCAAAACTGGACACAGTGCTCCAGATGTGGTCTCACAAGTGCCAAATACAGGGGAAGAATTACCTCCTTTGACCTAGCAGCCACACTCTCACTAATGCAGCCTGGGATGCCTTTGGCCACCTTTTCTGCCAGGGCACACTGCTGTTCAACTTGCTGTCCACCAGGACTCCCATGTCTTTTTCTGCAGAGCTGCTTCCTAGACAGGAAGGCTTTACATGAATCCCATAAAAGTGATCAAAACAAAGTATGAGATGAAGTTAATGACGTTTATATCTGGTTAGTGTTTAATTAGTCAGCTATTTTACATGGTAGAAACACAACTGACAACACATGTAAATCATGTTAAACAGCACATGTTAAAGAACTGTTAAAATGCAGTGAGTTTGCTTGCCTTGCTATTTGACCGTGGCTATAACCATATTGATACTGAAATAAACCCTTGATGTCTGAATGTACAGCAGCAACTCATTAACAACAGTCAGCACCATATAAATAGTTTTCCAGTAATATTTTTCTTAATATGATTAGGAGTATTGTTATAACATCTTTAATGTTTTTCAGGATAAGCTGTTGCAAATAGAACTGGATAGCAAAGGTTTTACAGACCATTCCTTCCCCAACCCACCAATTCTTACTGAAATTTGAAGTTTTAGCTGTGGAATCCTGTGACTCAGATTATAAACATAACTAATACCATGAACTTATACTAAATTATTCCCCATAAAATAACTTTTTTTTTTTGTAAGGTACACACTTTACATAAATTAAATGATTACTCCATTTGTAGTATTATCAGAATTCTTAGTAAGTTAAAGGGTCTTTATAGAGTCAGTACATGTCAGTTAGATTACCTATGTGCTTATAATTAAGTCTGAATAATATTTTATTGTGCTGGGACTAATGACTTATACTGTGTGAAGTTCAAGCCTACGGCTTAGAGAGACTAAGCACCCTCAACATCCAGTTCATTCAATGGCACATGCAAACATTCTGCATCTCCCCAGCTTGGGACTGTAATGTATGCTAAGGTCTTTTATATTTTGAACATTTTGACTGGGTTACAAAAACTTCAATCACTTTATTCATATAAAGTCTTCTACTCATGGAATTTTTACTTATTGTCTTCCCCCTACTGAGTGCTTCAAAGTAATTCAAAGATTTTCCAAGTTAATGTTTAGCAATTAATTCAGAAGCTGATGAGATAAAAATGTGGAACAAAGCTCTAGCATCTCAACAGTCAAATTACACTTTCAAGATGAAAAATGGTCACTGGGGACTTGAGCAAATTTTCCTGAAAGGTTGACAGATTAAGTAGCTGCATTTAAGAGGTGTTTTCATTATTCAATTGAAACATCAGACTTTGGTTGCACAGCATGATATTGGGCTGCAGAAACTGGTAGTGTAAACTGAAAAGTCACATGCTAAATTTTTAAACATTATCTATATGTCAAAACACAAGCAGAAACATGTTCTTGAGGGAAAAAACAAACCATAATCAGTATCCACAACCTGATCAAGTAAGAGTAAAATTTTGAAGAATTTCCTATGCTTCAAGACCGAAGTACAATTACCTATTTAAGGAACAATATGACTTACTTTTCCTGTCTCAATATTTATTAGTGTAGAAAAGTAGTTGTTACAAGAAAGGCTAGAGGTATATCAGCCACACAGCTTATTAAATTAGCATGGTCCATTACAAAATTTTAACAACAAACATTAAAGTAAAATAACATACAGGGTCAAAGTACAATAAATTATAAAAGGTTATATATTCAAAAAACATTGCATTTCAATAAGGTTGCCATCACAATGTCAAATTAAACTTTATTTTATTTTATAAAAGGATAGATAAGACCATACACCGTAATTCTAATTTCAAAAAAATGTAGCAAGCTGATAAGTTGCTAGCTTTGGTTAGTTACCTTCCCTGCATATGAAAGTCTTGAAAACTAAAAGCATAAAGAACAGCCATTTAAAATGTTTGTTTGAAGAATGTATTGGCTTTAGTTCACTCATATTTTCCATTTTGCTGCTTTTGTTTATTTAAAAAGACACCAAACCTGTTTTTCACTTTAGTATCATATTATTCTGACAATAAATTAGGAAAATGAACTTCTCAGACATATGGCTTGCCAGATTGAAAACTTAAAGAAAGTGACAAGGTGACAAGCTAGTTAAAAATCAAGACTATCATTAAGAAGCAGAGA
The DNA here is from genome assembly GCF_036417845.1 of Apteryx mantelli. Lineage (NCBI taxonomy): Eukaryota > Metazoa > Chordata > Aves > Apterygiformes > Apterygidae > Apteryx > Apteryx mantelli. The sequence goes on from NC_089978.1 coordinate 44,799,879, forward strand.
AGTCTTAAACCAAAAGAGACATGGATATTTGGGTTACTACTTAAATTAGCAGATTCATTTTAAAAAAATGGCATTGCAGTTTCGTACATTAGAATCAAAGCAACCCACTATAAATCTGATAAACCTAAAACACAAAATGAATGAGACTTTGCATTTTTGCTCTTTTTTCTTTCTTCAAATGTTTATTTTATAATATCCAACATTCATTTATAAAAAAAGCAGAGAATGCAAAGTCTCCAACTTTCATTGTTCACTAACTTTTCATGAATTCTACCTTCCTCTCCTCTCCAACTCTCCTGTGACTTATTATTTGGCAATTGTATTTTCTGAATGTTTTTCAAATGTTCTCTGGTTTTCCTTCTCTGCTTTTCAAACCTTCCATAATTCCCACACTGGCCCCTCTGCCATACATACATTTTGTTTTCTTCGCTTAAGTTTCACATTTCAAAAGAATAATTTGAAATTTGACACTGAAGACTTGCTAAATACAAGGGATATTATGCCTCTACTTATGGAAAGGAATATATGTGTATACATTTAATAAGCTTTACTTCCCTTAGAAGCAATGAAGCTTTCTTCATGCTCAGCAATGACTTTTATTTTGAAAAACCTGGTCACATTTGAATTAAGCCTGGAAGTACTTATGCCAACTACGAAAACAAATATGTGTTTTCATGGCTTCTCCAGATTTCATGATTGAGGGAAATTGAACTCCTGTCTTTTGTGACAAAAACATGTTGGAAATGGCATACCTCCTCAGTTCTGCAGGATCCTTAAACCCTAGTGGTGTGCTCATTAGCAGATCTTCCTTCTTCAATATAAAGAAATTTCCAAGCTCAAATAAATTACTTTTCTTGCCCTCCTGACATATTATGTGAAAGCACAAAGAAAGCTGATATTTTTCTTTTATGAACAACAGAGTATAACTCATATTTTTTTAACTTATAAAATATCAAGTCTGTCACTTATTAGAAATACCAAGGTAAGGTGACTACTTTTGAAAATGGATATTAAAGTATTTGTGGAGATTCAGTGAAGCAGACTGTTTTCATGGAAATATATTGATTTTCATTAAAATGCTATTGTGAAGACAACTGGGATAAAGATTGAATTTCTAATCAAAACTAATTGGTGGAGGAAAGCTGTAAAACATTTGCCAGGTATGATGCCATCACACAGAGTTATCCTAGGCTCCTTAAATGAGTACCCCAACCAAGGACCGTGGAAAATTGTTTTTTTTTTTTGTTTTTGGTTTGTTTTTTGAGGTATCAATTAATATTTAATTTCACCTATGTAATTAACTAGGAAGCAAAATTATTCCAAAAATAGATAAAACTTGACTCATTTCTTAAAATTACTACACATTTTATAGCATATGACATATCTATAAATCTACTTTTGCAAATTATTTGGAAAGGTTTGTCCTGTTCCCCAATCCCCTAGCCAATGCAGAATTTATTGCTACTTTGAGAATTTTATCTTAAAAGAAAAAAAAAAAAACCCTTCATGGTTCAGCATTATTATTTCTGGTCACCTCTAATTGTAATTCTCTATGGCAATATAGTCAGTAGAAAAAAACCAATCAGTTGGATTTTGACAACTCTCGGATGTAATAGTTAAGATGTGCAAGATGGGGTCAACAGGAATTTCTTGTGCTTAGTACCAAGGAAATGTTTTTGTAGATGCAAAGAACAAGAGGAAAGGTACATAATTTCAGTCATTATTATCATTTTTACTTTATTTTGGGGACATGTATACTAATATTGCTATTTGTAGTCTACTAAAAAAAAGTTTGTTTTGACGATTAAAGTTATAGAACTGGCTGTTCAGATAGTTAGCTATAATTCCTTATTCATTGAACTGACATATTATTAAAATATTCCTGTGCATTAGTGTTAAAAATCCAGAAGGAAACTCAGTTTTTCTAGAGACTGAAAAACATGTAGAAATAAATCATAATATTATTTAACTTTTCAAAAGCTTTTAGAGTTTCCTCAAACACTGTCAAAGATTTCTTTCCAGATTTTCTCCCCCACAGGTTCTTGTCGTATATCAGAGAGATTACTTGATTTTATGAAAATTTCACAGTTCATATGAGAAATGATTTAAGCGAATATTTAAGAAAAATGGCTAAGGAAAATTCATGGGTTTCACACGGCTCAAATTTTCAGGAAGAAAAATGATCTTTTTATTACAAAGCTGACACAACCACAGTTTAAAGTTTCATTCATTAATCCATTATTCTGCCTTTATATCAGAAACTTTTAAAACCAGTACATATTTTATATAGGTTTCAAAGAATGTTAAACTTCTTCAAGCAAACTATCACACAAAATTCCAGAGTAAAAGGAGTACCATTATTTCCCGTTCACGACAAAGTCATTTTGCAATGATACCTTGGAAGAGGAATTGCACAACCAAAACTTGAGCTGCACCACTTCCAACTCTTAAAGAAAGCACCCTGAAAAGCTTTAAAGAAAGGGCTTTGAAGAAGCACATGAAAGTTTTTAAAACAAGGATTTCCCCATCCTTTTTCAATGAGGGCTTCCCCTCAAATCCTTTGGGTAAGAAAAAAGGAAAAAGAAAAGGAGTTTGTACACAAATCTCCTCTTTGCCTGTACCTTAGGTTTGCTCTCATCACAGTGCATACAGTTCCTCTGGAGTCTGTGGGAAAAAAATACTGCTTTTTTCTTTTTTTGTCTTGGAGACTGTGCATCTGCTTCTTGCTCTTCTCAGCAAATTCTTACCCTTTCTTCCTGTCACAGGATCTTAGCTGCTGTTCCCCCACCACCACCCTGACCTTGATAATCTACCCTGCAGACACACCTCAGTGTAAGAACACAAAGCCCACAAAAATATCATGAATTATGAAGCTAGATTTTAGGATTATGTTTTCACTGGGTTGGAAGTTTAAGCATGTGCAGAAAAAATATTATAATTGCGTAATGAAGTAGATATGATTGTTTGTCATTCTTGAGAAGATAAGCATGACTATCGTGCATGCTTGCAAATGTAATTGTAGTTACATCAGAATTTGGGTTTATTCTACAGTCTGCCATTAAAAAAAAACCAAAAGAGCTTATTAATTACGACTGACTTCCTTTTGACCTACCATTTTGGGGGCAATTTTCTCATTACGCATAATTCAGATTTTAGGCCTGAGCATTAAATCCCGTCATACAATACACAATATATAATATACCTAATATCTTAGAAATGGGCACAGAATTAACTTTGTGATGGACTAGATAGTGTCAGCCACATATACTATGATAAGCAATTTCATGAACCCTAAAAATCTTTCAAGAAATGGTTTTAAAGAACCATGAGAACTTTTTAAAATCAAGGTTTTTCCTTATTACTTTTTCTTTCCTTTTCATTGCTCATTATATTGCCTCTCCTCAAAAAAATCAAGGTAATATTCCAGTCTAATGAAGAAAAAAATATTTGATAAACAGGTTGATTTTATTCTTACAGATATCATATCCTGTTCACTGTTTAATGCAGTACTGATACATTAATGCTATATTTTAAGGTGTAGAGACCAAGGTTTGCTTGTGGCTCCACTTTAGTTACCGGTTTGAGTTTGAGTTACCAACTGCAAACACTCTTGTTTGTTTAGCAGAGAAAAATTAGCAATTAATCTCATGCTAAGATATATCAGATAGATCCTGATCTGACAGATTATTTCTCTTCACTGATAACAGAAGAATTTTAAACTGACTATTTTGGTCTCAGAAGACTAGATTTTACTTGTCTAAAATTAGAGAAAATTAAAACCAGCCAAAGAAACAGCTCCATGAGTGTAAAATGGATACAAATACTTCAGCTGCAATGGTAAGTGAAACAGAGTTAAACCTATGAATTGCAATATGATATTAGTTATGCAAAAGAATAACTGTGTACTTTAAAAATAAAATAAGGCCGTAACTGCTAGACAAGCCAAGCAGATTCATTGAAACATGCTGTATTACTTCACTAATTATTTCAGTCTAGACCATAAGGGACCATTATTTCTCTAAAAAGATAGGTGATCTATTTTTTATGTAAGCTTAATTTCATGACTCAGATGTTTTGAATTTTGTCAAACTATGCAGAATTAAATGGCTACAGATATCATTTAGTTTCTGAATAAGTAACATATTTTTGCTTCATTGATTCTGATTAATTTTTAATATTAATGTCACACTAGCTCTGTCAGGTATAATTGGAGAAATTTAAAATATTGTCCTCATGTCTTCAACTTTCTGTCTTAGTCTGCTCAGCAGATGAATTGAAGGAGGGATAATGGTTGAGAAAAAAAATAGGTTCCCTTGATATCGTATTGCAGAACAATGACAATTACAAAGCTTCCCTAAAGCCAAACAAAAAGAAGCAGTGATTAAAATGAAGTATACTAAGGTCTTACAAATACTTTTTACTATTATCACCTGTATGTGAACATGCATCTAATTAAGTCAGATACTGTTCTAACTCAACAGCTAGTGCCTTCATCACGCTAAGCGAATTCTCATAACCTCACTGAAGTTCAGAGCTATTATCACTCCAATGGCTTCAAAGGGGCCACTTGTAAAATGAAGTACAAGAGTAATGGCAGAAGGATTTCCAGCTCAAAAGTGGCAAGATATCTGTAACTTAGAGAAGAAACAGAAGATTCACAAATCATAATTTCAATATTCTAAAATATTCTGCCTTACCATGGTGTAGTTGTGAGCCACCTTCATAAGCTCTGTGCATCCTTGTGCATCAGCAAATGCTCGTATTCCCAAACAGTTGGATGGGTGCAAAAGCTTCATTAGAAAATGGCAGCAAACTTCTACTACTTGTGGGAGCTGGAGGAGGCAGGCAGCTGCCAGAAGATTTTCAATGGTGTCTTCTTTCAATTCCAGGCAGCCTAAAAAACAGGTTGATACACAAACAAAGGTGTTTACTTGGTATTTACAAAACATGCGATATCAGAAGAACTTTTATAAATAATGATAGCTCTATATAAATAATTCTATGGGAAGAAAACAGAGAGAAAGATGATTAGTCTCTCTGAGTGGCCACCTCAATGGCACAAATCTCGAAGTACTAGTAACTTTTGTTTTGAAAGCACTATGAATTCAGATATATAAGACGGATATGAGAGAGACTGTGTCGAAAGAAAGAGGAGACTTGAGAGCATCAGTTTTGTTTTTATAATGAGACTAAAATCTGAATAAGTATCTGGATATCAACTAGGTTGTGCTTTTTTTCATGCCAAAATTGTGTAAGGAAAACCATTATCTTCAGTGGTACAGAGCAAAACTCACAGACATTTACCTGCTGCAAAGACCCAAAACACTGGCTAACGTAGTATCACTAAAAACATACAACTAGCTTCCAAATGGAGCTTAAAACCATCAGACTTCATGAAGTTTGTCCATAATGTGACTTTGGGATGAATTTCACTTAAATAATACATGACAAACCTCTCATAATATATACTTCTTCTGAAAGACTTTATAATAGGTCAAAGAGCATATATGGAACTATAATATTTATCTTCCAATAATTAATACTTATATTATACTTAATTTTGCAGTTTTACAGGTCATTATCCTTACCTTGGAGACTAATATACTTTTTAAATAAAAGATAAAATAAAATAAAATAAAATAAAATAAATCACCCCTTTTAGTGAGGAGTGTCGTTCCTTGTCATCATACCCTCCTCCAAAAAAAACAGTTATTTTTTAACCCATTTTTTTCATGATTCTTACATCAATAACTTAGATTATAAATTAGAGATCACAAAGATGGCATGGAAGACAGGAAAAAGGAATAGGAAATGAAAATGTGCAAGAACAATATAGATTGTAGGAAACTAATACTTTGATTTTATTTTGCTGTGCCTGGCAAAATCATTTCAAAATATAAGAGGATTAAGTGTATATTGATCTTTCTGTCCAAAGTTATGTAGTTCAGCTGTTAGATAAACTCATGCTTTTCCCCATACACATTTTGTTTGCTGTCATATAAAGAGAAATCTAGAAATCTTAATAGTTCCATCACATGGCATTGAGCAGTTCTAAAGTCCTCTGCTTCACAACAGAATGACATTGAAAAGAAAAGCTACTTTATTTTGCAATACCAAGACCAAAATACAATAACCATAAGACCAAAAGCAATATCTGACCTTTTCTCCTTCTTTCCTTTTATTTTATCTGGCATTTTTAGTATAAGGTGGAAACTAGGAAGTTAAACTTTAGTAGACTTAGTTAAAATACACCCACTGACTTACAAGCGTATGAAAAAATATGAAATAGGAAAGCCAACATTTGCATTAAGTGCACAAAACTAAAACTTTTGAACTATGATTCCAAACACAAATAGCCACTTCCTACAAAGGAAAACAGATAATCTTACAAATATGACTTCAAATTAAATTTATATTTGTTGGAGGATCATTCTAGGTCAAAGGATATCTCACAGGAGGCATTAAGGAAGTATTTGGCAGCTTTCCCAAGCTGTTCACAATTTTTTCTTAACAAAATGCCAATTCCCTGAAGTTGAAACATTTGCTTACATTATATCCATCAAACATACAGAAATGAGTTTTTGCCTTTTTAGATGGAAAAAGAGCTTAGAACTTGATGTTTCATAATCCAAAGGAAGGTACTAACTATAATACTGAAAATCTATTTCTTCCATGGAAAAAGGAGAAAAGACCTATCTTTTACTCCAGTGTAAAGTAAATTATCAAAAGTTATCATGAAATGGAACAGTTTTGCAGACAAGGCCACTGATTATAGCCATCATGTTTAAATATCCAATCACATACCTATATTTAAAGTAGTCAATACAGGCAAAGATTTATACTAGAACATTAATATTGTTTCTGTTTACATATAATTCAATCTTTGTAAAAAAACCTATGTATTTTTTATTATCACTTAATATATTATTTATATTTCTAAGGATTGAAGATTAGTGTTTGTTGTAACAATTACCTCAGAACAACAGTTCTACATATCTCACACTTCAGTACTTTGTAAACTGTCAAGGAGTACAGCATTATTTGTATTCCTTGACTAGGTGGCTTTAACACAAAAGAGCTACCATTGAACCTACCTATAGTATTAAATCAGAATTCTCATGCAAGCACATCTGTATATGCCAGTGTCTGTAGTACTTTAATGCAAGAATTTCTGGGAAGAGCATTTTGCACAGATGAGTTTTTGCAGACAACATATTTTGCAAATATGGATCAAATCAAGACACAGCATAATTTCAGTGCTTATTCTCTGCGTATTTTTACGCATCTATTACTGTCACATTGATTTCCCTTTATGTCATTCTGACATTTGCTTATCGTTTCTTTTCACCACACATTTATGCAGTATGGTCAGAACGCACTGTCAGCAGTTGATTGTCGGCTGAATCGTATATTTTACAATGACACTCCCGGCTTTGCTGCAGCATCGCAGGTAATCACTGGCCCAACACACTACTCATTAAATAGAATATAGGTCCACTGTGTTGAGTGAAAGCTATCAAAAGATAGCTCTTTTCAGGTCAAAACCTATCCTCCTAGTACCAAATGGAAGTCAAAATAAAAATGTGCAAAACAGCTGTGAAAAGTAGATTGACTGAGAAATGTGCTGATGGAAACAAAATTAGAAAACCAGTGTTTCAGATCTCCTTTTCTCATACACTATTTATCTATCAATAAAGAGGTCAAAGAAGCCTCTGGCCTTTGAAGCTGGTCAAGACAACAATCTTCTGAGACTGACAGAAGGATTGAAAGAATCCTTGCCCTTTATGAAGAAAGGTAATGTCCCAGCTCAGCTTTTTATCACTAAATGTAACCTTAGGAGAAGAACCTAAAGGCAACAGTTGAAGCTACTTCAATCTATTTACATTAAAATTGAAGATATTTTCTGTTAGCTACAGGGAAAGCTTAGGTATTACATGGATTAAAATTACTGTAAGACAATGAAAATGATTATCTATTTTATAAATTACGTATTTCCTTATACAACCAACATGACCATTCTGAAGGAGGTCCTTTGGATTTTAATGGAAGTGTGTGAAAAAATTCCTGCCTTACAGATTAGACTATGTAACTATGAAACATATAGTGGCTTTTGGGATATCCGGGGATATGAATACACTGTAGCTTGACTAATTTTTAACTGAATTCATAAACACCAGCTTGCTGCTTAATATATGTAGGATAAGAGCCAGAAAATTACATTCACCTAGAACTAAAGAGAAGTTTATTGCTTCTCTTCTTTCTTTAAGTGCTGTTTTATCCTGCTTTTTTCTTTCTTTCTTTTTTTTCTCCTTTTCCTCCCATAAACATCACAGAAAGCAAGATAGGGCTCTCCAGGATCCTGGTTTTACAAAGCATTAACTTCAATGGCAAGTAAGTACCTAATCCACTTAAATGCTTTTAAGTCTTATTTATCTTCATTTTTAAACATCATGACATCCTCACAAGTTTGGCCACAAGTGCTGCATTGACTTTTATAGAATGGTGCTTTTGATATTATTACGTTCCTAGGATATAAATTGTTTTAGCATGGTCAGAGTCAGGAAAAAAAAAACCTGTTAAAATGCTCAGTATATATGTGAACTCTTCAGGCAGTTTCATACTGAGAATTAGAAGATCTAAGCATCTAATCAAAAATGTTTAAGAGGCCATCCAAAGGGATATTAATATTTAGTTACTGCTTCCTCAAATCACATCCCCCTCCAATTTTTATGCAATAAAGAACTTGCACAAGTACTCCAGCCTAAGCAAAACAAATTAACCAAAGCTTAAAATCTCATTTTGTGTTACATTAGTTAGGATAAAAAAAAAGATAAAAAACAATCAAAATAACTTTACTGGATTCTAATTGTTATTCTAAAGTATAGTTCTTTCTATTTGTGACAAATTTTATGTGCATTGATTATGCAGAAATTAAAATGCCTATCTTTAGGATGTAGCCTTATAATGAATACATAAATTTTATTACCTTATTATGAGACTTGAAGCACAAATACTATATAAAAGTTCCCTGGTCTCTTTATTCTTTTGCTAATTCTCCTTCCAAGTTAAAGGGACAAACTTTTTTTTTTACTTTATCTTTTACTTATATTCTTTATTCTTTTCTTTATGCCATGCTTTTACAATTAATTTCATGTATAGGGAATCATTGCATCTTTGAATGTCTTCACAAGAAATTAACAGGATCAGTGCTTGAGCCATGGACTCAGCCTCCCACTGTCACTGACCAGTAGGTAGGAATATGTGTACGGTGAACCACTCAGTAAGCCCTGATCACTTGCTCTGTGCATAAGCAACAAATGTGAATGTGTAGTCAATAACACGTGGTCATACTATTTTACCACATGTGCTCAGTACAATCTTTCTCTCTTCTGGTAGATAATTACTGTGCACGTTCATCCATTCAAACCCAGACCCTTCAACATCCTTAAGATAGCTGTGAGTAAGGGTGCACCTGTGAAGTCATGGGAAGTGTTGAAGAATTGGAAAAAAAGGGTAAATGACCTCCTTTTAGCCAGGTGTTTATCTTTTAACTTTCCCATTTGATGTGTCTTGATCAGTTATGTTGCAGTTTCACAGAGTTTCTGAACAGTATTCTTTCAATAGGCTGACCATAATGTGGGGTTGTAGTAACACAATTTTTCTGTTAGGTCTTCATTTTCAAAATAAAGACAGTAAATGGTATCCAGATAATATTTATTTGGAATTTGAACAGTAGATGAATTGCTTACAATTCTGGTTTCACTGCAAGAAGAAAAGAAGAAACCTTTTTTTTTTTGGAAACTAGAAGCTCAAGAGACTAGAAAAAGCTTATGAGAAAAAAAGATGCTTTGTTTTATATTGCTATAATGGCTTCTTTTTCGTATTGCTTATCACTAATCTTACCAAACCTTAGGTATCTGCCAGGCAGTCGTCTATATCTGAGCTTATCATCTTAGGTTTCCTTTTATAGTTCATGGAGGGAAATAGGAGATTTTAGAGCAGTATTCATCTGCCGTGTTTTAGTTACTGCTTTAGGACTCTTAGGAACCATTCCCTAAGAGTGATTATTTCTGGCTATTTACTCTAAATGGAGCACCTTCATTTAACTTGTTGAGACACTGTATATATTTATATTTTGCGATATGAATTTGGTCCATCTGCTCTCAAACATATAGTATTGTAATGAAGTATGTTTGGGTATCAGGTAATGCAGTGTCTGGAAATGCTTTACAGTCTGTAACACCCTTTTGGGTATAATTTTGATTATCATCATCTCTGTTATTGTCAACTCCTGGCAAAGATATCATATATAGTAAGCAGCTTTTATGACATCTGTGAAGAGCAGCCAATGAAGAATGCATTAAAAAAGATTTTCTGTCACAGAACATGCTTTAGCCTCCAGCTGTTTTCTGAAGTGAATGTTAAGGTTTTGATTTTGACCAATGCCTTAAAAGATAAACTGCCTAAGCCTACATGGGTTAGGAACTCCTTACTGTATAATCTCCTACACTTTTCATAAAGGTGAAGTTGTTTTCAGAAGGGAAAAAACTATAGACAGTATATTCCCTATACAGAGGCTTCTTGAGATCAAACTCTCCTCCTTTCTCTATTAACTGTTTGTAGGTAGGTTCAAGTTAGGAAGGCAGGCACTCTCTGTTTTACGTGGAGTTCATTAGTGGCTGCCAGAGTAATTTGTGTTTATTTCTTACAATCTTGGATCAGCAAAAAATTCTGAGTAGTAAAAGTAAAAAGTATCAGCAAAAATTCAGCAAGGTTTTTTTTTTTTAACAGAAAATATTCAAATAAACAAATAGATACATATATATTACCCCCAAAATAAATAGATTCCCACACAGATAGCACAATTTAATTTCAGGGGAAAAAATAGGAAATGTTTGATCTTTGTAGTATCAAACTATTCATTTTTACAATTATCAATCCAAACCAAAAACAAACACAAATGAGCCAACAAACAAAGCATGATGTGCCCACTTGATGCCCACAGATGTGCCTACTTGATGGTGCTGATGAATCATTTGAATTTTTGGCAGCCATTTTGGTATCAGCCATCCTCCTATAAAAGAATTGTTAACCCATATCACTTAACCAAGAAAATCATTTTTTCTGGGGGGGGGGGGGGGGGGGGAGGGAATCCTGCCCTGTACAACTCACTCTTTCATCATCTTCAACTCCAAACTAAACTGAGTCATCTGATCAGAACAGATGACTGTTCTGTTCTGTTTCTGTTCATATCACACCTCTTTTTCAGTCCTGGTGCATCAAATTCACCTCTTGAGAAGGGCAGCTTATTTTAATCCCTCGTTTTTCACACAGAAGAATTTAAGTGATCTTCTAATTAATTTTAGTTTACATTTCTATGAAATAGTCTTTCCAAAATAAAAATATTTAAAATTAAAATCAGGAAAGCATTCAACATAAATATATCATCTTGGACTACTTGATTACATTGCCAGCTATGATACTAGTTTTTGAGCTTCTCAATACCAGACATGACTTGAAAAACTATGGAAATTCATCATTTCAAATCTTCATTTCTATATGAACTTTATATTGCGTAAATATTATGTGTAAGAACACTTCTTTCATAAATGATTCTATAGCTGTAAAAATACATAGTTTGACAAAAACAATAATGTGCCCATCATAGGAATATGAGAATTCTGATAAATAAAACATCTTCACTCTTAAAAAAAAGAAAAGTAACATTATTTAAACCCTCATATTGCTACATCTTTGTTTGTGTAAGCTACCTAAACTGGCCTGATCACGTGCTCTTTGGAGTGTACTGCCAAAATCCAGTCTACTTCAATGGTGCAGAAAATTACAACATTGCGGAGTGATAAGCAAATCCTATTAACAAATTAAAATCCCCCCTGAGTGGGAACCTTCTTGCAAATGTCTCCCTAAAGATCAGAGAATCATCATTAGCCAAAACATACCATGATATACGATAGTATCTTTCCATCTCTTGGTCTGAGAAAAAAAAGCTTCTGTTGTTTAAGTGAAACATCTGGACCATGTGTTTTTTTAAAGAAATGTTTCTGCCTGCTTAGAAATATCAGCTTTTTAGAGACAGACATTAAACTGCTGTTCTCTGCTTATGAAACAACTGCTGTTCATGTGTCTTAGTTCACCTTAGGAGTTTGAACTTTGTCACATATGCCTATAAGATATACATACAAATAATAGGGGTATAAACAAAAAATTTCAGCTAGTGAGTCTAATCTTCCTAAAATCTCCTTATAAACAGGGAATATGTTACTTCTCTGAAACACATCTACAGACTTTTTTTTTCTTTCCTATTGTCTATAAAAAAGTAAGCTATGAATTTCATTGTTAGGATTATTTGCTAAAGATTACTACTTTGTATCTGTGTATATAATCAATGCATTAATGATTACTTCACCAACAATTCAACTATTAGGCAGTCATTATATTTTGAAATCTTAATCTTACTTTTATATGTAAAGAGAGGAGTTCAAACTCACAGGTTAAAACAAAGAAAAATCCCAAGATAAAAGGTACCTTGAAAATGCAGAAGTATAAAAAGCATTAATTAACTAAATTTCCAAAGCACAAATCTTTTCCTCATACAATAAATAGAGTGGGAGATGACAAGAACTATTCCCAAAAGTTCTTTTCAGATATAAAGCCTTAGTTTCCCTTAATTCTTTTTACAGTCAATAGAGGCTCTTTTAGAGGGATATTGAGAACAGTATCTATACTATTAAATAATTTGATTCCTAGCTTTGCTTCCAGACTGTAGACCCTGGTCATCATGCTGCATACATGCAAATTCTGAAGGAATTTACTTTTGAAAATAATAATAATAATAATAATAATAATAATAAAAGCTCTTACACACACACACACACACACACCAACACACACACACAGACACACACAAAGGTCTTGTTCCAAGACAAAAAACAGATACAGTTCAGAACATTTTATTCCAAGGATTACTTCCTATAGGTGGTATTACCAAGATTGCACCATCTTGGGCCTCCAGAACTATTCCATATGACCCACCTTGGACAAGTCCTTCTGCTACAATCAAGACCACACAATGCACATCCTTAATGGTATTGTATATTTAAAAAAAACAAAACAAAACAAAAAAACCCCAACCAACCAAACAAAAAAACCTTTATCTCATTGAGATATAAGCTTTCAATTACACTGAACACAATCAAGCCCTGCGCTCTGCAAAAAAGGAAAAAATGTCTCAAGGACAAAGGGTTTCAGTCTGCAGGTTTGAAGACAGCAGTATTTTATTCTCCATATGTCTGAAGCTGGTTCAAAAGCAGGAATACTCACCTCTGCCAGAATAAGCTTCTCAGCTTCTCAGGCTAAGGTTTGGCAGCTTGTGCTACGGTAATCCTGTAGCACTGAGCAGTTCAAGTTCGCATTTAAAGAACAAAAGGTTTGCATACATGGAGGCATCATTTGCCAACAGAAGATTTTTGCTCACGAGCCCACAATAGAGACTAATAAAACCTGGATTCCTTTGCTGGGAGAATTGACTACACTAGTATTCTGCTCTGTGGGTGTGCTTCAGCAGTCATCATATGATGGGCACCATTAGGGAAAAGAAAGGGGATACAAGTATGTTTTAGGATCCAGGGACAGGAGCAGAGAAACACATGAAAGGTGGGGACCTCTTTCATTAGTTGCCATCACGATTTTTGTGAAATTTCTGCTTTCTTTTGGAACCGTGGGTTCACAGCCAGCTGGCTGAGCTCAGCAGAGTGGATATGGGCATACATCACTGCAGGAACTGCAGACAGAAGCACATTAAAGAGGTAGCCCATGTTGCAGTAGCTTTGTTGATGACATCTGAAGCTGTCTAGACAACAGCACGGCATGCATCAGGCGAAAGCAAAGTGAGATGGCGCTCCACTTAAAGGAACTGTCTCATTTCCAGGTGGGTGCCGTATTAACATGCAGTGCTGGTTTATTGCCTCTTTGGTATTGGAAAACTTTCAACACAGCAAGGAATTGCTCGCAAAACAACAGTCTTCTCACAGTGCACTCAATCTATCTGTTTTCTTTCAGATGCTTCCCTGAATCTGCCTGGAATTATTCTTTCTGACTTCACAGCAGTAGCAGATTGTGCCACAGTAAAAGGACACACAGTCATTAGCTACCTCCCCATAATACAGTCATCTAGATCACTTTGAATACTCCAAAATTTATGGGTTTCCAGTCTGGAGCTCTCTTCCAAACAATTTTTTAGTCCTATAGTTATACAAGAGGAGACTTGGGAAGACACTTTGAACTGTACACATGGGAAGTATAGCTGGTAATTCCATCCAGAAATATTCCTTGGTAGTGGACTAAGGCTTTATTGACAAATAAGTAAGATCTTCATGAAGACCACAATGTGGAACTGTGAATCTTGTCAAGTGCTTCAGCACAACTAGAAAATTTACAGTGAACAAAGGTACATATGACTTTGAATGTCATGACAAGCAAGGCTTCTGTGGATAATTGCAACTCTTTCTTTATTGGCAGTGATTGCTGAAAATGAGTTGATGGCAAGTACCAGCTCCCTGAAGAGAAACTCACAGGTGAACTTCCATATCCAGAAGTTCTGTTCATTCTAGATCTACCATAATCTGATACCACTTGTGACCAGACTTCTGCACTCTTCATTATGCAAAGGCTAACAAAGGCAACAGTCTTCCGGGTCAATCCAATTATCTTAACTGTTTTTTTTTCTTTTTTTTCTTTTGATGTCTCATCCTTCTGTCAGTGTTCCTGGAAAAATTGATCTCCCCATCTGAAGTGAATGGCAATCCACAAGGGCTCATTCTGAGAAAGTGCAAAGTCAACCAGCAAACACAGGGGAGTGCAAATGTAGTGTGACAGAAGCAGGTAATATTATAAAGAGTGTTAGATAGAAGTAGTCCATGCTCACAGAGGCTTCTGATATGATCCCACGAAAGGAACAACTGAGCTTCTCATGCATGACATAAGGGCTCAGCCTGCCACACAGGCAGAGGCAAAACCTTTCAGGATATGTACAATATCAGAGTCACTCCAGTTATCAATGTGGTGAGAGTGATCTTCAGGGGAGTAGCCTGAAAAATTGTAAACAAGCTACTCTGACCTAAGAGACGGAGACTGTTTCTTTGAGCTGATGCCTTTAATATACATGAGGTCCTGTGCTAATCCTAAATTAAACTTGTCTAGGACTGTCCTCTAGAACTGAGGCCAGCTGGATTGGAATGGCCTGTGGTATACTCTAAACTCTGCAATCCTCCAAAATATGATGGCCACATTCAAACTGCTGGTTGAAGAATGATCCTGTGGCTGTGAAAATCCTGGGCACAGATCAAAACTATGCTAAAGATCATTTATTAATTTATATAGAACTGAATTTCAGTGATCAAAAAAATCATGCCCAAACCAAAAGCAAAACAAAAAACACCCCCAAAAACCCTAAACCTCCAAAACCTCCCTGGAAGTGTTTAATTAACGAGGCATCTGTTCTGAAGGAACCTAAGGGTCCTTGTCCTTAAAGGTATTTTCTTTCTTGCTTTATCACTTTGGTCTACATTACAGGTTTTACTAGATATAACACTGACAGAGAGGACATTTAACAGGCCTTTAATCAAAAAATCCAAAGATTAAAACCAAATTAAGAGTCATGCAGTAGGGCTTAATGCTCTTCCATATATGATTCATGGTCTTTTATTTTTTTTTATAGGTAGTCATAAACAAATCACGGATTTTTTTTTTTCCTATTAATTAAATGGTTTTTTTTCAGTTTCACTAATGGTATGAAAGCACCAATCTGTTCTTCTGACCACTACTGTAAACACATATATATTAGATAGTCTGACGTAGGCTGACCAGAACTTCAGAGTTCAGTAGTAACTTCAAAGAAAGACTCCCAGAGTCACCAGAGGCAACAAAATACCTGAAGGTCAAACTCCAATTCAACTCCTATTTAAAATACGTAAGTGTAATTGAAAATAATGAAAAATCAAGTTTTAGGATGAAGAAAGAATCATTACCTAAGAAAAATGAGTTAAAGAAATAGTCTTCTGTATTACTGCTTATCCTGAACTCTAACAAGATTAATAAATACATGTCCATGTATCCCAGGGCACTAGGATCTCAAACTTATATTTTCTACAATTAATCCTCTTGCTGCCTGATAAATGACACATGCTTCTCGTATAACCATTACACATAAATGTTGGCTTCAGAGTTCCTCAGCGGGCTCACATAAAACATTCAGCAGACACGCAAAAGAGGAAACTTGGTTTTGTTCTAAATTACAGTTCTGTTAAATCACAGACTATACATACTTGCTTCATTTCAATGAACCAAATGCAGCAAAGAGAAACGAGATGTATGTATTGAGCTTACATATTTTCTACTTGTCAAATATATCCTTTGCTGTAAAACTCATTAAGATTAATGATTAAACTTTCTTTAAAACAAAAGTGGAAAAAAAAAACACTTTGTAATTTACAAACCTATGTAAACTACGACAAGCACATGGGTTTGAAAAAAAAAATCTGTAATAAAACTGGAGGGGCTCACAACTCTAGACAAATACCAACTGCAATGTTAATATTTCCTTTTTATTTATGATAGATGGTTAATTCTGAGACAGTCAGAACACTACTTAGAGGCAATTGTCTGTGAAAGAGAGACAGGGAAGCTGCAGGTAACTAAAATAATGAACATATCCTTACAGTAGAAGTTGTATTATATGAAAATGAGTGAAATTATATGAGGCATTAAATGAAAGCATGAGCATACAGAAACTGTAGAGATGGCACTTAGGGAGTTATGATATATATGTATATATATGCATATATAATAAAGATTATAATGAAGTAAATTTAAGAATTTATTTTATAAAACCATTTTTCAATGAATGCTTTTTTTTACTGCTACATGTTTAAAATCAACTGCCTACTTGAAGTTTTGAAACAAGTGAAGTTTTGAATCAAAAGAAAAAAAATTGTCCTCAGACAAAATAATTTTATATATTAAACATATGAAAAATTTCACTAAATTTCATGTAAATCAGTCTGTTATATATACAATTATTATTGGCATTTCCTTGTCTGATATAGACATACATATATTTTATTACACAGTCTAAAGATTTTTAAAGGCTTTTTCTTAAATATGACTTTAGCTGAAAGTCATTTTCCATTAAATACTCTGAATTGCAAAAGCAGTAAAAACCTAATACAGACTATTGATACTGAAGAATGAGTAACTGATATGAAGAGAAAGCAGTAGTAAATGATGCAGTGTTTTACTAACAGATTTACATGATATATATTTATATAATATATATTTGAATTATACTATCCTATACTGTTGTAATTACATTATAATTTAGCTTATGTAATTAGAAAGCTTTGTATTTATTTCAGATAATAAAATAATACACAGTAACTACCTTATTAAGGATAATTTATTTACAGAATTAAATTCTTTAGTTATAATCCTCATATGTAAAACAAAAGCAGTAACTAAAAAAAGAACCCCAGAGCCCATCTAAAATATCCTGTATAGCATACATTTTAATACATCTCTTTTTTTTCCAGCTTTAACCAAACTGTTTTTTAAAGATACATCTAGCAAATTAATTTGCTGATTAGTGCTGCAGATGAGACTTCTTCTTAGAAAATTTAGCACCCTTCACTCCCTTTAATTCCATATTGTTTGGTAGTTCAGTTTTCCCATTACTACTCAGATGGACAGTTGCCTTTATTTAGGAGAAGCTTTTATCAAGTCTCTACTGGAGTTGATGTTCTGCTGGGCAGCAGGTAATTCTACTTTGCAGGCTGTTTAGTGAGCACACCAGTGAGCACCGTCCAGCTGCTCAGAAACTCACAGTTCTGACCTCTGCCTCTGTAGGATACACCGAGAGGGCAATTTACTGTTGTATGAAGTCTTTCACAATATAATTAGGAACCATGACTACTGCCTTTCACGGATTAGTATCTATTTAAGAAGAAAAAAATAAATGTCAGGAAGTACTGAATATTTAAAAGGGGAAAAAATTATAAGAAAACCAGCAAAATCAAATGAACATTGTATCTCATTTAAGCATTTGCCCAACTTTATTCACATGTATAGCCTTGAAGACATAAATATGTTTGAAAGCCTAGATTCATTTAAAATGTGGATTTCTTATAGATGGCAAGGTCTTTCTGAAGTTGATTAGATTTGAAAATGTTCATTTTCCATTGCAAATTAGATAACATCCAGTCTTCACACAATGGGGAAAGAGACAAGTTACACTTTTTTTTTTTAATTATATTTACCAGTGTTACTACATGTCTATTTTTTATTCTCCTTCCACTGAAATTTTATTTTGTCTTTTTCACACAGAAGTTCTGAATATTATTTTTAAAGACTCAAAAATATATAAAACAGTTTGCTCTTGATAGCTAAAGGAACACAATTTCATCACGAAAACAGGACAGCTTGGCAATAAATCTGGCCTTTATTTTGTCCAATAGCAGACAATTTTTTTTTTAATATACATATGTGCATATCTATATATCTATATATTTTTTACCTCTAAATAGATAAAATTAAGGTCTTACCAGAACAGAAAACTTTTGGGATGATTTGAAAAACCAAATAATAATAAAAGTGTAGCAATAAAATGCTAATATATTTTTTGAGATCAATGAAGGTTGAACCATTTCCCTTATAAGCAAAAACCTAAAATACCAGGTCTGCTTAACACATTTAAGTCTAACAAACAAGCAACCACGAGTGAAATGTTATGTCTGTGCTAATAGAATCTCAGGGAAATATTATCTTTAGCAGGGGAGCTAAAGGGATATTTTCTTTCACTGGATCAAGATTCTGCTTTATCATCAATATAATTAAATTACAATACAGGCTTTAAATAAGCATAGGAAAATAGCATAGATGTTGGAATTTTGTGATAAAAATATGATTTATTTTCTTCCTTTTACATTTTTAACAAAACTATTTTCATTTTAGATTTTATAACTTTGAGATCTACAATCATGAACAGGTTTCAAGATTTATTGATTTTTTCAGTTACTGAAAAAAGAAGCTTTTACGCCTCATATTCTAAAACTCCTGGGAATAGCATATTTGTAATCAGAAATGACAGAAAAAGAACAGTATAATAATGCAACCTACCATCGTTAGAACAGCTTCAAAATCACGTTTACTCCAAAAATACATTTTTTTTACCCTTACCTTTCTCTCCCTTTTCTGACTGGATTAAAAGCATGCCAAAGATGTTCTAATGAGAAATTTATATCCTTCTGATAAAATCTGGGATGTCTCAGAACAGATTCAAAATGTGCTGAGTTCCAGAGGTGGAAGTATAAATTTCAATAATCCCACTCATTTTTTTCCCCTCCTAATTGAAGATTTATAATCAAAGAAGATAACATCAGAGGGATTATCGAGCACTGACTAGGCTTTCCACACCGGCCTGAAGGCCAGTTTAAAGGAAGTTTAAGAAAAGGATATGACTGGTAGTAATAAATGCTGATTTCAGAATGTAAGGAGATTGCTCTTGGTGTTGCACACCTTTATGGCTTTTAAGCTATTAATGATATTCATGAATAAACTACTAACAGGAGGTGTATTTTGTATATTAGCGACAGATAACAAATAATCACTCCTTTTCACCCTATCATAATTTTTTTTCTCACATAAGTAGAAACAAGAAGAGCACAAACAAAATTATTAGACAAGAAGTTTATACAGACCAAAAGAAGCCATATATTTCACAAAATTTAACTCACTACTGCAGCGTGCTGTTGAGGCCAAAATTATAAATGGTTTTCGAAGGATTAGGCAAATTTGTATTTGATCAGTGACTACCAAAGTAGATGAAGCTATGCTCCATAAAGGTGGAAGCTAGGAAGATATTCCAGTAGAAATCTCACTATGTGTATCATGCTACTAAACTTCTAATATCAAATATCATTTGTGGAAAGTCTCTGAGATAATGAATTTATGATTGGGCCCTATATAGAGGCTCTTCTGCCCACAGTTATGAGATGCATTTAGAAAGGCAGAAAAACTAGGGACATATTTATTACAGTATAATTTTGCTGGTTGGAAAAAAACTGGATTTATCATCTATTTCATTCTAGAAATTCTGTCCAGAAAACTGTATCCTTTCAGAAACCTATGAAAGACATGCAGAAGTAAAAGCTATTATGATTATTAACAGGGGTTATTAGGAAAACTTCAAGATATCCAAAGCAGTGTATTTAGTAACTAAATTAATATTGTTCCTGTTTTTACTGAAGGATAGAGCAGACAATAACAACTTCATTTTTGAATAAATATGCCTGTCTTTTGTCTCTGAAGTACAAAACCTCGCCTTTGCTAAAGTCCAGTTCTGATATCTTACCATAGTATTTAGTTTTATTGCTTGAACTGAAGGGTGTAGTCTGGCATCAGTATAGGATGCTTTTATCTGTAATAATACTTTCTAATAAATATGTATAGTTTTACCCTTCTTGAACTACTATTTATGAGTCATACTAAAAATGAAATAATTTCACTAGATTCTAATACATTATAAAGCTGACCGAGAGAACTGCAGTTAATATAACATGGATATGTTTGAGGGTTTTTTTTCTCTTAAAATCATATCTAAAATCATTTGCAGTGTAATACTGTTAACTTCTAGGTTTTTGAAAACAAGACCATGTTCAGCTGTATTTTAGTGAAATGTTCAGTTGTCCCCAGGAGAAAAGCTTCTCTAAAACATAAGCAACTATATGTGAAATTAAAGGTTTTGGAAGCAAATCACTGATATAATTATGACTAGTTCCTTGGGCAAAATGTAAAAATTAAAATAATAAAACCAATTAATATTTTCTATATAAGATGAAAGACCTTATATAGTCAACCCACAGAAATTACTGTTATACATATACATATATGCTCACTATACGCATGAGATCAGTTGAAAAGTCAAAAACTAACAAACTATTGTTGTCCTGTTCTGAAGAGCTAAAAGTTCAAATATACTACACTCTTCTACCAAATACCAAATTTCAAGAAAAAAGACAAATATGAGATTATGCAAGTTCGTAAAAATGGTCAAGATTACCTGTCCTTTGCCATTTATACTTTTATGATACATACGCGAGAGGAAACAAATTCAGATTACAAATAAATCTTATTATGAGCATCCTATCTTTTAATTATTGTGTAACCTTAGTATTCTTTTATATTAGTGCATTTCAGTTAGATTTGTGCATAAGTGGTTTAAGAAAGATAAAAAATAAATTTATTATGCATTAAAATGCAATAACTATGCAGAAGGAAGTTCTGAGCTATTAACTCTGAATTATGTGTTATTCAGAAATTTACATTACACAGCATAGTATCAGCTTATGATAGGAAATGAAAGTGACAATACCCAGTGACGGGCGAGTGAAGAGTTAACAGGACTGAAGTTTGTCAATTGATACGCAGAAGAACTGACAGCACAAGAGCTGATGTGCGCAAAGCTGCTGAACAGAGGACTTAACAGGACTAAAGAAGTCTACCAACCGATATGCGCAAGGACTGATATGCGCAAGGCTGCGGAATGATTAACAAGACTGGAGAAGTGAAGTCTGCCACCTGGAATCTGCACGGACCCCCGGGGAGGGGAGAAGCAATACGGAGGTGTTGTGGTCTTGCCTCGCTAGCAGGGTCCCCCCAAGCAGACAAACAGACAGTCCTGTGATTGCGAAACTTGCTAAAAGTCAGCAAAAGCGGTGTTTGCCCAGAGCCCCAGCCGTATAAAAAGAGACTTGGGAGCTAGGAGAGTTTGAGCAGGGACGGGAACGTGACCTGATCATCCTCTCCGGCTGGACCTTGAGTATTCCCCCCCTCCCCTTTTCCTGGGACGCTGGGTTAAGGTAACTCCTCGAGGATGACAGCCCTCTCACTAGGAGAGTGAACAGGAAAGCTTTCAAGTAGGGATAAGCAGTGCTTCCAATTAATAACGCAGTAATCGACGGTTTCAGGTTATCCTTTCTAAATTAGTAACTGATGGTTTTGTGTTATCCTTCCTAAATTAGTAATCGCATTATTTTAATGGATGTTACTAATCCAAGAACTTGTGTGAGGAAATAAACATCTTTTTTATTATTATTACATTACTGTCTCAGTTGTTGCTATCGAACCTTCATAGCATGACAGCGTGACAGTTTTTGGC
This sequence comes from Apteryx mantelli, assembly GCF_036417845.1. NCBI lineage: Eukaryota > Metazoa > Chordata > Aves > Apterygiformes > Apterygidae > Apteryx > Apteryx mantelli. The sequence continues at coordinate 44,822,107 of NC_089978.1, forward strand.
GTAGTCGGCAGGACAGGATAAGGATAGGATAGGATACAGACTTAGTGGATACATAAGCTGGGGTAACCGGATAGAAATATTTTTGAACTATGTCGCTGCGTGAGTTATTGAGAAGGCACGGAAGCGGACCCTCAAGCCCTGGGATTGACTGGGCAAATGATAATTGGGAAAATGAAGCCTCTGTCGTGTGTAGGATAGAGGAAGTCAGAGGTAACCAAAGAGATGGGAAAGGAAAAGGTGGTATATGTGCCATCTTAGGGGCCTGTTTACTGGCGGCCCAACAAGCCAATCGGACCCATCAAAAAACTAAGGAACAGTTACAAGAAAAGGTGCAGGAGTGTGTAGATCTTGAAAGAAAATTGAAATTAGAGAAAGAGCTAAATCAGAAATTACAAAACAAGTTAGAACTCATCCTTTCAACAGCAAGGAAGCCCCCCACAGCAGCTCAGATTAGAAAAATGCTGGTGGAGGACCTGGACGATTGGGACGGAGATATATGGGGAAACAGCAGTAGTTCAGAGGACGATGGTGATTTGTACCCTCCAGAACCCTCACCTCTGGATGTGCGGCCAGCTGTAAAAACCGAAACCGCAACAGGACCCCATGGGGGTAATGCTAGAACCACAGTTAGAACTACCCCTTACTCAGGAGACAAGATGGGAAAACTGCAAGAGAAATACTGCAGGCAACCTACAGAAACAGAAACTGAGTATTTGTGGCGGGTATCCTTAACAGGAGGTGATCGCATAATGCTAAGTGAAGAGGAGGCATCAGGATATTGGGGACCAGGAGTTTTCCTGATGGGTAGAGTTGGGAATCGCTCCCTTACCTCCCGAGTAGCCTACTGGGCAGGAGGACAAGACCCGAGGAACAGAGGAGAACCTTTGAGAATAGGTATAAATACCCACAGTGAGCTTACAGAAGCCATACAAAAGGCGGCTTGCGTACAGCAGATATATGAAAGGGGAGCCTACAACGTCCCCATGCAAGCCCCGGTAAGCCCAAACAGCCTAACACCTTTAATACGGGGATTGCCTACAGTGTTAAAGCTGAAGCTACAAGCAATACGAGATCGCATTGTAGCTGCAGAGGCACACAATCATAATAACCTCAATGCCCCCCCCCATGCCAATACCGACATGGGCGGATACCTTGTTAGAAGTGCATCGAACTGCGCAAGAGATGGGGATGGATACCAAACCATGGGAAGAGCGCATTAGACAGGCTACTGCCTCATATGCCCCGAGGAGAGGACGTTCCCCCCGCAAGCGGCACAATAAGGAAATGGGAACTAAACAAGAAGACAGGGAGAAATGAAATAGATTGTGGCGACACGCCCTGGCATTAGGTGTTCCACGATCCATGCTACATAATCAGAAAACAGAGGACATCATAGAACAGATAGTGAGCAAGCTGGAACAAGCAAAAGGGGTGACTCTGCCATCCGCCCCACCCGGCTCACAAGATAGTAAACAAGAATCTAAGCCTAGTAACCCTTTCTTGGAGTTACGAGAAGAGTTGCATGATCTAAAAAACTAGGTAGCGCTGGTCGAAAATCAGGCCAACCGACCCGAGTACTATCAATAGCGCAGCGGCCTGAAAGTTTAGAACCCCGGATTGTGATTCCGGTAGGACCCAGAAAACACAAAGTTTCTTTTTTAATTGATACTGGTGCACAGATAAGTGTTTTGGACAAACAGACAGCCAATAGGTTAAATATCAAACCATCTAGACGATCAATTTTTATAAAGGGAGTTACAGGAATTGCTGAATCTCGTCCTTTGGCAAAACTTTGAGCCTGGCTCCCGGGAGACAAACGTCTTACCAAATTTGAGGTAGTAATAAACCCAAAGGGAAATGACAACATTTTAGGGTTTGATGTATTACGAGGAAGAAACTGGATACTCCCAAACGGTACCCGGTGGAGCTTTGGAACAGCTAACATCAAGCTTTTGCAAACCTCCCCCGCGCTGCCGCCTAGTAAGATAACTAATGTTAAACAATACCCTTTAGCATCTGCTGCACGATCCGGGATAAGCAAAGTCATTAGAGACCTAGAAGAGCAAGGAATTATAGAATGCACCCACTCCCCCTATAACTCTCCGGTGTGGCCTGTCAAAAAACCAAATGGAGAATGGCGATTAACAGTAGATTATCACCGACTGAATGCTAATACTGCTCCCCTCACGGCTGCGGTCCCCAATATAGTGGAACTGGTGAGTCAGCTTAGGACTGCAGCCCACCCCTGGATGGCCACACTAGACGTAAAAGATATGTTCTTCATGGTCCCGCTAATAAAAGAAGATAAAGACAAATTTGCTTTCACCTGGGAAGGCATTCAATATACCTTCACTCGGCTGCCCCAGGGATACAAACACCACCCCCTGAAGGTATAGCCCAGAGACAAACAGTTCATAAATGGTATCTATCAGGAGTCCAAGATAGCCTGGAAATAGAGGAGGGACCAGTAAAGATAACCAAATACCAATTACCCCTAACTAGCCTTGTACCAGAAACAGTACCAAGCTACCCAAGATCTCCCATTGCAGTAGCTGAACCACTCACTGAAAAGTCTGACCTAAATGGGGTATGGTTCACCGATACCTCTTCCCATAGGATAGCCACGGGGTGGCAATACAAAGCAGTTGCCTTAGAAATAAGCACAGGCCATACGATAATAGAAGAAGGCGATGGCAGTGCCCAAGTAGGAGAACTCAAGGCTGTCCGACTTGCCATAAGAAATGGAGCAACAACAGTGTATACCGATTCATATGCAGTATTCAAGGGGGCCACAGACTGGATAGGATTCTGGGAATGTAATAAATGGCAAATAAATAGGTGCCCAGTATGGCAGCAAGCAGACTGGGAAGAGTTGTTGGAAGAAGGAAGGAAACGGTCTATTGCGATAGGGTGGGTGAAAGCCCACAGCTCAGACGGAAGTCTGGCAGCTAAATGGAACGGGATAGTTGACAAGTTGTCGAGGGTAAGAGGAGTAACAGTAAGCGAAGTAGAGTGGGACAGAGTAGGAGAATGGCTACATATACAGCGAGGACATTCAGGGGAAAAGGATTTAGTAAAAGAAAGTATAGCTCGAGGTTGGCCCATAGATATAACAACTGCACGACGAATCATAACAGCCTGTCCTCAGTGCCAACTAAGATTAAAAAGGGATCATCCAGAACAGCAAGCTCCACTACATATCAGTAATAAAAAACAATTATGGCAAACCTGGCAGATTGATTATGTAGGGCCTCTTAAACCATCAAGTGGGAGAAAATATATATTAGTGGGAGTCGAGGTGGTCTCCCATCTCCTCCGAGCGACAGCCATCAGAACTGCGAATGGAGAAACTACCATTAAGGTATTACAAGAATGCTTCAGTGTATTACCGGTACCAAAGGAAATACAAAGTGATAATGGGACTCACTTTACAGCCCACGTAGTACAGGACTGGGCGACACAAGAAGGGATTAATTGGACATTCCACACCCCCTGCTATTCCCAAGCAAACGGGATGGTGGAAAGGGCCAATGGCTTACTTAAAAGATATGCTCAAGCAGAAAAAGCGAGTTGGGACCTACGCATTAACCATGCTGTGCATCTACATAATAATCAATGGGGAACATTCGGTAGTCCCAGAACCCAGGCCTTTTGCCCTATCGATACGGGCATCGTTAAGGGTAATCCTGACATTGATCCTGCACGTGGTAAACCAGGACAGCCTGTGATGGTAAAATTACCACAAATTGGAGTAGTCCCGTTAACATTGTCTAAACCCCGAGGACCCCTTGCATGGGAAGCACTTGATGCCATAGAAAAAAAACATCGAATCAGTTCTCGGTGGATAATTCCTGATTATTAACCACTTATTCCGAGGCACCCTGCCTCGAGGAAAACCTAAATGTGTTCTCTTACAGGATACCATGTGGAAACTTGTGTTCCTACTCCAGACGGCCCTGGTGACAACACTGATCTCAAAACCATGGGGCAGCAATGTCAATATTTGGGAAAAGTTAGCTAGGGAAATACTAAATACCACTCACTTTTGTCTAAAAGGAGGAACTTCGGCGGCCCAAATTTACACCACTTGCACTATTGGGTTCCCTATACCCCTAGAGACAGTGCAAAACAAGGCAATACTAGCAAATTTCAAAGTAACTAATACGTTTAATCAGATGTCTTGATGGGGTTCCGCCACAACACAGTATAACAAAGCAATGATAGAAATTAAGGTGAAAGGAATGTTTCCTGCGGTTGAGTGTGCTATGATGGTAAATTGTACCAGCAAAACCCGACCATGCCACAATCTTACGGAAGATGGGCCTCCTCTTAAATGTAATCAAACAACCAATGTAACCTTTAACTATGCACATATTGTGCTCCCTACAGGAATGCTTTGGCTATGCGGGGTAAAAGCTTACTCCTACATTCCAGCCAATGCTACTGGTGGCCCCTGTACCATAGGTCGCTTGAGCATCTATATGCCAAGCAAACAAGAGATAGAGGAAATAGCTGGGAATCAAACACGAAAGAGGAGGGAGGCCTCATCCCTCAACCCTGAATGTAATTCAGAAGTAATCTTATTCTCAGCATCACAAATCTCAGCTGCAGCATTCCTTACACCTGGGGTGGGAGTTGCTATGAACTATCAAGCTATAAAAAAGATTGCATGTTCTTTAGCTAGAACTATCAACACCACTTCTGCTGCCTTATCAGCAATGCTTAGAGATGTGCAAGCCTTGCGTGCCGGTGTATTAGAAAACAGAGCAGCAGTTGACTATCTTCCTTTACGACACAACCATGGATGCGAAGAATTCAAAGGCATGTGCTGCTTCAACCTGAGTGACCATTCGACCCTGATTGAAGGGGAGATCACAAACCTTAAACACCTAGCTTTGGACATTAAACAGCATAATGATAACGGGTTTAATTGGCTGCAAAAATTGTTCCAAAATTTCGGACTGTCTGTATCAGCTTGGCTCGCGTCGGGCTTACAAACTGTCATAATAATTGTACTCATGATAATCATTATATGTATTGCTTTTGTCTGCTTGAAAGCTTTAATATTACGCACAATCTTTGCTAAGGTAAATGCTTTAAACACAGGCTACTTGTCTTTGCAACAACAAGATCAAACCCATGATTGTCCTTGAGGGGCAAAAAAGGGGGGGTGTACGGCTGTGACTCTGGTCACGGGGTGGACTGATGGGCGAGTGAAGAGTTAACAGGACTGAAGTTTGTCAATTGATACGCAGAAGAACTGACAGCACAAGAGCTGATGTGCGCAAAGCTGCTGAACAGAGGACTTAACAGGACTAAAGAAGTCTACCAACCGATATGCGCAAGGACTGATATGCGCAAGGCTGCGGAATGATTAACAAGACTGGAGAAGTGAAGTCTGCCACCTGGAATCTGCACGGACCCCCGGGGAGGGGAGAAGCAATACGGAGGTGTTGTGGTCTTGCCTCGCTAGCAGGGTCCCCCCAAGCAGACAAACAGACAGTCCTGTGATTGCGAAACTTGCTAAAAGTCAGCAAAAGCGGTGTTTGCCCAGAGCCCCAGCCGTATAAAAAGAGACTTGGGAGCTAGGAGAGTTTGAGCAGGGACGGGAACGTGACCTGATCATCCTCTCCGGCTGGACCTTGAGTATTCCCCCCCTCCCCTTTTCCTGGGACGCTGGGTTAAGGTAACTCCTCGAGGATGACAGCCCTCTCACTAGGAGAGTGAACAGGAAAGCTTTCAAGTAGGGATAAGCAGTGCTTCCAATTAATAACGCAGTAATCGACGGTTTCAGGTTATCCTTTCTAAATTAGTAACTGATGGTTTTGTGTTATCCTTCCTAAATTAGTAATCGCATTATTTTAATGGATGTTACTAATCCAAGAACTTGTGTGAGGAAATAAACATCTTTTTTATTATTATTACATTACTGTCTCAGTTGTTGCTATCGAACCTTCATAGCATGACAGCGTGACACCCAGCTCATACCAAAATAACACTTTTAAATATCTATGAAATTATTCAAACTGAAATTTGACTCGAACATTACTATAGTGCTACTATTGAAAAAATACAGCTGTTACTTCAGTGATCTCATGTGATCCAAATCTGTCACAGTAGGAGGCCCCCTTCTTCAAGTAGTGCAAAATCAAGAAAAACATATAATTTTATAGACTGTTCTCCTGTACTTACTAAGCCAGACATAGCAGTTTGGAGATAGAGATCACAATCTGAATTCAGCCTCAGAAATGGTAAACAGGTATTTTGAATGATTCAGGCTAAAAGAATATATGTTTAGAGTATAAATATAATTCACTGGTATGTAGCAAAGAAAACTATCAAAATCTTTCTTTCCAGTAAGTATAATGTACACATTGCAATACCTGTATATGCAAACTGGACAAGATCCCACAGCGCATTGGGGTCTATGCCTTCCATTTTGATCTCTTCTTGCTTGGCTTCACAAACATCACTTGTAAACATGGCAGCAAAGTAGTCAGAGACAGAACTGAGGACAAGTCTGCAAAAAGGTTAGAAACTGGTGTCATTGAAATTGCTATATGTATTAGATATTAAAAAAAAAAGCTGAAATCTTAAAAAGTATATTTTTATAGTAATTGCAAATTAGGAGGAGTAATATATTATTTATGTACTTAGGCATCAAAATAATGCATGACATTTAATTCTAACTTGATTCTGCTTCCTGTGATATGAACCAAGTGGCAAATTAGCATATGCATATAAAACAGACATAGAAATTAGCTTTTAGTCTTTGTGATAACTTTCCTCTTATGTAGATGTCCCTGTTTGATCCCTCAGGATCAAAGATAGCCTATTATAGAAACAGACACCATACCCCAGAGGAACTTCTCACTTAAAAGAACTATTTTTGATAAACTTTATTAACAGTATGTAACTTTACAAAATCATTCAATCTTAAGTGAAACTGTTAATAGATTAACATACTCTTCAATAAATAAAAAAAAAATCAGTCTAATGTAAAGATGTTACTTTTTTATTAGGAAACGTTTCCACAGGAAAATAATTTCAAAATACTTATATAATATATTAGACTTGTTTGGGAACCTGATTTATATAAATCAAAACCATACTAGTTATCATTTTGGGGCCATAAGCTCACATATTCTTTCAAATACCACTTACAGTAATTTTATGACTTTGTTATGAGTGAATATTCATATATGAACCTAAGCTTGAAATGTGGTATAGTTATAAATAGTATATCAAATGGTTCCATGAAAGATGGTCATATTTCTGGCTTAATTATAAAGAATAATATATATAAATGCATTGATAGAAGTCAGAAGACTCTCAGCTGGAGAACTTGGAAACCAAGAGAAAATATTCATCCCTTTGTATATAGTCAAGTATTTTGTCTAAGGAAAAAAAAAAAGTTACTGAAGAATAACACATTACCACTTATCAGCCAGTGTGGTAACTGATTGCTTTTGCTCTCTTTCCTCATCCCAGTTGCAAAGTAAAATATGACAGTTTGAATTGGCTTCATAACTTTAAAGTGGTTTAAGCTACTATATTTTACCCTACACGTAGGGCAGATGGAGAACAAATATATGATCATTACTCTGGCTCAAATGCTGAGCAATGTCTAATTAAGTTGTAATAGCTTAATCACTTTTGATGGTGTGCTCAACTCTACCAATCATGAACTTTAGAAATAAGGATATTAATACCCCAAGGAGCTTATATTCATATTCAAGTCATTAATAAAAACAGACACTACACAATAGATGCCATACACTTTGTTGCTAGCTCCAGAGACTCCTAATTCACTATTCAAACTTTGTTAACACTTGGGAACATTTATTTATTTATCTCAACTGAGTATCACAAATATGTATTCATTCAACCAAGACAGCCATCTAGCTTTGGATAACTACAGATTTACTTTTAATCCTTCTTCAAAACTTTTCTTGCCCACTTATAAATAATGCTTAAGGGATTTGATCCACTTTCATTAATACTTGCCTTATTATGAAAAAAGCAAAAATAATATGAGACAAAACCTCTCATCTGAGATTTCCATCAGCTGTTGCTTCAGATTTACTAACCACACTGTAAATTTAGCTATGAGTTTTCAGTCATGTCTTGTTAAAAGCAAAGCAAAAACCCTGTGCTGCATCAGATAACAATAGACAAATTAATGAAGAGAATTTTTAATACACCAATTAACAATCAATTTATTTTTTAAACAATAATATCCTCTATTTGTAATTTCATTTATGATCATACATTATTTGTTATATAGTTTTCTTGTATAGGTATTCTTACCTCAAAGATAACAAAACAGAAGTATGACAGACAGAAAATAAAGAACAGAAGGATTATATCTCTTTCATTACTTTCTACAAAAAAATGCACTAATGAGGGTGAGTCTACATCGATATTTCAGTCTGGATGAGGAGTGACTATTCGAAGTGCATCTCATGATTTTCCCCGCTTTGTCTCATGTTCCAAAGCTGTCTGAGAGAACATGAATTGGATTATTCTTGGATGATACTACAGAGGAAGACATGCCAAGAAGCTATAATGGACTGCAGGTGCAAATGAGCCTGACTCAGGCTATGGGATCTGACAAGAACCAATCCAAAGTGAAAAACCCTAAAAAATATAAAGTACAGATGTCAGATCATCAGCAGTACCTGTTTCACTTACAGGTCTATTCTGACTGGAACGCTTGTGAAAGAAGACAAAGCTTGAATGAGCAGGAAGGTTCTGTGAAGTAGCAGTTCACTTAAGCAAGAACTCCAAGGTTTTGAAAAGAGCAATGAAGAAAGAGGATTTTTTTCCATATGTTATTCACTAGTTAATATAAATAATAGAATAGCTGTTTCACCAGCTGAATATAACCAGAAAGCTAATTGATTTCAAGACACTCAAACCTTTTCCTTGGGATGTGCTTTGCAGACTAAATTGAAGTGAAAGGAACCTGCTAATTACATTTAATTCTGAAAGGTAACACCTTTTCTAAATCTTCCTTGTGCTTCAAGAATATCCAGTGCTGAAACAGAAAATGAAAAAAGAGAAATCAAAGGGCTCAATTAGTTTGTAATGATCTGCTGCTTTCCATACCTCAGAAGGTTCCAAACAGCTCTAAATTTTGGCTCAAAGGCATTTGACCTATTCATCAAGAAAGGTCATTTGTCTCAGGATGTCATTTTCTTTCTTCAACTACTGGTCTGATAGTGAGGATACATAATAAACTCCTCTATCTTTAAGAATCATATAATCTTTTTAGAATGCTTCGGAAGTAACTCATGGCTACAAAATGAGTTTGTGGGCACAACAAAGATTTCCTCCAGATCAGCAGAATTCTCTACCTTTACTATAACTAAATTCAGCCCAACATCTTTCTGGTTTCATTTATAGTATGATATATAACTGATTCCTGCTGTGATTTTCTTTCCTGTCATATCTCTTTTTTTTTTTACTACAAAATATTTCCTTGCAATTTTCATGACTGTTTTCATATAAACATCTGATACAGAATTCACTCATTTTGGCTGGCACATTTATTGATCAAAAGAAAGAAAAAACTAACAAACTAAATCAAAAAAACAAACAAACAACTACTCTGGCCATTTATATTCTTTAAACAAGCTCTGATGACATTTAAGTACCATCCAAAGAAAACTTCAGCTGTTACTTGGACTGGAAACTCATATACACCATGCAACCTTTTTTTCCACACATATTATGCTAGATATATAAGAAGATGATCATTGATTGTTTTTTAAATATGATTCGTTGCTCTGCAGAGAGCACCAGCTGATATGTTCGTGGGTGTCTTTGTTGATAGAATATCGGTGCTCAATAGCTCTTCTTGCAACAGGCAAACATTTATTGCATATATATAGAAGGTCTGACGGTTCCCTAAATCTTAAGTCTTGCTGCACATGTACTAAGGTATATTCATGCATGCATTCGAAAAATCTAAGGAAAATAATGGGCCATACACTGGCTGTCACTTCCAGAACAATTAGGGCAATGCAATCAAGACTGCCCTCTTTTCTGAGTAAAACACAACAAAGGAGCAGGCTGTGAAACAGATCAACTTTTTGCATTATGCGAGACTGCTGTAGCGATTATCTTTCCCAATGATTATGGTACCCCCCTCCATCACCACGTCACCAGAGACAGAAAAGGCTCTAAAGCCTTTGGAAAAATCATATCTGGAAGACATGTGCAGCTAACAGGAAAATTGATCTAGTACACAGACTATTTCCTACCTAGTACCAAAGATCCTTGCAAAAAATGATCTCCATATATTTTTCTGTGAGATCAAATGTTGTCCACCAACTTTATATTAGCATCTCCTGTATCAGAATTCTGATCATAACTATTTGGGATCACCACTTTCATGTTGTCTGTAATTCTGAATTAGATGTGCCTTGTCTTTCCCTTTTGTTCACTCAATCTTTCTCAAGCAGATTATAACCATTGGCGTTAATATTCATGAAATGTAAAATACTGTAATTTTCAACTCAGCTTCAGTAATACAGTACAAAATCCAATTTTTCTTGCTCTGTGCTCTCTCATGGATTGTGTAAAGCCAACTAAAGAGTGTTTGCTGTAAAATTTCTTGACCCTTGAGGAATTTTTCTTGCCAAAACCTCCATTCTATGTTTCATCAATGGTAATTTGTTTCCTCTGCAACATTTTCATTTTATTAACATTTTTTTGCCTTCATCTGTTTAATTATGCTCTCTAGACTCTATTTCACTTTTCTTAAGACCAACGACATTAAATCTGTAGCATCCATTTTCTGCTGAAGAGAGTATCAACCAGTGTATCAACCTTCTACCTCCACCTGTCATCTATTCAGCATTTCAAAACTAGACTTCTTTGCCTTCTGTTTTCCTTTCCTTGCAGACAGGAAACTCTGAAATGATAATTTGAGCTTGTTATTGCTATATCTGCCTCAGTCTTCTGAATTTGTAAGCATGTAAAGAAAGCCATGAGTATGTCATAAATTATTCTTGCCCATAAAATTCTAGTAAGACCTCTTATCATGTTGTGTGCCTTGACTCTAGGAGGAGAACAAAAATATTCCATTGACAACTTATACCTTGAGTGCTTTTCCTTTTGCTTGTACCAGCAGAGAATGTTCAAAGGCTTTTTCTTCCTTCTCTTGCGTGTTAGTGCAGCCACTTTTCATTCCATTAACTACATTAATTAACCTGATCATCGGTAACATTTTCAAGAATTTCCACAGAGAACACAATAACAATTAGGCTAAAACTGTGGAGCTCCTCCTTAGCTGTCTGGGGTTCATATTTTGTCTATCCTCTTCTCAAAGCCTGGAGAAAAAACATTACTTAATCTTAATGGAATAAAAATCCGTACAGTGTTATTGGTTAGGGAGATACCACATCTGTCTTGGAAGTCTCTGAGATACAATTCACCAGTGATTGTTGAAGTGCTTATACTGAGTATCTTTCAAGATAAGGGTCTAGAAAACTACCTTTAGTAAAAGACTATTGGGATCTAATAAAGTGTTTTTTTATTCTTTTCTCTTGCCTGTGAAAACTATGTATAACAAAACTTTGTTCTGTCCATTCTATCGGTTTTGTTCATGGTCAATTCCTTTCCTTTTCGAATCTGAGTTTTCATCATGTCTCAGACTTGACTGCCCAGAAACTGTCAACTTCTTCAACTTTCTACACTATCATTACTTATTGCTTCAGAGCACAAATTGTTTACTCTTGCAGAGCCAATTTGTCAAATTGAAAAAGAAAACAGAAAGAAGAAACAAAAATACCTGCTAAAAAGTCATATAGTAAAAATCTAAATATTGTATATATATTTTTATATATATATCCATATTTTGTATGTACATATGTATATATATATGTATATCTATCTATCTATCTATCTATCTATCTATCTATCTATATATCACTGTTTGTAAGTGAAATCTGTTCCTTGCAGTTAACAAACAGGAAATAATCTTAAATGTCTCAAATAATTTCACCACCTGTATGTCATTACTGAAGCTATTGTATAATACTTATGGGATTCTATATTTATGCAAATTACTTTTTCAGATTTTGTTTTATTCACATCTCATGATGCACTGGTTTAACTAATGATCTTTATTTCTCCAGCAGCTGTTACTTTTACTTCTAGAATGCATTCAGTTTACCAGTTACGTTGTTCATTATGGAATTTTTCAATGTTGATAATAAAAACTAAAAACCTTTTTTCTCCCCTCATAACTTAATTTAAATGTTTTCAGCATACACAGGTGATTTTAAATGGCCATCTACTGAGGGATGCTTGAACTTCTATCTAACCTGAATCACTATTCAACCAAAGTAGGTATTTCAAAGCATTCAGATAAATCAGGAGAATTTTTTTTTTTCTCTCAATCAGGAATACAAAGTGCAAGAAGCCTAACAGAAGAACTTAGTCCCCTCAAGCTAGAATGAAAAAAATCATACGTGAGCCATACTAAGCATGGTCAGAAAATATATTCAGTCCAGCCATGTGGAAGACAAGACTAGTCAGCATGGAGGGTGATACCCACATAGCCTGTACAATCCAACATATTCCTTCCTGTCTGTAGTAGGTACTATTTACTTCACAAGAAACCTTGAAAGTTCCCTCACATTAAATCAGCCTCTGTTATAAACTCTACCAGTCAAAAAGTGCTAATAATGATTACACACTGACAGCCAGCCAAAGGTAAAAATGTGAAGATTGGTAAGTGAATTTGGAGACAGTAAAATATCCTGGGAGGCTGATTATGGATGCTTTTCTTCCACACTATCTTTGGAGTTAATTTGGATTCAGCATTGACTCGGAAGCAATATCGTAATGCAATGGTCTTGCTAATAATTCAGATTAGCTCATTAACATAATAGATACATACGTTTACTGGTTAAAGAACAGTGGTCAGTGAGGACATAATGAGAAATGTCTCGTACTTCCTATTACAACTGTTCATATTGACAGCATATGCTATTTGTTTATCTTGTTCTTGAGAAAAAAGGAACAGAACAACAGGATAAACTTTTTTCTCCTTTTTTTTTTTTTCCTGACCATCTGGATTGTTGCTGTTTAATAGTTACAAACCAACCTATTGTACAGGCAGTTCTGCCTAGGACAAATCACACGCACACACACAAACACACAAAACTCTCTGAAACAAAACAAAACAAACAACCAAACAAGCAAAAAAAAAAAAAAAAACCCTCACCAACTCCATAAGGTGACAGATGAAATTCAAAAGAGAGGATGTTAAGCCTGAAAGAAGAAATCGTCCTTTCTGCCTTCAGTAAAACATGGTTTGTTTCCATTTTAACCTCTCCTACAGTACACGTCTCTGCTACAAAGGATAACTGATACCAATAATCTATTCCATCTACATGATATTCAGTCTTTCCCCTCAGGACCATGCCTTGTGAGTTTACATTCTCTTCTTTGTTTCATCTTTTAATTCTTCACTGTCTCCCAGGCATTTAAGTGCAAATACAGTAAGCGACTCCTCCTCTCTTCTTCAATACAGATTGAAACATCATTTTGTACTCATTACAGTTCTTCAGTTGCCAGGCTATTTTTAGGATTACTACATTAATCTGACATCATTATTTTTGTTACACATGCACCAAACCCACAACATCTATCAGAGCTTTGGTTTCTCCCAGAGACCACAAGTAACACACGTAGCACAGCTGCCAGGCTTGATAACAAAGTGCATTGTCCAAAACTGTCCTTGGGTCAGTTTTAAAGATATCTGGTATTGGAGCCAGTACTTTGAACTTCCCACAGTTCTGAACCAGTACAGAGATGAATCAAGACTGACAGAAGAAGGAAATAAAAATCCAGGAAAATTTTAAGCCAAGAGCTGATGAAGATCAGTTATGATGCAAACAGAGCTCAATATGTTTCTCCAGAAAACAAAAAGAAAAAACATATTTGGACAGAACATACATGGTTGAAGATAGAGAGACAACAGAATTAAATGTGATCCTCTATCTGTAGGCTTAATGATTTTTTTTATTCACTGTGACTCCAGAGGAAAAGGAAGAAAAGCTTGCAGGGCAGGAAAAGGAATCATCCAATTTCAGCTTCTTTGAGCTACTAGGAGAAATGTCAGAAAAGCAGGATTAAGTCTGAGGAAAGTAGAGAGACAGATCTGTGAAATCATCAAAATAACTGACTGCTGAATTTTTTAGGGTGCTTTTAGGACTATTTTGTTAGGGAAGGAGGCCAAATCCAGCAGCTCAAGGCTGCTGCAGCTACATGTCTCCAGGTTGAACCAGTAGCAAGGCTATGAATGTATTCCCAACAGGCGCCCACACAAATACACATATACAACACATATATACATATAAACATGGCTGGCTACACAGTTCAACATGGACAGCACCAACAGTCTCATCCTGCTCCCCTCTCTGGCTTATCAGGAGGAAGGTCCATCCGTGGGACATATGTCTACGTATGTACAATGTAGATCCCTCCAGCAGCTGGGCTGAAACACTCAGACCACCCAATAGCTGCCCGTGGAGGCTTGCTCTTTCCAGGTGCCTCACTCCTAGAGACAGACAGACACACGCGCACACACACACACACACATGCACATGCGCATACGCACCGGACACACACACACAAACAGGTTTCAGTTGATCCCCAGACCCCACAGTCTCCCTGGCTGTTGTCCAGGACTCGCCCGGTTACTCCAGTAGCCAACTCCACCATGGTCTCACCCTTAGAGACACTCACACACCCCTGGCTCCCAGATCATGTCACCTACTCACCAGCTAGTCCAGTTTGATGTTTGCTAGCGATTGCACACTCACTTGCAAACCTTCACTTGCTCCAGTTGCTGGCACCAGACACATGGGCCCTCTCACCAGTGGTCCCACTCCAGTTGCTGGCACTTAGACCTCCACACACACACCCATGCACATAGAGCCCCTCACTCAGGAAAATGGTTAGAAGGGAGTTTAATAAGATAGGACAGACTGCACCGATCAGGCACAGGGCATTGACCAGAAAAAGTGTTTACATGAGACGAGCCCTTTCTATCCCCTCATTCCTTTAGTTTCTCAAACATTTATTCCTCCCTCAATCATCCAGCTCTCTCCCTTTCTCTGCATTTGGTTCCTTCCCTAAACATCCCATAATAAGGCTTGTGCAACCTGATAATGCTCTTCCCCTGCATCCCACAATGCATCCCATATTCCTAGGACACTCCCTCAGTCTGAAACGCTATCTGGAGAGCGTCTCCCTTTGACTCATCTTGCAGGCTTTCACACTGGCCCATGGGGCTGATGCTCTCCTGGGAAGAGCCTGGACAGGGTGTCTGTCCCTCTGAGTAGGTAATTTGTGTTCCCCTGCCTACCACTGTGCCTCTACCTCTTCTGTGCTTTTGAAGATGAGCCCTTGATGGCTGATTGCTGTCCTGAGATGGGCCTGGGAATAGCCAGGCAGGGTGGTGTCTGTGTTCTCTCACCTGCCATTGTCTCTCTATCTCCTTTGTGCTTCTGGAAATGAGCTTTTCATCACCTAACCTATTTGTCATTGCTTTCTTTTATTTTAGAACTCCTTTGTACAAAGATGGTACAATAGTGCATCATTATTATTTTATCTCCACAGCTTATTCCTCCACAGAGCTCAGTTTGGTTATAACCTTGTGCATTACCTTCAAATCCTTTTTTGGTGGTGGGCTATCAGGCCTTTCTGACCAACATCATTCTTGTATGACTTCCTTTGTCATTCTGTCCTCTGTCTGTTGTCTGCAATGTTGTCACTATCTTAATCTCAAAATCCTACTAATTCTGGGCTTTAATTTTATACCATGTAGCATTCTAAATCTTATTTTTTTCTTAAAACTATTCAATTTACATCTGAGAAGTGACTCAGTTGCCTAAACATAGGTATCAAGTGCCAATTTCATATATTTCGGGGTGTCCAATTCATCAGCATCGGGCTGGTAGATATGACACAAATTTATGAAAAAACTTTACCCTTCTAGACCACCAGGTGAAAGACAAGCAGCATATCCCAAGACATCTCAGGGATAATAAGCAGCTTAACATTGCTCTTTACTGTCTTTCTAAGACATCTTATCCCTGCTTCTTTTGGCCTTCAAGGCCTATTTCACTTACTGTGTTTGCTTCCACTATATAAAGTAATAGCATTAGTATACAGTTTTAATAACTTCACATTTTGATACTAATCAACTTGAAAATATCTCTGTAGCTCTTTTTCAGTGCATCCCCTTTAACTTTATTCTTGGACAGTCAGCACATATAACGATTTTTAGGAAAAAATGTGCCTGTCCTGTAACTTCACTTTGCTGCAGTTCAGAACTCAGCCTTCTTTCCTAGTATACCTATTACCCTTTCCTGGCACATACTGTATAGCCAATTCACTGGTATTTATCTAATTTTATTAAAAATAGCATTGCTAATTTAAACACATTTGCCATCTATGCAACATTATCTGGATGATGAGCTTAATTAATTCAGAAGCTTAATGCAAGATCTTGGGAGTCAAGATCTCAGGCTACATCTCAGGCTACATCTATGTGAAAATTGGATAGCATACTGGAACATTCCTGGGTGCCAAATGGGTCCCAAACATTTTGTTTGAATAATCTGTTTTTAAACTCATGGAAGATAGGTTGTGTTAAACAACTCTACTATTAATTCACTCATATAGCCCCTGACATAGTTTTGGTCTAGCTACCAATTCCTGGGCATGCTTCAGAAATTAGCATGAACCAGGAGTCATTCTCAGTGAGCAATATGGATATGACAACTAGTCATATGACATCTAGTTTATGAACAAATAATTTTCCCTCTTCCTATAACACTTTCTGCTAAAGAAAATGGCTTTCAATATTTGATGAAAATAAAAAATGGATTCTGTCCCATTTTGTCTTTTCCACCTCCTTCCACATTACTGAGTTCTAGCTGATTCTGCTGAAGGAGCCTACAGTACTATTCAGTTAATCTTGAAGGAGACATCCAAATTTGGTTGTCTCTCCAGGCTCCAGACTACAGGATCGATTTAGTTGTCAAACACAGGTGCCTGAGATGCCACTTGGCCTCCAAACACCTCTCCAGAAGGGCTTTGCAGATCTTGTACCTTATGGACCAACTTCATAACAATGTGTGAGGATACTTAAGGGCATCTCAGTTAGTGTCATCCACAGGTGTTTAGGTAATATAAGCTATAGTTCTCCATTGATTACAATGAGATTAGACGCATGGCCATATTGAAATCAAAATTCAGCTTAAGAACCAACTTTACATTCTCAGAAATTACCTTCAAAACTCAAGGCATATTTCTGCATGTGCAAAATCTTTAAAATGTCTATGTGGTCAATATCACAGTAATCTATTGGCAGGAGCAACATGTCCAAAAAAAAAAAAAAAAAGTCTCAGTTGTGTGAACTTAAGATTTTTTATGTCTGGAAAATGCACAAATAAAAAACAAGAGAGTTCAGAATGGAGGTCATAAAAAGTCCTTTGAAAGTATTAATACCTTTCTCAGTATCAGGGAATATTCTTTGACTACCATTTCCTTAAAAAAAAAAAAAGTATCAAAAGTTATCTATCAAGGTGAATATTGTATGCTTACCTAAATTGCCTGGCCACTGCCTCCCGATAGCAGGATTTTTTTGCTTTCTTCTGTCCCAAACACATTGTTTAAATAATTTGTTTTTAAACTCATCAGCAATTGGTTGTGTTAAACACTACAGTCTAGATGCAGTATTTGACTCAGAAAGTTCCTAAAACCTTAATTACAGAAATCTGGGAGTGTACATAGGACAAGATAATTTTGTTCTGCTTATATTGTATTCTTTCCATGAACATCTGTCACTGACTAATGCAAGAGAGTCAGCTGAATCTTTGCACTGTATATTGTGCTTTCTGCCTCTTTCATCCCCTGCCTTTATACTATCTTTCATTCTCTGCCTGGTTCTTTATCTCTCCATCTCTCCTTTCAGCTCAACTTTCTCCATTATTTTTTCTATGAGTTTTCACTTTCTGTCTCTCCCTTTGCATATTTTAATGCTACTTTTTTCTTCCTAAACTTCACCTTTCTATAGGAGCACTCAAAATGTGTCTAAAGAGAGGGCCTCTCTCCTTAAAGAGCTGAAAAAAAAGGAACATCAATTATGGTCTGTTCAGTAAAAGTTTAGTAAACTGATCAGGATGATAGC
Organism: Apteryx mantelli; assembly: GCF_036417845.1. Lineage (NCBI taxonomy): Eukaryota > Metazoa > Chordata > Aves > Apterygiformes > Apterygidae > Apteryx > Apteryx mantelli. The sequence goes on from NC_089978.1 coordinate 44,840,327, forward strand.
ATATGAAAGCTGCACTATTTCGTACCTGAGTAGTCAGAAAAGTTCAGTTGAATTTATTTCAGTATATCGGAGGAAAAAATTAAATTTTCTGTGGCAAACAAGTTTTGACTTTTCACCCAAATGCTATGGAAAACTTTCAGCAACTATATTAAAATATTTCTTAGTTTTATATGTAAGCTATAATTTTCTCATATTCTTTCTGTGCTACCTTTTCATCCACAATATGAGCTTCAGCCCTTGTCTTGAACATCAGGAAGAACTCAAAAGCCTATGTTTCTTTGATAATAAGTGAAAACAGAAAATAAAGAACGCAGCTTTCTCACAATAAACTCAGCTATACTTTACAGTATAAAAGAAATCGAGAGTTCTTGGTTTCTTCTCATTCAAAATCTTGAGTTCTTACTGTTTAACCAAGTGCAATAAAAGCCAGAATTGCAATTTCAGGATGTAAGTCTCCTCCTATATTTTTTACAGGATTTTTCTGTTTTTTATTGAACATTCAACCTCTGTTATATAGGAGCCTTTTGTTTTAATTAATAAGTAAATTCTATGCTTATAACACTTACTTTTTCCTCTAATATTGAGTTCCTGTATTGCTGTGTGCACTGTTCCTAGTCAAATTCTAACATGTCTTAAACATCAGTCTGAGTTTAGAGTTGGCCATAACATTTACGCAATCCTGACTGCAGGTTTTAATGAACTCTCCAATGCAAATCCTAAAGGTCTGCCTATCCTTCATATTGATTTTAGTTGTTTGGGGGGGCGGGTTTCAGTATTTGTGAAGCTTATTCAGCAGCTACAGACTACAGCATTTAAAGTATAGCATTTAAAAGCAATGCATTCAAGTAATTTACCTTCTCTCAAAACCACAAATTATTTGTGATAAAATTGTATTTTTAATTTAGTATTGACCCGTGGGATTATTGCTTGATTAAGAATTTTCTCTTTTACCTTGATGCTTTGACTATGTCACTACGGTTTGAAATAACATTTACTTCCCAGTGCTTTTGTGTTTCAAATACATTGCTTTCACTATATTCTGCTGACCTCTACTAGCAGCAATCTCAGACATCTCGATACAATTGCATTTGGCTGACATAACATGGATGGAGGAAGTAAATCTCTCTCTCAATATCTCTCTCTCTCTCCTTGTCTCTCTCTGTCTCCCCTCTTCTCTTTCTCTCCCCCCTCCTTTTTTTTTTAGTGCGGTGCCTAAGTTCCTTTTGTTCCAGACACTATAAAGGTACAATGCATGTTTCTTGTCTTGAAGAGCTTATATTCTAAATGAAAGGTAAAAAAAATGAGAGAACCATATATAACACACATCACCAGAGTGAACAGAGAAACTACAAAGTCCATGTTACTAATAATATTTTAAAATGAGGAGAGACTGTTAATAGTCCAACAGCTTAACTGAAGAGAATGAAAATTAGCTACTAAAGGGAAATTACTATTTTAGCATTTTTCTTTCTTTAAGGTACATTACTTTTTTTTTACAGCTGATTGTTATCTCTGCATATTATAGTAATTATTTATTTAGTGTAAGAAAAATTGAGTTTTGCTCTTTTACCTTTTAAACCTTTATTTAAGTGTCAACTACTTTACTCTTCTGAAATGCCTGTTAGAGAGGTCTTCCTACTTTCTCAGTATCCTTTTTGGTTGCTTGTTGATCATTATAATACTTGGGTGGTTTGTACTTCCTCTTGCTGTTCCTTCATTTGAAAGATTATATTGCTAACCTGGAGGATTAGATTAAACAACCACTATGTTCCAGAGCCAAGAAAAAGCTTAAGCACGTTATAATTTTAAAGCTGTTTGAGTCACCAGAACAGTGAAAAGTAGTTGTAACAAGATCAAGAGTTTGGCATTGTGCCTCCAAGCGGGGAAGTAGAGCTCCCTGATTATGTTTTATGATCTACCTTCTAATCTGATCTTTTCCCCCTTTTTGTGAGAAGTATGAATGTAAAAAGAACCAAAATAAAAAATAATAACAGCAATCACCTTGGCAGCATTCAGGCTATGGCCAGAGCTTGCTTGGCATACTTCCTATAAAAGTATCAGGTTTTGGAGATTTTATAGCATGGTAATAGCTTCTTCTCTAGTGAAAAAAAAGTCATTTGAAAAATCATCTAATGGACATGATCAAGACAGGTGATTGGAGAAGAGGCAAGAAAGGGCAAATACCCTAAGGAATGAAACCTGAAATGGTAGAGAGATTATAAAGTTTGGAGGTGTTTTGACTGGAAAGAAGAAGCACAAGAACCAATGGCAGAAAATCCACTTCTTCTGTCTTTCATTTAATTTGATGCAATATACTTGCATTTCTTTAACTGAATTTTTATGTTTAAAGAAATAGAAACATTGATGTTTTATAATATTACATAAAATATTTTTCATGCATGTTTTTGTACTACTATTTTGTTTAGATTTTTTCTAAGTCAGAGGAAAATGAAGAAAAATATCCCTTTCATCCTTGTTATTGTTAAATTCACCATAGTAATTGTTTAGAATAAATGTAGAAAGTTTTGAATTGCTTTTTTAAAAGTGCTTTGTTAATTGTACTTTGTATATTGTAGTGTATAAATAGTATATTTGCTTAAATTATTCCATTAAAAAGCAGAGAAAATATGTGAAAATACATGATTTTTAATCAATAATTTTGAGTGTTTGTTTTTTATTAATTGTATTTTATTAATCTGTAACACAGTCAGTATAAACTATGGACTACACTATGTTTTAAATTGACCAAAATAAAACAATTTTAAGTGGATTTTTGTTGATAAGGGTTCATTTCATTTGGGATAAGATTTTATAGACCTTATATATGGAATGTATAAGTTCTACCTCTCATAAACTTGCTGAATTTATAAACTCCGCAAATACTGATTACATATCCCCCTCAAGCAGGTTCTTTATATGTTCTTAAGAATATAAAATAAATGTTATCTAGCCTACTTTGCATAAAAGTTAACTAGAGGAGGCACTCTGCTGCTCACAAAAAATGGAAAAATTGGGGGCGGGGGGAGGGGAGAGCAATGTGAAAGCTGATGGCAAACCTGTCTGCAGTGACCATGAGATGACAGAGTTCAAGATGGTAGATCCTGAGAGGAGTTAGTAAAATGAATATTAAATTACAACCCTGCATGTCAGAAGTGACTCGTGACTGAGCTAAAATGCAGAAAGGAAGTACACAGAAGGTGGATGCAGGTATGGGCTATCTGGTGGAAATATAGAGACTTTACCCAAACACGTAGAAAGGGAATTAGGAAAGCCAAAGCTCAGATGCAAACGAAGCAGGAAAGAAATGTGAGGGGAAAGAAGCGTTTCTATAGTTATATTGGCAGCAAAAGGAAGACTCGGGAAAACTTTTGTCCAGTGGTCAGTGAAACAGGGACCTAGTGACAAAGGACTCACAAAAGGCGAAGCTACTTAATGCCTTCTTTGTCTCAGCCACTTTTTAGCAAGGTCCACTTTCAGGCCTTCCAGGTGCCTGTGCCTAGTGACAGCATCAGTGGGGTGATAAAATATTACCTGCAATAGAGGAAGACGTAGGTAGGGAGCACTTTAAGCAAATTGGATATACACAAGTCCATGGGACCAGATAGGATGCATGCAAAGAGGAGTGTCTGAGAGAGCTGCCCGGCATCACTGAAACACCACTTGCTATCGTCTTTGAAAGGTCATAACAATTGGGGGAGGTTTCTGAAGAGTGGGGAAAGACAAATGTTCATATCAGTCCTTGAGAAGGGCAAGGAAAAAGATCTGATGAACTAAAGACTAGTCAGCCTGACCTAAGACTCCGGAAATTATGGAGCAGATCTTTCTACAAGCCATGTGTACAGTCATCAAGGACAGTGAGGATGATCAAAAATTGGAACAGGTTGCCAAGAGGAGTTGTGGAAACTCCATACATGCAGATATCTAAACCTAAGTGGGTATGACCCTGAACACCTGATCTAACCTTGGAACTGAATCTAACTTTGTAATTGACTTTACTTTGAGCGGGGACAGTTGAATCAGACTCCAGAAGGTCTCTTTCGACTTAAATTATATTCTAGGATTAAACAAGCAAGATTAAACCAGAAGCCTTCTTTCCTGCTGCTCATCCACACCTGTCTAACAAAACATAGAGCAAACACTGCAAAGAAACAAACACCCTTCACCACATTTTGTCTTGTCAGACAAAATTTCAGTCTATTCAAAACAATCTTTTCAATTCTACATCATTCAACAGTTGTTTTGCCAGTTCTTTGAGATTTGATCCTTTGACTGCAGATCACAGAGAAGTAAAATATCAAATGGAAAGATGTCTGAAGCTTTATTACAAAATCTAAATAAGGTTTTGGTTATTATTTCATGGTCAATCTTCTCCTTATTAAGGTATTTTTCCAGCTCCAGAAGGATTTAGATATGCTATAGAATTGAAATGACAAATGTGAAATTAAATTTACTACTGGCAAGCTGTAATACAAATACGAACAGCTGTCTTGAAAATTGTGGGGAGAAGGAGCTAAACTAATAAAAAGAACATACAGTGACAGTTTTCTCTTCACCTTCCCTCCAAACTATGCAGTCTACCAAAATATTTATACCCATAAAAATGTAGTGGTTTATTTTAAATAATCCATATTAAATATGGCAAACAACATCAAATGTGTAATATTTGTATGCATCCAATATGTATTTTTTCAGTCCAGTTTAAGGATGTAAATTCAGGCACTGCATAACATTTTTTTTTCACCTCATTTGTGTCTGAAAATCTGAAAGGCAAAAATGGACCAAATAACTCAGGAAAGAAAAACCCATTTCCCATTCTTTCTACAGAGTTCTACTGCTTTGATTTTAGTAATGTATAGGGATGTTAAATTGGACATAGTTTAGAAGTCCTTAGGATAGTAAAAGGTCTTTACCACTCCAGTTTTCTTCTGGATGGACAACATCTTAAGGCAAATTTTGCAGCTGTGGAATCCAGTAAATGCAGAAGGACTGAAAGACTAAAGTTTAGTACTATTCTCTTTGTACTTGTTATAACCATAAGGGAAAGATCTTGATGATTTATATAAAAATGGCATCACATTGCAATTGCCAGGGATGCATAGAGTATCAGCCGCATAATATGTTATACAGGGCAAAACACTGGAGCACAGGAATAGAGTCAGTTGTTAACTTGGTAGGCAGAAAATATTAGGGACTTTGCTGTCTTCGGGGAATCAGAGTTTATCAAGGTGAGAAAGGAAGAGTGAAAGTGATAGCTCTTAGAAGAAGTGAGAGTAGGAACAGAGTCTTAAGACAAAAAAAGGCCAAAGGAAGAGGAGGAAGTTTCCTATGTTTATTGCAGCTACTGACCTGAAACTAAGCAGACTTTATGCTTCTGTCTCATATGTGCTGCAAACTATCTAGGTCCATCTTGATGTTATTGCTTGTTAATTGGAGTTATTTTCTCACTTACTATAATTATTAGGATAATTTAAACACTTTGATGATGTTTCTTGCCTATGTTTACTTTTTCTTATTTTAACAATGGCTTTGACTTCTCAGTCTTGCATATTCCATGCATCTTTTTCATATTATGAAAGCTGGAATATCTAATATGCAATCTTTCTGTACAACAGCAAAAAGAATAGTTTCTGCGCCTGTCTTCACTTGGGGCAGAAAGAACTTTGTGAGGTCAAAATTACACAGATGACCTTACAGTACTCCTCTACACCAGAAAGCTAATTTATGAACACAGAAATACACTGACTGTGTTTAGGCTTTCCTGCTGGGGTAACCCTAGCCTTTTCCTGGATATAATGCCTCAGCAGAGAAACCAGGGCACAGGCAGAGAACAGGCCATTCTCAGTTTGCAGCCTTATACATAGTTCAAATGCACAGGGACTTGTTCTCTAACCTGAATCTCAAAAGCATTCTGTGTATTTTAGTGGACACTCTAGGACTGGATTTTCATTTACATCCATTAAGTCAAAGGCTACAATTAAGATCAAGATCTCAATGCAAAATGAGTATTCTAAGCTCTAATGATAATCCAAACACAGGCATGGTTCCATTTATACTGGCTGCTTTAATACCATATCACCTTATAGAATTTTACAAATGCTAATGACATTATATTTCTTATAGTCATAATTACCATTAAAAGTAATTATGATATTTTTCAGCTCATTCAAAATAACGGTTCTTGGGAAGTCAGTGTTCAGTATTATTTTACTCTAAGTGTATTTTGGTCTGAGAGACTCCATAGGAGGGACTCATCAGCATGACATGACCATGAGCTAAACATGATGCTGTGTTCACTGTAGCTGTACAGCACCCCATTTCAGAAATTCCATTTCATTCACAGATGAACATTACAGCACTACAACAGAGACAATGTTTTGGCACACTCACAGTAGAAAGTTTACTAGTTGAGTGCTACCTAAACTATTAAAATCTGTCTAAAAAAAGCCCAACTTTAAAGGTCCTTCCTTAAAAGTATGCAGCCAGTTACCTTTGTGGTGCTGATAGCAAGTACAAAGCAGTCATAAGGGACCACAGAAAGCACTGTTCAAGAAATAAGCAGATGCAAAACATTTATGTCATAGTTTCAATACCATATGTTTATGTCCTACCTATGCGCAGGTATCTTGCGATTCCCCACAATCAGGATAACGTCGCAGAGCTGCTGTTGCTTCAGGTAGCTCTCCATCTTCCTGAAGGTTTGCTCGGCATGATGAACAGCCTGGTAGAACTCCTCAGAGCTACTCGAATCCATGTCACAGGGAGGGGACAAGGGGTGGCTGGCTGCTGACAGTCTGCAAACCACAAAAGAAATGACGTGTTGATAACATGTGACTTCTAGAAGCTGATGACAGTAATCAATGCATCCTTCCCCTAGTCTCCTCCCTAGAAGTTCCAGATGGAAAAATCTTGAAAATCTGCACTGGAAGGAACAACTAAAGCTGTAAGTCTTTAGCACTGAAGCACTCTTTCAGTGCAGAGACAGAAGTAATTCTTTCATCTTTGATAAAGAGTTATTAACCCTATAAATACTAGCAATAAACAAATTCAGTATATTCATGCTAATGCTAATTGTATAGCTATGCTTTTATTATGAATGATTGGGCTTTTCACCTTTTTGAGCATTTTAGAGCAAAATTATTTTACAGAATTAAACAAACCATTTATTTCTGTAATTGTTTCATCATATGCACATGCAAAACAAAGGAATAATGGAAAAAGCAATCCTATCTTTCCACTGATTCTAAGAGCACCTACTCTAGTTCACTTCTTCAAAATTCACATTCATTCTATACCACATGGGAAAGAAATAAAACTAATCAACTTAACTGTCAATGAACTGGGAATATTTCTGCAATAATAAACTACAGACTTGCATTTTAACCAAAACTAATTAATACAAAGTGAATTTAGTCTACTATGATGTCTGCAATTTCAAAAATAAGAAAAAAAGCATATAGAAATGGGAGAAAAATGTGATTTTTTTTTTCGTTATGCAGCCATATTTTCTTAGTTCAAACTTATTTAGTACAGCATTTTTGGTTCAAAATCTTTACTAAAATAAGAAAATGTGCCAGCAAGCACTAGCCCTTGGGGAAACTGTGTGCTTCCAAATAATCTATGACACAGACAATACCCTCTTCTTTTACAAATATGTGATGAGATTGTTTCAAATGAAAGCTCTAGTTTTTTGCATATCTTGTGGTCCTGAAAATGAAGCATTTCATACATGATCAAGCTGATCAGGTTATTTCCCTCAACTAGATATATACAAAACAGCTTATTAAATCAATAGAAGATCATCAGAGTATTAAAGGACATATTTTAAGGCCAGCATATCAAATGACATTATCAGTTAACTCAAATCAGCTTATATGTATTCTATTGAAAAAGAAGTGTTAAGGAGATCATGCGAAAATTTGATAATTTACAATAATAATAAAGCAGTTTCATTAGATATGCTTTCAAATCAGTGGGAACCATATTCTAAGAATGATATTAACAGATCTGTAGGATAACACAATCTGCATTTCTGGTCCTGGAAACATTTGAAGAGGGCATAAAGATAATTAAAAATCAGCTATTATAATGAAATACAGGTATATTAAAAAAGAAAAAAAAAGTCTTTAGTGTTTCGACTGTGCCTTGGTAGACTGTAATATTGTTAAAAAAATAGTATTTGCCATAGACCAATGATTTATTTTTGGATTAGTTTTTGTCCAAATTTGTTCCAAGTACTCTGCTACAATTATTGTAGGAGAGTCACTGGGGAAAGGAGGAAGCCTGATCCATCTTCCTGCCCCAGTAACTCCTAGGTTTCCCAGCATTCCTTTGAAGTGGCAGCCTGCCAGTGGATGCCAGGTTGGAAGTCTGCATAATAAGGATGGCCTGCAGATAATTTTTAAAAGGAAACTCATTCTAGTAATTTAATACCTGCATATAGCACAGTATAGATTAGGGGGGAGGTAAAAAGGTAACTGAGTTGGATCTCTGTAAAATTATGACCCACATTAACTTCACTTGAATAGAACTAAATAGGAACCTGAGAAATCATCAGCTGTTTTAAATAACTCAGTACTGCAATTTCTATGTTATTAATGTTATGCAATTTCTATGTTATTAATGTTACAATATATGTTAGCCTGAACCATTTATACTGGGTAGAAACTGAGATACTATAGCTAATTGGATTGGCAAAACTTTATTAACCATAGTTCCACAATAGAAACAATTATCAATCAGTAATTTAGAGAGCAACACTTCCTTCATTCTGTTATACTCTTTTTTTTTTTTTTAATTCATACAAGTAGTTAAAGCTAAATATCTCATACAAACTCTTCATAAAGAATAAAACAAATATATTTATTCTACAGGTGACATAATCTTCTTCTGTGTTCCTGCCCTTTCAGGTGTGCCAACCATGTTGAGCAGAAATCCATGCTTATTTTCATATATTTCTAAATGATCAAGAAATGCTTTTGCATAAAACTGTAATGATGGAGCTAAGCTCACTTGTATGGATAGTGGGGAGAGATTTCATCTTCTCTCTCTCTTTTTTTTTTTCTACTCTCAGTTTTATTGTAGCCCCATACAGACTTCTTCAGTTTTATTGCTGAAGAATTAGAACGGCAAGTAATTTACAGGAGAGAAAGTGGTGCCTAATAAACAAGATTGGCAGGGAAAAACAGACGTATTTTTTCACTTCCTCCAGGGAATTTAGAAGTGACAATAGCAGCAATTCGGAGAAAGGAAAATAACAGGAATGAGCGGGTCTGAATGGGTTCATATTGTTTGTTATATCATAATTTAGGGTTTAGATTCTAAGCCAGTTTACATTTAACCAGGTAAGGTACTAAACATGTCTTTTCTTGATTATTCAAAACATGCTGCTCTCTTTAGGTCAAAAAAGTGGAAGTTTTCTGACTGAATTTATACAGCTTACACAGCTGAGGTGAGACGAGGTTATTTTGTTCTTGTACCACTACTGACTGTATTTGCCACAAACTCTGTTCTTTTTCCTGCTGGCCATTTATAAACAATGCTTTCCACCATCAAACTCATCAGTATATTTAACACTTAACAAATGCCTACTCAAAACAGACCCTGAAGGCCCAGCAAATAATCCTGAAAATTAGCATGTAATCAGCTTTTATTTACCTTTTATTTAATTTCTGAGCAAGTGGAGATAGAAAGTCCGCTACTTATCCTTTTCAGAATTTATCTTTTTCATTGGAAGCGCTCTGTTTGCACAATCAATACTTTAAATACAGCCAGCAGCTTGTTAACACAGGAATTAGTTAAAGAGCTTCAGCCAGCAAATAACAGTTATTTTGTACCAGTTTATTAAATGCATGTATAGGTAATTATGAACAATTTAAAAAAAATCCTGTTTGCATTTTTGTTGTTGTTGTTGTTGTTGTTTTGATGCAGGCAACCTGAACCACACAGGCAATGAGACACTTCTGGATTGCATTCTGCAGGAAGTCCAGCAGAAATACATCTCAAGGGTCCCTGAATCTATCTTTCAAAACCCTTTTTTTGTACCTGCATGCCTCAAAAATGGATAGAGTAACTATTCCGTAATCAGTGAACAAGACAGACTGCAGATGGGCTTTATCCATAACCTCTCTTAGTTGGCAAGAGCAAAACCTGAACTTACTGTGGGAATTTCAAATGTGCAGGAGTTGTTCACTCTAGAATACTTTCTATATTTAAACAATTTAGTTACTAATAAAGAAATAAGAAGACCAAACTTTTTACAAGTTTATGACAATGCTACTGAAGGGTGATATTACAAAGGATAGAAGACTAAAAGTGTCACAAAAATTATAAACATTGGAAATGATCAATAGTTTCTTTTTTCTTTTTTCTTTTTTATGAAATGGCAAAACAGATCACATACATAAAATAGAACAGACAGGGAAAAAAAAACAAACACACACACCCCAGAATAATCTTCAGAGTTTGGGACCACATGCTCAGCATGCTGTCCTCAAAAGAGAAATGGTTTAAAGAACAGTGTGAAAGTGTTAATGAGGAAATTCAACCTTCAAGCCTTATGGAACTTAAAGAATATAAATGGAAAGCAAAGCTTAACTCTGAGGATGTAGCATGTCTGACTCCACAGTGCTCTCCTTTTCCGTGAAAAATGATTTTGAATTGAACAGTAATGTCATCTGTAATCAGGTCTTGCTTCTTTGAAAGAAAAGAATGCAAACCGATGCTCCCTTAAACATCAATAAAATCCTAAAATTTTGTCTGATCTAAAGAGGCATCTTCCAAACAGGAGGTGCTTCTCAACCTATTCCAAACACCATGCTTCAGGACCAATGCCCTAAACTCTTTTTACAGAGAGAGAAATGGGTTTACCGATGCTCCCCTACTGTAATTAAATAAGAAGGAAAAGGCGCTCTGCCAAAGGTCTCCTGGGGGCTGGTCATACTGAACAATCTTTCAGACCTTTGAGATTAGATTTATTCAAGTAGGACACAGTTTAATCCTCAGAAAACATGTTGATTAAGTACCAGTTAGTACCTTGGTGTTATTGCGTAGATACCTGGTCCACCTTCCACCTGTATCTTGTACAGTTGTTCATTCTTATAGACAGTGATTATAAGAACATGCCACTCATTTGATTATTGCTCACTCACATTGCACATGAATAAACGATGACGTAAAGAATAAAGAAATAAAAACACTTAGCTTACGATAATGCTGAGAGAAAGTTAATGGGAAAATGTTAGGAAAAAAAGGGACCTCCCTTACAGTATCACAGAATCACAGAATGGTTGAGGTTGGAAGGGACCTCAGGCGATCATCTGGTCCAACCCCCCTGCTCAAGCAGGGTCACCTAGAGCACGCTACACAGGATCATGTCCAGACGTCTTTTGAATATCTCCAAGGAAAGAGACTCTGCAACCTCTCTGGGTTAAGCACCTGTGTTTTTCTTCTCTGGAAAGTAGTAAAGCTACAAAGGTTTGAAAACAGCAATTTTCTACAGTTACCTACATCTGTAGTTAAACTATATCCTGAATAAGTTTCAAAAGGAAAAAAAAGAACTTGGAAACGACAGGTGAAAAACTTTATAAGACTTGAAACTATACTGTACTACATTTACTATGTAAACAGAGGCTTATATTTAGAAATTAGCATATACTACTGGGCAAATACCTCTAGTCAATAATTTAGAAGAAAAATACATCCAGTTTTTCAATTAAAAAGTTATTATTTTGCTATTTAGCAAAAGCATATAAGAAAGATTCCATTAAGTTTGAGTGAAAAAAGTCTTCAAACTATTTGTCCTCTAAAAATTGCTTATTGAGCACTTAGTATTCAATAATTTGCAGTACCGCAGTTTCCAAACTAAGATGTACTGTCAAAAGCCACAACTTTCATCAGTGATCACTGGCAAAAACACAACAGAGCAAGTTCTACAAAGCTTTTATACCTCTTCTTAGAGCAACAGTAGGACTGATGTTCTGTTTGTGATAAAAAGGTAAGCTTTTCAGTCTGCTACCAGCAATTATATCCATAACTGAGGGTGCTACCCATAGTATAAGATTATTATGTGTTTCCTTCATGAAGGACAGAGTTATGTAGAAGGGCCAAATAAAAAGTATTCAGAATATCAAATAGGACTTTTTAATCTCACCAATTAAGCTCAAAGATGAATAATTATTTACTCAAAAATTCCTCTTCTATATAAAAAATAAATATTTTTAAACACAGTTCAGTGCATATGATAAATTCACTGTTCTTGTTCTACAGATAAATCTGCATAATATATAATTTAAAGTGTTGATTCCTCTAGAAGCTAATTTGGGGGTCAAACTACTTGTAATATAACTTATTCCCTGGAACCCATAAGGTGAAATTCAATCACTAGGGCATCTGTGTGCCTACTAAAAATATGCATGGTTCCACTGTTGTTTTGTGTATCCGTGCACAGAACATCTTAGGAATATTACCAGCTTTAATAACCAAAATAAAAATGAATCTTTTCCATAGATTAACATCCTTCTCACCTGGGGCAAATAGTAAATACTGGGTACTAGAAAATGAAATACTAAAAATGACATTAGAAAAGACCAACAAAAATAATGTTTTTAATGTTATTACATTAATAGAAGTTCTTAAATGACTGTCATTCATCTACACTACTTAATACTCTCCATTTCCCTTTTATTTTTTGTGATATTCATCTTCTGTTAACAAGAACCTTTGACCTTTCATGCACAGCTTTGATTTACCTTCACATTTCTCAGTAAAATACCTACCATACTTCTGGCAATTTACAAAGAAGCTATAATTAAGTTATATAAAAGGTGAAATGACAGAAGGGAGAATGGATTTCTAGGCAAGGCAGTGGCATGAGATTATAGCAATAATAGCTAGCAGTTTGTCATGTAATCTCAGACAAATTGTTTGAACAGTCTTTTTAAAACACAAGAAGGGCAACTTCCCCCTCCTCTCCCCCTCCTTGAAGAGATTGCATTCTTCCCCCTTCAACATGAAGGGACCACCGTGATATACTGAACACTATTACTATGAAGAAAAAAATATTTTCTTGTTTAGTAGCTGGACTGAAAAAAAATGGGAGTAGGGTTAGAAAAGGGAGAGTTTGTTCAGGCTGAGATTTTTTCCAGGTTACTAATAAAACATAAAGCAAGACTTTTGTTTTGTTTCACATCAAAATACTTTCATTTAAGATGGATTTTTTCTTATCTAATGCCCATTAGAAGTTAGGTATTCAGTCTAAGCCATGAGCATAGGTTCTCTCTAACATCATTGGAGAGAATCTAACAAAAGTAAAGAATTAATTCCCTCCTAAAATATTTTATTCTGAGTTATTCAATCCATTTTTTTTTGTTTTTTTTGAAAAAAATAGTTACAGAAAATTTACAGGATTTTTCAAAAAAATCTTGACTTTCTTTTTTGAAATTGCTTACTGAATTCAGTTAAATTCATGGCAATCCTTTCATCCTCCCTTCAGTCTTCCCCCATTTTTACAGAAGTTTATTATTGTTATTAATGAAACAAGTTTGTCCTGTGAACAGAAGCAATGGATTTTTTTTTTTTTTTTTAGTATTATGTTCAATAAATCCTCTATCCCTCATCTTGGGTTCCCACCATTTATCTTCTACAGTATTCTGAACAAGAACTTCAGACTTTTCCTCTTTCTCCTCTTTCTTCTCATTTATATCCAGTCTTAAAAATAAGTTTTTGCTTATCCCTCACCAGTACTTCCATTTCCTCCCCACACATTTTCTACCTTATTTTCTTCTATCAATTATGCTTTCAGCTTCTCCCTCTAGTATTCCCAGCTCCCAACAAATTAAATATTTTTTTCACTGATGAGCAATTAAATGAGTTCTGCAATGTGAGATTGCCATGACTGATAGTCAAATTTTGGAAAAAATAAACATTAAAATAACATAAAATATCTTTTGCAGGAAATGTAAATATTTAAAATTTTGATTCTCTTCTGTATTGAGACAGAGAGGATATATTTTTTTTTTCTATAGGTGGAAACATGCAATATTGCAATGCTATCATTTGACAAGGTTGAAACAAAGGTTATAAATTGTCCTAAACAGCATAACAAAACCTTCATCTTTTATTGAAAGCTTTTTTTTAATTATATCCACTTATGAAAAATTTTATAAATCACATTCTTGTGAAGACTTAATACAATACAGTATTCCAATACAGACATTTCCTAGAAAAGTGCTAGGCCTGTGATACTAATGGGAACCTTTACCCCCTACAGTAGCTATTCTGAGAGGTAAAATGAAAGCTAGCCCAGACAGCAATGGTGCTACTATTGACAGAATACCATTTCATATACCCCTCCAATCAAAGGATTTGTTAGCAAGTGTCTTGCTTAAGTTATGCAAAATTCCCAGTCATTCCTTCAGTAAAACAGAAAGTTTGCAGAAGTGACTATACTTGGTGTTTCATATATTAATTTATTCACATTGTTCTTTTAAGGTTTTTTAATATAAGAATGTCAGATCTCATTTTAATAGCTCTCAAGACACTGGACTTTATTTGTATAAGGAGTTCATGCATTCTTTTAGATTTTGATAATTAATGGCTGATATTTTAGAGGTGATTTTTCTTCAAATCCTCTCTGTCAGCAAATAAGAACTGCTTGTTTATTTAAACAGTTAAAATTCATAATTACTACAAGTATCAATTATAAGGATTTTTTTTTCTATAGGTGGAAACATGCAATATTGAAACACTATCATTTGACAAGGTTAAAACAAAGGTTATAATTTATATTATAAGTGTTGATATTATATTATATTATATTATATTTATAAGTATTTATAAGTGACCTTGATATAAAAACACTTTCAGTAATGTCCACAAGCAGCTCATATTCATAGCCATGCAAAAGGTTAATGATTTTGTTTGAATTGAGATGCTATTCAGAAAGAAAAGAAAAGAAGAAAAAGGAGACAAAGTGGTAATAAAAAATATCAAAAGGAAACAGTGGTGCCATTATAATGGAAAAATTATCATATAATATACATGAGAAAAGTCAATTCAGTTAAGTGTCAGTTCTTTTAAACTGCAAATGATTTTCCTGCTAGAGTTTCAGTTTTTCCTTGTACCAGATTCCTCTCCTTAACTTCCTTCTCCAATTATGGCTAGCTGACCTAGGTTTGAAGTGTCACTCTCTAATTTGAATGCTATGATTAGTTTTGATGATGTCCTTAAGGTTGCAAGGGCTTTAACCTGGTCTAGATATTCTACGCTGGGAAGGACATAAGTGGGACATCTTACCAATACACTGACCCATAAATACCATTTTAACTATGTGAGTTAGAAGTGCCTTCCGGATTAGGAAGCCCAGACACCAGCTGAGTATTTGGTATCTATCATATTCTTGGCCAGCTTCCACCCAGGATAGGCCAGCACTCCTCTCCTCCTCCACCCCCATCCCCCCCCTCCAAGGGAAGCAGCTATTATTAGGATGAAGCTATCTTCTCGCATCATAACAGTTGGTGTCTCTTTTCTGCTTCTTTGATGCCCATCTTATTCTGAAGATCTAAATCACATAAAATCTTTAGCTGGCTTCTGAACTACTTAAGGGCTCGGGTTAAGCATGGGTGCTTGCAAGCAGGAGACTGACTGCAAGGTAAGGACCCCCAGAGGCACTCCTACCATTTTGTGCACCTTACAGCCTGCAGCCTGAAGGGATTATAGACCATCCTTCCACCTCAGCCCTTCAGGTTGCTTTTTCACAGTCCAAGTCTGCCGCGATCTGTGGAAGAGCAATGCATCCGCTCACATACAGTGAAGGTCCCCAACCCCATACATACACACTTTAAACTGGACAGAATGCCAGAACAATTGCTCCTTTCCTTCTACCAATGGAAAAAAAAAAATCCTTTTTTCTTCCTCCAACTAATTTTTCCTTGCTCCTTGCTTTCTCATCTCTCCTCTCACTCCTTTTCCCAACATAATTATGCATTAAGTGCAGACTGGAAAATCTCAGTCCATAGTAAGAGGCCTGACTGGGATAGGGTAAGAGCAAAGAAAGAAGTTCTAGTGGCCTGAGAACCTTTACAAAAGGGAGAAAGAGACCACATACCCTTCACCATTCAACATTACAACATTTTGGGTTTTTTTCCCCTTAACAAATTCAAAATCACCAAATCATGACTACTAAGTGATAGATAAAAGAAAACAAAACACTTTTTCTCCTGACAGCTGAGCTACCTCGCAGTACCTGAGGCACTGAATATTTTGTGTGTGTTCTGCACAACCACCATCAATCGAAGAAGATTTGACTTTTCTTTTCATTAATCTTCCTTCATTTTCACAGGTTACTATCTTTTTCTAAATTAAAAAAAAAAACAAAAAAACCCTTGAACTGGTTCTTTTCCAAATCTATATGATATTTTATTACGTGTCTGTGAAATGCAATTAAGACCTCTTACTGTTTCTTTTCTTCAAGTCCAAACATAATAATTTGTTGCAGTATATCATTGCAGAAAATTCTTTCGTACTGAAAATCGGTCTCATTTTCCTTCCTGAAACTCATTTCAGCATAAAGATGATCCTTTTATAAACTCTACTTCAAGTTCCTGTCACTTATGTAAATCCATAACAAACTTTTGAAGGAGATCTGAGGAACTCAGATGACTTTTTAAGGTTCTTCATCCCAGCCAACACCAGGAGCCTGACAGCTATAGAACTAATTGTACAGATACAAACCACTGACACAAGTATCTTGTTAACAGCCCTCATATTTCCTGCACCAATTAAGCTTTTTTTCATGTCTTTGACCTATTCTGCCTCTAAATAGTCTTGCCATGCAACAGTAGAGAAAAGATGCTGACTATCTGCTAGATGGCTTTCTCCCCCACACAGCTAACAGTGCATCCACTGCTTTTTCAGTTTTACATGCCCACGCAGAGGGAGTAGTTTGTTCCACTTGTTCTTGAGAAACCTGATAATGAACGTAAATGAACCTATAGTTCACCTAGCTACACACAGGCATATTTAATGACTTGGAAACTTATTGGTATAATTTCTGTAATACATAGTTTTGGGGGTTTTTTTCTATTCACATTTCTAGAGGAGCTTTTTATCATGTTGGATCTCACTGTCTGAATTTATTTTGTAAATCTTGAGAGATACTGGAAACAGAGACCTTAAAAGTATAAAGCCCAGGAAACAGGTGCAATCTGCATATAAATCTACACAACAAATAACTTGTCTGAAAGGAGGCAAATCATTCTTCTTGAAAGAAGAAAACAGAAAAGATGTCACAGGAGACCTCGATTTTTAAATACATATGCAATTGAAGAACAACTGAGAAGCACAATCACTTTTTCTTAAGTTACAAACAGTAGTTTTTCTCCTCTTTTTTTAGCTCAAGACCCAAGGGAACCTCCTTCATTAGAGTATGGCTTAGCCACTCTGCATTTCTCCTCTCTTTCTCCTTTCATTATAAGAAAAGTAGACAAAACCTCTACCACAAGGAATTAGAGTTACCTCAGACCACATGTAAGACTACTACTTCTTCAAGTATGCATTCATTGCTCCTCCCTCCCCAGCCCCACCAAAATCACTGCCCTCATCCACAATTCATTTTCAGTTAATGAAGATTTTGACTTCAAGAAGAAATAATAAATAAATAAATCTGCACCACTGCACAAGTTAAATTCCTTATATTTGCCAGACAGCTTGCTTCCCTTTACTTCAGAAAAATAGAATTATTGATTTATGGTCTTACAAACCTCTTAAGGCAGCCAAATATAAAAAACAAGAAATCCTAACATATGGGCCAAGCATTGGTAATACATTCACAGTACATTCATACTTTAATTAATCAACTGGTATTGTAGCAGGGGAACATCTGCTTTAATAAGAGGAAAGAAGTTCATTATAAAATATTTTTTCATATTTTGGTTAAACATTTTCTAGTATATATGATATTGCATTTCTACCAGTCAAAATTTGAATGAAAAAGATTATGACTCAGTTAAAATTTTAAAATTGCAGTTTTAGCCTAAACTCTACTCCTCTACAGAAGCCGAGTCCTTCCATTTCTAAAATAAAATACCAAAGTTATATCCTTTCTTCATCATTCTTAAACCACATGCAACTGTATGCATTTTATTATTGTTCTTTTATTTCATCGTAATAATTTACAACCTTTCCTTCAAAAGAAGTGCTCTAGTTCCATTGCTCCTATCAATTAATTAATGTAGCAAAAGACAAAATTCGTGAGGTACATGTGCCTGGAATGCAAAGCCACCAGCTACATGTAAGTTGGATGAGAGACAACTTTGTCCCTGCTGTGGAATCTGAGGTGGGAGTTACTTGCTGGAAAGTTTGAGACAAAGCGTAAAGACTGTTATATATGAGGCTAATACTGCTGGTCTGATGTGATAGGCTGGAGATATACTTTCCTGTCTTCTTGCATATGTTAAGTGTTCATGATTACTCATTCATCTGGTTGAGAAGCAGCAATAAGCAGATAGGTGTAGGAGGAATCTGAAAAATGGATGCAGTAATGGGAGTGAGAGACAGGTGATTCCTTTCCCCTTCTTAACAACTTCAGAAAGTTATGGCATCATATTTTGTACCACAGTGCATCATCAGCTGAGCAGCACCAGCAAAACAAACTCAGGGGGACAGTTCTCACACAGTACAGACTGTCACAGCTTCCTTGATGCCAAGTGGCTAAAACGGCTCATTCCAGGTAGTGATCTGCCCTAAGCCTTTCTGAATTTCTTAAGAGCTCAGACATAACTAAACTAGTTACTAAAATACTAAAATAGTTCTCCTGTAAAGTTGAAATAATTCTCTTATCCCCCAATGCAACCTTTTACCAGTGTGTTGACACTTTATAACTCAGCTATAAAAGTGGATTGAGTTTGAGCCTGAAGATAAGGATGAATGGATATTGTTATGCATGGTCTGTCTTAGTAGCCTTTGTAGAGGAAAAAAGGTATGTGAGCAGCTGGCTAGACTACCCTTCCAGATACTAGAAAGAGATTTGGGTCATATGTCTGGTACCAGATCTGCTCCTCAGAAATGAAAATAAACTTCTGGTGAGGCTAATTATAATTGAAAGCATGTTTTTCAGGAACTGTTCTTTTGATGGATGGTGAAAACTATTTAACAGATAAAAAATAGTAGTATTAAAATGAATGTTGATAGGTATAACTATCTTTGGTTCATTTAATAAATAAGAAACTCTGCTGAGCATTTCAGAATAATTCCTGTAAAATAACCATTATTCACTGATTTTATTTTTTACAGTTTCCTGCAGTTCAAATTTACTTAGTCATGGGCAAGACTCACCATTTCAGTGAGTGTGATTTTAAGTCAAATAGTTGATTAAAGAGAATATATACAAGGTGAAAGGTTCATAATTAGAAGTCAAACTGTTTGATAACAGGGCCTTACTGATTTTTACAGGCTGGACAAAATAACATTTGCTGACAGCTTTATCATTTCAGATTATGAAAAAAAAACAATAAATGCAACTGTATTGTATTGACTTGAATTTCTGAGTTTTATCATTAAAATAATAAATACTATACAGATATATGATAAAAACATAAAAGAGCAGAATTGGGAACTGACTTTGATTTACATACTGCCAGAGGTAGAGTAATTAAAGAGGTTGGTTTCAGAATGAAGTTAACAAGGAGCTGACATGAGATAGTATTTTATTTCAGAAGTTATGCATATAAAACAACTCATGCTTTTATCGCTGTCCATTATTTATTCACATACTTCCACCTAAATGATAATTTTATAAATACAGAAATTCAAGATGGTACACACAAAGTTTTATGAAGCAAACAACATACAATATGCTATAGAGAGGAAGCTCCCTTATAGGTAGCTCTCCCTGTAAGGGGCATGCTCGCATGCTATGTGACCCCCACTAATGTCTTTCTTTAAAATTGATTTTGCTTCCTTCCTTGCAACAGTGCTATATTTTCTGAGTGAATGGCCTGCATTATGCTTAAAAGAGATGTTAGTGTCATATGTAACTACCTTGTCATAACAAATGACCATATCTGTATGGAAAAGCTGAGTAAATTAGTTGACATAGTTAATCATTCAGAGCGTGTGCACAAATATATACAGGGATGCGGATCTCTCTTTTATTGAGAGGCACTTGTTTCCAGCATTTAATTTATGATGTAGGCACTTTATGTAAACAGGAATCATATATCTAAATGACAGTAATGGCATACAAAAAAGGACAAGCAAGTATTGTATTACTATTGTATTTAGCATGCGCACTGATGTTTTACAGCATAGGTAACATGTCACAGCTTAAAGCCCCTTGTGACTTCAGTGGAAATCATGCCAAAGAACATGGGAAGCTGCAACTTTAGAAATCCCAGCTTAAAATTACGGTACAGTTAACTACTGCACTAGATGCGTGTGCCGGGGGGGGGAAACAACAACACGCACACACAGAGAGCAGCACTCTCTGAACTGTATGACTGATACTTCAAGCAATGGAGAAAGGAAGACTTTCCCTTGGTGGAGGAGGATCAGGTTAGAGATCATTTAAGCAAACTTGACACCCACAAATCCATGGGCCCCGATGGGATGCACCCACAAGTGCTGAGGGAGCTGGCGGACGTTATTGCTAGGCCACTCTGCATCATCTTTGAAAGGTCATGGAGAACAGGAGAGGTGCCTGAAGACGGGAAGAAAGCCAATGTCACCCCAGTCTTCAAAAAGGGCAAGAAGGAGGACCCAGGGAACTACAGGCCAGTCAGCCTCACCTCCATCCCTGGAAAGGTGGTGGAGCAGCTCATCCTGGAGGCCATCTCCAAGCATGTGGAGGACAAGAAGGTGATCAGTAGTCAGCGTGGCTTCACCAAGGGGAAATCATGCCTAACCAATATGATGGCCTTCTACGATGGAATGACTGGCTGGGTAGATGAGGGGAGAGCAGTGGATGTTGTCTACCTTGACTTCAGCAAGGCTTTTGACACTGTCTCCCATAACATCCTCATAGACAAGCTCAGGAAGTGTGGGCTAGATGAGTGAACAGTGAGGTGGATTGAGAACTGGCTGAATGGCAGAGCTCAGAGGGTTGTGATCAGCGGCAAAGAGTCTAGCTGGAGGCCTGTAGCTAGCGGTGTCCCCCAGGGGTCAGTACTGGGTCCAGTCTTGTTCAACTTCTTCATCAATGACCTGGATGAAGGGACAGAGTGCACCCTCAGCAAGTTTGCTGATGATACAAAACTGGGAGGAGTGGCCGATACACCAGAGGGCTGTGCTGCCATTCAGAGAGACTTGGACAGGCTGGAGAGGTGGGCGGAGAGGAACCTCCTGAAGTTCAACAAAGGCAAGTGCAGGGTCCTGCACCTGGGGAGGAATAACCCCATGCACCAGTACAGGTTGGGGGTTGACCTGCTGGAAAGCAGCTCTGTGGAGAAGGACATGGGAGTGCTGGTGGACACCAAGTTGAGCATGAGGCAGCAATGTGCCCTTGTGGCCAAGAAGGCCAATGGTATCCTGGGCTGCATCAGGAAGAGTGTTGCCAGCAGGTCGAGGGAGGTGATCCTCCCCCTCTACTCAGCCCTGGTGAGGCCACATCTGGAGTACTGCGTCCAGTTCTGGGCTCCCCAGTACAAGAGGGATGTGGCACTACTGGAGCAAGTCCAGCGAAGGGCTACAAAGATGATTAGGGGACTGGAGCATCTCTCTTATGAGGAAAGGCTGAGAGAGCTGGGCCTGTTTAGCTTGGAGAAGAGAAGGCTGAGAGGGGATCTTATCAACGTGTACAAGTATCTTAAGGGAGGGTGTCAAGAAGATGGAGCCAGACTCTTCTCAGTGGTGCCGAGCAACAGGACACGAGGCAACGGGCACAAACTGAAACACAGGCACTTCCATCTGAACATGAGGAAAAACTTCTTCACTGTGAGGGTGACAGAGCACTGGAACAGGTTGCCCAGAGAGGTTGTGGAGTCTCCTTCTCTGGAGATATTCAAAACCCTCCTGAATGCAATCCTGTGCAGCATGCTCTAGGTGACCCTGCTTGAGCAGGGGGGTTGGACTAGATGATCTCCAGAGGTCCCTTCCAACCTCAACCATTCTGTGATTCTGTGATTCTGTAATGTCCAGTTGCAAGGCAAGCTTCAGGGAGCTTGCACTGCATTCAGCAACAATCCCTTTCTGCTGTTTGGTACAGACCTGTTGAGTGTCACACGTCTTTGGGAAAGGCTCACAGATTTCACAGTCCTGACATGCCTGCCTGCATCTGCAAACCACTGGGAAAGATACATCTCAAAGAAAGGCATAAGCATAGACCATTCTGCCACATTGCTTTGAGATAGCAATATATTCTTTACTTATCTCAACTACACCAATTAAGACTGACAATTTGGTGGATTCTGTCTAGGATGACTTTGATGGATTCAGCTTCTATACTAGATGATCACTACAGTCCTGGGAACTGAGCCAGCAAGCGATTTAAGACCTACACATTGCATAAGAACCACCTCTTATTAACCCTACATATACCCAAGCTATATTCTTCATAGGATGTTTGATATGAAAGTATAATGGCTTTCTCATACACATGGATGATAGCACAAAATCTTGCCATTAATATTGTTTTGGTCTATCAATATTTGGAAAATCAAATATTATCTATAGACTCTGAGAATAGGAAATGAGTGATTTGATAGATCTCTATCAAAAGGTATCGATCAAAAGGTATGTGGACACACATACAATTTAAATATTGCCCTTAATTTGAAAATTAGTAGGTGCAGAAACTGCAACCAAAGCCACAATATTATGTACAGTTACATAGGGTTATAGGGCAATATGTGATATAATTAGTGGTTACCTTATAGAACAGAAAGAGCACAAACTTTTATTGCAATCATTGCAGCAAAAGTTCCATGTAACTGTTTGTGATTTAAAGATTTTTTTATATATTTTATCCAAAGTCCGACCGAAAGAGAATAGCCAAACCTGGAAGTCAGATTTTCTTTCTGTTAAAGAAAAGTTAATTCTTGGTATCCCCTCCTTCCTTTGGCCTAATTATTCTTGAATTATTAGGGAAGAAATGGTTGAGAAATTTTCCTCCTTCTACTCCACAGACTAATCAATGGACACCAAATACGTAAAATTTTACCCTGCAGAGGCAGGAGGAATCAAGCCCACAGTGTGAGTGCTCTAACCACAGAGCTAACTGTTAGAAGCCCAGGGAACTCAGACCTTTCTCTTTATGGTTTTTATACAAGACATATGCAAAGGTTTACAAATGGCATGAATTTTTAATTTCTTTTAAAGAGATACAGGAAGGAGACACTCTTGCCTGTGATTCCCATGTAAAAGAAGGCATTTCCAGGAATACATATGAAGAAAGACAAAATTTAAAGAACACATGGACTATATTGGCTAGTTTATGAGGACTTTCTCACTCAGTATGATGGCTTTCATGGATCTTATTTTGTAGTACTTAAATTTTCTCATTAAACATTTAGGAGTCTAGGCATTTCTGTTAAGAGTAGGTACCAAATATTTAGGCATTTCAGTATCTAACATAGCAGCACAGAAGTCTCTTTTGGAAGCTGGGCTTAAGGGATGAGAAAACAAAATTTTAGATTTCAGAACTGTATTTGCATCTACGTTCAATTTAATGCATAACCATTTGTGTGTAGCAGGGTTTTCTGTAGAATTTTATAATAATACTGAGATTCCTGCTTATGCCTCCAATTTATTTCTTAGACTCTCTTATTCCAGTAATTTCTTGAGGCCATTTTTTTTTCTCCTTTTTTTTTTTTTTTTACTTTTTTGGATTGAAGACACGAGAAGAACTACAGGTCATGTTTACAGAGGTATAAACTATTAGCATCTTATTATGTTTGTATATCTTTAATGACTGTGGACATAAGAGAAATCGCAAAAAATCCCTGATTTGCCCAAGTCAGCATATAGCCATATTTTACATTCACTCCATATAGAATATTTATGAATTTACAAAAATAATAAAAAAACCCTACCAAAACAAAATAAGTAAGTAATCCCTAGAAATTTCAAGTCTGTTAAATTGTAACCATGCATTTCCAACAGGTTTTAGTGAACCAAATGCCACTTCAAAATTAAAAATTAATGCTCAGAGTAAGATTGATTTTAATCAGGTTTATTATAAAGTTTATAATCCATACTCTCTCTATTTGCACATCTAAAAGTGCCTGTTCATAACTCTGCTTGGAAATTTTTTAGTGTGCGTGCTTCTGTTTGCTGAATTTGGGCCTTCTAGTACCAAGCTAATCACAGTGCACGTGGACTAATCTGCAGATCCTTCCAGTTTCTGATTATCTGTTTCATCTCAGTCTATACAGAATAGCCTAATTGCAAATTATAGGATTATTCAAATAGTAATTTAGACCTATGATTAATAACAGCTTTTTTCCCCCTATCTATCAATACATATTTTTTTCATTTTCAGTAAGCATAAAATTCTAGTTCAGCTATACTTGAAAAGTCAAAGATTTAAAGTTTATATCAGTGCAGTATTAGTTGTAAAAAAAATTCATTAAAAACATTACATCTTCACGAACCTCCCAAACCCCTTATAAAGTTATCAAATAACATCAAGATATGATTACAAAAGCCAAATTCTGAATAATATAGTTTTATCATGTGTAACTCATTCAAGATAATGAATGTGATATGTGATAGAATCAATACCAGTGAAAACATACTTAAAAGTGATGGCTGATTGTGGAAAATGCTTAAAACTATTTCTCTAGTTATATGACAAGTTAAAAGAAAGAGATCTGAAAATATACAATAATATCTTACACAGTTATTGGTCATTACTGTTGTTCTAACCACAACAGCAGACATTAAGATATGCTAAATCAATTATACCTTATTATAATAATGTTATAAAAGATAACAGTGATGTGAATATTTTGACTTATTAGTCTCTTTTGATCAATCTAATATATTAATCCTCACCTTTTCAACGAATAAGAATAGAGAATAGAAATGTACTTCTAATAAAACTACTAAAACAGATCTATAAAACTGCCTACATCTCCACCACCGGATTAGAAAGATTTTCATTAACTTTTCTATCATTCGTTGGATAAAATACAACTATAACAGAAAGCAGGTGAGTGTATTAAAAGAAAAAGAAAAATCTATAAAGGCAACTTAAATTATTTTACAAAGTAAAAATTAATGCAAACAGATATTACTGTATTTAAATGGAAAATGATATTTTCAAGCCTATTTAGATGAAAATGATCTCACTTAGGTAAGTGGAGTTCCAGGAATATATTAGTGCTGTTACTTCACGTGAGTTAGGAGGTATGAGAAACCTTGCCTTCTGCAATGAGCATGTCTTTTATGCTTTGGCCTTTCTTAAGAAAGATATTCACAACTGTCTTCTGGGCTTAGACAGCCAGAGTGAGAAAGAAATCAGATGAGTAGGTAAAAGAGTCTTTCAGATTCATATTTAGATTCATTTTTATTGTATTTGCCTACATTAGTTTAAATTTAAGTTATGCATATAGAAAGCACAGCTCAATCCAGTACTTAACTATGTTAAATTGTCAAAGTTCTGATGATAAACAATTGTTCTACATATACAAGATATGCAGAACTATATTTGAGTTGCTTTTACAACAAATCAAACATGGTAATCTATACGGCAGTAATATCCAGGCTTGACTAAGACTTTTCTCCAATCACTTTAAATCTAGTCAAGTGACAGACATAACGGTACAATAAAACTGCACTCGTTACAATGAGTGTGTGAGAAAGAAAATCAGTCATAATTTCATGCCTGGCCTCACCATTTTGCATGTAAAGCCCAAATGAATGTGTTAGGGTAGTATACCTCTGAGCAATCTTTTAATACATAAGGTTGTTGGGACTGTTCATTTTTCAGCCCAATTAAAACAGCCCTGGGGCAATCTGATTTTAGCAAACTGAAATGGTGGTTTCAGCTATTCAGGGTTTGTTGTTGGTATATATCACAACTTTGGCCACCAAAGTACTCATCTGTACCAGGAAATTGGGGGATGCGGGGGAAGACAAAGAGGAAGATGGAAATGATACATAACAGGAATTCCTGCTATTAGTTGAACACACGCACCAATATATAGATAACTGCTCCAGGCTCAAATAGTTTAAATAGCTCTCTCAGTAGCACAGGTGTTTTTCTAGTACTGTGCACTGCCTTGGTAAGTTCTCTTTATTTATTTTATTTGACAGCTAAAGTTCATAGTTAGTACAAGCATTATCTGCTGTCATTTACCTTTATTTCATTGATATTTTGCTGAAAAGCAATTTCCAGCCATGATTGGATGTTTCCATATTTTTGGTGGCTACAGGACAAAGAGAAGACATTAATGCCGTAATTACTAGCCTGTCTCTAAGAATGATACAGATGCGACAAATCCTCAGTGAAATTTCTGCTTGAGTAATTTACACAATGTGTAGTTACAGAGAACTTAATAGTAGAATTAATTTCATTTTGGTGTCACTTAAGAATCTAAATTGTATAAAAAGTGTTTATTATTTCAATACTTCAAACTATTCTACAAATTCTTCAGGACAGAGTGTGACAGGCAATATAGAGCTTAGATTCTTGGCCCTAGATGTCTGTAGACTATACGACTATTATTGTCAGCTTTTCTTCCCCACACCTGAGTATCTTGCATACACAAACTTAGCAGACAAATGAATATCTATGAGCATGCTTTGGGTTTCATTAAGAGTGCTGTACAACAAATACAAAGGTTTCCTTCAGTTATTTCAAAGTGAAGATAAATTGTCTACCACTTTACAAAATTGCAATATTTTTTCAACAAGCCAAATCATACTAGGGATAAATCCTTGATTATGCATTTCTTGCCTGGCTCCTTAATAAAATATTGGCATTTACTTTGCCAGTGAAAATTCAAAAACCTTAACCCCACATAAGTAAATTTTAAACTAGACACTTTTCTTCTTAGTTGATGATCTGTAACTCCTCCATCCTGAAACATTTAAGCAGCACACCTGAACATTTTATGACAGATGTATATAGTGTCTTTATTTGTAAATTAGTTTATTTTTGAAAATCCTTTACTTATTATCACAACAATTTAGTGACCAGAAATTAAAACAAGAAATATTAGCACACAAGGCTGTGAACTTCTATGTTTTCTCGGCAGATTGTAAGTGACCACAATAGAGCAACTAATAGTAAATATTTTGGAGGGATAATCACAATTCTTACTTAATAAATATGATGAAATGAAGTACAGTTATGCATGAGACTGGCTTTTATTAATGAATTATACTTGCCAATGATTTTGTTTTCTGCCAGACTTTGTTATAATGGGGTATTAA
Organism: Apteryx mantelli; assembly: GCF_036417845.1. Lineage (NCBI taxonomy): Eukaryota > Metazoa > Chordata > Aves > Apterygiformes > Apterygidae > Apteryx > Apteryx mantelli. The sequence goes on from NC_089978.1 coordinate 44,867,696, forward strand.
AATAAAAAATGTTAGTATGTGTATGCATGCTGATTTTGGGCTTTCTCCTCTGTGGTATTTAGACATCTGTCAAGTATGTAACACCATTGACAGGCCACAGATTTCCAAGAAATCATATTTAACTGAATCTCTTCCATTGTGCTGGAAATAATTCATCTCTGTCAAAAATGGATTCTTTTATTCTACAGTGACATGAAATCTCTCAGTTGTAACATATAATTGTAACATAATGCAACATACTACGTATTCCTCCTGGCAAGACACCTTTCCTATTTAAAACAATGCCATTGACAAGACATAACCAGAGTTTATTTCAAAGGCACATGTTATCCTGGAATAAAATATAAACAGTCTGTGGATTTGATCTCCTTCCAAACTTGTGCTTATCCAACATGTTTGGAAAACTCTCATCCCCAAAACAGCATCAGACCACCTAAACTCTTAAAAATTTTTAGCTTCCAACAATTATACCTGTCATTATATGCCATCTCAATAGCAAATTTTATTTTATTGAAATGACACTTCATCATGACTTTCTTTACTTTTAAAGAAATTATTGTGTCAACTTCCTTAAGCAAATAGCAATATTTTTTACAATTATGTGTTTAATTTAATGCGTATTTCCTATTATATCGTATTGTGTGTATCTGGTTTTGCACAAGTACTTAATTAAAAAAAAAAAAGTATGCATGATATCATTATGTATACACTAAAAAGCACTGGTTCCTGGCAATAAGCTTCTCCCCTTCCCCACCCCAAAAGTATTTTTTCTAATGGTATGTGGAAAGTTGTTGAAATAAAAAAAGCAGTTTATTGTACAATTTCACAAGCATTTCAGAGTATAATAATAACCAGGAATTCATTTGATTCATTAACTTATTTAGCAAAAACTATCCCTTATATATGAAAGAACTGTTCTATGGTATAATTATCCTAGTGTTGCTTAAGAGCAGTTTAAGTTTAAATTAAACAATAAACTTAAAAATGTAACATTCCATGTTCTTTTTATGTCACAAATCATTCATCACAAATTTATTCTGATACTTTCCATACTTTGCATAACTGCTTGACAATTGTGAATCCTAATTTTGTAGTGTTACATTTAAGATATAACTGCAATATTTGAAGATATTTTGGTTCTAATATTAAAATGTGTTTTAAATTTTAAAACGAAAGAAGAAAGAAATTCTTGCCAAATAGAAAGCAAGTATAAAAGCTAGTGAAGACATTTTCACGTGCAAGGACGAGGAAAATACAATGTTTTTGACCACAAAATTCATGTGATATATTGCACAGCAGACTAGTATACTATTTCATCTCTTTAACTGTAAAATTTGATTAATGAAATACCAAGTTGTAAGCTAACAAATATTGTAGAATTGAATGTTAGGAGAAAACCCAATGTTTAAAGACACTTGACAAACAGTTAGTTTTCACAGCAATAAAACCTGCCAGTAATTAATATCAATGAAAGGTTATTTGTCCATAGGAGGCAGCTAATTAAAGCTAAGATAATGATAAGTGAGTTCAATGCTCTTTGAAAGAGCTATCTATTTGCTACTCATAAATTTGGGAAAATATTTTGACTATGTTGTAGTGCAGTCCTATTAAACAGATAGATAAACATGAAAATCTGATGGAAAGCACTCCATATACATTGAGTTTATTAAGAAGATTCCCAAACAGTACACTACTGTATTTATATTTGTTGAAAAATACACAAAATAATAGTAAGTATATTTTTATTCTTACTACTAAAAAGGCTAATTATTAGTACAACAGTACTTGAACAGTAAGTAAAAAGACTAAAACAGAAATAAATAATAAAAATTTTGATCAAAAAAAATTAAGAAAATATGCTATGTTTTTCTTAGAAGTACTGCAAAAGAGTGAGTGAATACAGGGTACAATCTTTGTTATTAAATAAACATCCTCTTTTCATTCAACTGTTAATTTTCAGAATATCTACAGTCATTAAAATTTCACACATGAGTTTTCTAGATTGCTGAAACATTGCAAAATTGGTACTTTTCAAACTGTTACTTACACTTTACTTGAGCTTTGCACTATGATCTAAAGTCAGAATACAAAGTACTGTGGTGAAAATTCCATTCTTAGTAATGCCCATGAGCAATTACCTTATTTTAAAGACTCTGTTAATTAAGAATTGAAGCTATATTAAATAAAAAGATGTCTTAAACCAGAATGTCAAAAGCTTTTTTTAAAATAACATGACAAACTTTGATACTCTTCTTCCTCTTGTATCTTAAAAAATAATTTATATATATATTTATTTTGTTCAATTTGCTAAGGGGGCTGGTCTTATTTTTAAGGACATCCAAAAACAGAGTATGACAAAACTGTGAGGCCCCTAAAAAGCTCTTTACCTCATCTTTTTTTGTACAGGTGGCCTGCATGCTCTCAGCCAACAAATCTCGGATAACTTGCAGAAATTAGCCAACAGCTCCAGCCTCGTGTACGTTGGCATTGCCTTGCACAGAAGCACTGCAAGGACCGTGGCAGCGTCCTGACTGGTCATTCTGAACCACGTGTGCTTTCTGCTGTGTCCCCACGGGTTGCTTCACAGGCTTGAAGCACCCTGAACAGACGTACCCGGGAATTTGCGGAACAGATTACTGCCTTTGCCCTCAGCTTGGTTCTACTGCAGGTGCTAATCACACAGGGAAAGAAAAGGAGTCATTCAGCTAGAAAAAAAGCAGAGGCTGGCCATAAGAGCCAGAGAGTAAAGCCGAGGCATTGAGGGGCAACAGTTGCTGTCTTTCATCTAGCTTTTACAGATATCACCATCTTTTTTGGGGGGTATGGAAAAGGTATCTTCACCCCAAAAGACACATGTGAGTATATTTCCAATGTCTGAGGAAGGCTTGTATATGTTTCAGGCTTGTATCTAAGCCTTGCTGAAGCATGAGCTGAAATTTCTTTTTCTGGATTAGCAAATAACAAGGGTAATTCTCCCGAATGAGAAATTCAAGGTGTGTATAGGGAGAATTATGGATGGATATTTTTACATGGCAATGTTTCTAAACAGAAGTTAGAAAAAATTTACATAAATAGGTAGTGGGTGGAATTCATAGAATTATGAATTCACAGAATTCATAATTTTCCCGTTTTGTTGGATTTTCCCAGCAAAAGTTTTCTGATTGTTACTGGAGAGTAAATACAGCAGTTGTTCAGGTGAAAAATATCATGAAGTCTTATTAATGAATTAGGAAAATTCAGATTTACTGAAATTAAACAAACAAACAAAAATTAAATTATAAAAGTGAGTCCGAAGTAGAAATGCTGAGCATGGAATTGTCTAAGGGAAGCTTAAATGTGAAGACAAATGAAGTGGTCCAGTCTTTACGGTGGTGGAAATCTTCTCCAATTTCTTAGTATTTACTTTCTCTCATATTTCTTATGTACATATTCCATGTCTAACTCATTTGAGTGGTCAAGGTCCAGAATTCAGGCATTCTTCAGCAAATTTGCCCTGATTCTGGAGATATTTTTTTCCCCAACAAGTATTACAAAAGAAGCCACTCAAAAACGCAATGCTGTGGTGGCTGTATTCCTCTAATAAGGCACAGAGGAAGAGGAATTATTTACTTAGTAAGTCGGTGGTGCAAACATTTAACCAAGAAGAAACAGGCACATATGTTTAATAGTTATCTCTCTATATATTGAGATAGACACCTCATTATCCACACCAGGAAAGTATTTTAATCATCAGGTTATAAGCTATTCTAGGATAAATAAAAGATTTTGTGCATCTCTTGATAAAGTTATTTGCCTTTGCATGAGATGGGAAATAAATAATAATAATAAGACAAAGGACAGCTTGAGTGGAAATTAAAAGAATAAAAAGATGAATTAATGAATGAGAATTATGAACAAGAATTGGATAGGGAACTTGATTTTGTTTCTCTGTCCATGGACTATTTATATAAGATACATCAAAAAGTTACTGAATAAAATATTTCAACAGTTATTAGTGGAAAAAGGTCCAGAAAAGAGGGCTTTTCTCTCAGAAGTGCACTAATCATTAGGCTAAGCCCAATTTCCTCTTGTGTTTAATGAGGTTCCTCATGCAACAGAGGAAAAGTTTTATCAATATAGCATTAAGACCCTTTAAGTCCTTTAGTGTTTAAGGCAATGCCTTGAGACATGAAAGCTACAGGCTGGATTTCCTTCAAGCATGACAGATAGCTAACCTTGGACTTTCCACTTTTCACACATTTGACAAACTACTGAACGAGGAGAGAGTGGAGCTGGGTGCATCTGGAGAGCCTGAACACTTTCTCTTCTAGTGTTTTCCATGGACTGTAATTCATTAGGCATTTGTTGTTAATTTTATATATAAATATACATATTTATATAGACACACAGATGGAGATATATTTATACAATTCACTCAGCCAAAGTTTTTGCATACCTGATTTTTGGTTGAGTTTTTAATGGACATTACTACTGCATGTTATTCTGTTAAATGTAAGCAAATTATGTTTTAAATTTAAGGCAAAAGATCAGTGAATATAAAAAGGAGGACGAAAGAAAGTGAAATTATATTGAGTGCTGTTAACTGTGCTAACAGTACTGCGAAGTTACACGTGCAGGAGCAATTCTATAAGATCAGTGATCTTCTGTGAAATTTCAAGTGATTTGTAGCTAAGTTCACCTATTTCACACACATTTTGCACAATAATTATGACCCCAGCTGTCAGAGTATGGCTTTGTGACCGCCTCTGGGCTGGATTGCTGTAATTAGTTATTCTTAGGGATGCTTTGAAAGGAAAGCAAAAACATCCAAGGATACACAGTACACTGTGACCTGACTGCTTTGTGAACTTCATTGTCTGCCTACTGACTTCCCGGTACAATTTAAGATGTTAATATCAGTCTCAAGGATTGTACAGTTAGGACATTAATTCTCAAAAGATATCAGCAATCCACTCTGCATCAGTTCAGTCAAAATCAGCTAATAAACTCTCGGTAGCAGTATCTAGATTTGATTTTATGTCAAGCTATTCTTAACCAGAGATATTTGTCCACCTATCAGTAAAAAACAAAAATGAGAAGGTCAAATCCTTCATATAATTCATTTTTTATACGACACATTTACAAGGGGCATAAATATTTAAGCTACTGATTTCTTTGATTTTCTTACACTTGAAACTAAAACAGGTGAAGAGGGAGCACCATCTGACCATGGCAAGCATATCATGACTTGATATGACCTCTTTTACTAATTTACTCTTTCATTTTACAGCTTTCTCTCATTCTGGAATGTGCAAAATGGGTTTACCAAACTACTCTTTCTATTAAATACAAATATTACCTAGATATATTTCACACATTTCCTCAATATCACTGTACTTTAATAGATGTCATTGGCCTCAACATATGAAGTGGTATATCCAAAATCAACTTGCTGGCTGGTAAAAGATGAAGCAGCAAATGCCAGAACCAATCAGCTGGTGTTTGGAGCTTTAGGTGATGCTGTCTTCCTTGTAAACAACCTGATTTAGGTAACTAAAGGTAAGAAATTATGATAGCTTCATCACTGCTAGTAAACAAAATCAGTCAGAGCCCATTCATGGCACAGCTGATACCCACTGAGCTAACCTCTCTTCCTGTCCTGCAAAATAGTGATCCTGCCCATCAGAAACAGCCCTTGGACCAGGCTATGTCTGAGATTGTGCCTAGGTACTGTGTGCAACAAAACTGCATCAGGCAACTTGCTAACAACTAAACAGTACAGCTGATTATCAGACTGCTTGATCTTGTGTCCTGGCCTGCACCAGCACAGGCACAGCTAGACACTATGGCTGAATCGGAGGTTCATCACAGATCACACAGAAAGTAAGAGTATTTACTGAACTGGCCTGTGAATTTTAATTATTTCAATGTTAAATGCTATTTTAATATTTGATTTTCATATAATGTTAAAAGAAAGATCCCTGCTGCAAGGATTATATTATTAGCATATGACATTTTTGCAAAAAAAAAAATTAACAAGATAATTGGGTGGGTTTTTTTAACATTCTTCTCTTTTCCTTACTGTAACTTTGATGAATAAACTTAATAATGATAACATTAAACTTTTACATGCCATAATTATATCTGGAACACCATAATTATATCTGGAACAATATATTTGTTTTATCTTACAAAGCCTTCTGCTTCAGCATGGCTTGAGATGAGAGGCAACAGGATTTAGGTTTTTTTGACAGCTAGACGGATTGTATTTAGAAAGTTCTTTGAGGGTGTTTTACTGAAAGAAAAAGGATTTGTCTAAACTGTCATGTTCTATATTCTTGGAAGCCTATGTGTTTAAACATACTGGCAGATTTTTCTGAACTGCAGACAAACTAGTTTGAAAGCCTACAGGCAACAACTTAAGTACATTAAGATGAGGAGCTAATTTAAAGAACAATAATATCAATAATGTACTAGAAAATGTTTAAAAAATCAACACATTTTATTCATAATAAAAGACTACTAGATTAGTTTATCTACTCTATCCTAATAAAAATAACCTTATACATGTGGATTTATACCTCTTTATAGCCATACTGTCATTCTTCATACAGGAAACTTCTCCAATAAGAAAAGAGAAAGAGAGAAAGCTAAGACTATAAGCCTGGGGAAAGGAAGGACTCCTGTCTTGCAGAGGGACCATAACATTAATCCATTCAGCAAGGTTTTTGTTTCCAATTCAATAGTCACTTTTCATTACCAGTCTTTATTCATTAGCACAGGCATATTTTCCACATGCATCAGTGGAATAATTCAAAAAGGGCAGACTCCAAATACATTTTTGCATAGCTGTAATATGAACATACAAACAAGATTCCAATGTATCAGAAAGAGTTGTAAATCCAGTAGTGTAACCTGTGAGGTACATATAGATTTTGTACTACTGTGGAATACATTTTACTTCTAGAATTCATTCACCATGTATCCTTGGAAAAACATTTAACTTTATTTTTTAAAGAGGATAATGTTATGTGATGTATTTAAATTTTTTGGCATAAGAAGTAATTATACATAAAACAATTCTACTCTCAAACATAAGAGATGTGCATTCAGTTGCTGGTAGTTTTTGTCCTCAAAATTCTGCTTGAAATATAAGCTATTTTTTTTCAATCAAAATTTGAAAAAAATCGTTTTCTTACTTTAATAAAAAAGCTCAAGCAAAACCAAATACCTCCTTGTTCCAATAACAAAACTTTCTCACCATAAGAAGTTGATTATTGTCCCAACTTTTTGCATACATACATAGCTATTAACATGTTAATTAGGCTATAGTATTTAAGTTCACATACCAGATCCTGAAGTATTGCATTCTTAGAGCCAAATTCAAGAAAAAAGAGTGCATTTATGTCCAACTTTAAAATTAGCTTTACACTTTAATAGAGTTCCAGTCCACACAGAAAATTTCCTAACACTAAATTTTAATACTCTGTAGTTTAGATTTTTATTCCCTTAGCATGGAAACAGAGCGAATGCAACCTTCTCAACAAGCTCTATTATGCTGTCCAAATGCATAATAAGTCACAGGTGAAGGTGGCATATGAAATGACCGCTAGTGATCTTAGAGCAGTTTGCTGCCATGTCGTAGCTGAAACAAACATAAATGTACCTCTTTCTCTTTATTCCTGGGAATATTGTCTCAGTAGTGACATACATCTTATTTAAATTGTGCTAGTGAGCTCAACAAGGCAGGCTGATCTACCTTTAACACTAGACAACTAGCAGATTTCATAACCTAATACTAACAGTTTATCCTTGACTGGTAGGAGAGTGCTACAGCCAGGAAGAAAACAATGACATTAACTGTTTCTTCCTTTCAGGTAAAACTCTGCTTCAGGTGCAAACAAAGTCTAGAGATATAAGCCAAGGTTAGAGTTCAGTACAATCATAGATATTACTAAATGCCTAATTTCAGAAGTGAAATGAACAAAGTGGACCTATTTTTCTAGATGGAGTGGGAAAAGACAAAGCACCTTGTTGGATTCATAACAGCTAGAGTACCAAAGGCACCTAATTGAGCCAGCAGTGAATACCAATGAAAGGAAAGAGACTGAATTTCTTTACATTGCATGACTGAAAGAGCCTTGCGCAGGGCTGCAGATAGCACAAACATGAGATAGAGATGAAGAAGTACAAATCCTTCCTGGGGCTGGTCATTTACTTAGTTGCCTTTGAGAAGACTAGAAGTCTTTAATAGCACAGTGTTAAGAAGAATTAGTTCATGCAATGGGAATGGGTTCTAGGGTTATCTGTCCTGATGGTGTTTGCACCTACAGCTGTATGTCCCAGGAAAGTTTTCTATTCATTTGATTACATGCTTTAAGAGGCTGGAAGTCCTCTCTACACATCGCTAACTATGCCTTATTGTGTAACTAAAATGTGTCAGTTACGGGTTTAGAGGAGATCAGGCAGAAGAAAGAATATCAGCTAAAGGCTTGATACAGTCTTAAACTCAAAAATTAATATTCTGCATATGCAATATTATAATCTAAATAAAAATGTAACAGTACCTGTACTGTGGGACTATCTCACACTGCTGACCATTCTTAATCCTCCTACTTTATAAATGGATATAGAGCATAAAGCCTAGTCATAAAGTATACTGAACTTCATACCACATTTTCCCACTATATATTTCCAAACCATAACAACTTAAAAAGGACAGTCTTGACTTAACATAGTTCTCCTTCCTAAATATATTGCAGAAGGTTTTTAAATTTAAATTAAACTATTATTACAGCACATTTTCACCATCTCTGTTTTTTCCATTTTGTCTTGACATTTTTATGCGACTGGAATTCTTTCAGATTTTTTGCCTAGTATGCAATGCCAAGTTTACTGTCAGCAGAAAAAGAAAAAAAAAGAAAAAAAAGAAAATAACATACACATACACCTGTTTTGTTGGGATGTCTCTTTTCAAGATCAAGGGTCTTAAGCAGTTTGTCTTTTTTTTTTTTCATGATGATTTCACGGTTTGTAAAAATAAAGCCTTAACTATCAATTGACTGGGTTTATTTTGCCCCAGCTTTTTATGTGTTTTTAACAGATGTTTGTTTTGGATGCTCGTTTCATGTATATTGATGAGCTGTATATTCTAAAGGATTCAAGCTTGTATTCACAATTAATCTCATAAAGCTCTTTAAGCTGTTCAGCACCATCTTGTCAATAGTAAACACATTTTTCACTGAAACAATTAATCTGACTCCATTTACAAATGTTGGAAAGACACATTTATTGTTTAATATACTGCACATATTTAAATGTCTTCTAATCCATTTAACCATAGACATTTTTTCCAATTATTTTTCTTCAAAGCTATCTACCCCATAGCAGATATGGCTTTAGTATTTACTTTTCAGTACAGCTGCCACATTACATGCACATCTCTCTCTTTCTCTGCTGCTCTCTCTCTTTTTAACTACAGTACATTAAATTGCTCAATACTCTTAAATTAACTATTTCAAAAACCTTAAGATTCATTGACAGTGCAAATAATACATAGTTCTGTTTTATGACATTAATGGATGCACTAGAAAAAAACAGGCAATTACATCTTGGAACAAATGTTGAATGACATGTCTTAGTATCAATACATCATCAAGGACCAGAGATAATCTACAGCAGTGATGGGAATGTCACAGCTGAAGAGTTGCATCTGTTCCCTCCATGATCCCTTTGAGTGTGCACCCCTCAAGGTGTCAGACTTCATGCTTTTATTAAACGCTCTTGTTCAATAAGGCAAATTGAGCTAAACACCACTCTTTGGAGGAGATGAGGTTTGAGCAGTGTTACCCATTGATGAAAAATGCCCTTTTAAACCAAAAAACAGTTTACTTCAGCAAAGGAAACAAAAATTTAGGTGAAGAAAAGCATTTATAAACAATCAAAACTTCCAGGCATCTCTCTCTCGACCCAAGCAGATGGCTTTATTTCTCCTAAATCAATTTTTTATTTTCTTAATTTCCTAATAACCTCCTAACGTCTTTTAGAGGATCTAATTGTTCTGGCCTCTTTCTCAATGGCTCTCCAATATGAACAAGGAAGCAGTTGAACCAGCTTTTCCTTTTCTTGTTTGCTTTTGTTTGGGGAAAACATTAATTAGACAAATTCATATAATACACAGCCAAAAAGGAGGTCAACATACAGCACTTAAAAAATATTACAGATTAGCTTCCAATTACATTATACAGTTTAATCATTGACCTCAGTCTTAGTGGTACCAGACTTTAATTCTCTTTTGTATTTAAATATTACTCTATTTTACTGATTTGTTTATATGTTAAAAAGTGTGATGATGTGTCCAAATATGTAAAAACAATGAGAGAATGCTATTTTAACTGATAAATTAATGGTGAAAAATTGTTTTTGGCTGCATAAAGGACTTAACACTCACAAAGATGGTCACTATCGGAATAATGAACATTGCCACCAGTACTTCACAAAAATCATGAGATCACCATTCTGTGGGTTACAGTTCTCCCTCTCCTAAAATAAGTTTGAACAGATCAGCTGGAGAAGGAACCAGAATGCATAGTTGCATATATGCATCAACATTCATAGCCATATCCTAAGCAAATCCTCTGATACGAAAAGAATGATCTAGCTGCTTAGCCCTGCTTCTAATACCTCTACCACTTTCTAGATAATTTTTATCTCTTTTTCTTTTTAATAATAGTACGGCTTACCAAAATGTTAGCAGTTTACAGAGATGTAGCATTATGTTTTTTGCTCTAACTGGCACATTAAAAACTAATCTCAAAGAGCCAAATACCACTTACTATGAGAATAATACCTTCCCTGAAGCATTATGCAAAGAAAATTGGAATATCTTCATAGTAGAAATCATGTGGAAGCATTGAGATTAAGTGACTTGTCCACAAAATTAGACTGGAAGCTTGAGGTAAGGCCAAGAACTAAGCTTAAACCTCCTGTGTATTAATAAAATGCATTAATTACAAAACCATCCTGTCTTTTCAGCTAAATCTAGTATCTCACGAAGGTAACTGAAGACAGATAAGAATAAATAAGCCTAACTAAACATTTTCTAGAGTCATAGGAAGAAAGCCACTGTCCTTTAAAGTACAGTGGCTTCAGACCTCTGTTTTTTGTTAGGGATATTGTCTTCCAGTGAATTATAAGAGTATAAGAGATAAGGATATATTTTTTTTCCTTCCCTTTGTGTATTCCTTTGTTGATCTTGAGAAAAGGCAGACTTAAGTAATGTTAATACATCTCATAGCTCATATCACTATCATCCAGTATATTTGATGTTGTTTAAGAGTCTTCCTGGTAAGGAATTTTTCCTTCTAAAAGACTATAGGTCAAGAAAGACAGAAGGAATTTGGAAACTCAAAAAAAGAAAAAAAAATGTATGTGTTCTTTTCACATTCCGTCAACCCTCACTTTACGCATTTTATTGTATTAGAAAAACTTTGTCTATATACTGGCAATATAAATGGAATTTATTGGCAACAAAAACACAAAACCAAATAATTATTGTTGCCTCAGTATGAAAGAAGTAGAACAGATTGAATACATTAAAATGGAATACATCTCCAAAATATTTATTAAAGCATACTTTTGTAGTTAGTGTGTGTGTTTGTTAGGGGCTTCTGAGCTAGTTCAGACCAGCTTCTTTGATTAGGCCTTGAATGTAATCAAAGAATCCAAACTACTCTTGTCAATATCCCTGGAAGAATTTTTTTACTAAAAGTCACAGCCTGCCATTAAAAATGTATTTACCACATGCTTGAGCACACATGCTTGAGAATCAGCCCCAGTACAAATGAGGACATATGCAGTCATGAATACATTACATGACATGGAAAGACATGCAACAGCCTGGTGATAAAAATGCCATAATTATCCAGAAAAAAAACACGCAAGGTAACTCCATGGACTTTTGTAGAACTCTTTAGAGTAGAATTGTAGAATTCTTATATATTCTCCAGGATCAGAATGGATTAAGGTGCTTTAACAAGACAACTTAAGCCACAGTCCTGAAAGCCAGAAACTCAGAAAGTGTATGTTTAACAAAGTAACAATTTTGCCTTTAATAAAGAGTAGCCTACCAGGTGAAAAGGCATCCCCATGAAAGTATATATGGTGCTTGATTGGATCCTTTGTCAATCTTCTCTTCGAGCAAAGAAAACAAATTACTCTGTTCTACTAACTTTCTGAAAGGCAGATTTACCGATCATTCATCTCTATAGCTTTTTCTGACACATGTTTTTCTGAAAGTGGAAACCAGCACGGGACATGTATTTCTTTAATGGTTTCATCGATGCCATATACTCTTTTTGTGTCTATATTCTTGATCTTTTCATGTTTTTGTATCCAAAATTGTTGGCCCTCTTTTCAGATCACACTTATTCCAACATGCTATTTCCTATCATCTCATGAATATGTTTCATATTCTTAGCAGATATATATATGGATGCCTCATAATAGCTTGTATTCAAAAGTATTCTCTTTGAATTATAACATTATTAGCAGTGATCCAGCCTTACCTGTGTCACCGATTCCATAATTTCTGAAGCATCTGTAGATTAAATCAAAGAATCATTTATATATTTTCTTTAAGACCAGTGGTATACTTACACATGTTGAACAGCACAAAGCCTAGAGCATTTCATTGGCTTTTAACAAATTTAATGAATTAAATGAAGATCATGCTTCATTTATCTGTGTTTGTTTGTTTGTTAATTAGAATGTTATGAAAGACCAATAAAAAACCTTACAGGTGTCAAAATGTATTAATGTGCCATAAAATTGTCTCCATCTCCTGCTTATAACAAAGATAATGAGTTAATATGACTTGTCTTCCATGAAACTCTCTTGTTTTGCATTAATTCATTCATAGTGCTTACCATATCGACTTCTGTATTATTTTGTTAGGATTAATGTGAGGCTGGCTAGCTTGTAGCCAGTTATAGCATCTTCTTTAAATATTAGAAGAAACAAACTTTTCCCTAGACCTCTGCATCTTCCCCAGCGTTGTGAATTTTTTGTTAAAATATCTCAAAGATTTATTCAGGCAGCCCCTCAGCTGGCACTTCTACTAGTCTCTTATACTGCTAACATAATGTCTTTTTTTTAAATATACTTTTAATAGTTCATGACTAACATCCTCACAAATTACACACAGAAAACATTTTAATGAAAAATACTTATAAATGCACCTTATCAATCATAAGATTGTTGCATTTTGAATATGCAATACCCAATTTTACTGTTAGCAAACTTATTTTTTTCCTAATATTTAGAAGAATCTTACTTTTTCTTAATCAGGCTTAACCTTTTTCATGGAAATCCTTAATCTCCTTTATTAAAGCCTGCAGTTCCTGACTGCAGTTCCTGTCTATATCTAAATTGAAGGATCCACAAGCACCTTCCAAGATAATTTCCATAGGGGAGTGAAAACTGGGATGGCACCATTCTTCCGTCCGGTGTCTTGGTTTATATGGAAAGGAATCCCCAGGGGTTTTTTTAGGCAGGAGAGAAGTAAGACATTCTGTGGTCAGGATATGAAGAATCATCAGACCAGCAATTTAAAACATGCTATCTGATTAAGTTACACAATTTTAAACTTGTCAAGTGGTGTAAAAATGTTGGTATGTTTGTTGCTTTCATTTCCAATTTTAGAAATTATCCTGAGGTAAAAAATGACTTTTTGCATAATGACATATCTATATTCTGTAGAGAGAATATAGTAAAAGAATATCTATTAAGTCTTGAAAGATACTGCACAAATATTTTGGGTCTGTTCTTTGTAGTAGGTATTGCGTTAATGACTATTACAACAGCTTTAATAAATGGGGAACTAAGTGGCAATGCATATCAGTCTTTTCAAAGAAAGTAGAATAGAAAATATTGTTTGTGTATCTTTTTTCAGTTTTATTCTTGTCTTACAGTAACAATAAACAGAAACATGTTATTTGATACTTTCAGTGTACTTAAAAAAAAGTTAATTTGGAGAAACAATAGCCAGATCTTGGAAAATATAATTATGTTTACATATGTGCAATAAGAAAAAAATACATTCACACTCTGCATGTTTCATTTACTGAGTATTTTATATTTAGAAATATTCTTCCTTCCATAAGAAAACCTTCCTGATTCACAAAATCAAAGTTAAATATGTGAGAAGAAAATGGAACACTATTAGAAGTCCATAAGTACTTTTTTTTTTCATTTTAGAAGTCTTCCAAGTTTCCCATTATTTATTTATTTATGGGAATTTCATAATTAGGCAGAACAGAATAAAAATGCATGCAATAGTTATCTGAGAGATAAAATATCATTTTTATTAGTGAGGGAGCATAGTCATTAAATCGTTCAGAATGAGAAAATAGTTAACAGCAGAAACAGTTTAACAGATATGAAGAAGAAATCTATCTCTGCAACGCAACACTAAACAAGATATATTATGGAGACTGGCAGTCAAATAGCCATGATTTGAATTCCCTACTTATCATTAATTTTGCCAGTGTGAGAGAGAATAGTTTACATTTTGAAATAGTTAAATAGGAAAAAGTAGCTATTTTAAAAGGAAAACTTGACTGCTTTCTGTATCAAAAATAAATTTGCATCAGTTTCCATCTATGTAGTTTAAGAAATTCCTACTTTGAGACATTATGACAGCAAATGTTTCTGAACATTTTCAGGGAAACTATCATGCCCCTTAGTACATGGACTAAATGAGGGAGAAGAATGTGTTTCATATTGTCTTCAGCAGAAAACACATTTAGCTTTCAAAGCCATTAGGAATTTTCCACACATATCCCATTTTGTTGTTAACCTTGTAATTCTATAAACAAAAATCGTGCCTAACCCCAAACCCCGGTTATTTTACCTGCCATTTTTTCTTTTTTCTTTTCTGTATTTTGTTTTCATCTCATATTTTTATCTGAAAGTTTTTTTCTCCTTACATCTGTTTTTGCCTTATTTATACTTTCTTTGTTCTTTCACCCTAATATATGGATTTCCTCTTCTTCTCAGATTCTTTTCTATATCTTAATTTTGTCCTGTGGGCTGTAACCCTATCTACATCCAGATGTAGATAGCTAAATTTACCAACATGGTTTGTAAGTAGCTACACTGCAAGACTATCTGTGAATCATACTTGTACGTATGTATGCTGATTGCACATTAACTTTGGAGGGGATAGTAGGATTTTAGGGATCTTTTTAGGACTGTACAAATTATGAAGGAGAATGCATTTTTCCTTCTGGAGTTTCTATGCAGAAGTACTCTTAGTCTGACAGTAACAATATTACATTCTTTCCTATCACTTTCCATCCCAGTCAGTGCCAATGTCTGGATCATGGTCAGTAAGGTGAGCTGTTCTTCCTTTGATACAATTAATGACAAATGCACATAGAAGCTTTCTGTTACTGAAGAGGACAATTCAGCAGCAGCACGCAACCCTGAGGAGCCTGTAAGGCAGGGAGCAAGGTTATCCCACGGGACGGATGCTGACTTATCAGAATGGAAGATGGTTAATATAATTAATAGCTGTGGGTGTTGACGTCTGTGGATCAGTACTTGTTAAACGGTCACAGCACAGGTTAATGGAATTAGCGTGCCTTGGGATGTGAAGATGAGAAAAGCCATGCAACAGAGATGCTGCTATTGTGATCTCAAAACAAGCTACAATAAACTTACTGACAACTTGTTTTGCCAGTGCTGTTCCTTTATTTTGTCACACCCATGAGTCCTGAAACCATTATAATGTCACCAAATAGAGCAATTCTAAACTGAGCTGAGACTACTAAGGACATATATATAATATGCACATTTGCTGTACACAAGGAGGAAGCACCAGTTTAGAAGTACACCACTCACTATGTCCTTTGACAGCGGGTGGAAGGCATTGCTAGAGTAAATGAGCCATAGCGGGTTGCTTAGGAGATTTGCTATCAGCTTTTTTTGAGGGAGGGTGGGGGAACCTTTATATTCTTCAAATAACATTGATATCAATATCATATTTGTACCCAGATGTCATATTTAAGAATACCTGGTAGAAAGTTTAACTTCACACTAAATAGTCTGACAAGTTCAGAAATGCCAATGGCTACATTTCCATTCCTGGTGCATTCTGTGACGGTAAAAGACACATGAGGGTAAGAGGGGGCTTTCCTTTGGAGTGACTCATAGGAGTGCTGGTGAACAAGCTAAGTGCAGGGAGTCATAAAGTACATCTCTAATCATTTGGATAGATTCAGTCAACCAAGGAAAACAAGAGATACGCCCATTATCTTAACTGTAGTGGAAAGATATGATGTGATGCTGATATGGGAGACTATGAGCTAAACTTCAGTGTAAATAACAATTTTTCTATTTGCTATTGCTCTTATAAAATTGTATGAAAATATGAGTAACTTTTGTTCTATTTCTTCCTTTTTTCCCCCCAGATCCTCGCACGCTAACTGAAAGGTATAGGCAGTCTAGCTACCACTATAGCTAACTGTAACTTAAAAGAGAGAAACTATACAGTCATTTAAGGATTGTTTGAGTATTGCTTCCTCTTAGTGTTTGAGAGATGTGGACAAATAATACACACACTAATAAAGATGAAAAGCATCATGAGCCAGAAAAGCCAACCACAACCATTCAGTGCCATTCTACTGATAATGGCACTGAATATTAACAGAAAGCTGTTCTCATTCTTACCTCCATCTCCATTCAACCTATCCCTTAGTTGTTATAGTTACAAAAAATGGTATCCTTGAAAGGGAGATAACAACCATAGGAAAACTTGGGAACTACCACCATGGCTATTACAAGTTTGAGACTGCTACAATTTTCTATTTTTTTCCATAGATTTATGCAGTGTTCAATGATTTCTAACCAAAAACTAGGAGTGGATTATTCTGGGGGATTCAAGGTTTCCATGAGGAGAAATCCAAAGCAAAAATTTTAATGGATTGGATACACTTCAATGTTAAAGGCATATAAAATTACAGAGTTAAGAATTAAAAATTAGAAAAGGCTAGAAATACTTAAATGCTTAATTTGAGCTTATTCTGAAAGTGTTATGATATAGTTTTCATTGTAACTGAATTCAACTTGTGTCTGCAAGAAAGTGACTGGACCACTGAAAGAAATGTGGCCCGAGAGCTACATTCCGAGGGTTTCAAACATAATCCTAAGGATGAAAAAAACAAGCAAATAACCCCCAAAATTATTTAAATTAAAGGCCATGATGAGAAATGTCATGGTGATAGACATGTGATATACAAGGAAAAGACAAATGTAATGCCTGGTATGCACCTAGCAGGTGGGTAGACTTGCAGGTGGGTACGCGCTGCAGATTATGGACAAGTACTGAGAAAAAATTAACTGTTTCTACAATGTGAATATAGTCCTTCTGCTCCAGAAGGAGTCAGCCATCATCAGCACAGGCACACCAGTTATTTCAGAAAGAGAGTTCATTCCTTGGGGAAACCTAAAAGGACCAGTGTAGATACAGCGGTAGCTAATGACCTGCCTAGAGCCACAAAGAAAACTCTCTGACTAATCAGGGAGAGACTCCAGCTCTGGGTCTTCTTATGCTTCCTTTTCCTTTGGTCTTTCACAACGGAAATTCAGGAAAACTGGAAGAAGTCCTATCCACAGAATCATATAAATATTAAAATGGCATAAATTTTGACAAATTATTTAACCATCTGCCTAGTTAGAATTACCTAAACAATTACTGAAGGATGTCTGCCTAATTACCAAAACTGCAAACTTTTCAGTGAATGAGATTCGCAGACATCCAAGGTAACCTTTTTCAGTGTTTAGCTATGTTTCTAGCTAAACCTGTTCCATAATGATACTGCACATCCAAATTTCTACTCCTAGCCACAGATACCACAAATCTGAAATAGTTTATCCTTTGTTACAAGAGGGATTAGTTAATTCAAACTACCTTGCAATTGCTGTGGGATAAAAGTTTGTACATCTGTCATTACTAAAGCAGTACCTATGGTTAATTTGCTTGAGTGTCTGAGCCCTGAGTTTTTATAATCTTTTTTTTTTTATTCTATTATCCAAGCAACTAAAATAGTGAATGATCACTATTCAGGACTAGTTCGAGACATAACTGTACATATTTCCTTCTAGGTTTACAATAAGCCTTTAATAACTATTCTCTGAGTGTTTTTTTAAGTAGCTGAGTACTGATGAGAGGCTGAATACGCTCCCATTATTTCATGAGTTCAGTTATAAGTGTTCTTATATTACAATCTTTCCTGAGATTTAATTCATCAGGACAGTTAATCTAGCAAAGTGAATTGATTAGACATGTTTTATTCTTTACATATTGACAATGAGTGATTGGTGTTTATTGTATTCAATACAGAGGTACCTCAGTAAAATTCTATGTGTGTGTTCTACATGACTTAGGAGGATGTAATGGTCCCTTCTGGATTTAATTGCTACAAATCTATGACTTCTTCACCACTTTCAAACTCTTAACATGTAAGACAGGAGTCCTTTCAAGCTGCAAGTCTGATGAATGTTCCACTAAATAAACCTCTGATTTTACAGACAGGCTGTAGTCTGGGGTCTCTTGAAGGTGGGAAGATCCCACCACAACTGTGTTTTTAGATGTGCAACCTCCAGGCATCTGAAACGAAACAGCATGAAGACCATACACTATATTTTCCTGCAAATAATTGAACAAAAAAGTCTTTCATTTAGGTTTCACAAAAGTCTGAACCTATGTCTATATTTAATGGCTCACACAAGTCCACTAAAAATCAGCTGTTTATTATTATGTATTGAATTGTTCCATGAACATATCTGACTATTTTAAGATAACTGTTAACCCTGGAAAATAAATCATAATAAAACAAATATGAATACTATTATATCCTTAATCAAAATGCAAATTAGATTTATTGTGTGGCAAAATCACACAAGTAATTTATTACAAAATGTGTAAATATTTTAAGGTAATAAATCTCATTTCCATTTCAGTGGCTATAAACATTAATTACAAACATAACATCAGACATAGCAGAATAGATTCTTAATTACTCAGAAAACATGCTTCATTTTTGTAACCTCGACATTTTGGAAAATGGGTAAAACATGTAATGTTACACCCAGAATTATTACATGATTTTTTTTCTACAGTACATTTGTGAACACTGTTTCCTATGTGAACACAAAATACAACTGCACATTTAAAATTAGTCCTTTTTGACATAAGTCTTTATGTCTTGGACATAAAGAAGTCCCTTTATGCCATTCTTTATACTATAAGCAGTAAGATATCAGTTCAATTGCCAACATGCAGGCATCTAGAGCCATTTAAATACTAGTGATGTTATTTTTAAAGACTCCTAGTAGCAATGTGCTGTTTGAAGTGACTTAGATGTACTCATGTATGCCTGCCAAAGCATGCTGTGGTAAAGTGTGTAGTTGACTAACACAATAGCATGTGGTTTTAAAAAAAGTATTTGAAATCCTATAAAGAACAGTCTCTTTGAAGGGCAACAGGTTTATGTCCTAAATTAGTACACAAAAAATCTCTACCTACTTGTGCTTTAGTTCACAATAAAATTAAAGCTTTTTTCCATTTACAGTTTTTCTGATACTGAATTTTACTTTCATCTTCCTTTAAGATTCTTGTCATAGGCTAATCTGGAGGTAGAACAGACAGAAGATGAGATGAGAGGAGCAACCTAAAAAAACCATTTACTACCACAGCAAATCTAATTTTCTGGAATAATCTTTGACCTACTGAAGTATGCAAGGTTTCCTTTATGTAGGATTGTATACACTGCCACATCTTATCACCTAACAGTGAATTGAGAGTAATGGCTTAGACTGGAACAGTTATGTGTCTGCAGGATGTGTGGGGAATGACTGCTCAGTTTCTCCAGATTTCCACAACTGGATGCTGACTGTGTACCTTTTATAGCACAACAATATATTCTCTTATTTGTCTCTATCTCTTTGCTCTCTCCTCACTTTGAAGGAGTTGGAAGGCTAAAGGTGCTCGTGAGAAAAGACTCGATTCATAACACTGAATTATAGGCATCTAATGCATCTCAAATGAGCTGGATGACCTGGAAATACCTATCTTTTCCCAAGGCCATTACAGGAAGCTTCTGTATTCCTCATCTTTATGCCTCAACTGGGTGCCTAGACCTAGATGTGATTAGTCAAGGCTAAAGAGCCACGGAAAGGCTCCTTTGTGATCATAAAAGGAAGGTATTTAAGAAGGTAACTTTTTTTTACCCTCATATCCTTATTTAGTAAAATGAAGAACCTCAGCCCCACTTTTGGCTCTCAAACCTACATCACATTTACTTATTGACAACATCATAAATTAGTGGTAACTTTTAACATCTGCTTAAGCTTTTGTAGGATAATGACTTCAAGCTACATATTCAGCAGCCCTCTGGTAAAGCCTTATTTAGTTTTTGTTTACAGAGCACTCTGATCATTAGTGTCTATAAAAATTGTTATTATAAATTCACACAATCCATTATTTGTTGACTTTTTTAAAATACTGTTCTGCAGAGCTTTCATGAAGAAGTAAGACTGGCATTTTCAGTTCTGTTTTGTTCAGTGGTCATATGTTGTAAATAAAATTTTTTACTTGCTGTTTTTGTAGCAAAAATAAAACTGTTAGTGTGATTTTGTAAGAATCCAGTATAGAAAGAAAAACAGAGCATGGTTTCCTTTTCCTTGTGGTTTAGTGAATAGCAACTGAAATTGATACTTTATTAATATAGGCTCCTATTACAGAAAACAAATACATTCTTACCTAAATTCGAGGGACTTATACACTAAATTTTCAGCAAGATGTTTCCTGATTGAAGACCCAGACTTCAGAAAGAGGACAAGCACAGCAATGTTCTGTTTTCTGATTTATTTTCATTGATAAATTTGATAGGCATAAGTAGTTAACATTAATACTAAGCAAATGCTCTTTAGGAGAGAGGGGAAAAGTGGTTTTTACTTATTGCAATTCACAGCATCAGAATCTGTCTAAAACCAAAGAACATTTACACACTATGGGCAATTATAACTATAAAGTAGATTTTCTTTCTTTTAAACAATTTGAAGTTAAGAAGCAAAATCAGATTAGCCTCACACCAGCAAGCCAAAGTATGTTTGCTTATGCATTGCACAATAGTGTGGTGCAGATTTCTCAAAGTTAATGTTGTTCAAATCACCACTAACAAATTCATATGCTTCTTAAGACAAGAAACAGTGATTAGAATGACAAATCAATGAGTATTAGGGTAGCAATAAACCTCCCCTTAAAACTTGTTTTCCACAGATCTACAGTTGCTGCTCTCCTGGGTACATTGTTGATAACAAGTCCCCAAGCCATGCCCATACTATTAACCTACAAGCTACCATATATAAAACCTTAAAGACCAGCAAGTGATCCACAAAATCATGAATCATCAAAACATGCCAAAAACTCTAGTGTCTAACCAGGTCTCCAGATAACATCTCCTCTGCAATGAAGAGAACACTCCTTGCATGTTATCATTACACAGAGAATTTTCATCTAACAAAGATGCTCTTCTTCAGATCTGAATTGCATACTGGAATGAGTTAAACATCAGGTACTTTCTACAGCAGAAAAAGAAACTTCCTGCTGAATTTCCTAATCTCAAGTCATCACATTCCAAACAGGAAGGTGTACAGAATATTACTAAACAGTGACAACCCATACTGAAAGGAGAGTGTACTTTGATCTTTTTTTTTTTCCCCCATAAATTTCTGTCATAGAAATGGCTGTACTGTCATTCAAATGCCCATACTGATCACTTTCCATGGACCAACCAGACACTAATGCAATAAATGCAAACATGTGTCAGTGAGTTTCAACAGTCCTTACAATATGTGCCAGGCCCTTCTAACAGAGCAATCCACAAATGTTATATATGTTTCTTTCAAATGGAGTATATTCTATCTAAATAGATTCAAGAAAACTGTGTTGGTGAATCCAGTCAACACCTACATACCACAGTGAACTCACACGGCTGTTAAATGGACAGAATCTATTAGTTACTAGTGAGACAACCCTTTTGCCTAACAGTTATTTTTCTCTGACTCTTAATTCTCATCTTCACAGGACACCGAGAAAAAACCTTCGAAAGGCCAGTTTGAAAACTCAAATTCTGAAGAATATTCAATACTAAAAATCAAGATACACGAAATGTGTTGGTTTTATCACAATTACATTACAATTTTGCTCTTGTTACCTGTTTCATAGGTTACCTCTCTGTTTCATCTTCCTTTTTGTTTCCCACTAGGGCTAGTAATTTCATCATCTCAAACACTTTGTTCCATCACAGAATCACAGAATGGTTGAGGTTGGAAGGGACCTCTGCAGATCATTTAGTCCAACCCCCCTGCTCAAGCAGGGTCACCTAGAGCACATTGCACAGGATCACGTCCAGGAGGGTTTTGAATATCTCCAGAGAAGGAGACTCCACAACCTCTCTGGGAAACCTCTTCCAGTGCTCTGTCACCCTCACAGTGAAGAAGTTTTTCCTCATGTTCAGATGGAACTGCCTGTGCTTCAGTCTGTGCCCGTTGCCTCGCGTCCTGTTGCTGGGCACCACTGAAAAGAGTCTGGTCCCATCCTCTCAACACCCTCCCTTCAGATACTTGTACACGTTGATAAGATCTCCTCTCAGCCTTCTCTTCTCCAGGCTGAACAGTCACAGCTCTCTCAGCCTTTCTTCCATCAGTACTTAAAAACATTTATTTTTTTCCTTGAGTGCTATAATTGACACAATTGGGTTTATTTAAGAACTATTATGTGTAATCTATATTTGTCTTGGACTTTGCTGCTTCTAGAAAAATCTGAGAGAGACTCTAAGGCTTCTTAATTTTCTTCAACTGTACTAGTTGACAGTAATTCTCCTAAGAGAAGCTGCCTGTAAATAATAATAGAGTAGAATGTGGCAAACATTATCTTTGATGGAGTAACTCCAGATTACACTGAATTAACAATTATCTATATTGCTTTCCAAGCACTGTGCTGATATTAAGAGAATGCACAGAAGAAATATAAGAAAATAAATGACTGATTATAAAACATTCAGAGAACCATCATGCTTCATTAGCTCTCCACCCCTCCCATAAAACAAACAAAAAATCATTTTACTTTGCAGAAAGCCAACAGTCTTTTAGTATTTCTTCCCTATCAGTTGGAGATTCGATTTCAGTCTACAGAGAAGATCTAAGTCAACTTCAGTGATATCAGACTCTGAACCATGCATCTATAAATCTGTTTAAGGATGAAATTTTACTGCTAGGAAAGGTTCAGATCTTCAAATAATATATTAAATTATGAAAATGAAGACTCAGTTGCTTCCTTCAAGATTTTCCTATGGTTCTTAGTAGCCTGTTGTACACAGGTACTGAAAACACACTGCTCATTCTAACATAGTCTCATAGATATTTACCTAAATGATACTCCAGAACTTGTGCTGCACAAAGGAAGAAGCTGCCATCTGAAGAAAGTAATTATTCATAGCTTAACTAAATTTCAGAAATTAACACAGAGTAATGTATAAATATAGATAGTAGTAAGGAATATATAGAAACATCAGATTTTTTTATTAAGTTAGCAATGTGTTTTTTCTGGAGTGACCACATACCTGAAAATACACATCATGTCTCAGTCCTCCCATTACTTTCCTGACCATTTTCCATTCATTGCCCCACTTAATACAGTATAAATAATAAAATAATATTGCAGAGGTAATATAATCTTTATCAGACTGAAGTCACACTGCTAATTTTAATAGCAGTGTTTAGCTGCCATAAATTCATAAAATAATACTTTTCTGGGTGTCAAAGCAATTGGTGTGTCATTCCCAGGCCTGCTAACTTATTATTTAATTTAAACTAGAATGATTCAAAAGTAGATATAAATATTTTTAAGCATTTTCAGATGTTCAGTAACACATGCATAGAAAGAACAAAAATGACAGTCTTGTATGTTATTGATTTCTCACTCTTTTAAAATGACATTATTTTAAAATATGAAATTGAGTTTGAAATAATAATGCATATGCTCTGTTTTGCAAGTAATAAGGCTCTGTAGAGAGGAGCCTTAATTAAAAATTTATTATTATAAAAGGTGTTCAAACAAAACTTTACAAAGCTCATAGAACCTTCTGCACTGAATTTAATTTAATGGGTAATTTATAATAAGCGTTAGCACAGTACTATTGTACTGCATAGTTTCCAAAAATAGTTTTGACTACCACTGATCCATTTTTCAAGTTATGGGTTATAGGATGTTTTCAGATATTCTCCACAGGACTGATTGGGACTGCTGTGTCACCACTTTATCAACTTTCCAGCCCTCTATTCTTTTCAGTGGGGAGAGAATCACGAAGGGACAGAAGCGAAAACCTGCTATAGGAGTGTCCAAGCCTCCTTCCCATCCAGAGTTTCCACACATATGAAGGAAAAGATATGATCTGACCATATATATGTATAGGCACTAACCTAGAAAAGCAAAAATATTCATGTTAATGAGATTGCCTTTGCCAGAATATGTGCACCATTAAGCCATCTGCTATAAAGCCAATCTGACTTTTTCCTCGTAGGTACATTTAAAAGTGAGCAGGAAATGAGGTGTGATTATGTAATTCTCTAATTATGCTTTCAATCTGTTATGTTTATGAAGATCTTTACGTTCCTTTAGTCAGCACAAATCAAAAAAAAACCCAAAAAAAACAGTAAAGAATAAAGGCAAATATCCACAGATAATTCAGGGATCACTTCAAACTTTCTTAAAAAGAAGATATGAAAGGAAAATGTGAGAGCTTTTTATTTAAGACTTGTAAAGGTAGCTAAAATTAGTACAGCAAAATATTAGCCATAGAACTCATTAGTTGATTAATATACCATCACATAAAAAACTTCTTATAATTCTGTCATTGTTTATCAGTATTATCAAAATATTAGTAATCAAAGTAGTTGAAACTGACCTATTTAAAAGGGAGAGTCTGTCTCTCATACAGTTTTCCTGGATTCATAGGAAAAAATCAAAGCTTTCAGAAGACTCAAAGCCATTCTTGTTAAAAATATCCATCAGAATTCTGACATTAAAGTTGTTTTCTTTCAGGTGAGTATCTAACTTAGTCAGGAGAGAAATGCAAAAAAAAGAAAGAAAGAAAAAAAAAAGACACCCAAGTTGGTCAGTAACAGGCACATGTATGTTCTGATTGTACAGCTGGGGCTTGGGCTTGGACCCTCTCCTGAACTTGGCATTTATCTTAGGTGACATTATACTTCAGTAGACATTTCATGCGGAGAGTAACCAAGAGCTGAGGATATTTAAATGGCATTTAACTGGCTCCTGTTTTCTTCCCTTCTGCTCTCCTTTCCAAACGTGCTGTGTTGTGTATGAGTAATGTAATGCCATAAGGGAGCTAATCCTTTCCTTTCGTAAATAAACGGTAAAACTTCATTAGCCCAAATAAGCTCCACTGAGCCTCAAATGGTCTATATTTGAGATGTCACAGTATCTTTATGTGCCACAGAAGGTAGTACTGTGTATTAAGTGTATTTGCTAAGCTTTTAATAATTGATACTAAACATTTGATGACAGAAATTAAATATCATTAACTCATTCCATAACTATTCACTTACACAAAAAAAAAAATTCTTTCGATTTACTTACTAAAAATCAAGTCTCTGTTTATTTTTAAGTCTCTCACTTTGCCCTGTATACTGAACATGCTAGGAGAAAAAAAAAAAAGACAACCTCTCTCAAGTCCAAAAAAAGTTTTTTTTCTTATTATGAATTGGTATTTTTTGATGCATTTAAGAAAGCTTGACAGAATTAATATAAGATACTGAACAACCCTTCAGTTTTATGTGCTTAGATGTCCTTTACATTTTTTTTTTGCCTGCCAGACTTATTTGAAATAAAGCAGCTATCTCTAGCAATGAAAAAGAAAGAGATAGAAGAAATATTGTAGTACCACCCTGAAAGAATGAATCACACCTGAAAAGAAACTATATAAAAATGATAATTTTGCTAGGTTTTAAAATATGGAAAGTCCTACACTTCAGTCAGGTGTTTGGTTTTTTTTTTCTTTCTTTTTTTTTTTTTAAATCTCATTTTCTATTTGCAACAGAGGAACACATGAAGGTTCTCTGACCAGACATCTTCCTATTACTGGAAACAAAATCTGACAAGTAGTCATAAACTGAAATTATTAAAAGTAAAGGTTTTAGAATAAATCTATGAACTGGAAAATAATAAATTGTCAGGACAATTTGGCATTCACCCACAGATTTTCTACGAAATAAAATAAGAAACTGCTAAACTGTTGTATGCTGTTATTTAAATCAGCTTTGGTACTGGAACAATGGACAGTAGCTATTGGCGTGACATCAATTTTAAAAAGAGCTCAACCATCGTCTGAGTTATGTTTCAGGAAAATTGATAAAAATATAAAGTAGGGAACATCATTAATATACATTTGAATACCTAAGATACATTTGGAAGTATCAAATTGGCTTCTGTATATGAAATTATGCCTTACACTTTTTACTAGTCTTATCTAAAGGAATCAGCAAGTATGTAAATAAGATATAAACATGAGGTACATTGATTTCCAATAAAATTATTGTTAAGTTCTCCCATTAAAGCCTCTGAAAGAAACTATCCTTTTACAAAGGAAGAGGCAGACCTTTAATGAATTAATAATTATCTAAAAGACAGAGAAAGGACTGGAATAAATGGTCATTTTTCATAATGAAGAGACATCCCTGAAGAATCTGCATTGCTGTATACGTTGCTAATTATTTACCCAAGAAAAATTAGAATGCAAAATCTTTGACAGATTTAAATTATTAAGAATAATCAAATCTTATCTGATTATAGAGGTGCCAGAAAGATCCCAAACTTAAGAAGGATTAATACCTTTTAATGTTAACAAATGTAGATGAAATTCAGTGTTGATAATTGCAGAGTCATGGAGAATGGAGAACAGTCTTAACTATATATCAAAAATTATAGGCTCTAAATTTTCTTTTACCACTTAGAAAAAGCCACTGGATTCATTGTGGGTCATTTTCCAAAACAAACAAACAAACAAACAAAAAAACCCAAAACAAATTAAAAAGGCAGCTACTAGGTATTACTATGAAAAAGCCTGCAAACAAACATAAAACATTATTGAGCATTACATAAATCCTCAGTCAATCCATATTTCAATACCATGTGTATTTGTCACCAGCATTTGTCATTTATTATAATAAAACTAGAAAAAATAGAGAAAAGTATGACAAGTTTAGTATTAAGCATGGAATTATTAAGTAGACTTAGACTCCTCAGCTGGAAAAAGTCATGACTGAACTATTTGAGTAAAAGCCAGAGAAACTGAATGAAAAGAATATGTTCAGAATTTGAGGACCATTTCTTATCACATATTAACTTGGGGGCATATTGTGAAGTTAGCAGCAGATTTCAAAAAATTTAAAATAAGTACTTTTTCAGACAGAATTAAAATACAAAACTTATCATCACAGCTTCTTCAAGAGTCCAAAAGGTACCCATGACTTTATAAAGCATGAGGCAAATTACTGAACAGGACTTTTACTTATATTACTGTAAGTAAGTTAAAATTTTGATTTTCAGAAATCTGGGAAAGTATATCAGTACTTCTTATTCCTTTTTATTTTATTTTTTCTATAAAACACCCAATATACACCTAATACAACGTTTTATACTCTTTTCTTATATTGATGTATATTAGCAGCCCCTTCCTAAGACAGATGCTGGGACTTTCAATCTGGCAGCAGTTTTTTGTCTTTAATTTCTCAAAAAAGGTGAGGTGATAGTGATTAATTTTGAAATGCATTTATTGAGACTCCAGTCCTACTCTAGACTTCCATGAATTTACTAAGATATTCTTTTTTTTCACTGAAAAATACTGGCATAAATATTTTTGAGCACTCTAAGTTTCTGCCTGAGATGAGTTTTCTGATCTTTTAGCACTCTCTTAGTTTCCTATTCTTTGTTTTACCTTTATAATTTTACTTGCTTACTAAAGCTCACTTTTTTTCCTAAAATATTAAAATTCATGCACAGTTTTTGTGGGTTTTTTTTCTTCTTTCCTCCTGAGAGTTTTCCTGAGAAAACTTTACTCTGTGAGAAAGGAAAATCAATCTGTGTCTCTGTGTGTCTATGTGTGCTCTAAAATGCATCCCACACCACCACGCTGATTGGATTTAACAGAAATATTTCTTATAATCATCTCTTGAAATGCATACAATAGATTGAAGATGATCCAGAACAGACACCTGGGGTTGCAAGTTACCCCTAGTTCTATCTTTGATATGTTGTGTATTCCTTGAGAATATCAGTTATTAGTAATATCTCTCAACTGCACTCCTTTAGATGTAAAATGAAGAGTCAATTTTATACCATTTTACCGAACCAAATTTTCTGATTGTGAAAGTCCCCATGAAGACCTGTATGCAATGGAGTTAGAGTTAGACCTTTGTAAATGGAGAAACTAGTACACAGAGACTGGGCAGCATTTTGGCAATCCGTGGAACTTTTGCCTCCACAGAAAACTCACAGCAGGGACTTTTATGAATATAGTTAAAGAGGAAAACAGTTTGTGGTTGTCTGATGTACTTGTGGAAAAAAATAATAATATAATCTCTGCAGAGGCTATATTTTTCAGTATAACAGGGTACATATTGTACCCTATTAATTGGACTTAATATGAAAGACTGAATTGGGTCCTTTGTCATGGCTGGAGATTTTATTATGTTAGCAGTTAATAAAGTAATATCTTCATGAGGCATGACAGCAATGCAGCATGATGTTGTGGGAGGAGAAGAAAAAGGAGAAAGAGGGTGAGAGAAAGAAAGAAGGAAAGATCATTTGGGAAGTTGTTCCTCTTGTTTTTAATACAACTCTCACGTTAATGCTCACCATAACTTGCAATCAATGGAAGGTGACTCATATTTCACATTGCTGTAACTTACAGAGCTCACCATTTACCTGCAACTTGTTAAATTTAGCAGTGTTTTGTTTTGTTTTGTTTTCCAATTCAGATTTTCCCAGAAAAGGCCTGATCTACTGCTCATTAGCATGCATTTCCTTAGCTTTTCAACATGCTGCTAAGGTAGATATTAAAAAAAGCAAGATTTTCAAGAGAAGAGAGCAGGAAACACTGAGATATATGTGTGAAACACTAAATTCAAAAGAAGTAAGAAATATCTTCAAATATCTTTTTTTTTTTTCCTTTGGTACTCTTCCTCAAATATGAACAACTATTCACAGTCCCAATTCAGATTAATTAGGGAAAGTAATGCTTTATCAGCTTAGGTCTTGAGGTCACATTCAAGAAAGTATTTGCTAACCTTCAAAAGGGCTTTATTTTGCCTTTTCTGATAAATCATCACTTGAAACAATTCACACTATCCAGGTTGGACTGGTGATATCTAGTAAAGTCCCTCAGTACAATACACTCCACCTTCATGCCTCAAAGGTCTCAAAAATCTCTAAGAGACATAATATCTGAAACAATATAAGTATACACATTTCTCCCTGTTGTCTTTGTGAAAGTTCAAATTCTTAATACCAAGCCTGATTTTGAATACAGCTGAAACTTTATATAACAATTACCTCTCCTTATCATAGTAATAGTTTTAGCAATTGTATAGAGAGTAAATGATAAAAATGTGTAATCATTCAAGGTGAAAGCGTATTTTGGCAACTTACATTTTGTTTAGAATTAGTAATAAAATATTTAACACATATGAAAATATTTTCAATGGCAGGGATGGTGAATTTGGGGCAAGGCTAGGAATCAAAGACAAGACAGATAGAAATAAATTTTCTTTCTTTTCAGTCCATGAAGCTATTTCTGAGCTGAGGATTAGAGACAAAAATATTGGCTATCCATCAACCATAATAGTTAAGGAAGATTTTATTAATATAGGCCTTCCAAACAGGCAGCCTTCTTGTGGCTGACAGAACTTGACATAAGTCCATGACCCCATCTAACTGTGTCTAAAACACTCTTGGTCTCAGGGTTGACTCTTTATGGACTCTTAAGGTGTAAAAAAAACAAAAAGAAGAACAAAAAGAAACTTTTATTTCTTAAAAAAAAAAAAAAACCCACACAAGCAAAAGTTCAAAAAATCCCACAAAAATAAGAAACTTTTAAGATATAAAAGTTTGTGTTTATTCCTTTTTTTTTTCCATTTGGAATTAACTGAAAACTAGTTCAACTGATGCCATTTAATTCCCACATTAAAATGGGGCTTACAAAGACTTCAACCTGGAATACATGTTAACCATTTCTTCCTCACTCATTTTCTTTCAAAATACTTTGGGGAAGGTAAAGGCTTTTACCAAAGCCTATTTCAAAATGCACTTATCCCTAGGTGATGACGTTTTTAATTGACTTTAGAAACATGCATATTAAAAATACAAAGGCTTGCAAGCATTTCATATACTTCTATGTTTGGCATTAGTAAAGTAACCTTTTCCAGAGGTTATGACTAACCTTTTGATGGTCTTTTTGTCAAAAAAATGAAGGTTGACATTGAAGCTGGTTCTTGTAACATGAAATATTCACAAATGACTTCAGTGCTTTCTTCTTTGTGCTCAAGAAATTCTTTCAAAATATTCTTATTCAGCAACTAGCTTCTGCTGATGTATTAAACTTTTATATTAGAGTTAAACTTTCATAAGGTTTAAGGTTATAAAATATTAAGACAAGAGTTGAGTTGTTGATAAGTTCTGTTTAAAAAAGAGCAACAATATCTACCAAAAAAGAAATGCACATTTTACTACATTACCACTTTACAGAAAAGGTTTTCTGATTTTTTTTCTCTCACACTAATTATTTTTTGTAAATACTTGACAGGAAAAAAACAAAGGAAAATAACCTTTGAGTGCTAATGAAATGAAAATGTTACAAACTCTCTTTCAAATTTTTCAATTAGATCCTCTTGACCAATACCAAAATTTGAACAGGTACTACCAGTTACTAGAGGTCAAATATATATTTTTTCACAATTAGTAGCAGACATGTCAATATCTGTGCGTCTCTCTAAGACTGAGTCTCCAATTATGCATGAATATTGTTTGAATTCAGAAATGTTCATCAACAGTATCTCTAGATAAAATTAATGTCATATGCAGCTGTTAAGCACTTTTAAAAATGAAACAAATAGCTGAACATAAAAGTTTCAGAGATGTTAAAAAGTAAAAAAATATATATACCTTTTACATTCTCAACAGGTAAATAAATGCTTATTGCATTGCAAATATCACTCTTGATTGCAAGAGTAGCTTTAAAATTTGCATCTACTTTCTGAATTTTCTATTTTGATTAGCAATTTTTATAGTTTAGAAATTTTTCATTATTAAGATTTGTACTGTGCAATTCTAAAGGTTTTGGCAAATGAAGTTATACTTCTATCCCAATGTTGTCTTTTTTTTCAGTCACTGTAATTTCAGGTAACTGTGTCTATATATGTCAGAAAATAGATAAAAATAATTCTTTATTTCTACTGTTAAAATGTTTATTCTCTTTTAATTCATTCTTCTTACTATTTTGGGTTAATTTGATCGGCATAAGTCTGCCTTCTCAGTAATAAAAGCACATTAGAATGGTAAAATTCTGATTCTGCTTTGCTCCAGTCTATTCTATGTTATTCTACACAGAGACACTTCATGGAAACTTTGGATGGGCTACTGTAGACATCCAGGCACTTCTGAAGCATGATTAATTCCATTTCATTACAGACATCTGAGAGTTGTCAGCTGAATCATGGCTTAGAAGTGCAAATTTGTCTCCATTGGCTGTAACGAGAGCCAAGGAAAACAAACCCAAATAAGTCATCTAAATGTAAATGTCTAAAATGAATTGAGATCTTCTACAGTGCATGGTGAACCTGCTTCCCTGTGTTGCTACTTGTAATTTGAGAACCCCCCAAATGCCTTTTTCCTAACTGCTAATGTGGAACCCTTCAGAGCATGTGCAGTGAATGATCTGTCCTTTTCAAGCCCAACAACTCCTTTCAGTCACCTGAGAACACCGGTTGTCCATGGATGCTAATCCAGATGCAAAATCAAGATGAAAATCAAGAATATTGGACAATACAATACAACTAAAATCTTTTAGTCTTCTATTTTATTGAAAAAAAAAGTGTAACTCTTAACTTCTAAATTTCTGGACTATGGACTAATGGTAGCAAGTAAACAAGTTGGCCTATCTTAAGATATTACTGTTTCTCAGCTGAGATACAATAACTGTCCCTGCACATGCTCCTAGACTGATGTAGCTGTAAAGAAAAATGAATTAGATCAAACCACCATGAGGACAGTAACAGTTCACATTCTCCTTACAGCTATTTTTCAGTCTGTCTTGTTTTATGCTTGCTCAATGTTATTTTTTTCTATTAAAAATTCACTACAATGATTTATAGTCAATTTTGAATTAAAAGATCCAAGAGTCCTAACAATCACCAGGGCATTAAGGGAGATTTGTTTTTAACCAAGACTTGGTTGTTAATATTCTAATTAAAAGTTACAGCTATTCTATACACAAGAAAAGTCACACTGCAATTAAATTAAACAAGTAATTTTGTGAGCACCAGAACTAATAAGGCTTGGTTTCTTATATATCTTTTTTCTCTTGGTTGAATTATAACAAGATTTTCTATTATCTCTTCATCGATGTATACTATACTTTCACAGAGTGCTTTGGTGGTGGTATATGGGCTGCCCTGTTCAAATATTAGAGTATCAAACAAAACTTTGAGAAACGTAATTACGTGGGGCACAACCCTGTACATCAAATTTGGCTGAAATGCAGTATTCAGAAAAGGTAGGGATGCAAGAAGTAGGACACACAAAGTTACACTGAGATGGTATAAAATCTGGTTTGATGGGAAATCAAAATGAAAACATGTACACACAAATGTTCACTGGTTAAAATACCACGCTTGTATACTTTTATTTCATAAAGGTATCTTGTCACTTTTGGTTCTGTGGTGCTTCTGTAGCATGTAACAGTAATACTGGTTGAGTGTTAGCAATCCAGGTTCATCCTGTTGAATGTCAGACCCTCTGGAACTTGCATAACCATTTTAAGCTGTCTTCACACTGTACATTCATGTATTTCCTCCTTTCACTTCTTTAACTAATGCACTTTCATTCAACACAAAGACAGAAAGACCTTTTTCTGTGTAACATATGTCAGATTATTTTTGCCAGGAAAATCTCTTAAACTATATATACCTGTTCACTACATTAGGTTGGCGAGATGGGTCCTGAACTAGACATCTTTTAGGTAAGTAAAAGTAAATTGGAAAAATCCCTATTAGTAAACTAATATGTCTTTGTAAGAAGATGTTTAAAATAGTTTCCTAAATGCTAACTTCCTACAGTTTTAGCAAAGAAAATTTGGCAAAGTTGTTAAATTGTTTGAATCTGATAATCCAAATTCGATATGAAATAATAATACTAAGAAAAGTGCTTGCAGTACGAAGAAGGTTACTAAAACTGATCCTCTTGCTTGCATGTCATATGCACTAAATTTTCCAATTATAATATAATACGTAAGAATTGCCCTCTTCTTCTCAGAAACTATTCTTATAATGTCTGGCTAAATGAATTTCTAATTCAATGTAGAGATTCAAAAAGAAATGCCATTTAAAAAGGTCAAACAGCAGGGGCAATACATACCATGTGACTAAAGGCTTAGCAGAAGAATAATAATGCTTTCTTGTTCCTATCAAGCTTTTCACTGTAATGGTATTTCTGATATAAGACTACTATGGCTCAATTCCCATTGACACTACACCTTATTAAGAAGTACTTATCAGTAGTAATGGATAATAAGGTTGAAATATTAGCTGACAATAAACTATAAACTTTAATTTAAAAGTAATTAAGTATATTTGTTAAAGGGCAAGAAATACTGTAAAGTTTATCCATCTAAACCTGATTATTCTTATTTAAATCTTTGGCTATTGTCAAAGGTATACTAAGTATGTGCAAATGTAGGACTCTTTAAAAAATAAATGGTTACTGAAATGAGATAATTATAGCTAAGAAAGACTTTGTACCAACAAAAATATACACATTTTAAAAATATCAAGTAGTGACAAAATTAAAAAAATAGTAACTCTGATCTCAGAAGTAGTAACAAAATGTATTTTCCTTCTGGTACATGTGCTTTCATTCCACTAAATTTGTCACCATCTCTTCAACCATCTGATGGGATTTTGAGGTATTTTTCCCACCTAAAATGAAAAAGTCAGAACTTTGACAGTTTTCGTGGACCAAATTCAAAAATTAGGAAATAAGAACTTCTATCAGCTCAAGTCAATGCATTCATTTAAATAATTTAACATTAGTTTTTATAACTCTCGTTAGTCATTTCAATTACTATATTCAATTATGATTTTTGAAGCTAAAATATTTTTGTAATAAGAAAGTAACTTTTTTGTTTGTATGTCACACAGGACGCTTCAATCATTTTGAAAATCTTGTTAACTATTAAATCAATCAATTAAATCAATAAGTCATTCACTGAAATCACCAGTTCCCATTAATTTTTTCATAAAATATTATTTTCTAACAAAAATGTTTTGATGGAAAATTAAAGATCACCTCTGGTTTGTGCTGAGAAAGGACACATCAAATCTTTTCAGAATAACCCTGCCACAGTGAACTGCCTTATAATAGAGTGATCACATTGCAACTATGGGGAATACATTTTTTTCCTTTCAACATATTTTGATCTCCATTCATTCTCTAATAAGCCTAAAGGAACTATTATAACAAGGATTTACCTAAAAGTCATGCTTAAAAATCAGACACTGTTACCCAAATTAGCATGAAAGGTAATTTGAAAAATAAAGCAAATCAGGGACTGAAAAAAAATCAGTTTATAAATTTCATAAATTCTATTATTATTCATTACGATGTGAACATTAACAGTTATTAATTTTGACAGAACATATGCTTTTAAACTCAATAACATATGTTTGGCCGTAATAAAAATTTTAAACATATTTAAAACAGTTAAAAGAACAATTAGGTATATATTTAAATTGTCAAAGATTTATTTCTGAACCTCTTCCAGCAGATTTCTATTCAAATATAAGTTTTGGCTTTGTTTTTTATAATGCAGTGACAACAGACATTGACATTGTGTATGGGTTTTCCAATGCTTTCAATTCCCAGTACTATTCTGAAATGTACACGTTTTAGTGTGGAAGTTTTCCAGACTTCCAGCTCTGTCCAAACATTTAAAAAATATACATATTTCTTTATAAAAAGAAGAAGAATTGTACAGAGGAATAAAAATGGCACTGTTATTTTTGAGAATGAATCAAAAGCATGAAAATATTTAATTTTCTAATTAAACATGCAAAAAGGCTCCTAACCTTACAAGCTTTTCTGAAAATTTGCCCAGCAAAGACAAGCCATGCAGTATTACTTACAAAAATAGTCCTTAGGAATAACCATTTTTTAGAGATCACTGTTATCTGCTTTAGATTAGATCTTCTTTAGACTGAGTTTTGACATTCTGAAACTTATATATTGTACATGACATGAGGTTTGTGTTTGATTGATTTTTTAATCTCAGTTTTTAGATAGTGTTCTGTGCACTGTAAAGGATGATGTTCCTGAAGAGAGAAACATCTGCAAAGGTTTAAAAGGAGTCATCAGAACTGCTGCTTACACTGAAAGGATGCTGAAATTCAGTCTCTGACAGAAAAGTTGTACGTTATGTGAAAATGGGACCAAATCTTAAACAAACTAAGTTTCACTTGCATGTAAAAGAGAAATGTATTTCTTCTGAGCTTCTCCAAGGTCTCCTCCTATGTAATATTTTTACAAATATACAAAAAGGCAATATCATTATTTGTATTTTTTTTTAGTAAAAACTGGGGCAGCTGTAAGTAATGAAGAAAATATGTCAAAAATGAAAAGAAATTTGAATCAGTTAGTAAACTTGGAACTATATGTTTGGCATTTCACTATGATCAAATGTGCAGAGATATAGTCAAGAAAAAAAGACAACCATAGTACAGAATTGAAGGATTCTATTCTAGGAAAGAACTACTCCCAAAAGACATAGAAATTTGTTGAACACTTTTTTTATTATAGTTTTGTGGCCCAAAGAGCAATGTTTTGGATATATAGCAAAAGAATATGATATTGAATAGAGGTAGCATTACTTCTGAAACTAATACTGTTCCTGGTTTCCCAGCTCTATGTTTGAATATTAAGACAAAATGTGAATAAACTGAAGAGGATTCAGAGAAGAATCAAGAGAATTATTTCAGAACTGTAATCCATATCTTATGGCAAAAAGGAAACTGATCTTGTTAGTTTACTCAAGTAAAATTAAAGATAAAAGGAATGAAGTTTATTGATACCTACATGGGAACAAAATCCTGACAAAGGACAGAACCTAATATGTAAAGCTAGTCAAGTTTAAACAAGAAATAAGACATAATTTTAAAAGGAATTGTAATTAAAAATGTTTTGAAACAAGTTTTTCATTATTGACAACGTTGAAATCAAGATTCATTTTTTTCTAAATGATCTGGTCCAGTTTAAACAAGAATTATTGCTGAGAGCTCTAGGGCCTCAGTTATAAAACATCAGATTGGGTGATGACTGTCATTCTTTGGTCCTTCAAATTTACAAAATCTACAAAAATCAGGAAAGCTTCTACTCCAGTTGTGTGTACTATTAAGTTAGGTTTGTAGTAATTGCCTCTTTCAATTAATTATAAAAAAAAATGTTGTGTTACTGATTTGAAACAGTATTTAACAAGCACTATTAAAGAAAAAAAAAACTTAGAAACAAAAAACTTGCCTAAAACACTTGGACCACTGTGTTTTCCTTAAAGCAGATTCCTACAGCCACATTTTACCTGCTTAAATAAAGGTATCCTGATTTTCAAAGATGCCATTTCACTTTAAACGTATCTTATCCTTATGATTATTGTTTGTTGGTAAAACAGTTCTGAAAAACTGCCAGTGACGAAATCTGAAAGCTTTATGGCTTTTTACTGGGATACTTGTATATGGACTTAGAAACATAACTTTAGGCAACGAGGTTAAAAAACATGGTCACATGTATCTTTACAAATATGTACTGAGCTGTTATAAGAAGCATCTTCACATATAAATAAAAGCATGTCATTATCATACATACTGGCATTCTATGACATTAATCGGTATAGCTCAAAAGATGGCATAAGATAATATGATTGCAGAAAAATGGCAATAATTCAATAAATGGCAATAATTCAATCAATGTTTGTTTAGAATCTTAACTATAGAATTTCTTCACCTGAAGTCTTGAGCATGCAACCTTACATAACCTCAACCTTATTTTGCCATATTTACAGCTACTGTTACTATAACTATTAGTATGATATTGTTGATACAGACAAGGTATTTTCTTTTCCCCTTTCTTTAAGGGAAGCAACTTAGTTTTATACTAAGTGACATAACCTTTCTTGTCTTAATACTTAAGAAACAGACACACACACATGCATCTTCCAGGCATGCAAACACATGTTTGTATGAGCTTCTATATATGCGCATGTGTGTGCATATATTTATGTGGGTATGGGCATATACATACATACATATATGCACATCTATCTTCATTTACATATATAGAAACACACACATGTACATATATAGAAATATGTATATTCTTCACCTTCTAGCATGAAAAAGCAGACATAATGACATTTTGCTTCTTATTTTAGGCCACAATGATACTTTTCTTCCAGACTTTTAGCAGATTGAATGTCATGTGCATACTGATAGACAGAGCACCTATCACCTTCTTGTAACAGAATGCACAAACCATCTGTTGTGATTTTTTTCAACTGCCATTTTCATATGTTAACATCAAAAGTGAAACAAAACAAAACAAAAATCCTGAAATGTCTTTGAGTCTTTCTTACAATGCAGTAATCATAGAAGGTTCTGTTTAGACTACTCAAATAGGCAAGGGAGAAAACAAGCCCCTAAAGAGTAAAGTTATTTGACTTCACCTAGCAAAATAACATATGCCTAGACACTCGCTCTGTTGTAATAACAATTACTCTACAGAAAACTGAGATCTTCCCAAGATTCATTCTCAAAATTAAATAATCTTATTAGTTTTTAATTAATTCTGTATCTTGAACTTTTTGGATGATCTTTTCAAAACGTCCTTGTGTCATACATAGGGGAATTAATTTCAATACCAGACAAAAGACTGAAGAAATGTCTGTAACAGTTCCTAATCATTGAAATTCAGAAGGAAACATATGCAGTCATTTACAAGATAGTTCATATGACAACATAAATTCCTTCCTTTTCTAATTACTCCCTTTTTCGCTACATAATTCCCAACCTACATAATTCCCATCCACCACTGCAATGGAAACAGGACACCTCAGACAGCAATCTCCTTGCTCAGACAACCATCTTTGATTCCACAAGTTACCCTCTCAAAGTTGTGCACTGTAGCATGAGAGTATTAAGAGGCTAGCACATAAAAAGATCTGATTTCAACTGTGGGGTTTAGCAATGCTTGAAGCCTTTTTTGAAACCACTGTCACCTGCAGAGAAATCAACCAAACAGCTTAGATGGTGGTGAGACAAGATAGTACTGGAGAATAGTTGTTGCTATTATTTCCTATATTAAGTTCTTATTTTGTATCTAATTTATTATTTGTTACTAGGAAAAAAAAAGCTTAATGACACTTTTCACGGTATTTTTAAGCAGATATAATGAGATATATGATGATACTGAATTGGCTCATTGGGGGAATTTCAATCAGGATGATGCACAAAAAGGGACACAATAAATTTTGCATAATACAAATTTTAGAGTATGAGGAATTAAACGTACAAGTTTTGACTATACACTTTAACTTCACTTTGTGAATTTTGTGGATGAATTTATTTTACTACAATATTTATTTGAGAAAGATACAGGTTCTTGAGTGCAAGGAATCAGACTCAAAACAGCTAGTTCCAGTTTATAACAGACTCCCCATGTAATTTAGTGATTATTTTTGCTTCACTTTTCCATCTTAAAAATAGATAATAGTACTGGCATTCACTTCCAGTTAATATAATGTCTTTAAACTGTAAGCTTTTTCAAGATATGAATATATGAGTATATTAAATGGCTAACATGATGAGGGCAGATTTCGGCACGAGATTCTGATTTGGCACACCAAAGTACTCTTGTACAAAAGGGGCAAATCAAATGAAGAGCAAAAAAAAAGTAAAGAAAGGATGTACTTAAACTATAAAAGAGATGTATATAAAGAATAATTTCAAATATAGTATGATAATAATAAATTTTTAATCCTCATATGAAATGTGTGGGGTTTTTTAACTGTTTAAATGTTTATCAGCATTTGTAGCCAACCTTTCCATAGAAAGATATAGCCTAATAGTTTGTGAGAGATTATTTAATACACTACCCGCTTTAGGCAAAGGAGCTGTCATGCTTCAACATGTCATGCTTGGCAGATGTTTGTCTAACCTAGTCTTCTAATCTCTAATATTAAATAGTCCACAGGATTCCCAGGAAAGCTGTTCCAGTGCTTCACTATCCATTCTAAAACAATCAGTTTCCTACAGATTGTCTAATGTGTGATTTAAAGTCTGTAGGTCTTTTCCAATATTCCTTTATCAGGAACAGCAGATGACTACTGTTATCATATCTCATCAAAAATTTTCCTTTCCTATGGTAACCTTTTTTGGTAGGTCATATTTCTTAAAATTCTGATGATTTTTACCTGGAATTTCTCCAAACAATCCATATCTTTCTTGACCATTCTGGATAGTAATTGAGAAAGCAGAGTTGAGGCGCTAGAAAAACTGAATGGAGAAAAAGGATTATTAACTTGTTTTGCAGGCTGTGTATCTGTTTATATATTCTTATGATTACTTTTTTAGCAGCAGCATGGCATTCATATTTACTTGTATTTAACGTGCACATCACTAGCTGCAAATCTTCTGCAGAACTGCTATCTAGACATTTGTTCCCATAAGGTATTTATGCTGATTATTCCTGTGACAGAATAATAAGTTGTGCTATTCCATATTCAGTTTTTCAGAAGATGTCTCCAGTTTTTCAGGATTTTGCATTCTGATTCCATCCTGTAACTTAGTAATAAACCCTCTAAGACTTCTTTCATGTTTACTTTTAAGTATATTCTTTATCTCATCATTTAGTCATTAGTTAATATAATTAAAGTATTGATCCCAAAAGAAACATCTGAAGATCTGAAGATACATCCTTCTATTCTGTCACTGAACTACAGTTTCTATTCTTTTCAAGTGAACAAGGGTTTCCACTTCCATTCATTTTATAGCCATTTTGATAAATTCCATTTCTACTGCAGATGAACGGTGTACAGAAGCACTCACTTTCCTCTAAATTTCAGTCTTCTCAAAGACTATTGTATTTTTAAATTCAGTTCTTTAATCTTTGAAATTAAAATAACACAAGTCAAGATATATATAACTCATTTCAGTAGGCTTAATTACAATCAAGTATGTTGGTGAAAGCATTGTTGATTAACAATCAATTGTCTTGCAACTTTTTCTGTTAGCCTTCTGAAATGTTGCAGTAGTTCAAAGTCTTAATGTCTGTCAAAAGAATACTAAAAAGATTTCAAAAAAATTTCCCATTAACTGAAAATATAGTTGTTTATTTCTTTTTCCTTCCTTACTTCTCTCTCTCCTTCTCCTTCCCTCTCCTCTCTTTCAAATACTGTATATTTTGAAGTTTTTCTTGCTATCACTACTTTTTTTTAATTTCCTTTGGTTTTTTTTTGTTCTAAACTTCAGATAATTAAGTTAAATATTAGACTGTCATTATGAATAAATCAATAATGAAAAATAAGACAAAACAACTGTCAAACAAAAAAACAACCATAGTAGATAGAGCCATCAAACATTAAACATGGAAGGTGCCCACTTAGTATGATTGATAGTACTGTAAAATTCTGTTACAATTTGTTTCGTAAAATGAACCTTTCAGACTTTCACAGATGATCATAACTCAGTTGCATGCATAAAAATGTAATGGTACATGTGGAGATGAATAATGAGTGGATATATATTAATCCAGATGCCAATTATAAGAAGGGAAATACCAAGTTCGACAGGTGTCGAATCAGATGAATTAAATCAGAGTCCGAGGGCCTCAATTAGTTACTCAGACTACCACCTAACCTGCCTAAAAACTCAAAATGAACATACTCCACTGGCAACCAGAAAGTTACTTAAATTGTCACGCATTCTTGGAAATACAGATGCACTGTTCTTTTGTGTATTTTCCCCATTCTTAGGGAACTTGCCCAAGAAACATAAGACAACATTTCCATGTCTGTTCTGTGCTGGCTGGGTTACATCAACAACTTTTATGCCCTTAGTGAATGTCTTCATCACTAAACTGCAAGACATTCTTGCAGGAGACAGCTTCAACAAAAACACGCAGCACAACAACATATGCATTATGTATGTATCCTGTATTTTCTTTATGTATTCCTACACCCTATTTATAGATATGAATCATTTACAAAGTTGAAGAGTCACTTTAAAAAATTAAGAACCAAAACAGGATCTAATCCCAGGACCATATTCAGCAAACAGAACATAGCTGTTTGATTATACCTGTTCAGCTCAAAGGATCTTTTATGCATGTTTTTGTCTGATTGTTTTGGGGGCTCCTCTTTGAGCTTTGCACAAAGCTACACTGTGATAACAGCAAAACTGTAGGGTCAAGGTAATGCTGCTTTTCCCATAAGGTTAGAGTGAGAGGGCGGATGAAAACAGATGACAGGCAAATCCAAGTATTTTAAAAGGCTGAGTTTTTTAGAGTTGATAAGGCAAAGTGAAAGAGAACACTTGATGGATGCAAATTTCAAAAAGAATGAATGATGGGTGATGCATTCCACACAGTGAACCCAGCCACTATTACAGAACAAGAAAGTAAGTGCATTTGCCTTAAATTCAGACAATCAATTCAGTGTGGTAAAGACGTTTTGTTTAAATTCAAGAATTTTTAAAAGTCTTTTGAAAAAGACATTTCAGTCTTTCAAAATCACTTGGAAATAAAGGCAAATGTTGAAAAAATGCCAAAGAACAAAAGCCAAAATCTCTTATTTTCAACCAAATCTAATTCTAAATGTCTACTTTGTAATATTCAGTTGTAATAGTCAGAACAAACTGAAGCAGATGATTGCAAACTGTGGAATACATACTACTATTGTAGCAGAGTCCTATTTCTCTCTACAAGTACTTGCTGAGTTGTTTCTGAGAACTAAAATACTGGTGCTCAGCCTTTATCTTCTGTTTTGTTTCACTAACTGAAGTCAGGAAA
Organism: Apteryx mantelli; assembly: GCF_036417845.1. NCBI lineage: Eukaryota > Metazoa > Chordata > Aves > Apterygiformes > Apterygidae > Apteryx > Apteryx mantelli. Next base: position 44,910,141 of record NC_089978.1, read on the forward strand.
TTCTGTTTCTTATACCAAATAGCTTTAATATGAGCTCCCACAAATTGATGTAACTGGTCTCAGGTAACAGCAGCTTTTGTGCAGACACTAGTAAGAGGCTATGGTGTCTTCTGATTTCTGCAAAAGCCTGAACATGAAGCAACCAGGAGTTATTCCTAGGGCTTATCACAAATATTCTACTCTAAAGCCTCCAGACATACCAACCCAGTTGGGTCAAGCAGGACAGATTAAATTCCAGATAAAGTAGATAGAATGGAAATAGAGAGATTAGATATGCCCAGGTAAGTGAAAGGACAGATCCTGAATTCTAACTAGTAGAAAAGGTATATGTGACACAGTCAGTATGAGAGATATGCAGTATGGGACTGGAGAGTGAAGAAATAGGAGGTAAGGCTAGAACTGTGGTTTAGAAAACTATACTAAGCATGACAATGAACTATGAGGTTCAGAATATGCATCTTTAGGACTATATAACTCTAATGCTGGTCTAAACTTAGAGTAATCCTTGCCATTCCCATTAGAAGTACTCAAGAGCTAAGTCGGGAAATCCTTAACCTGAAATAGGTGATATGGAATTATAGTCATATACATTACAGAAAATATAATATTTCTTCTAGTTGATGAAATGAATGAAAACCACACAGAAAAACATCCTGACTAAAGTGAAAATGTGTATTTAATTTTTCAGATAAAACTTAACATGATTTTTGGAGAGACATATATTTTTGTTTGTTCTGAAATGAAATGTTTTGTTTCATTTCATATTTTGTAATCCTTTAAAGAATATTTAAAAAATGTAAATGAAATAATGTTATTAAAGTTAAAATTAACATACTAGAATGATTTTTAAATAAAATACTGAAAAGATTAATATAAAATCTAAACAACATTATAATTTTAAGGAAATACTTTGCTGTGAAAATCAAAATATTTTAATAATTTGGATGTATGCTTTGGTTTAAATTGCTGTTGGATTATTATTATTTTTTTTAATCAGAAATTTTAGCCACTGCTGAAATTATATTTTTGGTAAAATTTTATATTTAAAAAATAAAGTTTGGTCAGTTTTACTAGGGATGACTATACAATTACTTAACTTTCTGTGAAAGCTGCAGAGTTTTGCAAATTTTTGCAGGAGAGATTTTTTATGAGCCTTTTTGGGGCATGCATGTTGCTATTTTCTTAGTGCAAATAGTTTATTTTATGTGATCAAACCTGCATTCTAGAAACGTGTTCAAGCAACATGGGGAGCTCTGTCTACTAGGAAATTATGTCCAAATGCCATTGCAAAATTTTTAGGCAGTAGTTCTCAATGAAGAAATATTAGTTTCAGATATAAAAGGAAAGAAGCTCCGTACAACAGCATGTAAAAAAAAATATATATATGCATCACAAGGACTTATCCAAGCAGCGTTTGGAAAGCAATGATCACCTGCTAAGAACATGTTAAACTATATGTAGCAACACCATTCATATGAATTTAACACGTGCTCTATTTTTTTTCCATGTATACTATGTAGGTGAACTTGCTGCTCACAAAAATAATATGAGGGAACCAACTATAATTAATTTATTAATAGCTGTATAGGAATTTAAAGATAAAAAGGCGTGTGTATATGCATATATATATAAAATATGTATATACATGTGCCTTATATATATGTGTATAGATTATAATATCTACATATAGAGAAAGATGTAGGTGATACAGATAAGGATATATGTGTGCACATATCAACACATATATATCTCCATATCATTATCATTACAGAAATGTTTTTATCAGGAAAAAAGATATCCAAACCATCAGTATTTCTAGAAGCTTGCCTATTAAGTAAACATATTTATTTAGGATCTTTTCCAGTGATAGCTGATTTTCTCTGTATATGCTTTCTCTTTTACTATAGGAAGGCCTAATAGAATTCCCTTTTCTAAGGTTGTTTGACATTTCCTCTAAGACAACCATAGTTTCAGAGGTATTTTAATGATTTTGCCACTCTCTATGCAGCTAATATTTTCCATGCCAAATTCTTTCTTCATGCTGAATCTTTTGGAAGTATTCTGGCAAAGCAGTCCAACCATTTCTGAAAACAAGTCTGGAGGAATAAATATTGTTTTACCCACTGTTTAAAGTACAGGAACAACAACAACAAAAACTGGGCCCATGTTTCAGATCAGGGCACTTAATTTTGGTAGGACAAGGGATATGTTCTTTACTAATGCAATGAAAATCTACTATTATTTAATTAAACCCTATCCTTTTAGAATGGTTTGAATTTGCAAGGTAGACTTCAGATGGTGTTCATTTACATTTAACTGAACATTGAACATTTAAATTGAACATTTAAATCTGAATTAGTCATTCTAAACTACTATTATACTCAATTAAATAGGTATGTCTGGATGACAATTCACCTTACTCTAAAATGGGCATCTAAGAAAGAGATAAGATCAATCACTTTCACCGACAGAATGAATTACTCAAACTTAGGTGTCTTACCAATCCATTAGACACAGCAAATGTTACCGCAACTTGGTGGTAGCTCAGGAAATCAGAAGAACATACTAAAACTGGGAGTTTGAGAGGAAATAAGGGAATGGGAACAGGAATCCTATTAGAATCCCGTTAGAACTGACAAAGGAGCTGGAAGAAAGTTGAAATTGGAAGATTAGTAAATTATGGCAGAGAAACAGAAGAACAAGAGATAGGACAAGTTGTTAAGGAACTGGAGGACAAATGGACTTCATTTGTGAAAGCATCTAGGAAAAGATAAAAGAAAGAATGAACAGTCCTGAGGCAGAGTAAGTAACCTGGTGATTAAACCAAGGAGGCAGGTCATAAGAGAAGCCAGGAAAATCAGATAGGACTATCTGGGTAAGGAACCAGGATTTGAATAAGGCAGTCAGGAATAGCACAGGACTGTGCAAAGGAGAACAAGGCTAGGACAAGGTCCATAAGGACCAGAAGGAGAGGACACAACTTGGACAAAAAGAGTTGAGAGAGGATGGAACAAAAAGAAGGAAGTTTGGGAGCAATGAGAAGGAAAGTGTATGAGCCTGCACTTGCCACAAGGATCTCAAATGCAGTAGAAGATTCTGAAGACCTGCTATTCTTCAGCTGTCAGATCCCCAAATTTTTTGCAAAGATTGTATGCAATCGCTACTGTAATTGTCCACAAAGAAAATAACAACTTATTTCTGCTATCAGCAAATTTATTAGTTCAAGTGACAGTGGGATGGGGAGTGAATATAGAAGTTTTAGTCCTGAGCCCTACTGGTGGACAAAAAATTTAAGATCTGTGACAGCACATGATGGGACTTCAGTATCCTTCCTTTTTTTTTTTTTTAAACTGAATGCCATGTTATAAGAGCTATTCTTGAAGTTGCAAAGTCAAAGACTTCAGAGTTAGGAAATTCCAAAACTACATTATCCTTGTTATCCTTGCAACCACAATTTAATCCCATCTGTGTATACCATAGAGTCTTCAGTTATATGATTATGCACTGTTTTAACAACCAGATTCTTCAGCATCCTATGCACAGAATACACATGCTCTGAGAATAAATCAGAACTGTGGAGAAAAAAGGGTTTGTGGTGTGTATGAACCCTGCCCCTTTTGTTGTCTAAGTCAAAAGTATAAGTGCAAAAGTATAAAAGTTATATAACTGTGTTAAAAAAAAAAAAGTTTTATAATTTATTAGAAAACCAGTCCCATGTTGAAGGCAACTGAATTTTTCTATTATGATTGTATAGTATAGAAATGCAGAGTTGTGTGTTCTGTATTCTATATATGAGCACTAAGTTAAATTATATTCCTAACACAGCATTCTATATGGAGACAGGCAAGTCAAAAGAAAACATAGGCAGCTATAAGTTTGACATCTACAGCATCTATTTTTAGGATTTGGCTGTCACAGTAGAATCCACAATTAATATTTTGATACCTAAATTAGGTATACCAAGAAGATAGCACCTCAGAAAGGCCATAGCCGCTTCAGTAGGAAGCCACTTAAAGGTGTGAGAGCTGATAGGACAGACAAAGACATCGGAATGTGTCTTGATTCCCCCCTTTTTCCTAAGCTCAGGTACTCAAGTGAGGACTACAAGCAGGAAACTCCACTTATTTACAAAACAGAGCCCAGAGCCCTCTCTTGAGAGTAGCTACCATATACAGTATATCAAGAAATTAAGCTGTAAATTGTAATGATGATGTTATCTGCATTGTCTAAAATTGTCAGAATATTTTCTCGGGAAATTAGAGATCTGCACTGAAATCCTTCCTCATTCTGACAGGTTTCAAAATCATAATATCTTCAACAGCATGCTAACTACAATGTGGTAGGTTGCTAAGAGAAGGGGAATAGGACTTGGAAGTGGGAGAGAATAAGACACAAAAGCATCGAAATGCAAGATTTGTGGAGTCAGAAGATAGAAATACAAAAGAGACAGTCTTGATTTTATAGCCTCAAAATACAATTTTGTGTTCCTGACTCTACTTTGATCATTGTTTCCTATCAAATAACTATTTAATTTAAACACACAAATAATTTTGAAAGCAGAGACTTGTAAACTAGTTCTTTGACTGCTCAGTTATGTTCAAATTACAAAATTATGTTCCCATTTTTTAACTTTTTGGACTCCCGATTAATATTGAATTTTTTACTACCCAGTGACACAAATTAAATAGAAATAGTAGAAAATGTTCTTCCCTCATGCCTTTTTTCTAAGGAAGCAAGATATGAGTTTGAAACTCTTCTGTGTCAGCAGGGCACAGAACTCAGATCTTTCACTTCCTGCTATATAGTATACACATATATAATATACCTATATATAGAACATAATTATGGGTGGGTTTGCCACCTTCTTTCAGAAGCCGTATTTTCAAATACTTATACGTTTTATGAAAGACTTCCATACTGTCAGTGCTTGTTTTATGCTTACACATATCTAGCATATCCTTGTTGAAACTGTCTCTTGAACAAAATGTCAAGTCATGTGTTCCTCATTCCCCTTGCACACAGCCAGAGAAGTCTGCAGAAGTTTGCAGAAGTACTGATCATTTACAGGTGCAGCTGAGAACATAGACAGAACTAGGAGAAAAATGCTCTGTGCTTTGAAACTTTTTTTTTTTTGCTTTTATCTCTCTATGATTTACTCCTTCATTGAAAAAATATGGTCGTTGTGAAAATAAATTCATGAATAGCTCATGAGGCACTCACGTGTAGTGATGTGAGGTACGACACTCTCTGAGCACAGTGATGAACAGACCTGCAGGCTCATGAGTAACTATGTCTTCACAGAAAAGGCTGGGATAGCGTACAGCAAGAAAAGCATATTACCATGCACTGAACAAGTAGGAAAGAAAATATTGAATCTCTGCTTATTTAATGAATACCATCCGTTTTGTGCATTGATGAATGGGTCCCATGGAAAAAGCTAACATGATCGTGTAAAGAAAACCCCATTATAAATTCACAGGAGCTGATGGCTATATAGAAAATCTTAACACCGGTATTTTCCAAGCTTTTCCTGGTTGATTTATACATCTTAATTGCAAATTCATTATATAGATTTTTTTCCAAGAGCTTTTTCTTACATAATTAAGATCAAAATAGAATCTATGTTTATATATCTACTACAGTTATTTCAAAATTTGGCATGCAAGCTCTGAAACAATTTGATATGCAAGCTTTCAAGTAATTTAAAACAAATAATATTTTAACACTAATTATTCACTGCAAAACATTTTTTTACAAATAGAATATGGAATGTAGAATAATTATGGCAGGGCTTTATATTATACATAAAGTCTAATCCTTCAGTCTTCTTAATGCCAATGGGACTGCCCATATAATCTTACTTATGTGTACTTATGTGTACTTATGTATCTGTAGAATTATCTGGAAGTATACAAAACCATATTAATAGAGAATAATGGAATTTTTATTACCCAACCAGGCTCTCTATCTTACAACCCTTCATTAAATGAATTCCATAATATCTCACAGATTATTAAAGAATTCCAGATCAAACAGCTAAGTGCTTAACTTAGATGTGAAAACAGAGTGGTCATAAAACCACAAGTAACAATAGACAGGAGTATATGATATGGGAGGAAAAAAGAATGCAGTACAGAACTCTCGTATCAAGCACTTGGGAGCTATCAATAAAAACTCTTTCCTAGATACAAGCGTCCCAAGCAGAAGCCAAAGAAAAATAAAAATGACATTTACACCTGTAAAAAAATATTAATAGTAGAAATAACAATAAATGTATTAATCCTTACAAAACCAAAGCCTTCACGACCTCTTGTTGACCTCCTCCTCATGTTACTGTCCCACCAGCTTACTGGATATTACTGTCCAGGGATCTCCTGTTCACAAAATTTGAAATATTTTGGATACGTTCTATGTTGGAACATATCCAAATGTTGATTTATCACTGTTTTCACAGAGCAAAAACACTGTTTTCCAAACAGTTCCAATATATCAGAGTAGTTGTATGTCATGTTTCAAAATATGTACAGCATAAAATGCAAAGGGGTAGCCAGGAGTTAATGATGCTATACTCACTGTACCAAACATGCTGATGTATGCCTACAGGCTTTGTCCAAGTTCCACATATTTGGCTGTTTACATATTTGGTAGTACCTATCATTTGGGACTGAATTGCAGATCATATACCCTACAGTCATGATGAAGTGAACAAGTTGGCACCTTTTATAAAAAGAGTAATTTCTACAGAAGGAAGGAGACAGAAGGCGTCAGGGCATAAGAAGACTGTAGGACCACGTAGCTTTTCTGAAATCTGATACTGGACACCCAAGTACCAGCACAGAAATTTGTGCAATACTTGACCATCTCTTTAGCTTTAGCTAACAATTGAATGCTGTAGCATTCAAAATTGACATATTTAAGTTAAAATATCTTGGAAGGAAAAAGAGAAAGGAAGGACTTGGACTATAAAACTACCTTAGCATTTTCATATTTAAAACAGAGACATTGTCATTAATAATAAAATAGTATCTCCCTACCTTATTTTAAATTTAAACAAATTTAACATATGACTTTAGCAGTCATAAGACAGTAACAGCTACTGTTGATTAGATGAGTTGTTTCAGTAGTAATGAATGAAGAACACAGAATAAATACATTTAAAAAAACCAAGTACACTACAGTACATATGTAATGAGCAAGTCCAATGTAGCAATTTATCTCCTATGGATAAATTAAGTGGCTCCATTAAAATTCAGTAAGCTTGTGTCAGTATGCAGATCTCTGAAGATTCTAAGATCAATGGTGCACCCAATATGAAGTCTATACGAGATTTTATTTGTACCATAGTTTTAAACCTCTTCTGCTCACTTCAGAAGCCTTGAAGAGGTAAAAGTTTTGTTTTGTCTATCTTTATAGTGTATTTAGATAATATTAATATCTTGACTCCTATGTTACGTACCTACGTTATTGTTTGGAATAATAACCTCCAACACACACTAAAACTTTAGCATCACTGACCGTTCCTTTAAAAAAGTACTCTAAGCTGTGCATCAGTTGTGCATCATTTGTTTAATGTAGCTACTCTGAAATGAACTACACTAACTGATAAAGCAATTAAGAGTTTTAAATAGATGAAATATGTTTTAGGTCTCTATGAAAATGCTTAACATTTTAAGTTACACGTGCATGTACATGTATGTCCATCTACATTAATCCTAGCAAATGCACAGTGCTGTCTCTATCTAATAAAATATTTAATATTATGTGTCTTACTTGCAATCTGAAGACCACAAATAATAGCAAAAGAATGGAAGGACTTTCTTTTCTGTTTAGAAATAAAACTATATATTTACTTTTTGTGGGAAAAGTAATAAATGAGAAGGGAAATATTAAAATTATCGTAACAGTGGTGAGACAGGGGGAAGCAGAGTTAGACCAACAAAGAGTTTGTCATCCTCAGGACGTATTATCTGTATTACAAGATTTCTAGAAGCTCCGTGTTAGCTACTTTTCCCGCTTCTAGTGATTTTTCTATTGCGTTTCTCATTTGCATTTTCTATTTGAGAAGGAAAACCAATTCAACGTTAACCAAAAAAAAAAGAAGTTTCCTATGAAACAGCAGGCACCTGGAAGTGACTCCCTTGTCCCCCGGTCTGCTTGGGTCCGTGGCTGCTGAAGCACATTCCCGTTTTTCTGGGGGGGGGAGCGGGGGGTGACACCGCCTGGCTGCCCAGCTGCCGGCCAGCAGCGGCGCCGACCCGCGCGCTTGCCCCGAGCCCCCGCGGGGGCAGCAGCACCCTCTGCCGCCGCGTTTCCACCAACTTTTGCAGCGGTCCGGCCGCGCGGGGCGGCGGCGCGGAGGAGCCCGGCCGCGCCTCCCCCCTGCCGCCCGCTGCTTCGCCTCCCGCCGCCGCCCCGCAGCCGCCGCCCCGGCGGGACCCCCGCCCGCCCCGCTGCGCCCCGCGGCGGGACCCCCGGCCGCCCCCCCGCGCCCCGCGGCCCTACCTGCTGTCACCTGTTGCCGGGCTGCCGCCATCCGCGCAGCCCCCCGGCGCCTCCTGCCGCTCCGGCAGCGCCGGGGGCTTCTCGGGCTCCCGGGCGACCTCCATGCCGCCGGGCGCCGCCTCCGCCTCCTCCTCCTCCAGGGACTCCACGTAGAAGACGGTGCGGGGCGGCGGCGGCTGCCCCAGCCCATGCCCCCCGCGGCGGCCGGCGGGCAGCAGCGTCCCGTTGGGCGGGCTGGCCGGGGTGGTGGCGGAGGAGGAGGAGGAGGAGGAGGAGGAAGAGGAGGGGGATTTCTTCCAGAAGGCGCCGCTGCCTCTCTCCTGGCTCTTCAGCAGGCGGCTCTGGCTGGGCCCCCAGTGCTCGAAGCTGCTGTCGGGCGGCAGGCAGCCGCCCCCCGCCGGGCCGCCCGCCGGCGAGGGGTGGCTGAACAGTTTCCAGCGGAGGCGCAGGATGTGCTTCACGTCGAAGTCTTTCCTGCCGGAGCCGGACATGGTGCCGCGGCGGGCAGGGCGCGGGCGCGGGCGGCGGCGGGCGGCGCGGCGGCGGCGAGGCAGGGCCGGGCGGCGGCGAGCGGGGCGGCGGCGGCGGCTCCTCCGGGCAGCGGCTGGTCGCCGGCAGCAGGAGAGAGATGCGCGCACACGGCCGCGCGGAGAGCCGGAGAGGGCGGACGGAGGGATGGAGGGATGCGCGGAGCCGGGAGGAGGTAGAGGCGCTCAGGAGGGAAGGGAGAAGAGCGAGCGGGAGAGGTGCCCGGAGCTGACGAGGACTGCACGGTGATCAGTGGAAAGGGGAGGAGAGAGAGGCAGAAATGAGAGACACCTCTCAGGGGAGACAGGCACTTGCGAGGCGAGAGCGGGCGAGCGGAGCTGCAAAGACGCGCTCATCTGCTTAACCGGGGAGAGAGGAGCCGCAGCCCGAGAGGACCCGGCGGCGGCAGCCGCACGAGGAGGCAGATGCCTCTTCCTCAGTCTCTTACAGCTTCGTGACCCAGTGCGGCTGGAGAGGCAGAAGTCACCCGAAATGCTCTCTCCACCTCCCACCTTCCCGTCCCATTTCTCAGGGGAGTCCCATGCCTGCAGTTATCCGGGATAGCAAAGCCGGAGAGCTGGCACAGAGAGAAAGCAGGGGTCCTTTATATATACCGTACGTAGGGAAAAAAAAAAAAAAAAAGCCTGTGAGGCTGTCAAGGTCCTCACTGTACAATTTTCTATCTATCTCAGCGCCTCTCACCAAGCCGCCCCCTCCCCTGCATGTGACGCAGATGTGCACTGGGGCCTTCGGTGTGAAGAGACAGAGGGGAGAAAAGAGATGCTTCAGTCTTCCTCAAGCAAGTAAGTCTGCAGGTTGCTAATTGTCCCTCCTTCCCTCTCTTCTCACCTTGTTATTTTGGTTCGGAGACCACTGTATAGTACTGTGAGCAAAATAAAGCAAAACAACAAATGCAGCAGCAGCGGTGGCAGTAAACAAAAGAGCATGAATCATAAGAATGCAAACTTAATAAACTGCACGCTGACTGGATGAGGTTACAGGCTAACGATTTATTCTGCAAGCTCCATTCATTAGCCTCTTGGCTCAGTGGTGCTGTACCAGTAGAAAACACTGGCTAGAGGGACACTGTGTGTCAGACAGAAATAGCACTACACATCTGCCTCTCACCTTTTATATCTGCTCTTAATGCAGTCTGACAGTGCAAAACCCAAGGGAGGTTCCTTCACAACAGAGAAATCTCTTAGGAACATCTGCCCCCTTGGGAGGGGTGTCACAAAGAGTACTGTGCATCTGGGACATAATTACAGAATTAAAGGCTTCATGCTGAAATGCTGAAGAGGAACAGAGTACCAAAACTATACTGCATATCATTACCTGCTAGCTCAAAATGATATCCAGAATGCCTGTAAGCCACCTGTACCTCAGAAAACAGTATTTTAGAAGAAGATTTTTCCTTAGAAAATGATGAAAAAGACTTTGTTTTCCTCAAGGTGTTCCCTGCTTTGGCCAACTTTACCCCTGTACTCATAAGCTATCAAAAGTTTGTTACACTAGGTCTTGGTGAATGCGAGAAGAAAAAGTAAAAGGAATTCTTTCCCTCAAGCTGGAATATTGTAACTCCTCATTCATGAAACACTATCTTGGCGGGAGGCTTGAACAATCCTCCAGGGAAACACAGAAGTCAAACATGAGTCAACAATTTTAGTACTGTTTTATTTAATTTATCACTGAAGTAGTACTTCTAGTTACAAGCCAATATTAGGGTGTGTGTTGTAACTTTGATAAAGTCCTGGATTTAACAGAACAAGAAATTCAGGACACAAAGTCTTACCTTCAAGGGAAGAAAAATTGCTACTGTGCATTTTAAATATTGATTTATACCAAAACAGCTGGACTGCAAACTCCCTAGTGCCTCAATTTTGCTCTTAGTATTCAATGATAAAAAAAAAAAGACAAAAAGCCTTCTAAAGCAAACAGAAGAGACGGTTCATTTTTACCCAGGAACTGATCTAAGTGAGAGTGTTGGGGAGAAAAGCAAGAAGAAAAGCAGAAAAATCTTCAGGTAGTATAGGACAGATGAAACTTTTACCATTTTAGGGACTTTAGAAATGTGTATCCTATGCATTATATGAGAAATCATCTATATTGAACCCTGGTTATTTAATGCCTGGTTACAAGCTCTCAAGGCTGTAGATAGGTACATACCAAATAGCTTTGGTCAGTGAATACACTGATAGACAATATGCTATCTTTTCTGTATTTAATACAGTTAAGTTAAGGATTATTCGGAAGTGGAGGAGGATAGCATATCTTCTTTGGTGTATTATAAATCTTAGACATTTTAAAATCTGAACTAATATTTCAGTTGATTATTTAATTTGAATAGTTGATGGATTTTTAGTTATTTTCATTTTAACTATGTTGCATAGCTTTTTTAGTATGATTTTTGTTACCTAGAGAAAGAGACAACAAAACCGTCTTTCCAAATGTATTTCAGAAGTCACTCACTGGATACATTTCAGTATCACCCAACAAAGCAGTATAGCTTTTTATCAGCTTTTCAATACAAATTGGCAAGCAGTTATAAAGAAAAAGTAAACATGATTTAGGGCTATGACTTTGTTATTCAGACTTTGTTATTTCAGTTATGTCAGTAACTGTAACAGTATGACAGGTTTTTTTTATATATAATTAAAGGCTCTACTCCTCAATATTTCTTTGAGAGGTTTGCATATGCATTTTAGCAGTGCTTGATCCCTTCATATTTGAGAACATAAACATTTTTTGCAACTAAGAGATGTGTTAGCTCTGGTATCAGTAACTGATTTTTGAGCAGCATCTTAAAGTTTATTCCATAAATGAAAATTGATGAACACATCTCCATCATATAAATGAAATTTGGAAAACTCTTCTGGACTTCTAGGTTTTACCACATTCACAAGTATAAATAGATATTTTGTAAATATGCAGTAAGCAAGAGCTACAACAAAGCAAGCTGCATCAGAGAAGTAGCCATTGTCCCTACATGTAGTTTATGAATAAATTGATTTCCCTAGCATGAAGTGAAAAGATGAAACTTTTTGTTTTATTTAGTTTTTTAGAGTTTCTTACCTTCGTGTTTCCCTGCAGCACATCTGATATATGCCAATGAGGCAAAGGATGTATTCCAGATTATTGTATGGCAAGATAAACACAGATGTCTTTTAAATCTCGGTTTAAAATTCTGATATAAAAAATGATTAGCTGTATAGACTCTGTAGAGTTATTGTAAGTTGTAAACCTGCTTCTCCATCCAGAAGAAAAAAAAAGGGTTTCTACTGGAAATCTAAGAACATTCCTCACAGGATTTACAATAAAATAATCAGTTATTGAAGTCAAATATGCCTTAGACTAGTCATAAGGGTTTTTTTGGGGGGGGGGGTATGAACGTGAAATGATATGAAAATATACCATGTCTCTGGGTTGCTGAAGGGAAATATTTGATGCCTTACAATTTTAATAAACTGTTCAAGAGCCATCCATCCTTACCAAACTGAGTGACCCATAAAATGTGGCTAAGATCATAGTGAATCTGGGTAATCTGCCAGGTACTGTGTCTATTGGTTGCACATTTGAACATACTGTATCGCATTGTATTTTTGTTTATTGAATAGCATGTTTCTGAATTAGCTTGTTTCTTGTAGTTTCTCCAGATTATTCGTAACTGCACAAATCTTGCATAACTTCCCAGATTTTGCTTAAAAGTGCATGTGCTTCTTTTCTCTTTATGTATTAGTTAGACAGACTGATGAAAATGGTTGATCTTTAGGTCAGATTCCTGACACTTTTTGTTTGTATTTTTTATCTTTCTAATGCTCTGCAAATGAATTAAATTCACATAGTCATGTGAATGACTAAAGAAGTCTTATGCTCCTGCTTGTAGGAAAATATGCTTAGGGATATATATCCTTTTAATAAATCCTCGAAGTAGTTGAAAGCACTCCCAAAGAAAAGGATCCCATGGCAAGCCTCCAACCTGGTCAGATTTGATTAACCTTCTCTCTTTTTTTTTTTTCTTTTTTTGTTTTCTGGAACTTCTTTCCATTGAAAAGCTCTTTAATGGGAAATTTTTAATTTCAGGTTTCAGATGTTTCACGTTAAGCTGTTTACATGTTGTACCCTGTACCTCAAGGAGTATTGGTAGATAAGGAATAAAGATAAGTTGTAGTTGCAGATGCTCAAACAAGCGATAGACTCTGAGGAAAGAACCATCATACAAAATGATGTGCTAACAGTGGTGTATACCCTTAAACCCTTCAGGTTATGAATAGTCATAATCTATGTGAGATTTCACATCACATTTCACATTTACATAAAGTCCAGGGACATACAGCAAGTGAGCCTGAAGGTGATAAGCATACACATTACTGTGGACCAATCTTCATTAATAAGAAAAAGAATATACTTCTCAGCAAGCTAAAAGTATAAGTGGTATTTCTGTCATTGAATTTCAGCCTCAACTATCATGTATTTTTAATACAGAAGACACTAAATCTCCTTGCTGAACAAAAGCAAAAAAAGAAAGATGACAAGACATCACTGTGTTGGTTAGAATAAGGACAATACTAGAAGGAATGGTTTTAAAACAAGTCTCACATGAATAAAAACATGCACTTCAGTTACAAAGAAGCTGATTTTGTATATGGTTAATTATACATTCAGAAGCAAGAACCTGAGGGTGCTAAAAAGATCCTATGAAACAGATCTAGAGACTACTCAAGCTACAGAGAATATAGATAGAAATTGATGGGACTGGACATAGCACTGAGAGATTAAAAGTTACTGAAAAAATGGTGGTATAGTAAGACATAAGTAAATAATGTATTAGATTTATTCTTTAAACTTTTGTCACATGTAAAGCATTTGAACAAACTTTATGAAATGTAGATATATTCTGAATCAGTAGAGATGTGTAAAATGTGAAACAGTAGGGAAAGGTGGTAATATTGGGAAACTAAATATTAAACAGGATAAGAAATTAATCTTGTAAATATTTTATGCTAAATCTATACATATAATGCTGTGGAATTGCTGTGGGTCAAGAAGGGGGGCTTCAAGCTGTTGAGCTATTTTTCCTTCTGAAATATTATAAAAATGTATATGGGTATGTCTAAATAACAGCAAGATAACCATGATTATTAATGATAATTATTTTCTCATGACAAGAAAGGAATAGTGATAATTAAAAAAAAGTACAGAAGAATTGAATCACATGTCAACTCTTGTATTTGTTTTTTTTGTAGTGAATTTTCAACTGAGTTTTCACTTTTGAGAATGGATTTGCCATTGGATAAGTTGAGACTAAGTTAAGTTATTTCTCAAAAATTAATGTAAGTTATCGCAGCATAGGATAGATCTCTATAGGTGTGGTCACATGACCAGCTACATTTATTGTAGAGGGTAATAAAAAATTACTTCTCCAATAGTTGTTATTTTCTGCCTCCTTAGTAATGCTGAATAAAATAAGGATATATAAATTGGCCCTTAGGTTTGATTTTTTTGCCCAATTGATTTGAACAAATATGTTTTATTCTATATTGCAGGAGCCTGGAAGTGCACACGCAGTCACTTACATTAGTTCTAGGGACAGTCACTTCTTAAACCATTTCATTATGATCACAAGCAGTTGTATAAATACACCCTAAAGCAATTTTTATATGGTTAGAGAATTTCACTTAAGAATGAGTAAATGCTACATGGTTTGTCATGGATAAAGATTCACGAGTAAGCTAAGGCTAGAGAACATAAATATTATGAAACAGAGAAATAGTTAGTAAATTTGGAAAAGTAATATAAGCCATTTTATTAAGGTAGGCAAATTAAAGAATATTAAGATTCTTTAATACCAAAATCAGTTCCCACAGTTTCTCTGTTTGCAATGGTTGTCAGTTGTCTTTTCTTGATGAATGCATAGTTTATACCGTCGTTTCCCAAGCCTACTGTAGATTACCCTTATTTGAAAAAAGTGTCAGGGTCTTATTTCCAAAATTATGGTCCAGAGAAACAGCTGAACTAGATCTAGTACAGGTTTGGCAGAGCACATACCTTTATGCTCCCAATCCATAGCTGACCTAACATGTCCTTAGACCTTACCATTTGAAAGCCACTCATCTGTACCACTTGATAATTCACATGGAAGCTGTTACTATTTTAGGTGATGGCATTTCAATGCTTCATTAAAATGTTGTTTTCCTTTGTTTGAATTCTAATACTTCTGGCAGTGCTTTTGCGAATATCTTATTTTTCTCTCTTGTATTGCGTGGAGGTCCTGGTGATGCAAAGAGAATAGCATGTTTTTTCTTAGCTAGATTGACTAATAGGCTGTATGTTTTTTATCTTACTCAGAACCTTAGAACTGTCTGGCTTTCATGTTTTGTTAAAAAATATGCAGTCTCCTGGTGATCTTTCATTTAGCATTTATTTACAAACAGAAGTGAAAACTTCTGTCAAATATTATATATTAGCTAAATCACAGCAATGGAGACACATACGGTTTACAAAATGGGCTGTACAAAAAGAAGTGTGTAGGTGGTATCACTAAGCATACACTAATTAAATTAGATTAAACCAACAGAGCCAGGGGAACTGGCAAGAGATGGCCCATACTGCTAAGGCATTGCCACAGTCACTGAGAGGGTTTTGGATTGTACGAACTAGCACTCTCGCTAACTAGTTCAGGAATTAGCATAAGTGAGGGAACATGATTCAATATGCACTTTGGATTTGGCCACTGTTTTAGAGGATAAGAGAATTTAGGCATGTGGATGCAAACTGTGCCATGCCACTTGGCCTGAGTCCCAGAGCCTGACAAGAACAGAGAACCGGTGCTGGGAGGTTTTGTTTACTGTTCTAGACATAAGCTTATGATGCTGATGTTTCAGCTTATATAGGTTCTTTTGAAGTAAAATAATATGATTTCAGGGGTTTTGCAGCTTTTAAAGCCTTCCAGTATGAGTTAGGATAAAAATCAGTTAGCATAATGTAAGGCCACATAGTTGGAGACATTATCAGTAACTTTTCATCCAAGTCCCACTTTCAGTAAGCAGTGATTTAATGAAGGTCAGAAGACACTGGGATGTAGTAAAGGAAATGCAGGTGAGACTCCACTGCCTTTCTGGGCAACCTGTTCCAGTGCTTAAACACTCTCGCTGTGAAGAATTTTTTCCTTGTGTCCAATGGAAATTTCCCTTGCTACAACTTGTGACTGTTCCTCATCTTTTCACTGTGCATGTCTGAGAAGAGTCTGGCTCTGTCTTTTCCATAAGCCACTCTGGGTAGTGGAAAACTGCAGTTAGATTTATCCTTAGCCTTGTCTTCTTAAGACTGAACAAACCCTCAACCTCTCTTTTGTACCTCAGGTGTTCCAGCCTCCTAAAGGTCGTAGTGGCCCTCTGATCGACTCTCTCCAGTTTAAAAATACATCTTTGGTACTGACGACACTACTCCAGGTGGGACCTCGCAAGTGCCGAATAAAGGGGAATAATCACTTCCCTTGACATGCAGGTTGTGCTCTTGCTAATGCAGCCCCAAATGTGGTTATTATTCATTGTTGCAAGGACACGCTCCTGATTCATGTTTGCCTTTTTGTCTTCTAGGACATCCATATCCTTTTCTGCAGGGCTGCTTTCTGCCTAGTCAGCCACCACTCTGTATCGATGCATGTTGTTCTTTTCCCACATATGTGTTTGGGTGTCTGTTTGTATATATGTGTGCGTCTGTCTGTATATATGTGTGCGTGAAAACTATATCACTGTTGCTTCAGATTAAGTTTAGTATTTCTTTCTGAGTTCACAGTGGAGAAAAATTCATTCTTTGCAGCAACCTTCCACGTATTTGAAGATCCCTTTTAGCTCTGTCTTCTCTCTCTTCACAGAAAAAAAATTCCCTTCTTTTCTGTAGTTTCTCAGAGGTCATATTTTCTAGATATGATAACTTGTACTGTTCTCTGACTTTCTCCAAATGGACTGCATCTTTCCTGAATAGCATTGTCCAGAAGTGTACACAGGAATGAAAGCTTGCCAGTACTAAGTAAAGCTGTGTGTTTTATATGTAGAACTTCTGCTTACACATTCCAGTATATTTGCCTTCATTTCCCTTATATGGATTTATGTTTAGTTTCTGATCCTTTATAAGCCCTAAATCTTTTTCCTTGGAACTATTGCTTGGATAATGTGGGCGTACATCTTAAAGATTCAAAGTTTGTTGTTAAAAAGTTTACATAAAAATTGCATGTAGATAAAATGGGGAAATGATGTGTTGTTTGTTCCTCCAAGTATATAAAGTAAGATGTAAAATAACAAGTTTCTTTACTTTTGGTTTAACTTGAGTTGAGCAGTTGGATTGCTATAGTATATAAATAACAAGATGATTGGTGTAATTAACAAATAAGATTAGTAATTAAGCATCTGTGATGGCCAGAACATGTGTCCAGCTATCTGGTGCGAGTTACAGAAGCACAGAACAGTATTTTTGGATTTGCCTGATCTTTAGTAAGAAGAGAAGCAATCTAGAAAAGCAATCCTGCAATTTCTGATGATGTAAAGGAGAGGTTTTGTGACTAAAGGAAATTCTGATTGATCAAATCCTTTTGGGTAACCTTTTGGGTAATTGTTGTTTTGTTTGCCCCAAACCCTTGCATGTTCTGTTTTGGGAATCAGGCTGTAGTCTGTTTTGTCTTGAAGCAGAAAGGCATCTACCAAAAATTTTAAGTGGGGGTAACAGCAATCTTTCATCTTCTTTTAAGCTGCAAGTATTACTGTCAGCTGTCCTGTTTCTTGTTTTATTTAAAAAAGAAACAACTTCATTTTCTCAAGATCATTTTAATTTTAACATGGTCTCCAAAACTTAGTTCAGTCTGGTATGATCTGCAAATTAACTGATGTACTCTATTTTCTATTATATAAACCAATGATAAATATATTGAATAGTACAGAAGTAAAGACAGACCCTTATGTAACCCTACTCAATATTTTTTTTCTGTTTTTACTGTGAGCAATAACAGCTCTGAATACAGTTTTCCAACCAGTTACAAACTCACCTTGAAAGTTTTTTTTTTACTGTGTTTTCCTAGATTGCTTAAGAAAATAGCATGCAAAACAGTACCAGACAACCTCTGAAATAGCTATTGTCTAATGTATTAATGAGACCTGGTACCCTGTTGAAGGAAATTTGGTTGTTATGGCATGATTTGCTGGCTGACTGTTAACACCTTTTGATCTTCCATATCTTTGTTCTAACATATTTTTCATCAGTTGAAGTTAATTGTTAAGAATTAAGTTAACTGTGGCCTTAAAAAAAAAATAAAATTTTTTGCCCCTTTCTAATCTTCTGGAAGATCATCTATTCTCCATGCATTCTCAAAGATAATGCTAACATGAGATTTCCTCAGCCATTTTTCTAAGTACTCTGCAGAAAATTTCATCAGACCTGATGAAATTATATCTGACTTATCTAACTAACTTTTCCCTATTCTATTATTTCAGTGTTTTTAGCACTTACTATGTGTGTTAGCTATCCATTCATAATTAACCTCCTTAATGAAAACTGAAGCGAAGGTGCAAACACTTTCTTCCCCAGTATCGTCTGTCAATAGTGTTAGGTGCCCCTTAAGTAATGACTGTACTCTTTCTCAGAATCACAGAATATTTGGAGTTGGGAGGGACCTATGGAGATCATCTGGTCCAACCCCCCTGCTCAAGCAGGGTCAGCTACAGCAGGTTGCCCAGGGCCATGTCTGGTCAGGTTCTGAATATCTCCAAGGATAGAGACTCCACAACCTCTCTGGGAAATCTGTTCTAATGTTCAACCACCTTCACAGTAAAGATGTCTTTTCTTATGTTCGAGTGGAATTTCTTGTGTTTCAGTTTGTGCCCAGTGCTTCTTGTCCTGTCACTGGGCACCACCTAGAGGAGTCTAACTCCGTCCTCTTTACACTGTCCCATATTTATAAACATTGATAAGACCCACCCTGAGCCCATGTTCAGCTTGTTCACCAGGACACCCAGGGCCTTCTCTGCAAAGCTGCTCTCCAACTAGTTGGTCCCCAGCCTGCACTGGTGCATGGGGATATTCCTCCCCAGGAGCAGGACTTTGCACCTCCCTTTGTTGAATTTCATGAGGTTACTCCCTGTCCATTTCTCCAGCCTGCCAAGGTCACTCTGAATGACAGCAAATCCATCTGGCGTATTGGCCACTCCTCCCAGTTTTGTATTATCTGCAGACTTGTAGAGGGTGCATTCAGGTCCATCATCCTGGTAATCATTAATGATCATGTCAAGCAGTATTAACCGCAGTGTCAACCCTTGGGGGACATAACTAGTCGCTGGTCTCCAGCTGGACTTCATGAAACCGATCACAATCTTCTGAGCCTGGCAGGTCAGCCAGTTTTCAGTCCACCTCATTGACCACTTAGCCAGGACTTCTTCAGCTTGTCTATGAGGATGTTATGGGAGACAGCATTCCGTTAGCCTTACTAAAGTCAAGGTAAACAATATCCACTGCTTTCTCCTCATGCACCAAGCCAGTCATTTCATTACAGAAAGTTATCAGGTTGGTTAATCATGATTTCCTCCTTGTTAATTCATGACGACTACTCCCCATTACCTTCCTGTCCTTCATATGTCTGGAATAGCATCCAGGACAGTATTAGTATCCAAAAATAGTATTCTTGACTCTCTTTTTGCTTCTGATAAATTGAAATAATGCTTTCCATTCCTAGTTGGTTTCTTTCTGTGCCTTGGCTATTCTGGCCCCTGTTAACTTACTGAAGGCAAGGGAATGAATACTAGCCTGGCGGCCAAATGGAAATGATTAGTTTGTATCTATACCGCTTAAAGTTAGCTATTTCTGGAACAGATTAGTCTTGTAGAGATGTGCAAAAAAGAGCCAGTAATCTTTTGCAATCTTTTCTAATGATGTCTGAACTAGTCACTGTAAGTTCTCTAAATAATCAGTGAGAAGTGGGGTGGTTCATCTTAGCTATCTTGAACATCTGTCTTGGGATGAAATTAAGTTATCTCTAGAAGTAGTATCTATTAACTGTAATGACAGGCTAAGATGACTATCTCTTACTAAAACATCTACAATTTAGATGTCAAAGAGAAAATGAATCTCATCCAAAGTTTCAACTTTATGATTTTTATTTTTATTTTTATTTATTTCAGGTATTTGAAGCTAATACTTATGTTTAGCTGTACACAGAAGGTAATTATGGAGAAGAAATAACATGCATAGTTCATCCATTTTATTCGATCTTAAAAGTGCAGTCTCTGAAAATAGATAGATAAATGTCATTACTAAATCAGCACTACTGGCTTTAATAGAATCATTCATAATTTTTTTTTTAATTATTTCAGACCAACATGGTAGTTTTCAAGTGAAAAATGATATTGCTTTCTTAAAGCTGCAATTCTAAACTTTCTTCAAGACTTTTCTGGAAAATGAAGTTTCTAAATTTGTGAGCCTCTAGTGATTTGCTAACTATGAAAACAATTTGATTGTTTTGTCTATTCATATTCTTTTCATTCAGGTTTAATGCTAAATCTGAATTTATGGTAAAGTTCAAGAGCTGTATTATTTTAGATGATATTATAATTTTAAGGTTCACAGTGTAGAAAATGCTAACAAAATTATAAATTTGGAGAAAAGCTGTTTGATGTTATATTGTGGTAGCTCATCACTCTCCATTTACCCTGGATGTCATTCATCCTCTTTTGATCTTTTTCTAAACATATTTTTATTTTTACCACTACTTTGTCCTCAGAGAAAGATATGCTTTACTATCCTAAATGTATAAATGACATATAAACAAAAATGGATAAAATTGGCTGGCAAAGAAATTGAAGTTTTAGCTATTTGTGGAAACCCTTTTCTTTTAAACTGGTTGAGCATATGAATTTGTGTTGCAAGTGGGAAATATTAAGGGAGCTATTGTGTAGACTTTGCTCACACTTATGTAAATATATATGCCAATATATGAAAGTACATAATGCTAACTTACATGTGCTAAAAAGGATAAATAGAAAGAAAACTAACCACATATAGATATCCCTGTTTTAACAGTATTGTGGCTGACATCAGGTATTCCATAGACATTCTGAGCAATTCAAAGAATAAAAAAAACATTAATGAGCCTACATATGTATTAAGGCTGCAGCATGTTACAGTGATATTCTTTTGAAAAATATTATTGAGTGGTAATAAATCAGTTTTCTTTAATGTTTTCTTAGTAATGTAATAGCAAACAATTTTATGAAATGAGTTTAGTAAGGTATAAAATCACAGTTCAGACAAAATCAATTATGCTAGGATTATTTAATTTTCCGATTAATTATTTTGCATACAACTGAACAAACCGCAGACCTAAAACAAAAGAGAAACATACTCAGAATTGTTCCAAATCAAAACCTGTCAGTATGCCTCTCACCCTATATTCAAGAATTTGAATTTAAAATTATTTTAAATTCTAAATCACATCTTAGTAATTTTGCAAACAAGAGATTTTCTGCCATTGAAATTATCTTAAACTGCAATTCTTGAAATGTTAATTATTTTAACAAAATTTTAAAATACTTTTTTTTTTACTTTTTTCCTTGCTTGTAGATGTAGGATTCTAAGGCAAATGAGCTGAAAATACTTTAGATGAATAGAAAATTATGAAATAAACATTTTCCGCAGAAAGTATTTGATTAAGAGAAGGAGGGAGAGAAGGTGTGCAAAACATTTTTAGGTGCTGCTGTTTCCTTAATCATAAAGGTGAAGTAATAAATATTTGGCCTTCTTGAAGCAATAGATTCTACAATAGGTGGAGCACTTGATTCTCAAGATCAATAAATTTTTTTTTCAGTTTATTCTATATTTTTTCAAAGTACCCATTAAAAGTTAAAGTTTCTTTATGTAGATTGTAAAGACTTCACAAAAAAAAAAAGAATAAAGAATTTCATGGGTACTGTCAAAGAATTTTCTCTCTTTTTGTTGCAGTATATTTTAGATATTTATAGTTTAGAGACTTGTTGCTGATACACTTTGAAGAGAAGTGCAGTTCAGCAATGTTGTATATGTATATGCATGCATTACTAAGCACTGAGGTAACTAAATGCCATTCAAGCACAATAAATTCAAGGTTGTAATTCAAGTGCTTTGCTCAGGTACCTGAGATGAAGTGTCTCAGGTCTCAGGCAAAATTTTCCTGGTAGTTTAATCTCCGTATGTTTGGAAGTCAAAAAAGGAGCATCCTGGCACTACTAGAAGTACAAATTGTTAGTTGTGCTTGGAACAATCCTGAAACATGAATAGTACTCAACTTTTAAAATAATTTAAGAAAGGTCTTACTTGACCTGTCTGGATCAATAAAACATGGGTATCACTTTTCCTCAAGTGCTTTTTTTTTCTGATTGAGAATTATATCAGCAGCTACAAAACTGAAATATGAAGTGCATGAATTGGATGGCAAGATTTGTGTCAAAAGTGTTACATTGGTTAGAAGTGATGCACAGATGCTGAAGCCATTAGGAACAGGACTTGACATGGTGATACTATCATTTTGCCTGACCAGATGTTCTCCAGTTAGCCAGGGAAAGAACCCAGCCTCTCCCTAAGGCCTCCTGACTGCAGGACTGATTTCATGTGTTACGCTCAGCCTAACATGCTTAATTTATTGCCCCAATTTAGGCTGCAGTGATCTAGTGCAGGGCTGCCCAGCCAGTACCCCCAGACTTCTAGCACTGATCACAAGATTACCATACCTTATTATTGCTTTTCCCTTTTCTTAACCCTCCTTTTGTCATCTTTGTACCTCCCTTTCTCTGCCCCAGTCCTCCCCAAGTAAACTGCCCTTAATTGCTTTTTCCCTGTTGGTCCCCGCCTTGCTACATCCTTAACCAAACTGGACTTTCCTGACACCACTAGTTAGGTAACTGCAGTCTTGTAGGGGATTACTAATGTGGTTACCTAGGCACTGCTGGCTTTGCAATCTACTACTCCCCGAAAGGTTCCCAGTATTCCCCTCCAATTATTTGTTCACTCATTTCTCAGATAACTCTGCCTTATCCATCTGTGCACCCCTGCTGTCCCTCATGGTGCTCTCTCTCATTTATGCCAGGTTCTCACACTATTATCTGTCACATTCAGCAATTTCTCATGTCATGTCATGTCCTGCTCAGTTAGCTTAATCTCAGGACAGGGCCTAGTCTAGTGATTTTCTTGAAGCCCTAACAATATTCCATGTTTTATGTAAATTTACAGCTATTTCAAGCCAATTTTCCATGCCTATGGACATTTATTTTAAGTACATGCATTTTATTTTACTTTTGAAACAGGTAACTAGCAGGAATGAAATGCCAATGACAAAAAAAGGTTGATTATAACAAAAATAGAGATAAGTACCCATCAGGTCTGTGCCCCTATTCCTCCATGTCTGTAGTCAGCTAAATTTTCAAGTAATACCATTAGTCGGATTTGACACTGAAGGACTTCAAATAACTATTACATCATTCTGTGTTTGATTCATTTTCTCAAATACTCTAACCCTATACAAAAAAGTTTACCTTGATGGTGTCATCATATCTGCTACATCAACATTATGTTCTGTCATGTTTTGCATGTTGCTTGTTTCTGTATAAAGTTCGACATCTTCTCACTGAAATTTATCTATACTGTAAAAACTTACTTTAAAATCTCTTAGATTAACTCCAGTTTTCAGATTCACAGAATCACAGAATCACAGAAGGGTTGAGGTTGAAAGGGACCTCTGGAGATCATCTAAGTCCAACCCCCCTGCTCAAGCAGGGTCACCTAGAGCACGTTGCACAGGATCGCGTCCAGGCGGGTTTTGAATATCTCCAGAGAAGGAGACTCCACAACCTCTCTGGGCAATCTCTTCCAGGGCTCTGTCACCCTCACAGTGAAGAAGTTTTTCCTCATGTTCAGATGGAACTGCCTGTGTTTCAGTTTGTGCCCGTTGCCTCGCGTCCTGTCACTGGGCACCACTGAGAAGAGTCTGGCCCTATCCTCCTTACAGTCTCTATTCAGATACTTATGCACATTGATAAGATCCTCCCTCAACTGATACTTTCATTTAAAATGAGCCTTTAAAAATGTAGTCATGTAAGATACAAAAATAAAATGTCACTTACAAAGCTATTTGATAATTTTGCAGTCCATTATATCTGTATTTTCTGTGTGAGGATTTGTCAAAAAACAGGAGAACAACACTTTTCAGCTAAATAAAATCAAAAAAGAAATACTACACAGGTATGAAGGATACAAACAGAATAAAAAAGTGCATTTAAAGTTAATTCCAGTTTCAGAGGTATTGATTGTTGCTTCTATGCCCCCCATTTCAACTATAAAGAAAAGTATTGCCTGTTGTTGGAGTTTCACCTTGAAAATCTAAAATGAATATCTCAGTTTTAGCTACATATTATGCTTTATCATTTGTCTAAAAGAAAACATGGTGGACACAAATTTGCTAATTTAATTTTTACAGATCTCTACAATAAACTCCAAAAGATCTTTGTATGTTTTAAAAATTTGTAGTAAATGTCAGTGTTTTATAAAATTAAAGGTAACAGGGATATGCATGTCCTTGGTATGGTAAAAACAGATTCACATGTAGCACATCAATGAATCTGTTTTTCTGTACACCTATTTTCCAGAATTTGATCCTACTGTGAGTATGCCTCACAGTCAAACTCTTTGAACTTTTTGCTTATGTACAGAGAAAATGCATAGAATACGATCTCTAGTTACTGTGCACTGGCTTTGGGTTCCTTTTTAAATGGACTTTATGTGTTAAGACTGCTCTTTAAGGATAATTCTGTGGCCAGAAGAATGAATTTGGTAAGAACATCGGACAAAATAAGCAGTGCCACCTATCCTGCACACACACAGTGTGAATTAGCTCCAGACTGCACCACCTAAATTTTAGTGCATGTGTGGTTTTGAAAGCTAAATACTCAAATTTACATTGTAGTCAATGGAATATTGGACTGATGGTGTCCTAGACATTCACAGAGATCTAACAGATATGACACAGGTCCTGTGCCCTTCTCAAGCGAGAGCGGCATATGATGCCTAAAGACATCTATCTTCCACTGCTTGCCATTTGAGAAATTTTAGGAATTTTATTAGGTATTGCCTATTTATTAGGATTTTTTATGTACTATTTTATGTTATTCTTCATATAGTGTATTCAACTTCTGTACAAGTCAATTATTTGCCTGTGCTTTCTCTTTGTGCATTTATACAGTACAAAATTCTTAAATGCCATGTTAGCTCTCATAACCGGACTAACCTTAGTATATGGGAAGATAGAAATGTCGTGTAAAGAATCCTTTATGTATTTGAAAACTGAGCCACTAAGTTCACCTATCACTACTTCCTTCCTTGTAATTCACTAATACATTTGTTTAGATTTATATAGATGCTAGGAAGGATATCTGCCAAATAAGTCAGATAAATTTATTTAAAGTACAATCAAATTAATGTCCTACCACCATTAGATTGCCATGTCATACTATTCCTCCTTTATAGAACTCTAACTGGGAGGACAGAAATCTAACTTGGTAATGTGTCTTGTAAAGCTTCAGGTAGGGACTAGTTTTTGGCCAAGCTGACCAAGTGAAATTGTAAACTAAGAGCCCTATAAGTTTGAAAGCCTGGGATGCCATAGAAATGATAATACAAATGATGGGATGGAGAATGATTAAGAAGTTAAATATGAAGAAACACTTGGTATGTCATTTCCTAAAGAATCTAAATGTTCTTTTGGATCTTCATGCACTTTTAGAAATGGTACACTGGAAGAGAAATGGAAGAAACTGGAAGGATAGAAGGCAGCAAAAGATTTTCAGGAGGAAAGGAACCTTATCACAAAATCTATATACTCTTTTAGAGTGGATTATGAGTTCACTGATGAAAATTTACAGAATACTGTTCCTCCCTGCTATTTCTAATTTAGTTTAAAGAGTATGGTTTAACTTATAAAAATTTTTAACTGGAAGGTTTCAGAACTACTTTTCAGGATTTCTTTTTAAGTAAAAACAGATGATAATGATGTTCTGCAACAAATAATGGTAGCCTGGAAATTATTAAGCTGACCTAGAATCATAAAAATGAATCCAATTCTAAAAATGAAAAAAAAAAAAAAGATTTCTTATTTGAGCAGCCTGAAGATTACTCTGCTTATATACTAATGTTAACTAATAAAATAACATATTATAATTAATATATTTTTCTTTCATACAAGCATTTCTTATTATTACTACCACAGATAATTTGTCCAGTGTCATATAGTCCAAATTACTCAAAATTGCACAAACCCCTTTTCATGCCCTCATACCCATAAGCCATATTCATTAGGCCCCTCTTTTCCCTTTTGTCAGGCTACCTAGGGAAATAAAAGGTGCCTCAGGGATTCTTTTTGCTTGATTGTTTGTTTGTTTTACAGAAGCAATTAAGGCTGTGTACTCCAGAATATGTCAATCCAAATTCATGACATAAATTAGTGCAATTATATTAAAAGCAAAATCTCTTCTACTGTAGTTTCAAAAATTGTTGTTTGACATAATTACTCCAGATATACTTTATTTATAAATAACTCATTGTGAATCAATAAAAAATACTATTCGCAAAGTATTGTCATAATAAACAGATTTCCAGAAAGATTAATATACTCCATTAATAGATGGAAACGAACAACATAAGTGTTTTCTGAAATTAATATGGGATTAGATGCAGAAAGGAATTACACACTGCAGCATATTATTGCAGTACCTCATTCTTAGGTCTAGTTTTGTCTCAACGTGTTCATTGTAAAATGAAATCCCATTTATATTGTTAGACTTTTAGCTTCCTAAACGAAGTTACAGGTCTTATTTTGAGATTGACAAAGACTAGAATCCTGGACGACAAGCCAATAGTTAGCCAATACTGAGAGGTATCTATTGAGTGTCATTATTCTTGAGACAGTACTGATCTCCAGGGAGGTTTTGCTCTCCACTGAAGATTAACTATCCTTCTTCTTAAGACACAGAGCACAGCAAGAGGAGTTTTGCTTCCCTTTCACACAGCAACTTATTGGGATATAGCAAATGCAAATTCTGTTTCCTTCTTATCTTTGCAGATTTAAATGTACTTTGTCTAAATTGTTAGTGTATTCCATATTCACCAGGCTATAACTTACTGTGGAAAGAAGGAACATTTTGCAGAGCAAGACTTAAAATATGTGTTTGTCTATTTAGAAAGGGAAAAGCATGAAGAAAGCTACTGAATCAAGTAGGTCTTATTTATTCAGGTGATTATTAATTCTGTCCACTGTAGCCTCTTAATTTATTCAGTACAATACCAAGATTTACAGAGAGATGTAGTTCTCTGCATACCCCTGGAAATGTCCTTAAAAATTAGTATCATATTTACTGCTCTGAAGTCTTCAGGTATCAGTGCAGTTTTAGACAAAGATTACATGCTTTTGATAAGAGTTCATCTGTTTCATCCCTGTGCTGCTATTTGTTCTCATTTATTTTATTAATTTGTGCCATAATTTCTTCCTCAATCACTTCAAGTTCAGACAAATCATCCACTGAAACATTTCCAGAATGAATTCTGCTGCAGGAACTGGTTTCTTTTGTAAACTGAATAGATTCAAGTGTATAAAGTTAAGTAATTTGAAAATAGTTAACATTTAGCAGAAAAATTAGAGACTGTAGCTTTCAAATCCTGGAGAGTTCTGTAAAATATACTCATGGTCTATATCAATATATTAACAGAGAACAAGAAAAAAACATTTATGATTACCTCTGAGCTTTTGGCTTTCAGTTGGATGCAATATGTTCAGTATTTCACCCGCCGCTATCTGTTTTTGTTTGTCCTCAACTTCTTCTAGTAATTTTTTAGTAAATTGTGCTTGCAACTGTTAGAATTTTTCTGCTTAAACCAACCAACACATTCTATGTAAGTTGAATTTTTTTGTAGGTGTGAAGTAATTGGAGTCTCTATTTGACCCATTGGTGACATGTTTTATCAAAATAGACTTTTCCTTTGCAGGAGGAGGGGCTGTATCTAATTAGTAACAACATAAGCATCTCAAGGCAAAATTTCTTCGGTCCGGTGAACCTCAATGCTAGATCAAAGCTGTCAAGCTGTATGCAGCATCTTGGCAGATTTGTGGTTCCTTATTATTGCTGAGAAGACCTCAGTAATATAGAAATAAATAGTGTTGGACACTTTAATATGTACTGCTATGAAGTTCATTTAAGATTTTTTAAAGGCTGTTGGATTATGTCTCCATACCTTATTTATGTAATGAAAATAATTAGAGCTACATTTTAAAAATGTGTAAGTTTCGTTTTAGTCCCTTGTTCAGTGATATTTAAATGTGAACAAACTGGTTTGTTTCTCAGTTGCTGAAAAGGACTCTTTTTTGGATGCTACTGATATCTGCTACTAAAATAATTTTAATGTTCATTCCAATTTATGAAACAAAATGATATTGATTTCCTATGTTAGATAGAAGTTATTAATTTCTGCAATTATTAACTTCTGACATGAATGAGAGGTAAATGTGAATGTTCTATTTCTAAGGGCACTGTAAGTTCACTTGTTGAACTTAATAGCTCATTACCTAAGGAGTATTGGACTAACTATTCTTGCCAAGAACTGTGTATAAATTGATATAATATGAAACCTGACAAAAGTAATCCTACCATAAATCATTGCTCTATTGAAATAATACTGAAGACTATCTGGACCCACTAGACCTACATAATTCACAGTATTTCACATTCAGTAGAATAGTGTAGTTTTCATAAACAGTAGGACTTCCAAGTCACAAGGGATTCAAAGAAAACAGGAGCTCAGATAATGATGCTGGCTGGCTATCTTGCTCATATAATTACAATGAAGGTATAGTTTATCATAAGAATAATATAATATGACAACTGCTATGTTTTTTGGTGGCAATACTGGTTCTGTAAATGCCCTATGTTCATTGGATTTTATACTGTGTTGTGCTTAATAGTGCATTTGTAACTATAAGCAGCATTTGATTATTAGAATTAATCCATGAAAAGTGAAAATCCAAATCAGATTATAATTAGATCATTTTAATTAAGTAGGTATGTTTTCTCTGCTTTAGAATGGAAGAGCTAAGATTGTTTTTATGATCTCACCCATTCACATTTTGTGATACCGAATACAACTTAATCATGTTTCTCTAGATCCATGGTGGGAATTATCTGCACTGAGCACTCTCAGGCTTCATGCTGACATACGGATTTAACTATTTTAAGCTGATACACAGGTCTCTCTATGCAATCTGAAAAGTACTGAAACTTGAGAGAGGCCTTTTCAAAACAATAATGATGTTTTGAGTAATTGATAGACCCAGTCTGAAGCAAACTTTACCACTGAAATGTAATTACAGGCAAGAACTAACAGATACTTCAGAGTCTAACTCAGGACTTGGGAAACTTGGTTTTGCCCAAGCCCAAAATACGGATTTAACAGGTAATGATAATATATAAAGCCCATCCCTATTTGACTTTAAAAATCACTAGTGTCACTGTGCTTTGTGTGCCTGCTTTTAGGGAGTCTCATTCTTATCTGTTTGCATAATCAGGGTCTAGAACCCCAGTGCTGCATACTGAGTCCAGTGACTCTGCCTAAGTCTTCTGGGTGGCCATGTGAGATTTCGATCATCTCATACCACAGCTGACAAACTTTATATATGCACAGAGTCACAAACAGTCAATAGTAAAAGTCAATAATAATCATTCTGAAAAACATTAATAAACATTTCCCCAAAATAGTAATGGGGGGTTGTACTACTTAATTAATCCACCATAACAGTGTAGGAGTGAAAATGTTCAGAGAAATTGAAAATTTAGGATTAAATTCCATTCTCGTCTAAAAGGACCAAACTCACACCATCCAGCTTTCAGAAGATATAAGAGTTACTTTCACACTCGTGAAAGTTATGTTAAATATTGACTATGCTAAATATTGATTTTCTCTATTGTATAACAGCACAGCTTCAAAAGCATGAACGGAGAGTACTCATCTGCTTCAAATCAACATCTGTCAGGCAATGTATTGGCACTTTTCTGCGAAGTCCAGGATGTTTATTTCACCCTGTTAGTGTGAGATGTGTGTTAAATGAAGGTCTTCCACAGCCTGGACAATCCTCCAACCACAAGGAAATCACGTAAAATCCAAATGTAACACCAGTTTGTCTCTCAGTGGTTGTTCTTTAAAATAAATTAAAAAAAAAAAAGAAAAAAAGAAAGCACTACCAATGGCTTGGAAGTACATTATAACCATACCTTTTAAATTAGGTCTGTAGGATGTACCTGCCAGTCTTCCAAGAAGTCTTAGGCCTTGTACTAGATTCCTAGAAGCTCACACCAGAGTACTTCTAGGGAAAGTCAGAGCTAGAGTCTCCTAGTGAATTTAGATGATTTATTGACAGTACTTGTGGATTGCAAGATTTGTACCTACTTAAAAAGCAAGATCCACTACATGGTTATTATCAGTATGCTGGACTGTAGTTGAGTGAATATGATGTAGCTGCTTACAGTAATTTGTGTCTTGCAACACAACCAGGTTCATAAAGCATACTTACCACCACTGAAGCCTGGCATAACTGGATGAAGATCAGTAATTGAAAAGAGCAACGACTGAGTAGCAAGGTAGATAACACACCACGACATTCTGCACCATACATTTCAAGTGTTTGAAATAGAATCTGCTCAACACTCTTCTTTGGTTATACCTTGATGAGTTCATACTGTTTGGAGATAAAAAAAAAAAAAAAAAAATCTTTTTCTTTTATAGGTGAATGTCTCTGTCCATTAAGTGAATATGTTTCTTTTTATTCTTTTTTTAGGGAGACATGACTGAAGTTTTCATGAGAAATCATGACAAAAAATAGTGAAAGAAAGGAAAATTTTGAACTGAAGGAAGTGAAAAGGAAAATCATGACTTTGATCATCATCCATCTCTGTTATAACACCATATTGACTGGCCAGCAAATCAAATGCATTTTGGCTATCAATCCTGGAATGAATATATGCAAGTGGTATATATAATTGGGATTAACTCTTTGTATCTTCCCCATGATATTACTCACAGAGGCCTATTGGCAAAGTAGTTGTTAAAACAGTTTCTTTCTTTAAACTCCATTTCTGACAGAACCATAGAGAAGAATCTGACAGAACCAGTAGAAGGTACTATGTTGTCAGAGTAACATACATAAAAAATAGACCTACCAGGGGTCATCCAAGTATTGCACAATTTGGGGACTTCTTGTGGACCGACATTCTTTGGCAATTTCATAAAGGAACTGCTTTTATACTGTTTTTTTTTTTTTTTTTTTTTGCAACAATAGAAATAAAAAATGGAAAGGAAGTTCCAGAAGTTAAAATTCACAGATGTCACTGCTTAAGTTCTTGAATATACACACACATTTACATTCTTAGAAATATCAAAATGATAATGATTTACATCCATATTCTGCAGTGGCAATTGGCTGCATGATCAAGAGCACTATAGAATTGGATCCCTTTCTGTCTAATATATTTTTCCAGTAAAGGAAATATGTCTCCATTTAGTTAGGCTGATTTTTGAGCATTTTTCAAGTATTCTGCTTTTGTTTAACAGAAGTCTTTAAATTCTTAATGAATTCTCACATCCTTCTTGACTGTTCTTAGAAGCAAATTGCTATTTCTAGATACGTTGTCATATGACAAGTGTTGATTTTGATCATTGAGAGCAGATGAAGCTATTAGTGAAAATAATAGTAAAAAGTTATCTTGATAGAGTAGCCCCAAATGCTATATTAATATTAACTGCATTAATAGTGCTACTTAATAGTGTATTAGTAGAAGGCCAAAATATATTGCAGTGCAAATTGTCAGTTTTCCTAATTTTGGTAGGACTATATCCAGTTATACCAGCTAAGACATGATGCAGCTTGTTACTGAATCTGTTTTTTTCCCCTTTTTTTAATGTTAATCTTGCTAATATTAAGTAAAAATACATTTTATTATTTTATTTCCACTTCATTATTATCTTTGTAACCTCATTGCTCCTACACATTTCTTTTCTAAATTATCGGTGACTAAGAAAGGAATGTATCTCCAAGGCTGTCAAAAGTGGATGAGATTCTCCTTTGTGAAAGTCTTCTGTCATTCTAATGACTGAAGAGTTTCCTGAAGGATGGAAGTTTTTCTTCCATTTTCTATTATGATAATCTTTTCATTGTTCTGTGTTCATTTTGGAATATTTGAAAGTTGATATACTATTTTTTTTATGATGTTATTTACCCTTTCAGACTGTTTTAAATTACCTTTGAAACAGGTCTTCTCCAATATTGAGATAGATTTGTATACCTCTCCTCTGATTTTCAAAGGTGCAGTCCCTATTGACTTTGAATGGGTTTGTGAAATCAAGACCTTCTATTTAGTAGTCTTATTCTGTAAATTTACATTTGAAAACAGCAAGAATGCATAATTATTTTAAGATGTCATACATATCCTTTTCTTTGTAGTAAAAGAAAGAGGGAAGGGAACTGTGAAGATATGCTTTTTTATTATTCTATAAGGTGTTCTTACTAAAAAATTTTATTTATGTATCTATATGCATACGTAGAGAGACAAAAAAATTACATGCTATGACTGCTGATTTTTTCCACTAACTAGTTTTCAGTCTTAGTATTTAATTGGCAATGGTTAATTCTTTTCAAATGAAGTTTTTGTATTAGCAGAACAATTTGTGTAACTTCCTCAAATTCTGTCTACACAAATAGTCCCATATATTTTAAAAACACAGCATATTTTCTTAGTTTGAACAGATCTATGATTATTTCTAGGCACCTGTTTGTTTCCAAGTAGTTGAAGGGTGGGCAGTATGCGTGATAGTTCCATAGGGCTCATCAAGACCAGCTCCCTTAAGCATGAACTTTTGTAGGGTTGAGCTCTAAGTATGTGATAGCTGTCTATATGGTTCCAGAATGCAGTGATTCATGACTAGATAGGCACGACAAATCAAGAAGATTAAACGTGGGATAACTTGAGTCTCACAGTTTTGCAGTAGATGGGCTGCTGTACTGACACAACAGAAAGTCTTTACTGTAACCAAATTAAATGAGTCACAAATTCACCCCAGAAATATGGTTGAATTTTAGTACTCAAATGATACACGAAAACTTAACCACATAATACCATCTCAGTTTATTATTCTAAATTATTTCAATAAGACATTATACGATGTTTAAGTTAGCAAAAGAACTCATATAATTAAAATCAAGGTGGAGAAATCTTGCAGCCCTGTTTGTTCCCTGTTTTGATACATCCTGCAAGTTGCTCATCTTGCTCATCACAAAGCACTATAGAATATCTGTGAAATGATTTAAAATGTTTTATCCTAATTAGTAGACAGGAATTGTCCTCTTTTATACATTAAAAAAAAAGAGAGATGTACATGCCTAATTTCCATGAGCAGTGATCAAGAAAGTAATCAAAATAATTATTTAATTTAATGATTTCCTCAAAATTTCAGAGCTGCTCTCATTTAAAATCAATAATAATGTTTCCAGGTTAATACTGTACTCATTTAATATACTGAGGCCCTAGAGGTAGCGGACATTTACATGGCAGCTCTTAAGTGATTTCACTTGCTAATTCTGCCAGTAAAATCAGATGATCTCCCAAATGGGGAGGACTAATTAAAAATTAGATGTCTTCCTGATTTTTTTCACTTAGAATAAAACCTCAGAACTAGAATGTCACAGTCATTCTGTAGGGAGGAGTTGTCAAATCTCTTTTCTTTAGGGCTGACGAGCTCCTGTATATGTGAAGTTAACATCTTCAATGCACAGTTTAAATCCTGGTGATACAAATAAGAATTTTACACAAAGATGAAGGAAAGTCCATTCATTCGTGTGTCTTAAGCCTGTCCAGGAAACTTGGGGGAGTCAGAAAGAGAAAAGCAGACAGACAAGCACTGCAAAACTATTTCACATACAATTCATCTTTTCTTTAACAGATGGACTCAGCCGTCTCTCTGCAACACGTGACACTGCATCTAGTGACAGGAACACAGTTCTTAGACTTCATGACATTTACAGAACATTTGTTGACCATTTTATTGGCTTTATACATAATCTCTGTAGAAGGCTCCTGATGCTAAGAAAACACAATATTTTGTGGGTTCATTCCCAGTCATAGCTTTGAGCTAATTCATTCATAGAGTCCCAACTTAAAATAGGTGTTAAACAAACTGTCAGTTATTTATAGCTTCTGTAACCTGAACATTACAAAGAAAAACAAAACAGATGCCATGCTGAAAAACTGAAAAAGATCATAAAGACCAGGAAAGGACACTTTTGAGAAACAGAGGTACTATACTGCTAGTTTTCACTTTCTTTGACTTTGTTGCTCATAAAATTATAAACAAGGAATGCATAAACATGGTGATTATTTACATTAAAATAGACCACCACTACACTAAAAATCTGCCTAGTAATTATGTTCTGACCATATCTTAACAAGACCTTTCCACTTTTCCTTTTTTTTCCCTTTTTTTATACTTACTGTTTTACACATAATCTCGCTATATATGAGCAGCCTGCTGTGCTGGTGAAATTCCAAAAAGGCATTTTCGTGTTGCATGTCTCCAGATCAAGTTTAACAGTGGGAAAAAAAAAAAAAAAACTCAGACATGCCACTCAAGTATTTGCAGAATAGTTAATACTGCTAGAAACCCTAACCAGCCACAACCTCATATCCTGGCTTTAGCTCTGACTCTTTGATACTTTTCTCAACAGCACTTCTTCAGATTCCTTCAGAAAGTGAGTATCTGGTGCTCTGAAGGCAGGTTGTGTGTTTGGGAGGGAAAAAAAAAAAGACTTCTTCCCTGACAGATCAGGAAGTAACTAGTTACAAGTCAATAAAACTGAATTTGCCTCCTGGAGGGAAAAAGTATACATCACCCATAACTGAAAGAATGAAAAAGATTGTCCCTTAAGAAGGTCTTGGATCTTGGCAGAAAAGTATGTGAGTGAGCAAAACAAAAAAAAAAAAAGGAAAAAAGGAAGCTCTAACACAAAATCTCCATGTCCTGGGTGCGGGTCAAGGCTGGGTGTGGGGAGCAGCAGGTGCCCGCGTGGGCGGCCACGAACCGCCCCGGGCCGGTCGCAGCCGGTTCCAGCGGCCCCGGCACAGCTGGGAGCCCCATGGCCACCACGCCGGAGCCGGAGCCAGGCGGGCAGCCCCGGCGCCCCCCTCACACGGGGTAGGGAACGGCGGCAGCCGCATGGGGAGGAGACTGACGGGGAGAAACTCTCAGGACACCTGTGGGAGAGTTATGCACAGGAGAGCCCCAGGTGAGACCCGACAGGACTGCACCGAAGGGACACCCAGGCACGACGATGCCCGGCCCCAGGCCCGCGCACTGCCCGGCTGGGACCGCTGCGGCCAATGCTCCTCCTGGGGCGTGCCGCCTCCCTGCAGCACGGGGAGGTCGTGAAGCTCATAAAATTGCCCATATATCAGTGATTAAAGTGCTCCATTATCCTAGTCCTTATAGTCTCTGCACTGCCACTTAGGCCTTAAACTGTGACAAGCCAGAGATTTGATTCCGTGGCCCTATTGGCCTTATTGTTCTTCATTCTATTGCCAAATTGTATTAGTTATCAATACCATTGTCTAACATTGGCACTTTCATAGAGAGCAATGTTAATCCCCAAACCAAAAAACAGATGGGGATACAGATCCAATAATTTCTGTCGTTATTCAGTAAGTTTTTCTATGGAATGAACCTATTTGCAGTAGCCAGTTCTGTTCCATAAGCTTTAGAAATCAAAGAAAAGTGTCTTGAAAGTACTCTTATAAACTAAAGTTTGATAAACCATAATAACTACTTTTCTTTTAATCAAAGAAAATTGGACAACATCCATCTTGAAAATGTATTTACAATTACATTACATTCATAATTGCATTCACAATGTTGCCTTACAAAAATAATTAGCAAATAAATAAATAGCAATAAATAGCAAAATAATTATCATCATATTCCATTCAACTGCAATATTTTAATATGAGGCGTTATAGGGAAGTTGATTTATATTTCTTCTGACATTTGTCTGTAGCTACAGGCATGCCAATGTGACCCATGAAAAAGGAAAAATTGCATGTCGTCTTTAATTTACTGGTGTTGCTATATATCAATATTTGATTTTATGGACCCTTCCGGGTTATATAATCTGTTACAGTATCCTCATATCCCCCTGTGACTTCAATGGTAATGGAATAAGATATAAAATCAGTATATCTTATCTAATATTTTTTTCCTAGAAAATAAATTACCGTCATAGAGAAATATTTTTATTTTAATTATATATTAAAACACAATACCTATACTCTTCCTGGAAAAAAAAAAAACAGTTTGTTATATATTATGGCAGAACTAGCCCTTTGATTCTATGCTGTAAAACTGATAGTACTGTAAATCCTCTTCCAGCTTTTGTTCAAAGACAATATCAGGCACTCACCCACTCATTAGCAAGGCAACAACAATGGAATTTTTAGAATCTAAAAGGTAATGAAGAATAAGAGTTAAACATTGAAATGAAGAGTATGGACTTTAACAGCAAAAAACAAAATTGAAACCTTTTATTAATAATGTACCTTAACAGTCTACAGATAGGTGGTTATTAATGAATTATAACAACACAGGGTATAATCCTGACACTAGCTCAAAATCAGTAAGTGTTTCAGAATGGACTTTAGAGTGAAACACCTTATTTTAAATATTTACAGGTTGGGTATCTGTATGTGAGCTAGGTGTCCAAACTCCCACTATATTCAGTGACAAATAAGAGCCTGACTAAGTTGCCAGACATAGGATTATAGTGTATTTGAAGTGCTCTGGGATATCAGATATCCACACAGGGCTGCCACATATGATACAGGACATATGGGAGGCCAGTAGTGGCAGGAAGGAGCTGATCAGTCCCAGTGGCTACATCTGCCTACTGATTCAGGGCTGGATCTCCTTGTGTTCATCTATAGTGCAGTTGCCATCCTGCTGTATTTACTCTGCCTGAAAAGGATTCCTGATATCCCACAGTCCTTGCTGGAGTTCCGTTCAGATTTAGGTTTATGCTGTAGAAACTCAGATCATATTTACTTTATGATTCCTTGTAGAGCCTTGAATCTTGGAAGTCACAGAACTGAAATAAGAGGGGACAGAAGAGAACTGAGAAAACATCTGGGAGTTTCTACAGGCTCTGTAGTTGCACTGGTACACGCTAGTGAAACACAGAACTACTCCCAGCACAGAGAGGTGGCACAAGCATGGAGTGAGATCTCTGCTTGGATCCTGACCTCCAGCATGCCATAGCCAGCATAATCTGCCAGCTATCTGCAATCATTCTGCAGGTCTGGCACCGTTGGAGATGGCTGCTTATGTTACATGATGCTTATGCTACTCTGGCATTTTTCAGCAGGAAAGGATCAGAAGTGGGTTCCCAGCTTCCAAATGCATAAAGTTCAGTCTGTTTTCTGGGACAAATTCTGTATGATGAAACAAGCAGCTGCCGCTACAGTTAGCTAGTCCACCTGCATGTCCAAAGCCTGCCACCACACAGTGTCCCGTACCTGAAATTTCAGGCCAGTTTGTGCTCAAGTATCTCCTTATTTACCTGCTCTGCTAAAGAACCTACTGGTCTGGCCACAAATGAGCTGGTCTATCTTACCATCAGGCAAAGAGCCAAAATTGTTACCTTTTTTCTGTTCATTTAGGGGAGACACTGGATCGTAATGACCTTTCACAAGACCAGTTAGTCATGCAACAAAAACAAACACAAAAAAAGTCAAGTGAAAAATTCATTATATTTTTTATATTAAAAATAAAACTGGAAATATGTGAGCCCACAAGCCTAGCCCTGAATAAGGAAAAGGAAAAGGAAGGCCCTAGCCTCTTTTTATTTCAAGACGTGGGAGAGAGATTCAGGAATTCCTTACCTTTTTATTGTAAATTCCCCAGTTACCATGACTATGTAACACCCAAACTGGCCCTTGCTTGGTAGGATGGAACAATTTCATGGATGACTTTTATGCTGAGATGTAGAAACTAGACATGTTTTTTCTGTCCGGAGGGCTCAATCTGATAGCAGCAAGTGTGAATATGAGTAGTTTACACATAGTAACTGCCACACCCTGAGTTCATACCTTACTCTGTCTCATGGGACTTTAGAGAAATATATTTTTGTCTGTCCAGACTGAACTCCCCGATTAAGTATGAGAGGAATACTCCAAAACCCAGTTTACAGAGTTTTGTGTTTAGTAGGAACGCTTAACCTTTCTTCTCAAGGGAGAAAATTTTCTAAGAAGTATTTCATTTGACCTATTTTAGACAGAATCTGGAATTCATCCTAGAAGTTGCCTGTAAATGCATAGGAAGCAACAAAATCATATGCCGTGCACGGTGGATGCCTAGAAAAATATGAGCCAAATCCCACTCGAAATGACAAGTAATTTTTTTTTTTGATTTTGCTTACCTGATACTCTTTAAAATGTGGACACTGAATAAAGGTCTACATCTTGCTTATTGATAACTTTTTTTATTAATAAGGGAAATCTCATTTTCCTACAAAGAAGATGGGAATTGGGTTTCACCAAAAAGCTTTTGTTTAAGGGAGTTCACATTCATTTTGAGTTCATATGAATATGTGGTGAAAAGTTTATACAGATTTACAATCATAAAATTCAAAAACATCATAAGTTTCATTTTATTTCCATGAAAAGTCCTGTTATAGAGCATTCATTACATTTTATATGGATTTTAGCAAATGTGAGGGACGTGGCTTTACAAACACTCCTAAAACATTTTTGAATATCAGGTAGAAAGATTATGAAGAGTAGCAAATGAGTGCCCACTCAGCCATTTTTCAAACTTTAATATCTTGACCTTTCCTAGATGACTTTTGAACAACACAGGCCCCAGGACTGAATAACAGTGCATAAGCGTGCCTCTTGCTTATCGTGTGCTAACAGTGTGCTTGCAAAACCGAATTTATTTGCCAGCTGTTGACTGTTCCATAACCCACATTTTATCATGCACAGCTTCTTTGCTCCACAAGGAAAGGAAATGGGGTAGATGTCAGGGCAACAGTGAAGGTACTATGTTCGTTAAATACGCTGCAGGCTGCTTAGCCTAACAGTTACACAGAACTATTCCTTTAAGATACTCTGTGCTGGATCTTGTATTTATCAAATCCATTATAAAGGATTATATAGAATCTATCCTGCAGAGGCTTCCAAGTCTGCATTTGTAAGAACAGAGATTATTCTGTCTGTGAATTTTCAACTCATTCTCTGTAACTAATCATTTTAAAAGGAATGAAGGAAGTGGCTAAGGATCGTTGTTCTATATTCTCAAACAGAATATTGAAACTAATGATTGGAAGCTATAGACTTCTTAGAAATGCTATACAGTAGACAATATTAGAGCGAGAGAGAGAAAGAAAGGGATATAAAAATAGATTAAGGATAGATTAAGGAAAGATACTCTTTCTAATAACACTAGACTTTTTATTATATACACTAAGTTTTATTATTTCTTCATAGTTTATCACTTTTTAACAGAGAAAGACACCAATCCACACTTCTGTTTTTTCTTAACACCTTCTACTCTTAATTCTACAGTTTTTTTCTGATGCAGAATAATATTGTTTCAGATCCTCCATCTATGTTTCTGTTTTATTCAATATATTGCCCAGACTTCTTGCTCTAGCAAACTAACAGATATAAAGCTTCTATTTTCATAAAAGTCCTTTCTATATGAATTTGTTTAAATTAATTTTATAGGTACCTGTGGGTGTGATGGAGAAATAGTTACCAGAAAACAGCTGACTGAAGGGAGAAGTATGTGCTGAGGGGTAATGTGTGAAAGTCTCCCAAGACCTGATAAGCTCTAGAAATTAGCAGGCCTGTTCAAGAACTGATAAACTCAGGACACCAGGAATTTGTCACATCTGAACAAGGCCATCAGCATACACTGGCATCAGCAATGGGCTATATAATTAGACCACATCCAAGAGGGGGGTGGCTGCTATATGCAGACAAAACCACAGAATTTTATATAAGTATAAAAGCCTGAAACAAGGGACCCCCTTGAGGGACTTTATAAATACCTACCTGGAAGCCACTAGAGCATCGGTATGACCCTCCTTTCCCGAGGAAACAGCTGAAGTTGGTCTCCCAGCTGTTGCTCCAAATGCATGAGTGTGTGTGTGTGTGTGTGTGTGAGAGAGAGAGAGAGAGAGAAGAGAAGAGAAGAGAAGAGAAGAGAAGAGAAGAGAAGAGAAGAGAAGAGAAGAGAAGAGAAGAGAAGAGAGAACTTTGTGAGGGAATAATTGAGTGCACTGTGTAAATAGTTATCTGCTGTGAATAACAGCTTGATTTTATTAATAGTAACAGCTTAACTAACAAAAGTTGTTCTAACAAATACTGGTTGTACTCAGCTCTCCCTAACTGTCCTCTGACAGGGAAAATGGAATTTACAACACTAGATTCTTCTTACTGACCACATCCAATTTTCTGATTGAAATGGGTGAAGTATTTCTACTAGCTGCATTGCCTGTATGCCAGTTTATCTCATTAACATTCTTTTTGTTGTCTAGCTAACTATCTTCTGCTACTCTATGCATAGCTATACACTTCCACCTTTTTGTTTAAAGTCACACAACTTGTTTAAAATAAATGTATCTTAGTTGTGACAGCCTCTGTCACAAAAGGCTCTTACCTCAAGTGCTTCAATAAATTCATACTACTAGGCATAATCTTTCTTTGTGTACTTCCCGATAGTCACACATCCCAAACAGCTTTCTACACCATATTGTTTAGATAACAGAAAACCAAAAAAATTAAAGGTGTTATGTTCAGAGGATCATGGTATAGTTCAGGTGAGAAGGGACCTTAGGAGGTC
Source organism: Apteryx mantelli (assembly GCF_036417845.1). Classification (NCBI taxonomy): domain Eukaryota; kingdom Metazoa; phylum Chordata; class Aves; order Apterygiformes; family Apterygidae; genus Apteryx; species Apteryx mantelli. Next base: position 44,951,154 of record NC_089978.1, read on the forward strand.
TCTAATCCAACCTTCTGCTCAAAGCAGGGTCAGCTATGATGTTGTTCAGGGATTTTTCAAGCCAAATCTTGAAAATCCCTGAGGATGGAGACTGCACAACCTCTTGAGGGCAGTCTGTTCCAATGCTTGATTGTCCTCATGGTGAAAAAGTTTCTTAGAAAAACTTTTCAGTGCTTTACTGGACTGGTGGAAAGTGAAAAAGAATCTGATTTTTTCTTGTTCAAGCTGATGCCCCTTGTCCCTTATCCACCCACCATGCTTCACTGTGAAGAGCCTCCATCTTCCTGATGGTCTCCAGGTGATTTCTCAGCATCTTCTACATGCAGTTCAGCACAGTTATTTAAATCTATTCCAGCAAAAATACTAGAAATGATAAAAAATTCAGGCATCTATCAAGATTCTTTTTGGTCTTAGGCTGCTTACATCTTGTATATTTGATCTGGAAAATAAGCATATCCGCTGCACATCTGCAGCTGTTTTGCTACCAGTTCAATAAAGTTGATCATACCAGGCTAACTTGAAAATACAAACGTATATTTTTAGCAGATCTATTCTACCTGAACTTCTAGTGAAACTTGAAAAAATTTAGTTGAACTAGAGCTAATTACAAATTAAAAGACAGATACAGAACTTGCTAAAAAGAGAAAATTTCATGGAGAAAATGGAGTCTAAAGAATGCTAATGTTGAACTTTCAGTCTTGAGAACAAGCTTATCTAATATTTTGGTTACTGATTCTAAAACAAAAATAAGAACATTCTAAGTAAATTTTGTCATTACACAAAGTTGGGAGATGTCATTAATACACAGGCAGACCTGAATATTGTAGAGGAATAATGAGATGATCTTCCAGGATAAAGTAAAACTAATGGGATAAAATTTAGTAGGGTCATGTGCCTAGGGATTTATAATGTGAGTTTCTACTAGATTAACTAAAAGCTCATCAGTAGGAAATGACTTCCGTGTCCATGACTGTGCACTGCCAAATTAATACAGAAATAGAAAAAGTCAAGGGAAATCTTAAAAAAATACCATGCAAAGGACTCCTAGTAGTGATAGAAAGATATTATTATACAAAGTTTTATGAGTCCTAAACTAGAATACTACTGACAACTCTGTTAATCCATGTAAGAAAAAGATAAATAAACTTGTAAGAGACTCAGAGAAAGGTGACTTGAGGGATTAGAAGACTACCAAGCTTATTTTAAGAATAGCAGCTAAAAAATCTGGTGCTATTAAGCCAGATAACATGAAGCTTGAAAAGAGACTAATAAAAAAGTAGAGAATCAAAAAGAGCTATTAAAGCTAAGGGATAAATGTTGGTGCAAGAACAAATGGACATAAAGTGACTATGAATAAAGTTAAAATGTGAATTAGTTTCTTTTAATAAGAGAATTAGCAAAACAAAAAGGCTTGTTTTTTGTTGATGCTTGCTTCTGTTTAGAGAGGATGCTACGGATTAGATGGCTTTCCATATTCATAGGTGCAGGGACTGAGGACTGAAGAGGTTCCTTTCAGTCCTGCATTCTCATCTTTATGGTAGAGGACCGTCCCTGTTGCGATATTAGATATTTTGATATTACTACTTTCTCACAGGTTGTCTTTAAATTACTTTTGACTAGTTTCCTTCCCTTCATGGGGAAAGACGCTGTTGAAGTACAGGCCTGACCTAAGGCCAAACTGCAAATCTTTGTAAAGATTTGGTGCCAATAAGTGCTCTATATTCTGACAAAAATATATACAAGACAAAATACAGTTTGGCTTTATATTTTGCTAGTATTTACATATGAAGACTGAGACAATATTGTTAGTAATAGAGACATGTTTGAAACCAGTTATGGACATACTGTACCACACTGACAAAGGAGAAAAGGTGGTAGGCTTTCATCATGAGGAAGATAGGGTTAATGTAATTTTAGTGTCTCATTTGAGAAGTTCCACCTGTATTCTTACTCTCTAGATTCAAAAAGAGTGAAAACTCTAATAGACTTGGAAGGCAATATGCGTACAAATCACTGCTACTTGCATGCAGCTTTAGTGAACATATTTGCAAGGTATTTGGTTGTGCTAAGTATTTAGTATTCAGCTATCTACTTTCATGTGAGATCTGTTTGCAAACTTTCATAACTGGTTACTAATACAACAAAACAGTAACTTTATATAATTTAAACATTCTTGAAATCTTATCCTAAAATATCAACTGTATCAAGCTCATTATGGCATATATTTACTTCAGAATATGAATTATGAATACCATTAATTATATTACCAGTAATTAGTGTTTCAGAAGTTAACATAACTCTTTTGATGTGTAATACATTCACAAGGTCCTTTATTTGTTAACTTAATACTTCACAGAATTTAGACTAAAAGTGATTTGTTTATTCTAAGATGGAAAAACTTTGTCTAGTGAAAAATAAAATAGAAGAAGTCTGAAGGTTTAACAGAAAAGAGGAATCTCTACTTCTCAGCAAAGCTGTTAAATAAATAATGAAAATTCATTGAACATTAACTATCAGGTATAAAAAGCAATCAGCAATTATAAACATAAGGAAATAAATATGACTATTAAGAATAAATAAACTAACAAATGAAGAATAAAAATGTTAAGAGACGCAGAAAAAAAAATAGTTTGCCTAGAAGCAGATCTGAAAAACTATATATTTCTTAGACAAAAGACTCAGCTTCCGTCTTTATACTACAGTAGAGATAGATAACATCCTACCGATCGCATGTCAGGCTTCCTCCGGTGGGTTTACCTTCATGCTGACTGCTGTCTCTATTAATGAACTTAAATTTTGCTTCTTTCTCAGCAGTGAACAAGTGTTGTACAGAAATTCAGGATAAAGTATTTGTTAAAAAAAAGAAAGGACAAAAAAGACTAGCTTATTTGGGATCTCTGTATAGAGTAATACTAATGTGGGGAATCAGATATCTCAAACAGGATGGTCAGTCACTGTTCAGATTGTGATAGGTCCTTGTAATAGTGTTTTCTTGAAGACTCCCCAAACTGTTGTTCTGCTAAAATCTTATAATCCAGCTGGCCTGTGTTCCTGTGTCATCAGGGTCCTGAGTGCACTGGTATGCATAATTTGCCCTGACAGCATCACCTCAGGCCTCCACACGTGGACCCTCTGCTCACTGGTCCATGCGCTCATTTAAGCTCAGGCCTGGGACTTCAGTCCTGGCCTGAGCTACACTGTAAATGTACCTGACTCCATTCCTGTTCCTGAACTGTTGCTTGGATTTCCTGAATTGACCCTGTCTCTGACTTGTTGTTTGTCTGATGATCTCTGGACTGTTGATGGGATCTGTTGCTGTCACCATCCCTGCTCTGCTTGCCCAACTCGGGTGCTGCAGGACTATGCCCTTTCAGTATTGCCGGGGGGCTGTGCTGGGGTGACCCTTGGCTCTCAGCTCATCTTCTCTCAGAAAACAGCCCTGCTCTTGCTGCTGCCTGACATATGGGACCACTCCAGCACATGCCTGATCCATTATTATTGAGTGGAACTGCGTACGAAACATCTCCTAGTTATCTTAAGAGTATACAAAAGATTGTCCTATGTGACCATTTCTGCATCTGTACAAGCACTTACTACTGACTGTTACAAGTTTCTTGTCTATGCACAGTTTGGTCAATTCTGCACAGGAACCACCTTGGAGTCTCTGACATGGCCAGGTTTCCATGCAGGATGTTAATCAACACACTGAATATACAGACTGGTCTAGGCACTGCCTGGGAAAATACTCACAATAGTTTGAAATTCTCACCTGGAAAGCTCCTGTGCCAATTAGTCAAATGCTTTACAGGGACGGTGGCTAGGAGTTCAATCAATAACCTTGTCTCAAGCCAGTCCACTATCTCATCTATGTGGATGACTACCTGGGGACTTCCTGGTCCACCCACAGAATTAATGACTTAAGTGCCCTGGATGTGCACCAAGGCATAGACCTCATATCCAACTATACAACAATTATAACTAAAGAACAAATTTGAACCTCATACTTATAAACTACATTCCATAGCTTTTGCCACACAAGAGAGAACTAACAAACGACGCCTTCTGTTGTTGCTGAGGAATGAGAATGGCGAAACCACAGCAGCTTAGCAGGAGTTAAATACTTTGCTAATGTGTTACAGAGAATATATCTCCCCATTGAAGCTGCAGACAAGATTGAGTATAGTGAAAAATAAAATAGGAGAAACACTTATGTACATTGAAGTGTCTGGGACCTCAATAGAGAAATACATATGTATATTTAGGTCAATGCTTGTGCTGACCACAAGCTGGGTTTCAGTTTTTTGGGTTTTTTTCTTTTATGAGAACACTCTACCTCAACTAAATCCCACAGTTCCTTTTTTGCAGGGCATTTTTGGCCATCATCATTAGTATAAACTCTTCTTTGGAAAATTTAGCAAACAAAACCTACAGGTATTCTTAGCTATTTTTCTTTTATTATTTTTTTCTAGAGTTCTGATACACAGGTATAATATATATTGTTTCAACTGAAAAATAGATTTTAAAAAGTATGAAGAATTATAATTTCAAAGCTTTGGGCTTCATAATAATGTAATTTGAAGTGATACTTCTCAAAAATCAGCCCTGTAATCCATTTAATTTTAACCACATCATTACAAAATAATAGTAAACATTTGTAATAGCATTATGCACATAATGGTTTTGGTTTAAAGAGAAATCATTTGATGCACAATATTCAGCAACATGAATTCAATCATATGAATAATTAAAAAATGAACATTTATTATAGGTATGAGTTAATGAGTCTAGTATAATTAAGGAGCCTTTGTTTAATCGTGTATTTAGATGCTGGAAAGTATCTTGCTTCCCAACTGCCCTCCTGAAAGGTAAGCACATGATTTTAATTTTAGTCTTGGAAGAACCTCTCCCAGTAGATTAGTTTTAAATGTCAGTGTTCCAGACTCTAGCCAAATGCAGCAAATGAAAATGTGATAATAAGAGATGTGATGACTGTACAACATCTATAATGCATTAATTGACATTGCCTTCTAACATTTCTTACATGCAATATCTAGGTAGGACTCAGAGGCTTTGCGGTTCCTTTGTCAGTTGCTAATCATTAAAGTCAGGATGATGATTTTCCCCATTTTTTTCTGTGATTCTTTTCCTTGAAGGCTTAACTGCAGAATGATCCTATAAAGTATTTCCATAGCTCTTCATCTTCATTGTAGGAAATTTGAGAGAGGGACTGCAGTGTGATTCTTTGGCTCACAATGACCACTCATAGCACCTACACAATTCTTTCTGATGGGATGTGATTCAGATGCCTAAAAATAGAGATCTAAATTTAAGCTAGTGCTTCTTCCAAACTGTATTTAATCATGAGATATCTGCCCAAAGGCAGACATCCTATTCCCCTATTTACACAGTGAAAGATATTATGGATAGACAGCCTTCAGCTGGAGTGATTCAGGTGACTCAACTTTATCAGGATGACAATACAGCAACATGAAGGAAAAGTGCTCCAGGGCATCACACTAAAACCCAGTTGTTCTCCCACTCTTTCCCTCCATATTTCTGCTCAGTCTTGCTCCTTCCTCAAATCCATCATTACTTTGTTTTGCAAAAAGACCTTGGAGGCCTATTTTTTCTTCTCTGCTAGAAAGACCTCTTTTGCTTTATCCTTAATGCACTATCTAGAAAATAGCGGGGCACTCTTCATGGACAAAAAGCAGTAGCTTCTTTAAGACAGTTCTGAAAGGAGAGCCACAGCTTTTTGTGTCACAGAAAAACCAACTTGTGAAAATTGGCACACCTGGACACCATGTTTTCACATTTGCAGCCAAAACAAAAGCAGATAGGTCATGCAGATGACATCATGCATTTTCAGCCAGTAAATATTACAGTTGCTGCCTGCACCCCAGATGGTGAATTACATGCTTAAAGTTTCTTGCTAGAAGGGCACTCTGAAACAAGCAGCCTAAGATTCCTCTCTCACTGTATGGGACAGGGTGGTAGTATTCTCTGATCTTCTCCTATATGGTGAGTGAATCTTATAATATAGGACCAAACAGAATGGAGGAGAGAGGCTAAATAGGGGCAGGGGTGTCAAAGAAGGACATACAGAGGACGTTCTGAACATACCTGGGACAATATACAGACACAGTTCCCCACTGTCTGCATTGTCTTCAAAATCTATAAAGAATCAAAATAGATGAGCCAGGAATATTGCTTATAATAAATGTTATCATGCCAGAGGCTCACTGCAAGAGGTCAACACTGAATTTATAGTAACACAAGGTAATGGTTTATTCTTCAAGACAGAAAAGTCAGAGGCACAGGTGCAAGGCTTGAAAAGAAAAGTTGCACTGACATAAGCCAGTGGGCATCTGAGGTGGAGATTCATGGTAGTCACGTACTGAGAGGGAAGTGCTTGAAGCTAGATGGAGGCTCTCTGTGCCTCAGAACTGTTCATTCAGGTGATCTACTCACATGCCTGTGCAAACTGTAGTCAAAATCATTAAGACTCAGGTTGAATGCGTAAGGGCACTACACATGTCCTGTTATTTAAAGGCGGTCAAAGAGAGGTATGACATTCTGTCTTTCTTTGGAAACAGCTGATAGTCATATACTCTCTCAGATATGGCGCTTCTTTTGGTGCTGCTACTAGACTCCAGACCTAAGTAGACATCTCTGTGAGGAGATCATTTTGATAGTATTCCAGGACACAGTGCAGGGTCTATATCCTGCAAGCAGATGCATTTATTTACTTATTTATTTATTTATTTTCTGGAAGTGAGATATTCCACAAACCTCAGTCTTGGTATAACAATTCACATCAGAACAAGTTAAAAATGTCTTAAATTTCAAGATTGTGGTACATATTTGACTCTGTGCTGTAGAGCTGTTCAGGTGGATGATGTTTCCAGAATGCTACAACTTCTCATTTATGGAAGTTTGTACCGAAGTGTAAAAGCTGGACATTACAAGTGGAGCTGTTATTAATCTCAGAGATTTTCTTTCTGAAATGCACGCCATAATAACTAAAGAACATCTACAACTGTCATGATACAAGGCCTCATCTCCATTTTATTTATTTTTTTAAATCCTTTCCTGATGTTATCCTAAGGTGCACAGGCATCCCAGACCACAGTGATATGTTTACTCTTCTAATCATAATTAGTGAACAAATGAACGCACATGCGCAAACTCATGAAAAGAAGGATATAAAATGGATCCCTTTATATGCAAATTTTTCTTTCGGATGTCTCACCCTTTTCCTGATTATCTGTTTTCAGTTTATAAGGCCTTTTTCCAATCTGTATTCTGGGATTCCTACCAGAGAAAGGTTGCTAGGCAACATAAAATGGAAATCATGCAGTTGACTAGCAGGCAGTTCTGATGTAGGCTCTGAAACCTTACCTTCGTCTCCACAGCTCACAACCAATTCTGGGGTTGTGGGTGCAGGTAGCAACTAGGCAGAGCTCTTGGATTACTAAGGGCTACCTACTACTGTAACGTCCAGCTGAGCAGCATGCCAGAGTGAAAGGCATTAATGAAGGCATGATGCACATGTCATGCACAGTCACTGGCAAAGGACTCAGAAAAAACTTGTGGACCAAGCAGTTAGACAGATTTATTGAAAACACTGTTGTGCAATATTATGTAATAGATAGTTAAATTATCGAGTGACCTAAGCTTGAAGTAAACAAAAAGTAAACGGAACAGTAAGCAATGTGCAACTTTAACACCAATAGAGGAGCCTTTGGTTATGTCTATACCGTAAATAAACAGTTTCTGGAAATGTTCCTAGACACACTATTATATATGCTGTCAGACTGGTCCCTGAAAATCTTTTGGCTTGTGCCAGTAACAGTTTCCCAAATCATTCCTTAGGACAGTCTGGGAGTTAGCACTGACTCTGGGTGATTCCCAACAGGCACGGTGGATGTATCCACTATATTCTGGATCATAAGAAAGTTTAATAGTTTAATGGTATGAATGCAGGCCATTCCATGCAGTTGCCCTCCAGGACAGACAAAAGTCTGGGTCATATTTAATTTACTAGCACAGACATAGCTTTTGAGGATTCAGCAGTGCATCATCAGTCTTGACGACTTTCCTGATCCCTAGATCCTGATAGTCTGTCCAAATATTCTGATTTACATTTTTATGATTTCTTTTATGACATTCAGAAACTTTTGATCACAGCTAAGTCTGCAGTTTTCTACAAATCATTTTCCAAATACAAGTGATACATATATGCATTTTGCCAGATTCTCTGTACCTGTTGCTTGATAATATAAAAGTGGTTATTTGAATAATTCACCACATGAATTTCCATTATTTAGAAGGTTTCATTAATCAGTTCTGTCATCTTGTGTATTTCCTTCCATTTGTATCATTGCTTTGACAATTGTGAGTAAGCACAGCGGCTACCGTGTTCCTGTGGTGAGGCATCAAATGTGCAAGCTCGTATAATTTTGTCATTGATTAAATAATACATAATTTCAGTAGTAAATTCACAGGATGTCTTACATCGTCCCTGCTTCTGTTAAGTTTCCTTAGTCCTTAATTCTAATCCTGCCATCCTACTCATTCTCTGAGAATATCCTTTCAGTTTTCCTGTGCTATTTGAGTTCTCCACCTCCACATTGTGTCTCTCTGGTTTAAACTATATTTAATTAAGCCATGTAAAATGTTTTAAGGGAGGTATAGAGCCAACACCTTTGGAGTGCTAGAGAACCTGGGGATCCCTCCTTCCCAGCTGCTGGAGCCCAGCCCAGTGTGCCTGGGGACCCGGAGGTCTCTCCATCCCAGGCTGAGGGACATGGCTGCTCCTCTCCCATTTGCAGGTTCAACTAGTAGTGAGGCTGAACAGGTATCCCAGAGGCAGAGATACAGACACAGAGGACACTAACACCGCCAGCTATGCGTACTGCTACAGCTACAGACAAGGCGTTGCCTTTGATAACACCCACATATAACATTACCAGAACTCGCATTAAAAACATTGGTATAGATAGCCAAGTCCCCTTCCTCCTCTCCAGTGAGTAAAGATTGAAGTTCACTAGTGAAAGCGCACATGCCTTCACTCTCTGGTTCACAAGCATGCGCGCATTTGTAGATCCCTCAGATATCAGCACGGCCCCTCTGTCTGTCTAATACCCTGGCTCGCGTCTGGGGCCCTCTTCCCTGCTGTATGGGTCTCCTCCTCACGGGCTAGTCCACTTTGAAATTTGCCAGCAAATTACACACAGACACCCTTCCTTCCTGTCCCCCCCGTCCCCCCCCGGGGAAAACCAAGTGAGGGGAAAATACAAACACTTTGCCCTCCCCATAGCAGTTGCCCAGGCACGCGGCACTGTGACCCATGGTCCCACTCCAGCATTTAGTGTTCGGGGATAGCCTTAAAGGCAGGTACCCTGTGAATAGATGTCTAGCCACCTATTAACTTCCCATCTGCAATTTTTGCATTTTTAAATGCCTTTAAAAGCTATAATTTAATGCTTTTTGGATAAACTTTTTCTTTGTTAATATTCATAAAAGCTTTCTTTAGTGCTAACATGAATTTCCAGAAATGGTTCAATTGCCTGCTCTAATCAACTGTAAATCATTAGAAATGATTTGTGTTGCTATGTATGGAAGGCAAAAATATAAAAAAAATTGCCAGTGTTTCCAATACCCTTTCAGTGTTTCCCAGCCATTCACCAAAGACCATTTTGAACTACTTCCAGCATCCCAGAACACACTCACACTTTATCAAGTCAGAGCTCTTATCCGTTCTTTTGAGACCAGTATGCTCCCTGCCAATACGTTTGTTTCCACCGTCTTGCTGAAATGACAGTTCCCACACACTTACTAGAATCTAGATCTTAAAAAAATATGTTCAGCTGCTTAGCTACTGTCTGTTTCTTCTTTTTCTTGGAGCATTTTGTAGTAATGTTCAGACATATATATTGTGGCTTCCACAAATCTTCAGAAAAGCCAACACATATACAAAATACAGTTAACAAAAATACTTCACATTGCCGAAACAATGTAAAGAATTCTACTGTAAATAAATGTTTAGTCCCAAGGATATAGAAGCAAAGGGATAAAACATTAGCCAATAACTTCTTAAAAAGGGGAGAAATATCATTTCAGTGAGTTTTTCTGTTGATCCAGATGAAGTAGTTCTACCAAAACCTAGGATACTGAAACTCCAGTGTCCTTAATAGGGTTCCATTCTGATCAAAACATCCAGAAAGCTAAGGAAACAAACAAACAAGCAAACAAAGTAATTTCTACCTGTAGTCCAGGAAAAGGCTGAGACAGGTATTTCTATGAAATAGTTGATTTTTGAAGACCTGACATTAGAAATGTATTTCCAGACAGCTCTGTTTCATGTTGTATAGTAACCACTAACTACTATGATGTCTGCTTTAAATTTTGTACAGTTTCCATCCCAAATTCTAAATCTCTTCTGATGGGGATGTTTAGCATTATAAAGTATAAGGAAGACATATATTTTGTATTTTAGGGAAAACAAAAAGTAATTGCATATTTTTCACTGATCTTCCTTAATGTCAGAGTTGTATCTAGATTTTTAAGGATGAGAAAGTATTAATGCCTTTCTGAAACACTGTTACTCCTAAAAGTACTTTGATCTGAAGATTGTTATTAATATGATTTTTTGTGCTAGATAAATGGTATTGCTTGCTTCTATGAGTCATAACTGAAAATATAATAACTGATAGTAGTACTTATATGTTTACAACCAGATTAAATAATATAACATGGTTTAATTACAGGATTTATATATAATATATATGTATGTATGTATGTTTGTATGTATGTATACGTGTGTGTGTGTGTATACAGATGTACAAATAAAAACCGGTTTGGAACTTAGAATCAAATGTATGTGAGTATGAGCATTTGTAGAGATATTCCTATGACAGAATTATAAAATAATACAGCCTTAAATACCTCAGATTGCAACTTTCAGTTGCAGCATTTAGGCTGGATAGACAGGAAATATGGTGTTCTAACTTCTAAATAAATTTAATTTTAGTATACATTTTTATTAATAAAGATTCCATGTACTTTCCAAATATATAGGAAACTGTCATTACCCTTATGCAGACTCACTATCATTATGTGTCTATCTCTACCAGCCTTATATGGTTACAAGAAAGACAGAGAAAACTCTCTAGTTTTTACGTGGGACATAACCCTCCCACATCAGTATGAGCTATTGTCAAAATCAAAAGTGTACATCTTTTGTAAAAGAATTTATTCTCTGGTAATATGTAATGCAGCTGTAGAGTCTCTTAAAAAGTCAGCTCTGATTCCTTTCATTTCTTAGAGACTTTTTCTGTTCTCCAAATTCCACTACTATCTCTGTCAGTAATTCTTTCAGTATTCTTGAAAAAGGAAGAGTGAATAGAAAAAGTGAATAGATCTTCCATGACAGCAGTGGGGATATCAAGTGAAGCCACCAGGTGGCACGTGGAAAACAAGAGATGGCACGTGGAAAGCAAAATGAAGGTAAATATGTCTTCAGTTAACTGTATTTAGTACAATTAAAACATGAAATTTCTTGTTACAGGGAGGAGTAGAGTTTGAGAATTTACATCTGTTCAATAAGCAACATGTACTCTTAGCCACTGTTGGAAATAAGATACTGGTCAAAGCTGGATCTGCTATCAGACTAGATAGAAGTTCAGCTAGAGAACAGCTAGAGTTGTTCTTATACTTGCATGAAGACAGAGGAGCTGCACTGATGTGCTGCAGCTCAGGATCTGTTTTTTTCTCTCTAGTTATCAGCTTTTTTTTTTTTAATAGCTGCTAAATTCTACCTGGATTTATAGTGCATGTTTTGTGTAAAGGTTATATATTTGTAACTGAAATAGTTAAAATAATTTCTATTTTTTTAATATATTTTGCAGATTATAAAGTATTGGCTGAGTAACATATGTGCTCAACATATTGTTCAATGGCAAATTATTTAAAATTATACTATAGATCATAAATTGTCATTATTGATAAGTAGTACACCAGAAGACCTCATATTAATTTTGATATACTGCTGCTTATTTAAATACTTTCTGTGAACACTGCTTTAGTCAGACTTAAGGAAAAGAATAAATGTTCAAGGTATTTGTTTTCTGCTTTCCTGAGGGTACTTCTAGTTAGCTGAAGCACTACAGTAAGATCTTGAAAAAATATATATAACATATTTGAACTATTAGCTTTTAATTAAAGCCAACTTGCAATTCCATTTGTTTCTGGAATAATCTCCATTAGGTTAATGTACTGGTTATTAAAAGGACTGATTTATGATTTGTCTGTTCAAAGGTATATGTCTTTAATTTAATTAACTGTGTATTTATTACACAGTTAATGTCTCTGATGAGACATTGTGACATAATTTTGTCTCTGATGAGACAAAATGTTTCTGAGGAGACATTTTTATGGGTTGAGGAATCAATATAAATGCATTTCACTCTTTTTGTAATGATTATCCTTCCAGCATTAACCTCTAGAGTTCCAACAGATGAGTGAGTCTGTTCTTTCTTCAGTTGAAAAGCTGCCTTTCATCAAGCTGTGCTTTTACTAACATCACTTAAGTATTTTATAAGTTCATCAGCTGTCACGTTAAACTAGTCAGTTGGTAATTTCACAATGGGTTTCTCACCAGGTTGTTGGCTATATTCCATTTCTAAGAAATCTCTCCTAACGGGAATGAGCTTGGGTAAATTTCTATAATAGCTTTCATCTCTTATTAACCATTTTTGATAATAGATATATATATGAGCTTGATGTTTGCATAAATGTCAAATAGGATAGAATTATTTCCATTTTCAACAGCTATATCTCCATGCTAGGTAAGTAAAATAAAAAGTAAAGTAGGTATTATCTAGACAGACATAATGCATTATGTTGTATATATTTACAGGCAGTCCATATTTGGGAAAGAGATGTCTTGCTTTTAATGGGAATTTTACCACTTACTTTAATGAATCCAGGGTTTTATTAAAGAAAACTTTAAAAGTAGAGAGATTTTTTGAAAAATCACTGTACTAAAAGCTGCATTTTATTAAACAAACATGCCATATGTGTGCTTTATCAATGAGTTTGTAAAAGATATCTGCATATGACTTTGAACTGTCATAACTGTAATTTTTTTTGGTTGCTATCTTATATTCAGATCAGAATCATATGTAGGCAGCTCCACTTAGAATAATAACAATAAATGGTTCACATAAAATTATAACTTGGATTGTCTTTACCCAATTTTTAATGAATTTCATTGACATCAGAGCCAGAAAGAACACTTCTTGACTTTGAGAACCTAGATAGATTAAGCAGAAAAGGTATGTCCCTTCTTTGAGACCCAAAGTTTCAAAATTGTTTGCCAGAAAAAAAATGATATGCCTGCTTGAACACTGAGCACATCTGATGTTTAGTAATTGACATACAGTATATGTGGAGGTGTATGATGTTCTACTTTTTATTAGACATTTTTCAAGGATAAATATGTTTTGAAGGATTTTCAAATCAACTGCAAAACCCTCTTATGTGTCTGCAAAACTAGAATTCTCCATAAAGCTTCATCCAAATATGTAAGTATAATTCTTTGTGCCTGACTTTGAATATTTGGAGTATTTTAACCTTCATAAATTAGTTTCTTTATTTTGAAAATATTTCTGTGATATAAAATAATAATTTCCCATATATAGTTCCAGAAGACAAAATGTACTTTGAATAGTTTGCTCCATAATTTTAATTTTGTATTTCTTAATTTTAAATATCTAACCTGCATTATCACTTTAAGAATACTGTGTAAGCCATTAACTTGAGAACTTTATTATTTATCCATTTTTTACACTCCAAAATGATATTTAATGAAGAGGAACCCCAAAGTCATTATCTGTGATTATTCCATAGTTTATAAGTAAGGTCAAAGTGGAAAAACAAATAAAAATGAAACAAACAAAAACACTTGAGAATTATAAAAATCCTGCAATATCTGATATTTAAGTGCCAGTACTATCACTTAAATGTATAATGATGACTTAAACATATATATAAAATAAAAACAATTAAACTCCTTGGATTGAGATTTCTCAAAGCCAGCACTCTGACTGCATTAAATGCAGCTCTGGGAAACACTGAAGAGAAGATTTTGGAATTTCCTTGTTTTCTTCCTCTCTGCAAGGATTCAGAGGCAGTTTTTTGTGACCATATTGTCCTAAAGTAATGGACAACTGGATGGTTGGATTTTTTTTTTTTTTTTTAATAAGAGTGGGTGGAAGACAAAATGCTTTGCACTCTTGGTAGCAATGCTATACTAATACTCTGTCTTGACTGAACAGGGCCCCAAAGCAATATATTTTCTTCTATTTTTTTCTCCCATTTGTCAACACTCTCTGAACTGTTTCTTATTACATGTGTACTGTATTCCTTTTAGTTAAAGGATTTCAAACATTAGCAAATAGCTTTTCCCAAACTTCCTTTAAAATTCCAATTTCAATTAAAATATACATTACTCTGAAAAAAAGAAAAAAGAAAAGAACCCCAAACTTAGCAAAGCCTGCTTTGCATCTTTCCACAAATTACAAAATGATATTTACAGCATCTGCATAATGAAAGGTAAACTCTATTTATTTTGCAGGAACTAAGATCTGGATAAAGAATAATGGAGACAACATGGAATGTGCTATAAGAAGTATGTAAATTTGGAGGAGAAGCTGTGGCCTTCCTTCATTTTCGTGACCATAGGACAATTCTTTTCAGTCTCCTGACAAAAGTACTATGCACTTAATTTTGTATGTTTTGTATATGCTGTGTATAGTGTTCCCAGCATCGATTTCTCCTATCCCTTGGTCTTTGCCAACACTTTTTTTTTTTTTTTTTAAACTACAAATGTACCATGCACCAGTACAGGTTGGGAGTTGACCTGCTGGAAAGAAGCTCTGCAGAGAAGGACCTGGGAGTGCTGGTGGACACCAAGTTAAGCATGAGCCAGCAATGTGCCCTTGTGGCCAAGAAGGCCAATGGTATCCTGGGGTGCATCAGGAAGAGTGTTGCCAGCAGGTGGAGGGAGGTGATTCTCCCCCTCTACTCAGCCCTGCTGAGGCCACATCTGGAGTACTGCGTCCAGTTCTGGGCTCCCCAGTACAAGAGGGATGTGGCACTACTGGAGCAAGTCCAGCGAAGGGCTACAAAGATGATTAGGGGACTAGAGCATCTCTCTTATGAGGAAAGGCTGAGAGAGCTGGGCCTGTTTAGCCTAGAGAAGAGAAGGCTGAGAGGAGATCTTATTAACATGTACAAGTATCTGAAGGGAGGGTGTCAAGAGGATGGAGCCAGACTCTTCTCAGTGGTGCCCAGCAACAGGATGCGAGGCAACAGGCACAAACTGAAACACAGGCACTTCCATCTGAACATGAGGAAAAACTTCTTCACTGTGAGGGTGACAGAGCACTGGAAGAGGTTGCCCAGAGAGGTTGTGGAGTCTCCTTCTCTGGAGATATTCAAAACCCGCCTGGACGCGATCCTGTGCAACGTGCTCTAGGTGACCTTGCTTGAGCAGGGGGGTTGGACTAGATGATCTCCAGAGGTCCCTTCCAACCTCAACCATTCTGTGATTCTGTGGTTCTGTGATTCTGTGAAATAGGCTCTAGGAGGACTATTTTTAAGTATAGACCACTGCCATTAAGCAGATAAGCAAAGGCCCCCAAACATGCATTGTTGCTAGCTCATCATAAACCCAAGGGAGGACAGGGCACAATAAAGTCTCTTCTAGTTTTACTGATTTTCCTGGGGACTTTCTAGAGGGCTGAAATTAAAAATATTCGTTCCTTTTTCTGTTCTCTGACCTATGAAATAGCATAAGGTTTAAACCTAGCATTTCATGACATGGGAATTTGCCAGCCCTTGGGAAACTTCAAGAGTTCACCATTAACATATGAAAAACTAAACTGAAAAGCCTGCTTTCCAAGAATATTCCCTGCACATTGCATAAGCTTTCTGGCTTGACAAATGAGATTTGATTCAGCTCTGGGTTGTAGTTATCTAGTTTTGAGTGTAAGTAAGTGTCTAAATGTGAGCTCGTTGTCTAAATTGCTGTTAACATCAGCACAGATATAGTCAGAGCTGTCAATAAAATCTGGAGAGTTATTCAGTCCTTTTTCAGGTGGACATCTATTTTTGGCTGAGAAACTCTCTAGACTCCTTTGACTGTATTGAATCAGTTGCCAAAGATAGGTGTTAGTGTCATTTCAGATGCCACAAAGGACTGAAGACATGCATATGATGTGGGAGGACAGCACACTGAACTGGTGAGAAAGTTGTGTCCTCTGGAGTGACAACTGGAGGCCAGGCAGCTCCCAGTATGAATGGAAGGATGCACTAGAACATCTAAAAGGGCATTAGTTGCTATCTTAAAGCAACTGAATCGTGACATAGTTCTCCCCTGATTATAATGGAGGGTGGATGTCTACATGTATACGTTTATAGTGCAAGTCATTTGCCAAAACAAAGGATTTCAATGTCATTTGAAACTGCCCAGTTAACCCATTTAGCCATTCCTAAAGAGTAGCACCTGTAGTCATTTTTCATACCTATTATTCCCATCTATACATCTCAGATAGCTGAAGATATCTTCTCAAATAATGCTATACAAATATGTTACAACTTAGTAACTGAATAGCATCACTAAATTTAGGTGGCTTAACCTTAAACCAAATCTAACCCGTTACATTAACTGACGTAGTCTGGAGCCGACTGCCATTTACACAATTTCAAAGTCCTGGGAACAGCAATGTCTAGTTCTAGACCACTAAATGGTTTTAAGTACGGTGCACTGCTGCTGACCAGACCTGGACAGTGTTAAAAAAGACAGACCAATCAAAAGCTTTCAGTCGCAAATAGATCCTAACATATTAATATGCAAAGATGTGTGAATATTTTTAAAAGCTATTTAAAGTAATATCTATTACTTTTTATACATATATATTATCTACAGGGATTTTGCAATTGAAATGGGTATCACAAGAAGCCTGGGCTTTAAAGTGAAGGTAATTAAACATTTAAACTTTTATATAATATTTCTAAAATATGAAATACCTGTGTGATAGCAGTGACATTGATTTTAGATGACCTGCAAGATATGACTTTCTGAGTGTCATGCCAGTAAATACTTTTGCATCATACCAAGACACATTACCTAAATTAAGATATCATCAAGACAGGGGTTCATGCAAATAAGGGTTCTAGTATTGGTTCAAAAGAGTATAGTTTGGTATAATATAAAAATATAAAATATAGAATATTAAAATATACTGAAATAGTAAAATATAATAATATAGCATAATATAAAAAAATGTGGCTTGTTTAATCCTGATAAAACTACTTCTGTTTTCTTGATCCATTAGAAGTATCTTCAAAAAAAGATAAAACTCAAAATAATACAAATTGCATAATCTCAAATTTAGATTTAAGCAAATATTTCCTGCTTTAATTCTTCTGAATTGCAGTTTACCTTGGACCAAACATTGAATATTAACATATCTTATATGATATACAGTGTGCCTAATTGTACCAAAACTATTTTGCTATTTTAGGTAGAATTGTTCCTGTTAGGTCATAAATAATATTTTTCTACATTAACCATCCCTTGATTTTAGAATACTAATACATAACTAATGTTTTTCTAGTGTTCAGAGTATGGATGAATACTCTGAAGGGAGAAGACCCTCTGGTTAGCTTTCAGACAGTTATATCACACAGTGCAGACCATGAGGAAATGAGTTATCCTTAAGCTACCTTTAAGCCACCCACATTTTAGACTGGAAAAGGTCATGAAATATTTCAACTGAGCAAGTTTTTACATAGCTATACATAAACTCAACAATATTCTGGAATGCTCATAGCACTGTGATAAACACAAACCCACTTCTCTGACCTTCAATGTTCCTTTTATTCAGGAGCCTATGACATTATTTCTATACTAAACTACTACTGCACAGTAAGAATATTGTCCTGAACAGCAGTGGCTTTATTACAGGCATCAGATGCTACATCATTAGTAGCTCAGACAAATACCCGTTATTTTCCATTAGAACACTTGCATGATTATCAACCACAGGGTACTGTTTATTCTTCATTGTGGTTCAGGTAATAAATAGCTGATTGCATTAATAAAGACACACTTGAAATAACAAGAACTAAATTTCAAAGCAAAATTAAATTAAGAAGGAAGTCCAAACCTGCCAGTTACCCACTGTGTACATTTATTGAAAACTACATTCTTTGCAGATGTTACAATCCATGAACCAAAGCCAAATGATTTAACTGCTTAGGAGAGAAGTTATCTTAAAATTGTTCACTGGAATATTTTATTGTAGTTATAAAATGATATTCTAAACATCAAAAAGAATGCATTTGTATTATGAAGTAATTAAGTACTTTGGTTTAAAAAGGAAAATAATTTTGAAGGGTATAAGTTTGGTGGATAGCACAGCAAGATCTCTAAAATTCAGTGTCAGCTTAGTTCTCTGGATCGGTTACAAGAGAAGCAATTCAGAAACGTCCTCCTGTGAAAATAGTTTACAGATTCTTTTGCACAACAGTTAACAATCAGCATCAGAAATGTCCACAAATAAACTACCAACCACTACAAGTTTGTCATCTCTGAGTGGGAGTATAACGTCAGATTCATAGCAGTGGTGGTGGTGTCGCTGCTGTGGCTGTGAGAATAGACAGAAAATAACAAACAAAAATATTTTTTTCCCCAAGTAAGTTATTTCAGTGTTGGTGCAAAGACTATTTTCCTGCCCCCAGGAGACAGTGAAAACTGTCAACAACTGGAATGCTTCAGAATTGCAAATGATCTGAATCCTAAATACTGCTTTTCAAATAAAAGCTAAAAAGTAAGTCATAACTATAAGGCAGATAGAGCTATTTAAAGCTGAATGTACTATACATGCTAAAATGTTTTAATAGACCTTCACTGTGTCCTAGGTTAGTTTAAATGTCTGATGCTCCTGCTAAAGCCCTTATATACCACTGACCTATGCAAGCAGTGCAGACATTTCAGATTAATTCAGTTCTTTTCATTCTCACCAGCCTTACCTGTAGATTTCCAAAGTCCTAGAACAAATTAATTTTTTTGTACTGTAAAAAGAACAATTTTTAAAGCAACAAAAATGGCTTGTATTCCATATTTTCTACAAAGCTCGAATGTCAAGACTTAGGAAATTTTTACTAAATTTTATTCCGTATATAACTAAGTCCCTTTTTGGAGGAGGACCTCAACCTAAATTTGACAAAATAATTAGATATATTGGCTTCTTACTTACCAATGATAATAATTGGTAGGAATTTAAGTTAGACTTTGGAGCCATTGGATATGTCTATTCCAATATGTAAGAACTGCTCTCTGGCCCTGAAGCCAGCTGGCATATTTTTCGTTCATACAGCTGTGGATTTGGCAGGGGGGGGACTTTCCTAGATGTAATTGAGACTCAGCTGTCTCTGTTTCAGTCCCTATTTGTAGCTATTCAAAGCAGAGCACTCCCAGTGGATAGGCTCTGATTTTAGAATACGTTCTGTGAGCCTCACTGGAAGGATTTTTGAAAATGTTTTATGTTGGTCTAATTGCAGTCCCATAGTTTAGCTCTTTATTTTACTCCTGGGTTGTTAGACCCCTGAAGTCTTTTTTGACTGGTCCCACTAGTTCCATTCAGAATAAGACCCACCTTTAGTTCTGAAGGTAGATAATCTGAGGGACCACTTTCAAAAGGCAGTATGGATGAGACTGTATCAGGTTGGGGTGCCTTTGCAGCACAGAATCCTCTTCAGTTGGCTCTTTGTCCACGAGCATACTTATCCCCAAGTTTTGATCACTCATGGGGCATTTAACTCAGCTTTGGACAGTAAAAACAACACTCGGGTGAGCTGCAGCACTGCCCCCACATTATTTCAGTCATTCTTAATATCAAAAACAAGCACAAATCCTAATAATTCTGTCGTAAGACCCCATAAGCTTCCCTTGGAGCCAAATGTGGAGCCAGGGCCAAGTAATGTGTGATATGGGGGTGTGTTGCTGATGACTAGTTCATCTGAGGACTAAAGAGTACTCCATGGAGTAGATTTATGCACAGGGTGTTGGTATAGCATCCTGATTGTCACAGATTTCTTTGAGACTCAAGGTTCATCCATACTACTTTGTTGTATATCAAAGTTTTCTTGGCCACTACTGGTCACTAGAAGATACTTCTTCCTTTTTTGACAATATTTTGTGACAGTATATACCTTTGGATATTCTGGAAGTAGTTTATTAAGAAATTGAACACTAGCTAAGGTGTCTAAATTTTCAGATTTTATATCTTGAGTGAAGGATACCTTGTTGTGTGGCAGATAACAGAGGTTGCTTTACCAGTATAGATTATGTAAGGATTAGAAAGAATTAATGTAAGACAATATGCTTTAAGTAGGGGAAGAAGTTACAAAAAGATACTTATATTTAGCGATGAGGATCCTGCTTGGCTCCTTCAGCACTTCATTAGCTTCCATTTCTCTAATTCTCTTTGTTAAACTAATCTATCTCTTAATTGTTGTCGTTATGTTTCTCTAAGATGGCCTATACATGTTTTTTCTTTCCTCCAGTGCAAGAAGAAAGTCAGAAAGTGAAAACAAATGCCTTTGTTTAATGACCTCCTATGTGAGAATGGCTTAGCTTTTCTTGCTACCTCTGTAAGAAAATTTCATCCCTTGCTTCCCATGACTGTTGCTTCAAGGGGATTACTTTCATTCCTTCCTCCCTGGCATTCTTTGATTATTTTTTCTATTTAAGCCTTACATACCACATTCTTGATTTCAGGTATTTTTCTTTCTGTGCTATAGACATTTGAAGGCACTTTAGTAAAAGTGAATAAACATTATAACAAAAATATTAAATGAGCAACCTTCTGCTAAATATAAAGCAAGTTCTTATTCTGTGAACATCTATTGATCTACAAAGATCAAATACGATGCCACAGATGATGGCATTGGGAATGGGGCATTTTTTTAGGGATAGTCCATTACAGTCACACTGACACCAGTTCCTGACAAAGTGAGGCTGATAATGAATGCTTTTCAAAGTCCATTCCAGGGCACTTTTTGACATATAATGATCTGATTTTGAGTGGAGATTGTGGTTCGCAGAAAGAATTTGTTTGTTTTTCTGTCGATGACCACTTTTTTTTTTTTTTTTAGTTAAAAAAGTCTTAGTAGCTCATTCAAGCTGCTCTTTTCATCAGAAAATTGTGAGCTGACATAAAGGCTAATCAATACATGAACTCTATAAGTGAACAGAATGAAATAAATAAGAAAAAAGAATAGTGAGTCAGGATGTCACTTTGCTGCAAGATAAGAGTTCTCTTAAATCACCTGAGCCTTATATCATCACTTAGAATTTCCTCAAATTTTCTGCAGCATGTATTCAATATGAATTGACTACTGTTCATTTAGCTAAAACATATGTGGCTAATTTTCAGTTTAAACAATATCTGAAAAATTCAGAAGATTGAGAATTTTTTTTTATTCATTCTTTCAAATTTGGTAAAGTATGTTCTGTTAGAAAATTAAGTGCTGTATAAAAATATGAATTTTTATATAAGGGTGGTGGCAATAAAAGATAATGCTAAAAAACTGAGAAATCTACCAATTAATTATAATATGTGCATTCATTTTACCTCTTTTATTTTGTAGACCTGTGAGGAATTGTTTGCATAAGACAGCATTTTTTCAGGGGAAAGGGTTTTTTTTAGGATCAGAGAGGGTATGGCCTTGTGTGTTGAAAAATGCCACTTATCCTAATCGGGTCAGTATCTTTTTGTGATAAATACCAATTTCCAGTGCGCGGTGCTACAAAATAGCACTGGTGACAGAGCCGGAAACCAGCAATAGTAAAAGGAAAGCTGTAGAGACAAAATATTCCTTTCTCTGGTCAAGATACTGACTAGGCACTGAAATTAGCACTCCATACGCGTGCTTCATGCTGTTTCTTAGTGAAGAAATTATAAATATCTTCTAATTGGTTTCTTTTATACTGGTGCAGAGATCTTCAATTATAGTCATGCTTTTTATCCCAACAGCAGCTGACTTGACATTTACAAGTACAGCAACAGCATACTTTTCCTGCTGTTGCTAGACTTAACGGTTTTACAATCTGTGTGAATCAGTGACCTTTGCAACTAAATTCAGACCTTCAGCATTTCTCATAAAAATAATAAAATGCCCTCAGAAGAACTGCTGCACCCTATGCAAGCCTAGAGGAGATTTGAAAACTGTGCTGGCAGCATAATTATTTCAGTGCAGACTATGTGCTTTAATAGGGAAAATTTAAAATAAGAGGCACATGTTTTTAAGGTCTGGGTTCTAAGGATCAAAGGCATCTTGCACAGCAATACATCTGAGAAACAAAAAGACCAGGATTTTCCAAACTGTTCCCTGCAGTATGAATGTACATGTAGATGTAGATGTAGATGTACATGTACATGAATGCACAAATGATACCTGTTTTTTAAAAGCTGTATCCTAGCTAGGCTAAACTGGAGTGTGTTTCCTGTATATGAAAGAACATGGAGCTCATAGTGGAGACCGGGGGACACAGCTAGATAACAAGAGGTAACCAAGCATTTTGAAGATAGTTAAGGATCCTGGTGGACTGGGCAGAGATTAAATCTGACACTTGCATTGAATCAGAGGACCGAATTGCAGAGGACTAAAGTCCTATTAAATCCTATCTCCTGCTGTCTAAAGTAAAATAGATATATCGATATTCTTGTATGATTAAAGTCTAAAGACTGTCACTCTGTATTTTATAACTTTTCATTAGATTTGAAGCAATAGCCTCAGTAACACAATGAAACCAAACCATTAAAACATTCTGGAATGGGACAGTAAGTTCAGGGTTTTTTTCTTCTAATTTTTTTTTTCCTAACAGGTAAATCATAATCTCAACAATTCTGGACTGATTTCAACAGACGATACTCAGCAGGCTATTTTTCTTGAAGGTTCTTTCTCCTTACAGTCTCTATTACATTTTTTAAAATATTGGTTTTTCTCCGCAGACACTCCATTTTTTTCATCTCTTTTTTGAGTGATACCTTTTGAGGGAATATATAATTCCTATAAATAACACTTTCCTATGCTTTCTCAAAGGTTTTTCGAATAATTTCTCCACAGCAGTATTCTCACTAGCATAATACTCACTAAAAGCAGAGGTTAAAAATAAATCTTATCCCAAAGAGACTGTTAAACCTAATGAACTGCCAGTCTTGGTGCTTGTAGGTTCCTAAATCCTTTTAATTTCAAAGTTGTCTACCTGAATTCTCAGTTTAATTATTGGATTGGATAAACATTGGATTTATATAACAGACCTAGTTCAACAACTGCTGAAAATTCACTTTTATTTTATATTTTTAAACTTAAAAAAAAATAGTGCAAACTTTAAAATTACTGATTTGACATAGTATGTGACCCTTTCATCTCTTTGAACTGAATTTCAATATACGAGTCCCAGTTGCTTCAAATAAAGAAAGATTCTTTTCAAAGTCACATAGCACATTATCTAAAATCTCCTGCCTGGTTCCTTAACGTCCTTTAATGGGAAGTTAAGGGAAATGCATTCTGAATATTATCTTTTGTAGTCTACTTCTCCCTACCAGAGAGTTTATATCGGTCTACCAGCCCCAATTTCAGCTTGAAAGACCATGTTAATAAAGAAAAAATAATTATTAAAGGAACAAAAGTATACATAAAAGTAAAAAATCTAAAAAATATATTTGAGCAACATCATTCTAGAGAATGCCGTATATCTAGGAGAAGTATATATAGAAAGAAAGGCATCTTTTTAAAGAAACTTCAAAATAATCACTTGCATCCCAGTTCTTCTATTTGCAAGCTCTGGCAATTGTCTGGTGCCTTAGTGAGCCAGTTCAGCTCACTAAACCAGTGAAAGAAAACAATTAAAAAAAATGAATAAAAAAGGCTATTGGGCACAGGATACCGTTCCTGCCCATGGCAGTAGACTGTTATGTCAGTTAGCCTTCTCGTGGGACTGCGCTTGTCATATATGAAACTTAGTCCGTAGCATGATGTTGTTTTGTACTTTCTCATTGGTACTGAATATCTAAATGGCTAAGACAGTTTAAAACCAAACAAAATCCATTCTTCTACTCTATTCCCAAAACTGTTGAAATGCTGCAGCTTATTGGATGAGGAGCTGGCTGTGATGAACATGAACATGGTCTTAGTGATGCTTTAGCACAGCTTATGATCATTTGGATTTGGATTTGTCCTTACTCTGCCATGTAAGTATGGAAAATAATAGGGAGCAGTGAGGATTTTAGAGATGCTATGTGTTTTGGGCACTGTTGCAGAATGAACATAGGCTAGTAAGCACAGTGTCATTAATAGGTAATAAAGTGGTGAGTTCTAGTGTTGACTTTATTACCTATTAATTTTGAATTAATAGCTTTGTATTTTAATTTACCCATCAATAAAATGGGAATAATGATACCTACCTACCTGCCTGTCAAAGGGAGATTTAATTAGTGACTGTAGTGTCATGTTTTCAAGATGAAAAGTATGATTATTTATCTGAAGTAGAGAGTGTTTGGGGCTGCTACAAGGTAACTGCAGTGATCAGTTTTCCCTCCCCTGCTTCATCCCGGTGGTAGAATTTTAATTAGCAATTTCAAAAAATGTCTTAGCATTCTCTGTTGGCACATATCTATGGAGTGAGATATATGATTTATGTCATTGCTAAATAGCTTATTGGTTGAGGAGAGTACATGGTTTATCTGCTAAACTTTGCAAATATTTGTTTGTTTATGTGTCCACTGCATTAGATGGGAATATAAGATATTTATATAAACACATCTATATTTAGAATAGGTTATTTATGTGATTAATCTTCCTTGCTGATTTCTTTAAATGAATGTATGCTATAAGTTAATTATTAAAATACTGTCTTTACAGTTCTTATTTTCATATTCACTTTTTTTATATTGGTCTATGAATGATACTTGGGGTTAATTCACATAATTTTTAAGATGAAGACCAAGATTCAGTATTGTTTAATCCAAAAGCAGGAATGCTTTAAGTTCTTCTAGCCTCCTCTTCAGGACACTTCATATTACAAAATCACCACAAAACTTTGTTCCATTAGGGCCAGCACTCAACCAGCAAAAACTGACATAACTCAGTTTGTACTAATAGGACTATATAAATAATGCCCCCAGTGATGCTGATACACAAAGAAGCTGAGTATGCAGCTCTCCCTTACGCTAAGTATATGCACTTGGACATTCCCACTGCCGACTAGGGCTCATCTGAGATTTAGCTATTTGTGATTTAGGCCCAGTTTTTGTAAGGTTTCTTAACTGCCTTGGATACTTGGGTACCCAAATGTCCTTGGGTACTCCATTGGCACCTTACCTAGACTCTTGGTATGCCCTGTTGGTGTCTACATTTTAGATGTCTGATAATGCAATATTTTGAGAAGAACCATGGAGGTTTAATGGGAGGTCTGTGGTGGAAGAGGGCTTAAAAAGCCTGCAGACATCCCACCTGTATATGTTTAAACAAATAGCTTAAATAGACAGCATTCACTGAAAGAGTAAATATAAAAGTAAACTTCAAATGTACCTACCTCTCTCTGAAGGCTATGCATAAAACTAACACATGAGGAGTACTGTTCCACTGAGCATCTAAAATATAGGTGTGTGTAGGTGGACTGAATTAGGATCTGAAAGTTGCAAGCAGACAAATGTAGATTTTCAGAAATATCTAGTATCCACGTCCTGTAGGAATTGATGTGTTTTTCATGTCCAGATGCTTTTATAAGCATTATAGGAGTACTTGGCTACCTAACATTTCTAACCTGGAATAGAAGGAAAGTTTTAACCATGAGACCAAAGTGTTTGACTGGAAATGCACATGAAAGAAATCTCATATCCTTTATGAAACTTGCTTCATAAATCCTTTATGAATCCTTTCTTCTTCAAATTTTTGCCTTTCTCAAATTCAGTTATACAATTTATTTTGTTCAGTAATCAGACCTCGAGTTGTCTAAAAATATTTAATGCTATACTTTAGACTTGAAAAAACACCACTTTTTTTTTTCCTGGGGTAGCTTCAAAGGATATGTAACTGGATCCTTACTTCCCCATAGTCGTTATTATACGAAAAGATTTTATATGTTGTATTTTAATCTTAAATGGTGTGATTGTATTCAGGAGTTCAGGCTTATACTGTTAAATGAATTATTTACATGGTTTCCCTGCTGTTCTGGCTTCACCTAACCACTCTTTCCAGCTACATATTTTTTCACAGTAAGGTTTCACAGGGCTCTGTGAGAACTTTCGTTGTGAAGGAGAAATAATGTGTAAAATACACCCATGACAGTTTCTTCATATGTCACATCAGAAAGTTGCAGTATGCATAAATGCAATTCTAAATCTCAGAAAACCATTTACCAGACTGTGTTATAGCTTTATACAAGTAACTCACTGTTTGTATGACTGTTTAGATATACAAATGGAAAGTCCAAGGAAAGTGCAGAAGATGTATCCGACAGTGCCTGCAGAAGATTGCTCTGAGGAGTAGTATTAGCAGGACTGTATCCTGGAACAGATTCCAGTCCCCTCTGGCAAAGCAAGGGAAGGAAGCCTGCCATCAGCCTGCTTCTCTGGAGGCGTTCAAGCCTCAGCATTCCTGAAGATCTGCAGGCTTTAATGAATTTGTCCTTCAGTGGGTTTTATGTGCATGATCTCATCCAGCATTGTGTAATATATTGTATAGTTTTGTAATTGCTATATTTCAAGTGTTTGATGATGCTATTAGAAACTTTGGCTTCAATAATGCAAATACCAGTAAACATATTTAAATAGTATCAGTTGATGAAATAATTTGTTTTCTATTTTCAGCACAATATAAATAGCCATATTCAATCTACTTCCATGCTATAGGTTTATTTTGAAATTTCAGGTTAGATTGCATTAATGGTAGTATTGCATGTACAATAAACATGACTTGTTTCGTTTCTAATTATGTTTATAGCTTTTGTATATGTGTATGATTAAAATAGAATATATCATCATTATTTGCCTAATATGAGCATGCTGTATTGAAAAAATAATTTCACATTAACAAATAAATAAAATATATGTTTGTATTCAACATCCTTTTTGAAAGTAGTCCTCATCTCTTAAAATACTTCTCAAAAGCTGTATCAAGCAGTAAAATGAGACAGATGGCAAAACAAAGAACCTGCCATTCAGGGTAGAGAACAACATAAAAAAGGAAGAAATTCTCAATGGATGCTGCATCAGTGCAAGGGCACCATTAATTAAAAGTAAAAAATATCACAATGTGAAAATACTTAGATGAATAAGAATCTACAATAAACAAGAGACTAAAGTGATGAGCATGCTACAACGGTAATTAACATAATTTTCAACATGTGACAAATACTATTTTTATTGTAAATCTTTTCATAGGGCACAACAGTTTGGAAAAATGCCTTTGTTTTTCTACCTATTAGTCTAGAATAACTGCCTGTCATTGTAACAGATACTGTAAACCTTGACATTTTGGAAAACAATGTTATTTTAAGGGTTAATTATGTTCATAAATGCTTCGCATACATACATTACTTTATTATTCTGTTAAACCAGAACATTCTTAAAGGAAAATGTCCCTGTTGCATTCTGTTGTCACTAATAAAGGCACACATTCTTGCCTGAATTCCAGCGCTTAGTTGTGACCTTCATACATGGCCTGGTACTGTGAAAATCTGTATCTCACCTTTAGTAAAATTAACCATTTTAACTATTATTTGAAGTAAGTGTGAAGTTTTTTCAACAGCATTTTTTTTTTTGAGGGTGGTTCAGGGGGAGCTCTCTCCCATAATGAACATTCTTAATTCTCCAGGAAGGGAAATGATAGGACTGTTCTCTTCTGTTTCCTTAAAATTTTTCATGAGAAGAAAAAACATGAAAATATTTGCCATTTTCTTCTTGTTATTACATCATGTCAAACTTACTTTATTCTAAACAGCCATGATCTTTTAAATTTATATTTGTATCTAAGAATATAATTACTTTCATTATGTTCTGTAAGCAAAACGTATAAAAAGAGAATATATATACAAGAATACATATAAACTACAAAATATGATGAACCATTATATAAAACAACCACAAAAGTTAGAATGATTTGTTTACCTTGCAAAAATTTGCAAAATAAAATTGAGGCCAGCAATCGATGCCTATAAGCCTGTTGCTGCTTTTGTTTTCAACAAAGGGTGCAGCTCTGCCTCATCCTATTTCTCTCCCTTTTTGATTAGCTCATGTAATAGCTGTGATTCAGGACAATTGTCTTGAAGACAGAAATTTGTGCTCAGGATTTTGTCAGATTTCAAAACTGAACATTTGTTGCCCTCTTCTTTATTCTCAGATATATACAGTAACACTTACTGGGAAAGAAAATGGGAAATTTTAAACTACAGTTTCTTTTTCCATTAAATGCAAAACAATTTTCTGCTTTTTTTAATTTCCTGCCTCACACAGAGTTTGAGCGTAATGTTTCATCTGAGACTTAATTTACACAAGATAATAAAGGGAAAATAAGGAATTTCTAGCAGAAGTTCACAGGCTTTTCTTGCTGAGGAGATTAGCTAGTTTTGTCCAGGAGATGGGCAGTTTGAAGGCACTTTAGAAGTGGCACACTGAGTGCACAGTTTGCAGTCTGTGCATGGCTCATAGAACAGTTTTACCTATCACACAGACTTCCCAGGAATCTTTTTTTGCTTTTTTACAGGAATTGCACAGATTAGAGCTGGTAAAGCCTCATGTCGCTGCAAGCTGGAAGCTGTTTAACCATGTTTTGTATGAAAAATTCTATGCTGGACTAATTCTGGACCCAGTGTCATTTACCAGAGTGACAGTAACAAAAAATAAAGATATAAGCACTCAAATGGTTTATCTTTACATTAGCTGCATCTGTTTGGGTGATTAAGGTTCAGTGCCAGAACATTAGGTCTATCATATAAAATATGTGCAACATTCACTATTTACAACCTCAAAATCTTCTACAACTGAATGAGCATCTCTGTCTCTCTCTCTCTCTCTCTCTTTTTTTTTTAATTTATCTTGATCTGCTTAAAAGTTTGAGAGGAGGAAGTCACATCTCCCACTTCCCTGACAAGGCAATATTTTATCTCAGGTGCTTTGAAAGGGAGGAAGTAGAGTTGGAGTAGAATCAACTGATAGGTTTTACCTCTGAGGACTCATTTGGCAGGAGAGAAAAAATCATGTAAGGCTTTGAAACTGTTTTCTCTACCTGGGTACCCTGCAATTTTGCAATAGAAAATTTGCCATAAATAGGGATTTTGATAAGTCAGATGTGATTTGTCCTCAATTAAGAAGCCCTGTATAGCTCACTTCAAAAAGAGCAAGCAAACAGAGAAAGCCAATACCTCTTACTCTCTGCAGAAAACAGGAGCTGAATTATTAAGCATGAAAAACTGTTTAGAGTCAAGGGAAGCATTGATTTGTGGATTGCCATTGAAATCAATGGCAAGATTCCCATCAGCTTGTGTAGCGCAGAGTCAGATCTTCTGTACTTAAAGTTTTCCCCCTTTCTTCAGCCTCAAAGAAAAGCTGAGGGAAACCACATGGTGTCAATTCCCTAAAGCCCAATGAATTAGACTGGTGAAGAGATGCGTTTTTATTTCCCTAAGACAGCAAGAGTCATTCCTTTCCAGTGTGGCTATTAAAATTATTTTATTCATGCAAAATGTGAGGCATAATAGAGTGAACACATCAGAAAAGCCAAAACTTGGGCACACGCACAAATGTCGTTATGCAGTCTTCTAATGCTGACATGTTACTGCTGGTGTAGAGCAATGCCATGCCAATCTTGGAGTTGGCTGTATTTCAGTCATGTTCAAATTTGGTTATGATACAAATTTTTTACTGGCCATGCTTCAGCTGAGCAAGACAGACACCTAACCCTTCAGTGCTATCATGACTCCCAAAGATAGATGCATGAAGTGATAATGTGCCTTGCATTCTCTAAAGAGAGCTGAAACACTTGTTTCCGGGCTCAGTCCCCATCCTGGTGCCCAGAGGGGTGTGAAGCAGTCTTCACCCCCTCTACATTTGCTGGCAAAATAGCCAGAACTTGCCTCAGACCTTTGCAAAATATTTCTTATGCCACTGCTAACCAGATAGTGTCTCAGGGAAAATTTATGGTGGCAGAAAACAAACCCTTCCCAGAGAGCCTTCTGAAATGGCTCAGAAGTTACCCCCATTCGCTACTACTAACTAAACACCACACTGTGACAGAAATGTTTGAAGTCATGTTAAAAATTAAAATAATTGTAAACAATATGCTGGTGCTGTAGTACTGAGTAAACATATCTACATTGTTTCTATGGGAAAAAAATCTTAAATTTACAAAAAGGACTGCAATATGAAAAAATAACATGACACTGAAGGAAAAAAAAACTTGCTTTAATATAAGGAAGATCTCTAAGATATTTATTTTTAAAGTCAAATGGAGCAAATATTTTTTAAGCTAGTTTGTAACAGTGAATACGATGTAATAATGCTCTCTATATAATTGGTGCATAAGAAGTTCAGGTTTCCAGCCCTGGGTTGGTAAACCCATCTTTGGGTTACTAGACTGATTATTAAAAGCAGAATTTGTTGCCCTTTGGAAATGTAGCCAAATAATAACTCTGTCAAATGTAGCTTTTCCTACAAGGCAATAACATCACTAACAAAAGCTCTTTGGCATTTAGCCAGCGGAAACTTGAGAAAGCAGAAGAGTGTAATTCTGTTTTCTGCTCCTACAAGATTTTTGCCGCAGCAAGTTGTACTGCTTGTTAATGCTGAAAGGTAGTCTAAAGAAAACCTGTCAAAATAAGGACTGTAATAAAAGCTATTGTAAATATTGCATAATGGATTCTGCTCCAGCCAATTTTAAGTAGCAAGTACTTGGACACATACTCTAATTTTGTATTCTAATGTGCAAATGGACTATATTCTCACTAACAAAAGGAGAACCTGGATACAGGAGAAAAGGACCCAAATACACACCAACATCAGGCAAGGAAAGCATTTGAGAGTCAGCTGCAAACCTTTGTTCTGACAAGCAGCTATATCCAGTAATCCCATCTATAAACCTATTTAACTCCACTTTGAAATGAGTTATATTTATTGCCCTCTTTTCCTCCTCTATGAAAGAAATATTCCAGAAACTCATAGAGGTGTATGAATAGTTTTGAAGAAAGAAAGGTTAAAAGGACTGCTGATTTCCAAGAATCCACTATCTCAATTGCTTTGAGATTGCCATATATTTGGGGGCAATCTGAAAAAGGCCATGGCAAAAGCCTTTAAGATGCCTCAGATCTTCCTCTTCTTGTAGAAGCAACTTGGAGCCTCTTTAAGGTTTACTTTTATCCTTAAAATGCAGTATTTAAAAATAGCATCTTGTCATTGAACAGGATATTCAGAATGGCATTTGCAAATTTAGATAAAAATGTAACACTTTTCTTAGTATTCTTTCTTTTTTACAGTGCAGTGCCAATGTAGGCAGTGAAGAAATGAACAGACTGCAGTTCTTTCTGGTGTATCATGAACAAATGCTACTGCTTCTGTTCTAGTCATTCACTTGACCAAAGTAACTAACAATGAAAAAAGGTTACAAAGACATCACCAGTAGCATCATCTAGCAAGGTAAAGGTGTGATTTATCTAGTAGAATTTGTATGACAGAGGATGATACCTGGGAAAATGCATGTAAGGTTTGTTTTTCAGATCTTAGACTGAAATTACAGGGCTATAAGTTAACGAAAGGATGACAAAAATGTTATTTCTCAGAGAAACTGAGCCAGAGAAAAAGAAACTAATTATACCCCTACCACAGATATCTGGCAATCATGGATGAACAGTAGCTGCTGGATTTTGCAAAAGTAGAGAGGAATTATTACAGTTTAAGGGATCATAAGACCATGAACAATTTGCTAATGGAATATATCCTGTTCAATGATTGAAGCACAGGGAAGATAGATATGCTCAATCGTTTACTTTAGACCAAGCACTTATTTGCTAAAGCAGTGCTGACACAGACTGTGAACCCACTAACTTACAGATTTCTCAGTCGGTGAGGGAACATGACATGGTACAGTGTCCTAAGGAATTATTAGACTGTGGCAAAACAGGATTTTTTCCCTGCATCATAGCATTGTCAAAATTTGGCAACATTTGTTTGTACAGTTCTGTTATGACAGTGGTGTTCAGTGAGATCAGCTAAGGCTGAATCACCAGCAGCAAGATGTATGGCAAGGGGACTTTGGGGGAAGGGACTTGATCTACAAGACGTTCTGAAGATCTCATTTGGCCCTGTTAATCCAATACAGCCTTTAAATGAACCTGAGCTATTTGGCAGGCTGTGGATTATACAGAATGATCCTTCTTGGGATCTGTACTGGATAATATGCTTCTTATTTCCTCCCTCACCTTATCACCATCTATTATCTACTTCACATGAACTAGGTTCAAGGTCCTCAGCATCATTTTCTCAGAAGCTTGAGGGTTGATGCAATTGGAATGATGCAAATAATTTATTTCTGGGATAGATTTTCCAATTCTGATTAAATGCACAGAGTACACAAATCCAATGAGCAGATGTTCCTCCTCTAACTTTTTACCATACATAGATATTGTGGATATCTCCTTTTTAAACTCCAGTACTAACAGTGTAAAAGAGTATATTTTAGTCCAACATAAAAACTGTTGTTCTGGGAGTAAGTCTGAGAGATTTTTATAGAGTACAGAGATTTGACACCTGCAACTTTGAATCTCAAAGGAGGAAAGAAGTTGTAAGTTGTTTGTAATTTCATTGTTTGTAAGCACTTTTAAATGCACTTTTCAAAAAATGTCAAGCTCAAGTGCACTTCAACACATTTCAGTCATCTCTAAGCTACCATTAATATAAAAAGTGTACAAACTGGAATCATTTTGAAACTTTCCTAAAATTCTATGACTAAAATTATTCTTTCTGACATAAATGCAAAAAGATTTTCTACTTTGATGAGAACTCACTACTGCCACAAAACGTTCCTTTTACTGAAGATGCTGAAGCAAGGCTTTTGCAGACAATGGGCAAATATTGAATCTAAGAGAAATACGAGCTAAAGTACAGAGGTATATGGAAAAGATAACTATCTAATGGAAGCTATTTTCTATATTGTGCATGAATAAAAGAAAAGCTTATATGTTTCTTTGTTTTTCTACATGATGTGTGATGCTACTGAACCTACAGAAAAGTCCTTATCATTTTGCTAATGACTACATAAAAGAGAAATAGAAAACAGAAGAAGATAATTCCATTCTACTTCATTCCATTACAATGTCCTTTTGAGAGATTCATAGGTGAAACGAACTTTCAGTCTTTTGCATCAATTCTCCAAAACTTTTTTTTTCCTCCAGAAAGAAAGTGATTCCATTATTGTAAAATAAATAACATTTAAATTGCAGGTATTTCACACTGAATAGTGGAGCGAATGTCTATACTGATGTACACTTATTCCAAATTCAACACTGCTGTTAACTGTGAGTGAAGAATAAGTGTTTTGCATACTCCAGGGATACTGTGGACCTGATTTCAATGCCATAGTATCTAACAGCAGAGGCCTAGCTTCAGCAGAGGGACTAAGCTATCAAAGTCCTTCAGACTAGTATTCAGATACTGGTTATCAAGGCTCCAATGTCAACAGTTTGATATCTGAAAGTCTTTTCCATGTGACTGGGAGAGCATATTTTTACTTTTAATGGGAAAAGATAAAGCCTAGAAGGATCCATTGCACCATTGTGCATTCTATGTTGGAAAGTACTTGAAGATAGTAATTGGGATACAACAGACGATAGGTGACTATTTAGAAATATTTCCCTTAGGACTTCATAGTAGCTATAACTTTACACCTGGGGTTCAGACACCCATGTCTTTTATGAGGGTTGGACAAGGCTGTTTCGCTTCCTGGTGCAATGGTCTCTTGGTTAGAGCACCTGCCTCAGGAATGAGAGATGCTTCAGGTCATCCTCAGTACCTATGGGTTTGAACATAGCTCTCCTTTTTTCCAAGAACCCAGCCACCTGTGCACTGCCTGGTGCTCTGGTTTGATGTTCTTTCAAAAATATGTCACTCATGATGTAACCCAACAGAATGAGACTTTATGGGAACTCTTAGTGGTGGTCCCATTTCAAGTAAAGTTTATTTATTTTCCATTTCAATGCCATTGGATGAAGTACCTAAAAAGTAAAATCTGAGGCAAATTTAAAAATCCAGTTTAAAAAACTGAGGCACAGTTCAAGCTATGGCCCTTCTGAATATACTGTATATTAGAAGTTAATAACTGCATTATGAGTTTGTATTAAATAGTAACCATGTGCATTTTATCAATACATACCAAAATAATATCTTGGTTGATCAGAATGAAAATATTTGAGTAAGTATACTTCTATACTTTTATACTACTTTGAGTAATTGTACTTCCAATGATGCTTCCCAAATCATACAATCTTCCAAGAGATTTTTAACTGAAGAAGTTTCAACACTGGATAGTCCTTTTGGCAACAGTGGATCTATCTGTTTCAAAAGCAGTGTTTTACTCACTATGAATCAGTGGAAGATAGATAGATTTAGCTTTAAGTATCTACTAAGGAAGATTATTCAATAACTTATTGAAAATGGAAATATAATGAAATCTAGACACCTTTAAATTAAAAATGGAATCCTTGCATTTTAAAAATCTGTTAAATAAGGTTCTAATGCAGGGCTGACCAAATGGTGGCATCTATATTTGATGGAAATAAGTTATCTGAAAGTGATATGTGAATGCTGCTGAAATAGATGAGGGATTTCTCATGTTCATTTACATGGCTCAGCAAAGTTGGGAAATATGCTGTTATTACCAGTGGTAGAAGTTGATCTAAAAATCTGTTTAAAGGGCTTGATTTTTTAAAGGTATTGACTGATTAATGTAAACAAATGTAACCATGTAAACAAATGTGAACAAAAGTTGTACTTTCAAAAAAAAAATAGAAGTAGAACAGTAGGACTGGAAGACAAAATAGGATAGAAGATGGGTCTGAAGAATGAATGAGAATTATTTGGGTAATAGCCATGAAGTGCTGAGAACTGGATTTGCACAGCAGCAAGTGAGGCTCTTGATGGTTTTGAAATAATGTTTGAATATAAAAGAAGCTCAGATTTAAAGACAGGAGTAAATTCTTCACTCAGTTGTACAGTGTAAATTGAACTTATTTGTAATTTATTGCTGTAACAAGAAA
The DNA here is from genome assembly GCF_036417845.1 of Apteryx mantelli. Classification (NCBI taxonomy): domain Eukaryota; kingdom Metazoa; phylum Chordata; class Aves; order Apterygiformes; family Apterygidae; genus Apteryx; species Apteryx mantelli. Next base: position 44,986,537 of record NC_089978.1, read on the forward strand.
GCCTAATGAAGTTTATGTGGAAAACACACCTAATGTTAGAAAACATAGTATATGAGTTACAACATAAAATATGTGATGGATTTCAACACGGAATGTTGTCTAGAGAAGAAAAGAAGTTGGGCTGTAGTCTTTATATTTATAACTTTACAGTGGCTAGACTTTCGTGAGATGTTGAAGAAGGTAAAGACTCATTCAGGGAATCATCTACTGTAGTTTGGACTGACCATTATAAATCAATCTGTGTCTTTACTAATTTAAATAAATCACACACATTTTCCAGTCACTGAGAACATGATGAATTTGATTATAAAGAAGATTCTATGTAATGGAAATTTTCATCTCTGGTGGAATTTTTCTTGTCCCTAATCTATCCACATGCCTAGTATAATCACATAGACTGAAATTTGGACCTAAATGGGATCAGAATTCTGAGAATTTTACGATTCACTGAGGGAAATATTTTAGTCCAAAAATTTAGCCCTTACCATTATACATAATGAACCTGATTCTACACTAGAAAAAAAATATACTTTTTAGAATGAATATAAAATACAGACCACAAGGCTTTAGACTTGTGATTAAAATACTTCTTCCTCCTTACTGAGGCACAGATATATGCTTCCATTTCATAATTGCTCAAAATTGTATACAAAACAACTTTTTCTCCTGAAATATATCACACAATCTTTTCAATTTTTATCAAGAAAATATTCATAGAAAGAAAATGGACATCCAAATGTGTAAAAGAGAGCTGAAGGAGACGTGTCCATGTTTGAAATATCATGTGCAAAGTAAACAGAATTTATACATGATTGCATGAGATGTGTTACGCAGAAAAATAGCTATATAGCATTTCAGTATTTTCCAAGGCGTTAATGTTCTGCCTTGCTGAATCTGGTGTGCATATGTGTGTGTATTTGTGTAAATACTGAACTCTTTCAAAAGTAACAATATTCAGAAACTTTAGGCTGTTAAATTATTACTTATCTTCTTCTTCTTTTCTGTTTTTTGTCCCACAGAAAGTTTGCACTCTTTTTTCATTAAGGACTTCACATAAGAGTAAAAATAAAATATGAGCTAATCAATTCAACATCCCCCATATCATGTTGTCTCAATAAGGAATGAACAAAACCAGTTCTAGCATGAATGGAATTGCCCCTGTTCAGGTGAGTGGGCATCCACCCTTCCCCTTCACAGGTTATCGTGGAGCAATTTGACACACCTATATGATGCATTATGGAACAATGCATAAAAATTCTTCTTTTCTAGACCTAATCCAAAACCCACTGAAGTCACTGAGAGTGGGATTTATCTGATTTAATGGAGATGTCCACATCTTAACTAGTTACTCTAGGCTTCTGTTTATAGTTAACAGAAGAAAGCAGACACTTGCAGGATGTAATTCATCTAAACTTAGATGTCTACTTGATATGAATCACATCCTAAAAATACCTGTTTCTGTATATTGATTATGAATAAATCCTAGTGTCATTTCCTCAGAGATAGACATCTAGACTGTCTATGTCTGAAGTTAGATGAGAAGTTGGAGTCTTTTCATGAGTTGCTATAGCTTTGGAGTAAGACATTTGTGCTTCTCAGCAATTTACAGCAATTATTTTATAGAAATTGCAGGATCTCAGATGCCTTATAATCTCTTTTCCTGTTGTTCTAAGCATAGTTTAAATCTTAAAAAATAAATGTCTAATGTCTTGCTCATCTATTTTAGACTCAGAGTCAATTTAGATTATTGTAGTTTGAAATGTGAAAATTCTTTTTATTACCCTTCATTGTCTACCAGACATATATAACTTCCATCTTTTAACAACTTTTTATGTCTGCTCTTTAAATGAAATCATGTACACAGATGTGAAAAGCTATTTTACTATTATTACCGAGTATTTTACATCATGTATGAAATGGCAGGAATGATTCTGACTGCTTACTAAAATGCTTTAAAAATAATGATATCAAATGTTGCATTTTCTTTATAAAACAAATTACGATATTCTTTATTAGAAATTCCACAAATTCACCCAGACCTGAACATATATGTACCATAAATATATACATGTAATTCCTTAATGGCAATTATCACATTATACTTCATTTTAAAGGAGACCATCCTTTATTTCAAATGAAATGACTCCTAAAAGTCATTTGCCTTATGTTCTGTAATCCTTTAAAAACAGTCCTTAATGTGATATTTTCAAGTGATATACAAATCATGGTTGGTCAAAAAGTAGTAAATCTAAGGAGGATAAGATGTCAAATGCAAAAATCTTTAATAACTATTTTAATATATTTTCTTGACTATTTTGAATTTATAAAATGTGATACACTTATTCCTAGGTTTATAATGATTTTTTTTTACTGCAATTACAATTCAGAGTTGTGGTCATGGAGCAAAATATGATTGCATGGGTACTGAAAAGAAATAGGAAGAAGTAATGGCTAAGCCCCAGATAACTTGCTACCTAGTATAATCATGAGGCAAAGGTCAAGTTCAGAGAAAAAAGGGTGATCAAGGGATGAAAGTGAGTCAGCACTGGTCAGGGTGACAAGTGTTCTCCACGTTCTGTTCATAACACAGGAAAAGTTTTCTTTTCTTGATTTCTATTCATATTCTGCAGTAGTTCAATGAAAAGAACATTTATTAATATCAGTGGGAGTCCTGTATAGAGAACAGCTACAAAATATGCTATTGAGAACTGCAGTGCAGATTGGAGAACACAATTTTGTCCATTATTAAGGGCTACATTGAAACATTTCTCATCCTTTAAAATAGAGTTAAATTTCTTTCAATTTACTTTCAAGTAAAATTGTTCTATTCTGTGTTCGGATTTCTTTCATTGTCTAATTTTTTTAAGTGCGCTCCATCTCTTTACAATTTCATTTTTCTTACTTGTACCTATTTGATTCTCGACTTTTTTCTGTCCTCCCAGATTCTTGAAATAGCAACCCAGTAATCAGCGGTCAAACACCTTTTCTTTCACCCTCTAAAAATAACAACCTAAAATTCTTTTCATTAGTTTCATGCTTAGATTTATTTTTATGGTTATATAGATTAGTTATTACTGCACTTGTTTGTTACGTTTCACGCTATGATACAGCCTTAATAGTTACTGCTATAAAAGGAACATGTGGTATCTATTCTGTTGAAAAGTTTAAAGGTATTCTGATGGAGTGGAAAAGTGCTGAGATAACATGTAAAAGTGGAACTGACATACTAGGATGTTTAAACAAGAAGAGAAACAAATCCTACAATATTCTACTCTATCTGAAGCTAATTGCATATTATCAGCTGAAGTAAAGAAAAAAAAAAACCCTCCCTTGTTATCCTCTTAAGGATTTGGTAAAATTGTAATCTCACTGTAAAATGAACACTGTATTGGCACTACATGGTACCAGCAGTAGAGTTAGAATGAAGAGTGGACATCTGGAATCAAAGGAAGAAAAGCTAAGGATTAAATAGGGAGCACAGCTGAAAATTCCAAGAAAGCTGAAATTTTTTAGAACCTTTAGAAGTAGGCAACTGGAGGAAATTCAGTAAAGAATGTAGTTCCTGGAAGTAGTGGAAGGATTTAGCTTAAGGTACCTTTTTATAACATTGTATACTTGGAAGCTTTTCAGTTGCTTTACATTCACAGCTGTTGGGAAGAACAGACCACACTTTATCAGTGTACAAAAGAAATTTACGGATATTTAAGGAAATTTAAGTCTAAGCAAGAATGATGGTTTTAGACTATGTTAGCCTTACATGATAAACCAAAAAAAGAAAAAGAAGAGAGAATTAAGAGCAGGTTTGAGCCTGGTGAGTGAATATTGCAAGGTTTTTGACCTCCCAGCAAATAGGGATAGCAAGAATCCAAGACCCCACACTGTGGGAAAGGATATTAAAGAATTTGATTTAAACTTAGAAAAAGCAATTTGTATTTTCTATATTCTATAGAATGATATCAAACCTTTATGATGCATTTATAAGAAAAAGAAAAAGAGTTAGTAAAACAGAAACAGATCTTGAAGCAATAACAAACCTAAACAGACAGAACTAATAGATCTGTAAGAAAAAAATCATTTTACAAGAGCCTCCACAGAAGGATGGAAACTATCAAAGAAGAAATAAAGTATACACATACTATATATAGTGAAGAAGATCTTTCATGGGAAATTGCTGCAGGAGTATCTTTATCTGGAGATAAGATCATCTTAGACACAAGTACAACCCTTATTATTCATAAAATGGATGCTCGTGCAAAGAATAATGAAATGTCAGAAGTTGTACTAAAGATTTGGAAGAAAAATTATTTTGAACATGAGTAAAATTCAAATGACACAGCAAGCAAATTATTCTGTCTCAAAATGCTACAACTCATGGTCGAATAGAAATATCGAAACACAATTAGGAAGTACAGTCTTTATAGCTGTCAGACCACTGGTCAGTAAAAATTAGTGAAGAAAGGATTAATCATGGTGAAGTGCTTAAAATATACCTTTTTATGCAAGTACCTAAAACCTATGTATATGTCTTAAAAATATATATTTAGGTTGCAGAAGGTATTAGATTCAAGGTGCTTTTAGGAGAATAAGCTATAGTGGCCTTTCCTCTGTTTTTTTTTCTCTTTCTGCACCTTTAGAAGCAGAAGTAGAGGCAGAATTTAAGCCCTCTGCATGTAAAATCTTAAAATATATATATATATATATATGTTTGTTGGACCATCTATTAATTACTACTTTTTTACTGTAACAGAATAAAAACACGCACTTAAAATTACAAACCTGATGACAGGTTTTGATTAGGTAAAATCTTCAGGATTCCATGTTTTCTAATAATAATAAATCTTCTTTATTGTAAAATGTGTAATACTTTTAATACGACTATGAAACTGTAGACCTTAGAGAACAAAAACAAACAAACAAACAAAAGATCATAAAAAAAGTTTCCTGTTCATCTTGAAGACTGGTGAACAAATAATACTTTGTGTACAGACAGTTTGAGTGTACCTGTCCTGGTGGATGCAGAGTGTGGATAGTTTTCTTCCGACTGCTCTGAGTCAACCTGTCATGTCAGCTTCATACCATGTAGATGGTATTAGTATAGCAATATCTTTGAGTTCACAGACCTCCATTGCTACAGAATGTCGCATTTCATCCTGCTGGTACACCAAAGCAGCCAGACACAAAACAGCTCTGACCAGAAAATGGTATTTTTACAGATCTAAGCCTAAGTTAGCATTCCTTGACTCTTAGCAGAGCCTATCAGCTTGAGTACTGTGACAATGCCATTAGTTTTTAGTATATTCATAGGACTACTTCTGGTGATTGCCAAAGACATTTTTGTCAAATACAACGTATGCCATTCATTCTTGCTTGTAGGCAACATCAATGAGCAATAGGCTAGTATAAAGCAAGCTAAATATGATACTACTTTTCATTCATGTAACATTTTTCTTTTCATGTGACCAGCTATGCTCTAATAAGTCTTGACAAAGATCTCACTGAAATAGATAATGTCAACCCAAAGTAAAACTGGGCAGATTAAGTCACAGAAAAGATGTTTAAGGCTATAGAACAAATCAATGGCAGATAAAATGAGAACTCAGAAGCTCTGAATTAGAATAATCAGTCTCGCTGGAGGTGACATCTTTGTGCTGTTAGAATGATTTTATGTAATTTGCAAGTGTGGATGATGTTTTACAAATATGTAAAAAAGACATGATCTCTAGCCAGAATTACTTTATTTCAGAGGTCAAACACAAGGACAGGAGGAAGTTTCTCAACAGAAAAGCAAGGTGATTGAATAGCAATGTTTTGAATACAAAGTACTAGCTTTGTTATAATGGCAGCTATATCAGAGCAGTAGATGAGGCATGGAAAAAGGTGCTATAGAGTCTGAGCAGGAGAATATTTAGTCTGACGTATATCTGACGTGTATGATACTGGTTAGATCTACTGTGCACTGTCTATGGTACCTTTTCAAAGACCTGGGATCTAAGAGTAGACATGTGCCTTAGAACAAAATCATCCCTCTCTTTGGTTTTGCATGCACTCCTGCTCTCTTCAACACACGGAAAACCACCCCTGCTTATTCAGAAAACCCTTCGTTCTACATGATTTTCACAGTAGCAAAGAGTTTGGCAATTGATGTCTAAGAATGGAATACATCAAATACATAATTACCTTCGGAAATAGCAATAATAACTAGGCTTTTCTGCCTTTGCTATGAAACCAGACAATTTTTATGCCTTGGGTATTGATAATGCTCATTTCTTTGTCAACAGCAAGCTCTGTTGTCTTTAAAAGTTTATTTTACTGAATAATTAAAAAATAAACCAGTATTCCTGTATCTGAAATCCTTATTCAGCTGTATAGACATTGCTAGTTATTAAATATTTTCCCAAATGCAAAGTAGAAAGTCTGAATGCAGAGCATGATGTCACCCAGGACACTGCATACAAGATAGAAAATAACCCCCCGGGAGATTCTTCTGGGCTCCAAGTATTCAGGCAAAATTAATTAAGATTGAGCTATGTAAGCTGATAATCGAAAGGCACCCAAAAACACAACTGCTTGGAAAAATGTTTTCTCACATGAAATATATCACATGTTAAATCATGTATCTTAATTTCAAATGGTGAAAACTTCCCTTTAAAGCACTGCCAAAGCAAGCCAGAAGACAGGTTTTTTTTTAAAGTAATTGACACATAAATAACTCTAACTCTCAAAACAATACTTTCTTTAAATTTTTTTTTCATTTGCTACCAGAGCTAATTTGTTCCTCATTACTTTCTCCATCTGACTTTTTGATTATATCTCTGGTACTTTTTTCTTTATTTAATTAAATATTCTTCTTTATGTTATTTTTTCTTTCTTACAGTGCTTAAAACAAAGGCAAAATCCCCCTCTACTCAACCAGAAACCAAATATATTTAAATTTTGGTTTAAGAAAAACAAGCAGTTGATTCAGAATCTGTGAAAATGCAAAGAGATTTTTTCCCTTTGGATCTGTTCTAAAATGTATTCATTCATTATGCATACTATAAATATAAAAGTGGAACCCAACAGTAGTAAGGACAGAATTAAATTGCAGGGTGCCATGTGTGGTTCCTTTTATAGCTGCATTCATATTGATTACATGTAATTTTTACAGAAGACTTCTTTTAACTGTATAGGTGAAGATGGCAATTAGATGTCTGCTTTTTCTGTATATTACTATATGCTATCCAGGGTAGGATAGGTTTTCACATAAGTTCTCTTGCATTCTCTTATTCTTTTAACCTTCAAAATAAAAACTATACTTTTGTGATTCATTCTCTTTTCTTCAAGAACTACAGCAGTTAAAAAGTGCACGTGAATTTGAACCCAATTTATTTATATTTTTCTTAGTAGTTTACAGTATATATAAAAACACAAACACATGAATGCTAGTTTGAAAAAAAGAAAACACTGTTGGGAATGGTTGGTAAAAGATTTTATGGTTCCCCCTAAATTATGTAGACTCAGAAACACCACACCTCACTCTTCTAAGAAAACTTAACACCTCACTTATGATGATACAGCCACAGCAGAATCATATCTGCTTGCGTATTCTTTATTTGTACTTAAACTTGCAGGCTTTGTAGAGTCCATATTGCTCATGTTCTCATTGCAATAAGTTACTACTGGTACTTCTCACTGTGACTTACGTTAGGCCAAACACATTTTTATTGTCAAATCGTGTTTTGGCCCCCATCTCAAAGACTCTCAAGCTCACCTGCATCATAATTCCATCCATGACCTTCAGTGTTTTTCTGAGACTGTAACTCATAAAGCAGAGTCCAAAACAGATAACATCTGGAGCTCCCCACCCCATTTCAACAGATCCACATAATGGAAGCACATCCAGTTTAGCTGGAAGAATTTTTTTTATGTGCTTTGCAAAACTTTTAATGGAGATTTTTAACAAAATTATAAACTAAAAAACAGTATGAAAATAAATAAGCATTACATACAAGTATGGATGGAGGAAAGAGTATAACTCTGTGAAGTCTACTAGAAGACTTGTTCCATACGTCTATGTTACCTGGGAACCACCTGAATACTCCATCATGTGTGCAACAGAGTACTCTAGTGCATACCAAGCATGCTTTTTCTTCTATGACAATAATTTCTTGGGGTCTTCTATATGTCTTTTTAATAAGATTTTTGCAAACATGTTAAGAAACATTTATTTGATACTTCAAATAAAAATACAACTGTAAGTATGCATGTGCATTGCCCATAGTTCAGTCATTTTAGTGTTTAATCATCTTGACTTTCAGAAAATAAGATGTACTTTGTTAGGGCTATCTGAGCTCAAATGCTCTCCCTTTTCATAAATCTACATGCATATTATAAGCATAGATATTCTGTAGTTTTTTATATATATATATATATATATATTTTTTTTTTACATTGCTTAAAGTAATATGTTTTCTAATCTACTGGAAATATTGCCATGTGTGCTAAATCCTGTTTCTTTTGATATGCTTGTATATTCTGTCATTGACATCAAGATTGGACCCCATACCTACATTTTATGCTGTAGCTGTACACTTTTCGTTGCAGGACTCAGTATTGCATTTTCTTTGAAAAGAAACCTGTAGCTTTTGGTTAGAGGTGGAAAGTGGAAAACATTGAAATAATTACCTGACTAAAAATAACACCTTAGTCATTCGTCCTGATGCAAAAGAACTTACAGCAAATGAAATTTGATGCATTCTGAGGAAAAAAAAATCTCTCTGTGTTTTTAACTCCATTATGCTTTTTTGCATAATAAAATAATGTAGTGGTGTATAGCTGTATGCCCTCAGAACAACCTTGGGAATAATTTGGACTTTTCCTTTTCCTCTGCTTGGGAAATTACGAAGTTGATTTTCTCTTTGTTTGACCAGCTATTTTAGATAGTTTGTAGAGCAGACAAAGGCAAGCTCCCTTCCTAGTTACCTGACTGCAGAAGAAGTAATACGTAAATGCCCACAATCTCCTTCTGCCTTCTTATTTTTGCTTTGTAGTAGCATGTAAAGCTCAGTGAGTGCGCAGGCTGTGGTCCGACGCACTTTTGCCCTGAATGCTTAATATTTGATGGATAAGGCATGTAGAGACATCGCTGTATTTGAGGAAATCACAATAACAAGCTGGCATGATGAGTGCTGGCCTCTACGTGGCTGCCCAGCCTTGCTGAAAGCCAGGCATTCGGCAGGGCAGGGAGGGTTGTCATGAAGAAGGAGCAAAGCAGGTGGCTCTACTCATCTGTACAACCAAGCAAGAGTTTAGCGTACCAAAGGCAAAACCAAAAATGCACGTGGTGGGATTGCTTGAAAATGTTACAATGAGTGATGAAGAACGGCATGGTCAGAGGAAAGATGTTGGGTGAATGATGCAATAATGTATAACATGATATATGGGCTGGGGGGCTAGAAAAAAGAAAATGAATGAGAAGTTTGATTGTGGAGAGGGGAGAACCAAGGGAACGATGCAGGAAGGCAAATGATTTCCTCTTTTCTCATGAGTGACAAAATAAAAATTCTGTAAACTGAGGAGTCTTTGCTTCAGGGGAACAGGGAGGCTTCCCTGAAGGTGAAACTGAGGCCTAACACCCTGTAACAGGTATACCTGCACTTTTGTAAGAAGATCCTCTGTAAAAAGGCTATACCTTTTTATTAGCTGTGCTTCCCAGAGTCTGAGGTAAAGTATGAGGAAGATGTTAATTTTTTTATGGATAGGCAGATAGAATCTGCCAAGGACGACAATAGTCCACTTTCAGTACCTTAAAGCATGAAATCATCATTGTTGGGTCACATATAAACAGGAGAGCAAATAAACAAAGGAAATACCCAAAGGTAGGAACAGGGCAATTAAAGCATTATCAAGGTTTTGTGAGCCTTAGCAGATGAGTTAATATATTGCATGTATCTCCCTGCCAGCAACTTTGTGCTAATGGTGCGTCTATTATGAACAATGTGGGTTGTTTTCTGCTTTAGAGTACTTCAATAAAACCTTATGCAAGGCCATTTTTTCCCTTCTGATGATAATTGAGCAGTAAACAAATATAGTCAACAGATCAACATACAGGGAACTGAAAACAATAAATTATTAACTGGGGATGGTGGGAATTTAAAAAAATAATAAGAAATCAAAAATTCAAGGTGGAAGGTAAAAAAGGGTGAACCAACAACAAGACTAAAGTTTTTCGAAACCCGTAGGAATCCAACATGGATACATACACAGAATGAAAGAAAACTAAATATCTTAACAAGTGGTGAACTTTGTATGAAGTTCACGAGAGGCAAAAACTAGTTATAGATATACTGCAAACCAAAAAAACCATGAATATAAAAATAAATATCACATACTCTTCCTGTGGGCTAAAATTTATAGCCATGTTCTAAGGCCACATTTAAAGGGTCAGAGGCAACATTAATAGTTATCTTCTCTTCCTCAAACTTCTCCCTTACACACTTGTTTTATTAGCTCCCCTCTGCTTCTCCTAGCCTTTCAGTGAAGTGTGAAATAAAGCAAAAGAAATCTCTTTGTCTCTGAATCTCCTATTTATTGCTTCTTCCCTTGAAGAAAGTGGCATAGGATTTAACTTTTTCAGATCCCCATGGAAATATCAGGAGAATAAAGACTGCAAAGAGCCACTCAACATTTTTAGCGATGTAGGATGTAAGGCACATGACAAAACACCAAAGTGCTAAAATCAGTGTAACTGCCATTGGCCAGTCAACCAAATCAGAATAAGAGAGTTTATGACTGCCCTCTAACTAGTCTTAGGACACAGATCAAAGAACATGCAGGCTTATGCAAACATCTGCCCAGTGCTTGTGAAAATACCTACTTCAAGACTGCCTATGGCAGGAATTCCTTAAATCTCCTTACATACTATTTCTCCTAGAATAATAGTTGACACTTTCTGTCCTGCAGAGCCTCTGACTCACTGTCATTTCTGGTCATTATCTGGCTTCTCCTGCTCTTCCCATCCTTCTACAGTTTTTTGAATTTCTCATCTCTGCTAAGTCATCCATTATGCTCTTTTTATCCTACCCTGCAGAGTTTAGGTTTTCAGACCTGATGCACAAATACCTTGAAGAGGGAACGATTTGCCAGGAGCTCCTGTTCCTCCATGTCACTGCTACAGTGCAAGGCCACTCTGAATTTTTCATCATATTTTGGAATACCATATTAGCTCATGCTCAAATTAACCGCACAAAGCATTAAGCAATTATTATTTTTTCAAGTGAAACAATATTAAGTTCATTTGCAGCATTAAACCATTGCTCGTAAAATACAAATATAAAAATTCCTAATAGAAACATTTGATATTAAGAATGATACAGTGTATCTTCTTCTGTTTTTAGGCCAAGCAGCCTTTCAAGGACATGAATAAATCCCTAACATAGCTTGCTCACATCTGTTAAACACATAGAAGTTGAAAACCTCCTGACATCATAGCTAGTGGTCTTTCACCAGGAGCATATTTTCTGGAAGAATACTAAAACTGTCCTAGCACTGATCTAGCACATCGTCAACTATGGGACTGTTCCTTTCCATTGGAAAATTCTCATAGGCTGCTTCTGAACTCACCAGTCACATATGGCAGTCAAAAGAAATTTGGGAAGGGAAATTTGGCAAGAATCAGGACATGGAGAAAGTGAAAATTCAGTCTTGAAAGTGTTCTTGGGTGCAATAATGTAGATGCAGACATAATTTCAGCAGAGAGAGAATCCAAAAAGGCTGCTTTGTAAATTCTGTAGTTCTGAAAAAAACATGCTGAAATCTGTTTTTTCTTTGACCATTCAAAGATGGTCTTCTCTCTGTGACCAGTCGGTTTGTGGAGACAGTAGTGAGTGTTTCATCAGAATCCCTAAAACAGAAATGTCACTCATACATTTTTAGAATGGTTGCCCTTACACTGAGTTGAACAGAAGTTAAATTTCATATGCTTTGCTCTGTTTTGGTACTGAGTCATTACCCACTACCTCTGTAAAGTAGTGTTAGGAATATGCATGGGAGTTTTAAACTATTGTTGAAATTATGAATCTTAACAAATTTTCTTATCTAAATGCTACTAAGTGTTCCTTTGACAAGCTGGAAACTCTAGCTGCTTCATGTGCGAGGTAAATAATGGATGGTAAATAGTGTGACAGCCTCAGGACAGTAAAAATAGTGTGGGATTATGAAGAGTAATTGTTATGCATACATAGCCATACAACTTCTAGACTCCAAGGACCATGCTAGGAAGCCCAAAAAACTTCAGGACTTCTGAAATCTCATGGATTCTGAATGATCTTACAAGAGCTTTGTAGCTGATACAAAAGGGATTTGGGGTTTCTAAATGCCCCCAATGTGCCAGATTTCTAGTTTTCCAGAGACTGCAGTAGAAACCTGGAAATCTGGAGTGTTAGTTCTGTTAGGATGCCCGAGACATTGTATCTGTTTTGAAAATGGAACTGGGGCTTTCATTAGAACTGCTTTCTTCAGGGTGTTCTAGTTCTTGGCTTCGTACCATGAATTTTGAGGATGACAGGATTTCCATAACTTTGCCTATGGAGTCTGCTGGCCCTGTACTTACCTCCCTGGAAAAGTCCGTGGTGGCTTTGCTACTTAATGACAAACTATGAACTCTTAGTTCTCTGTCATGAAACCTGCTAGCAGTAAAACACTGCATGAAATAAAAATCATTACAGTTAATGAAAGGAGGCTGACATCACTCTCCCACCACAGAGAGGACACAGACAACTCCACCATTCTGTGTGTCAGGATATTTGAATAAGTTTATCAAGTTTCAGCATTTTTCATTGCTATGGCAAGACATGCATATAAACCGATTATTCATGTGGTAGATTTTCTCCTCAGATTAATTCCTCCCGATCATCTGATGAAAGCCAACTGTGTCTGCATAAAGAGTTTTTTAAAAATCCCATTATTTATAATAATCTTATGTACTATTTTAACAAAAAAATGCTGTTTTGCACAAGTGTTATAAAATGACTTCATTTAATACAATGCCCACAATAAAGGCAATTTAATACCATCCCTGCACCAGGAACACTTAAAGACAATTTAATCTAGCTACTCTCTCCTGGTCCCTAATGTAGCATTTCTTTTAACTTACAATTTCCAAACTTTTGTTTTTTATAAACAAAATTAGATAAAATTCTGGTGAGACTTAATATACCAGACTGAAAATACTGTGGGTTTTCCAAACTTCAGAATAGATTTGTGGTACTTTAAATGCATTACGGCATTGGAAGGATGTGGTGATAGCTTTAGTGTCAGACCATCTGCCTCTGTGTCTTGTAGATGTCACTTTTTCATGAGGCTAAATAAAACAAACTTTGCATTTAATCTTGCAAAAGAGGCTTCCTGCCAGACAAGGTTCCTTTACCTATCTATCCTCAAGTAGAATGTTCTACAAGAAAGAAAGAAAAGTTGGATGGCATACTAGAAGTAGGTTAAGAAGTACAAGTACAAGCTAAGAAGGAATTTCAGAAAGACAATCCAACTCTAATGGTTGTCACATCTCACTTTTTTGTTTCTTTCTCAGTGAATTATACAGACCTCCCCCAGAACTCAGTTCCTGATTTGTTTGACACAAACAGTGAATCACAGGTTGCTCAAAGTATTTTTTCTAAGTTTTTGTGAAGGCAACTTCAAAGCTACACTTCTGCCTGTACTGATTTAAGGATGTAATATTCTTCTCAAAATGACTGTTATTTTCCTTTCCGTTACTAGATACACAATGTTATTTTCTGAACCAAGAATATGCTAACGTATTTATTCTTTCATGTTAAAGAATGTCCTTAAAAGAAAAAAGCAATTTTACAGGTAAGTTTTCTGAAGACCAGACTCATTTGCTCTTCATTTGGGGAATTATGTAAACTTATTAGAAATTAAAGGTAAGACATGGAAGTCTAGGTTCTGTCATTACTTTAATTCATGTTTTGTTTATTTTTTGTAAGTCTTGCTTGTCATATTTCAATTTCCTGTGGCTGTTACTTCTTTTTTCCATCTGCTAATCCACTGATATTATTTCCATGTTTATATCAATGATGTTTTCTTGAGAAACTTGCTCTGTGAACTTTTCATTTTCTACCTCTTTTTATCCTCTTTAACCAATAACATTTTAGCTCTTCCTTTATTCAAGTTTCTGCTGGTAAGCTAATTATACTGACATGTCTTTTGCAATTTTTCTGGAGCTGTTTTGCAGATTGCAAGGCTGTTGGATGGCATTCTTTGACCTCACCTTTGGCTTTGGCCACAACAAACACTACAGAAGGAAAATCAAGCAATATTTCATCATTAGCTATATTTGGGATATGTCTTAACCCTGACAGACTTCCAGCACTTTGGAAGGCCAAGCATGCCTTTAGCAAAAGAGTGAATTATTAATCTTTATATGCCTGCAATAGTGTGTGATAGATGTACAACATCTTAACCTATAACCTTTCTTGCCACCTCTTCCTTGCTAGTCTAATCCACAGGGAATATCTGATAATATTCTTTTTTTATTCCAAAGATCTTCATTTTCTAATAAAATGTAAATATTTTATGGTTTAAGAAAAAGTTGACAAATTGTTGTGCTAGGATATGTTTCTTTCTTCATTTTGTAAGTCATGTATTTGTTCTCTCTGAAAATAGCAAGCTCTTAACCATGCAGATTCATTCCTGTTTTCATCAAATATTTTCTGTAAGTGGATATGGACCTAGAAGTATTTCTTTTGTATGTTTCTTTGTTCTTTTGTGGCAAAACATATCCGTAACATCTTAAAAAAATGACAAGGCTTTCTTGATATCTAGCAAGTGTTTCATGGGTCTCTTAGTCATTTAAACTAACACTTCTGTAGCTACTGAAGTGAAGGAAGGTGTTTTGATTGTGACTTCTGCTCTCCTACTCAGTTAAGTAACTATATCTGCCAGAAAAAGGCTTTGGGAAGGAAAATCAGGGGAGAAAGAGTAAAATTAAATTATGAGAATTGCCTAGAAAATATTTCCTTTGTTTAGGCTCTGCAAGTCTTCTTGGATGAAGATGAAAAGTGTGAAGTATACACTCCTTTCTGCCTCTCCTAGGTTTCTAGCCAATATTAATATTCACAAGGGCCTGAATTTCAGTGCATATAGTAATTTGAACTTCCACTGATTTCAGAAACAATTGTGACTGTTCATCACTTTCAACTGATCCCTCTGCACCTTCTCTGTTTAATATGTTAATTTCATTAAAATATTTCATTTTATTGTATTAGTCTTTATTCAATATCACATTAATTTTACATAATTTTGTGATTATATAGCAAGTTTCTTCCTGCAAATATTAGTTCAGAAATTTTAATTTTATGTTGACACACACAAGTAGCCATCCTAAATTGCTAATCTAACTCTAATCGAAGGTGAATTTGGCCAGAATTTTGAAGTACTTTGGGGATAAGATTTAAATTGGTTTAACTTTATAAGGGAGTGAAATTTCATCCAGTGCGTTAGCTTCTACCATCTACTTTAGTTTATGCTTAAATATAAATGCCTCAGCATGCAAGTCTTAAACAAGACAAGAATTTTTTCAACAAGTATTTTTTTCTGGTTTGTCTGTTCTGATCTCTTACAATTCTTTCTTTGGGACTGTATGAGGGATACATCTATCCACCGTATTCAAACTAGTGTGAATTTCAGACCCTGCAGTAACAAGGCTACTAAAATTTTAATATTCATACCAGTTTGTGAAAATCAGCTTCACAGGGATAAGGGCTGGGTCTTGTTTGTTTGTTTTCACCCTTCACTTCATACATAAAAGAACATAAATGGTTCCTGCCTAGTTCTCTTCAACAAACAGTGCCAGTTCATTTTAAATCCCAGTGAAGCATGCCTTCAGGTTCACTTCTTGGTCAACAATCGTTTCCCTATACCTAGGATGGAATACCAATAAAAGAAGTGTCCCCAAAATAAGACTGGCACATGGATAGCATATCCTGTAGATTACTTTGCCAGTTATTATCCTTTCGGGGAAAAGAGTGAACAATAAGACAGGATAATATGCTTCATTCATTAACTTCTGGCAAGCTAGCTAGTTTTCAAGTATCTGAAATACACAAATTCTTCTTCCCCCTCCCCGCCTAAGGCTTTTGGTGACATTTGTACTCTATTGAATGGGAAAAAAAAAAAAAAATCAGTGGCAAGCAAGCCCTGTCTCATGCAGAAGCTTTCAGCCACTGAATTATACAATCAAAATAGTTATAGTACTTGCTAAGCTTTTGACTGATTATCTAAATTCTGGATTTTTTCAGTAAGATAGGTAAAGAGTACAGATTATAGATTAAAAGCCAGAGCAGAAAGAAACATTTGCTGGCAGGAGGGAGAGAATACATGGCACACAGTAGATAGAGAACTATTAAAGGTGCGAAAGGAACTGTGGACACAAAGTTTAAGGCTTACACAAGAGCAGCAAAAAATGTATAGTTTTCTTCCAGTGATAAATCAGTAACTTCAGCAGCAGATTAACATTTATTTAGTCTTCCTCCAGCTTTCTTAATTTCACATGACTTTGAAGAATAAGTTGGTAAATATTTCTGAGCAGTACCTTTCACAATGGCTGATTTGTACAGCTTCATTTTTCCATAAAGTCTGACGTTGCTTATTAGTTAACACAGCCTACTGTTATAAAACATGCTATCTTTTGTCTGTGTTTTAACCATTTTTTCTCCCTTATTTTTTTAAGTATAAAAAGATCTAAGACTCTTAAAACATTTACTTGTTTCATTAATATCCTTGCCTCCTTTTTAATATGTCTATTTTCACTATTGTGTAGATATTGCACCCATTATTAGATATTAAAGCACTATTACTAAGACAATAATTGCATTAACACTACCTATATGTCTATTATATCTTAATATCTTCAACTCTGAAAACTTTAAAGATACCTATGTGTGCTTAACTGTTTCCCGTTTTTTGATATCCAGTACAGTCCAGTACAGAGCTTCTTCTTTTTTTTTCTTTTTTTAAGGTATTCTGGTCTTGAAGCTACATATGCTGAAGTGATGTATCATGTTAAGTTTCGTTAGCAGAGTAGTAATACTCTCTTGACATAGCTGATGGCACTCTGCTAAATGTGGAACAGGTCAACAGTCCGCTAATGTATTCCCTGGTGTGGCTTATTACTAGGCCTGAAAGTCTGAACTGATATCAACAAGCCTGCTTTAAACCTATAACTATTCACCAAATTTTTTTCAAAAGCAATTATTGTTGTGCTTTCAACTCCCAGAGATCGCCCCCTACCTGCGACTCTTTGGAAAGTCAATGGAAAGATTCCATTGATTTCAGCAGACCTGCAGTGAGAGAAGCACAATAACTGTCCAAAATCTATTTTCTGAGCCTGTTTGCCCATAAAAACCACAGGCCACTAGAACTGACTAGACCCTAGTAAATATTCATTACTGGAATTGAACACATATACAAACCCAGCTATAGATATCCATATACAGAATATGTATGCATATATATATTGCTATATTATACAGGTACATATTATATTTATCAGAGAATTAGAAATCACCATGACAAGAGTCTGTGACTGATACACCTGTCTTCTTTTAAATCTTAAAACAAAACTTCACCAGACTAACATTCATAAGGAACACACTTTGTGAGTCACTGCCATTACTTAATCACTGCATATACAAAACTGTCAGTCCTTAACACTTACATCCTAAATTAGCTGTGATGGAACTGATGCCGAACAGTTAGCACTGATGCCAGCGGTCCTTGGTCATTTTCAGTTGCCGAGGTCGAGATTATCAGGCTTGATAACAAGGAAAGTTGGAGCTGAAGCAGGAGTATTCTTTCTTCCCTAGATTCCCTTATCCGTCTCTTGTGTTTTTATACAGCTTCCCCCCCTTCAACAAGTCTCATTTGCTCCCAGTGGTGCTTATCTTGGTTTCCATTTTGTCTTTCATCCTTCTCCTGTGTTTATCAGGATATCCTATTTGCATTCCCTTGCGCTAATCTTGTTCTCTGTTCTTCATCTAGCATATCTGTTAATTGGGTCATTGTTTATATGTTTTTTCTGTGCCTCCCACATGCAACTGCACACATCTTTGTCCCTTTGCTGGTCACATTGTCCACACGCTTATGTAAAATGTATATGCATTCTATATGGCAGTGTTACAAAATAGTTTTATGCTACTGTTATCATGAACTTTTGTTTGGATGCTTCTTATGGATGCCAGGAAGATCAGCAGGAGAAAGTTTTTGCAGTGCTTGGAACATGAAGGAAAAAATATAATCTTTCTGATCAATGCACCTTTTAAAATTTTAATTCTTCATTACAACATTATTAAAATCCCATTTTTAACAACAATTCACTTAAGAACTCTTCTTAAAATAAATTAGTATGACTGATTTTAGATAATTTGACTATCAAATGCTGTTTCTTTTATTAATTTAAACAGGACTACAAATCTGTCCCAAAGTGCAAGATCTTTGCCCATCTGCTGTTCCTCCTCAGCTGCAAAGCTTTTAGTTTTATGCCTTTCTCATTAGTAGCAACATTCGATAAAACAAAACTATTGCTGGCATCAAATAGCTACCAAGAATTTATTCTTACTGTAATCACATTTTGGGTTTACAGCTGCTCCATATGCCTGTCACTTTTTAAGTTCCAGTATTTCCTAAGCTATATAGCGTATAGACACTATGTGCATGAATAATCACTGCAGGGAAGGTAAAGCAGGGTGTGGCACAGTAGTCAAAATGCAATAGAAGAATAAAAAGTCACAAGTTACACGGCTGCTATATTTGATGACGTTAAAATACAGCATACGATCCTATGACACTTTTAAAGATTGTGGAAAAACACTCAGCCAGGAGTTTTAATGTCACCATGGGACATTCTGGGAGAACTGTGAAGGCTTTGGCCAAGTGCTTTGCTTTTGCAAATAAAGTCAGTCCCTACAGATAGAAGCTGCAACCTGCTTTTCTTCCAAAGTGTCATTGGACCAGTTTAGGCCGTATTTGCACAGCTGCTGCCAAACACCTAAGCACACATACTTTGCTCTGTTTCTAATAAAACAGCTGGGCTGTGGTGGTTTTTTTTTTGTTTTTTTTTTTAAATATCATTCCACCATGAGTAAATAAATACTTTAGCAACTCCTCAGAGGAATTTAGTGCACTGCATAATGCATGCGAAAATGTTATCTACACTGGTTTATATTCAGACCTGTAGCCTGAAGTCACAAAAAGTCAATGTCTCACCTTCTGGTTCTGTTTGGTCCTCTATTTTTACCTTCCATCAGTACCTGCACCACTGGTCCCTTAGCTCCAAAACATTTCAAGGCTGAACAAGGAGAACTGTGCACTTATTTTCCTTTTTTGCACTCCAAGCCATTCTGCTATTGTCAGGAAATCCGCTGAGCGGGCAGAAACTGAATGCTTGCTGAGGCAGATGAGCAATTCGTGAACTCTTCATAACACTCTACACTTGTCTTTTAGTAATTTAAGTATCTGTCTTATTTCTTATTACATATCCATAAGTAATCTCAAAGCAGGTCCATGTGTCTTACATAAATACCAACACTCTACAAAATGTATTATATTCTATTTTAGTATAAATTTCCTAATCAGATTTGCTGCCTCCTACATGTGTTGTTCTTATGTTCTTTCCTGAACATCTGTTGTTGGACATTCTCGGAGACAGGATTTTGTGCTAGATCAATCATTGCTCTGTCCCAGGACAGCCGTTTTTTTTATGTTCCTCAGATACTCAGCATATTCTTGCATAGCTTTATAATTTGGTCTTCAGATCCTTTTATGTGGGTCCAAACAATCACAGAATCCATGACAAGAAACTTTAACAAATAACTGATTTTAGATTAGTTATGGCCAGACAGATTGCCTTTTCTAAAGTCATGCTACTAGTGTAATCTGACAAGCATCTTTTCCTCATTTGGTTGCACTAGCATATTACACAAAATTAAACTTTTCATCAGTTAGCAGTGTGGCAATAAGAGGAATGACAGAAACATAAACTGAAGTTGAAATTCATGAATAAGGCAGCAGTTTTCTCCAACTTTTGCTTGATTAAGGATTTTTTATTATTTAAATGTGGAATGTTTGCATTTTTTTCTTCAAAGTGCTATGTAAGCATTTTGTATATAATTTTCTTTGAGGTTGCCTGCTAAAAACATTTATTAGTGACTTTATTGTTGGTAGCCAAAACATATTGCTTAACTGCTACATCACAGAGTAAGCTTTGAGTTTATTACTTCACCACATTAATTAATTTATTAAATATTAATGATGAAAAAGCCATTCAAGTGATGTTATATAGACAACTTCAGCATTGCTAACATGTTATTACCCCATTTATCAACAGCTATGCATAAGATGTACAAAGCAATATAACTGGTAGATGAGGTATGTTCATACCACATGTTGTTAATCTAGTTAATGGAATAACAAATACATAGCCAGGTCTATTAAATGAGAGACTTAACAACTTACAGTTATGTTCAGATATTTTATCTTCCACAGACAGAATGATTACACTGTCTTTTAGAACTCAGAGAATGGAGCATAAATAAAATCTTTTTAGAATTATAATTATGCTATCTTTTGCTTGCTATCCGGAACATGTTGATGTGACAAAAGGTCTAAATTGAAATAAATACCCTTATTTGGGGATAAATATCTCATAATATTATATTAAGGTAATTAAATTTTCAAAATAATTTATAATTTTTTATTTATTGAATTGCACTTATTTCCCTTTAAATTTTCTTCTTTGTCTTCCATTTGTTACCATTTATTGCACTGCATCAATATGAATTGTCATCTTCCTTCTGTTTCTCTGAAGTAAATATAATAAAATGTCAATCTTCTGAGCTGGAACTTTACTTGAATGTCAGACTTGGAAGTTGAAATTTATTTTTCTAACTTCAGTATGTCATAGGTATTGACCTAAACCTCAGAGACAGGAGATTTAAACCCCAATGAGTTTTTTTATTCATTGTCATCTTTCTTGTACAATTCCCTAACCCTTGCTCATTATTTTTGTTTTATCAGTGTTGTCTCTAATTAGTTTGAAAAGTGGTATATTTATGAAGCTATAATTTATAAATGAGCATCTTCTATTAAACAACCATGCTAATTATTTTATTTGTTCTTTTAATAATTTAAGCCATAAGCAGTCAGCTCAGTCTATTATGTGCAAAATTTGATGTTTAAGTTTTCAGATTGCAGCTATCCTTCTGAAAACTCCTTTAAAACTCTAATTAATGTAGGCAAATAACCACTCAAAGGGAGTATCAAAATCATTGTTGTAAATATTTTAAGGGTGATTCTTTGTCCTAAATATTACAGCTAATTAGTACTGCTTATCCTATTTTCTACTGGAATATTGAATGTATTTGCAATGTGACATGTTTATTAAAAAGGTATCTGCATTCCGCAGTGTAATAAACCCAATCACAAGCCGTGGGCCTGTATTCCTCAAAGCTGTATTGCAGCCAATGTCAGGTCCCTCGCTGCATTACCTTGTGTTTCTCATTGCTTTACACCAGTAAAGTTACACTTAGTTAACGCTGTAATGACTAAGTATGGACAAATTAGCAATTATTTTGAGGAGGATCATTAAGTCCCTTTTGGGCAGATTTATGGGAAAAGAGCTGGCCAGGACACTAGCCCCCCCAGTTAACGATTTGATGGTTAAAGTGGATATTTCTAAAGCACGCTGTCTGAAATGGTATATTGTTTTAATTTAATGGGAATGTTATTTGTGCTTCATATCACTCTGTGCAGAGTCTGCAGAATTCTGTCTACAGAATAGCCTTTTGTGATACTCGTAATCTACTTTATAACATTCTTCCAGAGAAGGTAAATTAAACTCTCTTGAACTCTTAAATTCTGGGGTAGTATCAACATACATGAAATGGAAAGTTAGTACAAAAGTAGTTTTGAGTGGTTTAGTAGTATGGCTACTTCCAAAAGGAATAGCCAGAATAGTGTAAGTCCTTGGAAAACTTTCATTGGCTTAATTATACTCCAGTTCCATAACTTTTTGAGAACATTTGCAGGGAATGAGTAAAATGATTTACAAGACATTAATTCCAAAATTACCAACTTACTCTATCCTGATACACCTGATACACTTTATGTCAAGCAGATTCATATATCCAACCAATGTGAAGGAATAAAATTATGCAGAATCCCTGAAATGCCACACAACTTTTATGCAAATAGCTAGATTTTCAATAAAACATTTATTTAAGCAATATATATATATTTTTTTTCACTTGGGTTTGAATCTTGGCCTTGGGGTCAATCTGTTGGAGTTTGTGTTGCAGGAGGAAATTATACTGAAGGATTCTACTCTGCATTGAACGGTTTTGTGCATAAACACCTTTGGAGTTCATCTTGGGTCTCCCTACTTGAAGGAGACTACTTCCCGGACCAGCTTTCAGACTCAAACTCCTTATTGTCCTCTGTCTTTGTCTATCTCCATCTTCTCCCATGGTCTTGACTTCTTTGCCACACAATACATAACCATATCACCTTTTTTTTTCCCCCACTGCAATTGTTCCGCAGACTGGTAATTAAGAAAAACTTTTGCAACGAATTTTTTTAAGCCTTGTTAGAGTCAGGAAAGACTTAGGTCTTCTTTACTGATAAGCATTGTAATGAAAGTGTTACATAAAAGCTAATTCTTTATCTTTATTTTGACCAAAAGTAGATATGTCCAGTGTGTTTTGTGGAAGAATAGTTCCCACTGGCACATAAGATGTGATCTCAACATGCCTTCTATGACTATTCTGCCAGCACCTACTGTGAAGATCTTAGTTGGACTTAGTTAGATTCAAGCACGGAACAGTCTGCTCAGACTTGTGAAGATAGTGTCAGTCTTAAGTATGTGCATCAGGAGAACTTCAGACATCCGAGGAATTTTCCCATGAAAGGGATTAAATGATGGAGCTGAGGATTTTCCTAGAGTTTTACATTCTGACTGAAGTCCACTACAGGAAATTAAATCCCTTGGATTTAGTTTTGTAAAGAACTTTGCAAGGCCAGCCATCGTAGTGGTTTTTCGTGCTTTATTTTCCAAAATAATTCACAGTCTAGGCTGAATGCCTAGACTCTTCTAAAACTACACATAGGAAAATATAGACACCTAAGAATTGTATCATAAAAATCTGCAGGGTGAGTGAAGAGCTACACAAGCCATCCAACAGAGAATGCCAAGAGCAGAGTAGGGGAGTAGCCTTCCCTTCTGGTTAAAAAAAAAAAAAAAAAAAAAAAAAGGACATCATTCCACCCTATCCAGTAATCTAATATATTGACCAGTTTTTTGCAATGTAAGAAACAAAACAGATCCAGAAATCACAGGCTCCTAAATAGACAATAACCTACAAATTGGGTATTCCCCTAACAGATGAGACCACTTGCTTGAAGTCCCTGCTCTGTCAGCTTGTGTCTACATGAAGAATATCCTAATTAGGCTATCTGGGGTGGAATTAGTTGTCTTTGAACTATTCTACTTTGTATAAAACTATTGAATATTCACTGATGCAGGCACCTGAACATGAAAATTTCATTTTCCAGCTGTGTGCCTTAGCCTCTAAGGCTGTAGTGTCAGTCTCTTTCACCAGCTGAATTAATATTTTATTACTACAAAGTGGAACAACTCCAAGAGGAAAGATAAAGGATGGGCAATATACCCTCGTGGTTAAGCTATTCATCTCAAATAAAAAGCGTCCAGCTTCTAATCACTGCTCTGAAGCTACAAGAAAGTGGACATGAACTAGGTTCACTTCCATTGCCTTTTCCAGTGATCAATACAGATATGAAGACACCCAAAAATGTAGTTCTGATGAATCAATACACTTAAAAAATATAAAACAAAGCTTCACCAGCTTAAATTAAAACAGCAAAATAGAGGTAATGAACTCCAAAGCAGATTGAAATGAATACTTGTGCCTTTCATACTGTATAATGTTGCATATTGTATAGTCCTGTGCTGCACAATTCTATGTGAAGCCTTATAGGTTTTCTAACTGGTGCACATCCTTTCAGGAATGCCATGTCCATAACCAGATATTGTGTTCTAGAAGAGTTCATATTTCTGAGGAGGAGAGTACTGGGATGACTTCACTTGCATTTTTATTTCTACTAATATTTATTCTTCTAAAAATAATGTTTTCTTCTTTCACAGTGCCTTATATTTTTCCCACAGGTCAATTCTCAGATACTCCTAATCAGAGCTGTCACTAATCATGTGTTCTCTAACCTGTCTTTGAGTAGTTCATTATACCTGTATAAAAGTAACACCTCCTCTGTGGCAGTGCTCTTAGTTTTCAGTATCATCTTGGATTCTAATCACATCCTCCAAAATACTGATACTTGCTTTCACATTTGCATAATCCATTAATGGACTATCCATACTTACCAATAAAAAAAATATAGAGATGTACTAGACCCAGGCCAATCCCCTGTAGCTTTACATACTACCTACCTTTTGACCATGTTTCCCTAACTAACTTGCAAGGCTGATATGAGAGAATACATTCCATAAATTGTTTAATTTAAAGAAGACTAAAAAGGGTGTGTGTATGTGGCTGTGCCTGTGGCAGGAGAATAGTCTTCAAATCCATAAAAGCTCTCTGTAAATGTAATAATTTCGACCCCACATCCATGGTGAACTACCTAAGAAAAAATGGAGCAAATTAGATATTAATAAAAATTTTTATGGCTGGGGGAGTGGAACACTAAAAAAATCCATATAAAGACTTTCTCCAACATTAGAGGCTGTATAGAACAGATTAAACAAGCATCTGTCAGGAGTGCCATAGATATACTTGTGCTTGCATTGGAGTAGATAAATTGGCATGTAAAGGGAGAAAGAGATTAAGTATATCAGCTGTTAAAAAGCATCAAAAAAACCCTAGTGTCCCTAGTGTATCTTGACAGAGAATCTGTGAAGGTAAACAAAAATTCTCTTCCTCAAAATGCATTGCTAGAACCCGTTCTTCTTTTTCACCTGAATAACCTAACTGCTTGAATATATTCTCCACTTTGGTTGTATTTTTTTTTCCAAGTAGAGCCTTTTGCTGCCATGTAGATGAGGTGAAACGTATACTTATATATTTATTTATTTCCCAGTGTACCAGCAGTGTTGTCAGTATGTTTCTGTCAAGGGAAAAGCTTTATAAAAGTTATCTTTTAAATTTCTAATTGGAGAAAGGATATTGATTGACAGCAGCAAATGGAGGTGAAATGAAGGAGATGCGGATGGTATGTTTGGAAACTGGGATTTAATCTGCATTAGTAAGAAGGAAATTATGCACTGTGCTTGCAATTTATATAACTTTTGCAGTGGCTAATTTGTATAGCACAAAGGTTCTGTACTATAATGATTTAAGCAGACTGTGTTCTACTTCATCAGTTTCTAAGAAATCAGAAAGGAAAGAATGAGAATAATGAAATTAGCTAAATATGGCAAAAGCCAGAAAAAATTATCCCACATAGCAGAAATCCTCAAGATTGGGCTTTCCCATTGAAAAATATTTTATAAATTATTATTTTACAGAAGTGATTTTGCAGTTCAGCACAGCTGAAAACATTTTGTGCACTGGATAATTGTAAATGAATAATATTCTGTAGATGCAAAGCAATCAGCACATTTCTTTTAGAAAAACCATTAGAATTTAATAGAAATGATCACTTATATACATATTTTTAAATGTAGCCTGTTGAATTGCAGAAGAGGAATATAATTGCTAATAACTCATGTTATTTTTTAGAAAGCTTCCAAAAAAACTATACAGCACTTCTTACATAAAACACAAAAAAATATTTTTAGTATACTTTGTATAATCATACTAGTTTCATCTGTTTGATGTTCTTCTATAATCGTCACAGATTTCCCTGTGAAATTTAAGACAGTATCAGGGCATGTATATATGGCTGATGGATTGTCAAGGTGAACAGTATTCTATTCTATCAAAGTCAGGTTTGTCACACTTTGTCATGTATTTATGGCATCAAGGTTTGATTAGCACAGCACTAAAAACCAAGTTACAAGTCATAAAAAGTGTCAGCTGGTACCAAAAAAGCTGTCTTCTAAACAAATTCCGTCATAGTGGGCACAGCTGCCCAGTGTATATGGAATTTTCATTTTCTTCATTTATGAATTCTTTCATGAAACTGGCTTTTATTTGTGGCTGTCTCTCCTGTTAATCTTCCATAACTTCTAGAGATATAAATATTAGCTGAGAAGATTAGTCTTGTGACAGCTGAAAGTAGATTGATAGTAATTTCCTATTTACTGCTAATAGTCATTTAATCTAAAATTGAAGAATTTGCCAGTACTTCATGAATAAGATGTTTCTTAAGTACTTCTTGTGATGATCCACATGAATGGGTTATTACGCATGAAATTAGATAAATTATCCATCCATAGACCTCTAACTTCATAAGATTTCAAATCGTATGTAGAACTTGACTCCAGTTCTTAGAGGAAAATAAAAACTGCTTCAGGTCATGCTTCTCTTTCCTGACCCTGTCCAGAACACCTTGCCAGCTGCCAAGAGGAACGAACACTTTATCCTCTTCTCTGGTGACACAGCAGCCTCACGATGGCTCTTGATGTGCCAGCAGGCTTTGCGCTTGCCAGGAAGGCAGCCCTGCACGGCAGCTGCCACTGTGTGCGTGGGTACGTGCCTCAGGAACACAATAGACACAACAGACCTTACAGAAAAGCAGCAAAATGAGTTCAATGAGGCTTTAAGATCATGAACACACAGACCTAAGTTCATCAGTTCATTCAGCCTACTCAGATATAATGTATTAGTGTGGAAAAGCCACTTTTCTCTTAGATTTGCTATGTGGACATTTAATCTGTGTTTGAATTTGAATGCTTCACATCTTTTTTGGCCCTATGATCTTCATGGAGCAGGTGTTTTACAAATGAGACTATTTAAGAATCATTTAGCTTAAATTTACTTTAATATTATGATATTGCTTGAAGAACAGTTTAGCAGTCCTACTTGGGCACCTGAGAAAGTGCAGTGCCTAAGGCATCAGTTGGAAACTTCTTTTTGTGAGAGAGGATTGCCTCGGTAGAATTTCTGACTCTGCTGAGCTGGCAGTAAATATACCTATCTCCTCCATTAATATGTTTGAAATGGCATTTAAGCATATACCTTTCTGGAGGAGCTGTATTTGATATGGATATTCAGAGCTCTCCTGCTTTATTCCAGTTGATTTGATTTCTGTCAAACACAGTGAAGGTAAAGTCAACTTTCTGCATTACGACCTAATGATTATAAAGCTCATCCCATTCCCAAAATGGTGATTTGAACTCTACCCCTTGTTAGCATGAAAAGATTACATCTAATTTGCAAACTAATGCTCAGAGGTATTTTGCCTGCAATTACTCTCTAATTCTCTTCTGTCTTCTTGAAATTGGGGCTCTGTTTAGTCTATAAGAAACATGCACAGAGCAAGAAGAAAAAAAAAAAAAGCCATTCCAGAAAAACCTATTTTTATATTCACCTAGTTAGGTTTTGGAGTACTCTCCAGAAACTGCTTGTGCTTTTCACATTAGACAATGATTGGTGAAGATAGCAGAAATCGCACTGCATCCCCAGGATCTTTTTCCTCCCATTTTATGGCTTGATCTAGACACCTAAATGAAGCATTTTTTTTCCTGTTTTTTTGAGCTCCATCTTCAGAAAGGTGTTTAGATGGAGCACTAAGATAAGTGTCTAAACTCTCTTGCTTGTCTCCCTTGCTTCAGCAACAGAGAGTTTCAGGCACATTTGGCTCAGTACATTGCATTCTCACATCTGCTGCCATGTGAGATGTCTATCTGAGACATATGCATAGCATTGGCATATGGCAGATCCTCACCCTTCTTAAGCAGCACCTGCAGGTAAATTCATAAGCCCTAGGGAATATCAAATTATGATTCAGTTTAGGAAACCCATCTGAGCCCACCACTTTCACATTTTCTATTCTCTGTTTTAAGTACTCGAATGTTCAAGGCAGTGTTAAGAATCCTAGTTTATGGGAATTTAATCATCTGTATTGTAAATTTGACTGCTAGAGCTGGGCAGTTGTATTTTGCAATTTTGAGCATCACATAACTGAAGTCTTTCAGTTGAATGACTGCCCAGCTCAGTTAGTTTAATGCAACTGCACCACAGCATGCTAATGCTACAATGAAAAATACGTTAAAAACAGCAAGCAAGTCAGTGTGAATTCATAAAGCAAAATGACATTTCAACCCAATGCATTATTTAATAAAAGTAATATATCACTGTAATTACCACATAGTGTAGGAATATAATTTAAATTAGAAAAATATATTAAAAATGATGTGCCATAAGTGATAAATCTTAGGGAAATCTATAAATCAATTGCAAAATCCTGGCAGAAATGTCAATGAATTCATATATACTTGAGATATTTTAAAGTCATAAACACAAAAATAGATATTTCTTTAAAGCAGAAAAGATACTTTGTATGGAGCTGTATATATTCACTGATCCTTTATTACCCCAGCTATTATTTATGATGTGTAATAGTCCTAAAGTCTTCAATTTTTTTTTCACAGCACCACTTGCATACAGCGAATGCAGTCTGCTTCTTCCATCACAAAGTTTTATTTATATTGATTAATGTTGCCACACTGTAATGATTATTCTGTGATTTTTCTTATACTAATATTCTTTTTTTCAGCCTTATGACTGCAGAACTGAAAGACCAAGTCATGAAATGTGAAGGAATCCACTGACAATTCAGGTATACGCTCATGCGACAAGAAAGCTTTCCTTTCATTTTCTTCCGGCATCCCCTACTGGTATGCAGCTGCAAAAACTCCTCCTTCAGACCAAAGATCTCAAAAGGGCTTGCTGCACTTCTTTGGCTCTTCTAGCCCTTTTGAATGTTAATATCAGGAAAAATAATGGCATGTTAATGTGACGTTTATATTCTCCTCAAGCAACATGAATTTATTGCTTCAGTGAATATACTATTTCCTTAAACACTAAATCTAATTACAGTGCTTTTTTTGCATGTTTCACACGTTTATTTTCCCTCCCTTGTATTACAGAAATAAAGAAATTTGCTTAATATGGATGAGATTATTTTATCTTAATAACAAAGAAATAAGTGTCAAATTTCTCATTGAAACTGCCAAAATAAACACAATTTGTGATAATGTAGTGTGGCAACATGTGCTTTTCACAGCTGACATGAAGATGAAAAACCTCTATGAATAATCCGGGTCCATTCTTAAAGGGCTGGGACAGAATTGTTCCTCACTATTAGGATGACACTATGATTCACATTTTTCCTCCCACAGAAAATGGAAAGATGTCAGGTGACATTGATATCTTTCCATTTTTTATAGGCATAGGGGTTCATATTGAGAAACTTCCCCGCCTTATTTTTGGCAACTGGTGTATCTCAAGCCACGATCAACCTAGGCTCCTTCTATAGTCAAAGGAGAAACTAACACCTCAGATTCATAACCTAAAAGCTCTCTATTGACTGTAGAAGTGTTGGGCAGCTGCACTTCTACATCAAGTAAAATGTCTAAAGCCTACCTTAAATGTCTAGAATTAGTTGGTGTGGGTCTGCTGACCATGAAAAATGCTCTGGGTAGAACAGATAGATAAGTGTGCTAATTCTGCTTGTGACAGAATTTTCTACATTTTTCTAAAGACCAAATCTACAACCTTTGCTCACCACAACTAACCTTGCTGAAGTTAATTTTCTCATGAAAGGATCTCAGAAGTGGATGACACATACCTAGTCTATGATTATGGGGCATATACATGACTAGGGGCTGAAGGATCTTGCTCTAGATACTCACTAAGCACAGAAAATTAAAGCATTTTGAAAAGAAATCAAATAATATACTACTAAATAGCTGGATGTTGATCAATGGCACTTTCTAAATGACAAATGATTTCCAATTGCACGTTTTGTTCATTCTTTTAATGCTCATTAATCTCTAGTGAGGATAAGATGAGAGCATGTACTGCTAAATATTAATACTTCCCATTAATCTTAAAATGCAATTATGACTTTCAGTTAGATGGAATAATATTATCATATGTGTCCTGTCAGTTTATCTATTAGACAGTAGTCGCCTTTTCCTTCTATCGTAGACTAGTTTGGCTATTTGCCCACTCATATCCTTTTTTTCCCGCCAAAATCTATGATTTCTGTAAAAACAAATTTCATTATTGTATTATATATGTGTGAATATATATATAAGACAAACAGCACATTTCAGCCCCTTTCCCCTTCTAGATTGATTCCTATTTTTCACACAACTTTACCTGTTAGTATTTCTTTAGAGTTAATGAGCAGAATTTCCCTTTTTTTTTTTTTTTCAGATGGGAAATATGAGGCAAAGGCAGCTCAGTGACTTACTCAGTATGGAACACCTGTCTCTATTGCCAGAATACAAAATTCTTTGTTCCCGAGTGTATATTTTAATCATATATGATACATTTTCTTCTGGCTATAGAATATAAACTGAAGTGATTTATTTTCATGTATAGTGAACATACTTTGCATGCACCTCAATTTCCAAGACAATAAAAGTGTCAAAGATGTGCCTTGTATTTAAACAAGGAATAATGATAATGCCAGTGAGGATAATAAATAGCCATGAAACACTTAGGCTATGTTTATACTTATAAATTAAAAAAAAAGGGGTCAGGAAGTGGGCTTCTTGTTATCAATGCTTAATTGTCAGTACCATCCCTGATGCTGCTTTACCATACGCCACATATACCCCAGAAAGTATTTGGGCCTGGGTTAGGGGACAGCACACACCACTAGGCAGTATGGAAGAGAAAAGCCCATTTGGGGATGAAAAGAGAGGTTAGGCAAGTGGATGCAAAAAAGGGTGTGCCACAGCATGCCTGAGGGCCCTGGCCTGTTATAGTTACTTGTGCAATGTAGCATACTATTCTACCAAAATGTATTGTTACAAACTGCTGAACTATTAACCATGAACTGATGTATGAGACTATAGTCTTAGTTCCTGCAGATCTTAATTGCAGTGAAATAAATTCCCTTATATTTCAGACTGTCAGAAGTTTCATTACATGTATAAGGCAAATTATACCACAGGTAGACCACCGTCCATGCTGGAACCCTGTTATCATGAAAATGAAATGCTGTTCTCTGAAACTAAACCTGTCTGGTTTTGAAAATTACATCAAAATCAAATATATGAACATTCTCTAACATTTGGGAAATAATATGGTAAGTTTTTCAAAGTTATCTTGTTGAAGGCATAGCGAAGGGGAAAGTTAACAAAATGGTAAGGGTTTGTATGGGGAAAGACATGGTCAGCAAGAAGCAGCAGGCAAACAAAACAAAAAACATCATGGCAAGTAAAGACAGCAAATAAAATTTCCTATGACTGACAGTACTATTCTCAAATTTTCATCTTCATGGTACATCTGATTTTATTGTCATGTACTTCCAAAAACTTGGTCCATGTCACTTGGTTGAATACCAGTGGTTGTGCAATCTTAATAAGATGACTTTATTATAGTGTTTAATAACTTATTTCAGTGCAAAAAAACCTAGTTATACTACTTATGTTCAGCCAGATGACATATTACAGGCTGTCATTTCACTATGCTCTAGAAAAAATACAGTAAGAAGTTCTTTCTTTTCTCTTTACTAGATAAAAAATGATGGCTGGAGTTCCAGGACCTCTTGAAAGAAGAAAAGAAGGAGGAAAGGAAGGAAAGAAAGAGTGAGCGAGCAAGCAAGCAACTGAGGTAAAATTTTATATTTAATTGAAATAAAAAGGAGCTATGGAGCTATGTGAATCATGGCATTGCGCATTACCAAGGTATGCGACAAGCATTTTTGGTTTTAGTTTGCATAACTTCATAAAGCTAAAACTGATTCTAATACTTTATCCTCCCTCAGGGTAACAGCCACTCAGTTGAAGAATGAGGGTTTTTCAAAGGCATAAATTAATCCAGCTGCCTTTTTGCTATTGATACTTCTCCCTACATATAAGCAGTATCAGAAGTCAAACTTTATGAAATGTTCTGGAATGAAAACTAGTACATGCATAACAAATAATAAATATATATTCCTACTGTTCCATAACTTAGGGCTCATACAATTAATATGAAATCATCACACAGCACAAGTTTATAAAATAGACATTTATACCAGCTATACTTAATTAATTAGGATCAAATAGGTATTAGCTGTTGTTAATTCAATACAATATTCAAACTTACGAATCAAAGCTCTCTTTTAATTTTTTTTTTCAAGTATTTTGTGAACATGAAGAGCAGATCCTGGAAATGGTTGCTTACATAATCCTCACATTTCTTTTCCTTCCTTAATAAGTGAAATAGCAAAACATTACTGTGCAACCATTCACAATGCAACATGCAGCACGCTCTCTGGGTAACCAGAACACCACACAGGTCATATTTATTGAGCTAGAGACAAGTAACACAACCCAGTTCAAGACTCTTACCAGTATGGACTCAGTCTGAAGGTCTAGTTTTCAAAATTCTCAGTGTTTTAATAACTCTATTATTAGTGTTTGGCAGGAGTCATTATTTCAAGTCTCTCTCTTTTCTTTCTTTTTTTTTTTTTTTGAAAAGCAGCTTGTTATTACATCCCAGCTATCTCCCATGAGTCTGGAAAATTAATAAATAAATAGACCCTCAAGTTATGAGTGCATTTCAGCTCTAACAACCTTTGATTCAAATTATTCTTAGAAAAAGGCTCTATTCTTGAGTATACCATATCATCAGTCTTGAAGGCATTCCTCATAAAATCTGCAGAATAGAATGGGGAAAAAAAAAAAAAAACACAGGGTAAGTTCATGGGTTTAGTGTTTAACAAATTCTTTGCTTGCACAGGGGAACTATTATCTTTGTCCTGACAATGGTATAGTCAGCAGTGTGTTTCTGGCCTGAATATGCAAACTTCTGCCTATTAGACTGTATTATGCAGAATGCAAAAGCCCAACTCAGCTTTTCTCTCTCCCTTTTTAAAAAAGGAATTTTTAAAATATTCAGGTTTTTGTCATTAGAATATGAAATAATAGTTTTATTCTTGCTCCAGTTTAACAAGAGATATGTGCATATGTATGTATGCATATATTCATTGCATAAGTAGAACTGAGTGTGAGATCCAGACAGACAAGGTCAAGCCCAAACTTTTTAATTTTACAGGGTTTAGGGGCATGATGATTGGATTTATACTGTTAATTCACTACAGTAAATAAAACATTTTTATTTAAACACAAAACGAAAGATTTATCTACTTATTAATGACAAACTCTTTATATTGGGTGCCATGACTGCCTAATAAAAAAAACACTGACAACTCTGAGAACTTTTCTACCATTGCCAGTAGGCTTTAGATAAAGCTGACTGTCTGCAATAAAATACCTGTTGTTCAGAAATATTTGCCTTTTCTCACCTATGTGGCACTTTGAACAGAAAATGTTTTTTACTCATGTGACTATAATCCAACAGAAACTAACCCAGTACAACCCCTCTGTCCCTTAAACACTGAGATTTTGATTCCTGTTTACAGTGTTTGTATGTTTACAATGAAAACATATGTGTTATCTGGATTTGTGTGTACCCTCATCTCTCATTTAATGCTAGGAATTAATCAACTGTAACTTAATTGAATGTATATAAGTGACATCACCTCTTATTGCTTTGACACAAATATGACAACACAACAGAGATGATATAAAATATCATTTACTTTATTACTTTGAATTTACAATTTTATGATTTTGATCCTTGATCTATGATCTATTATACTATATATTTTTATTTTGCTTGCGTAACACTGAATAACATATTTTGAAATGGACTGTAGCTAATAATAAAGTATAGAGCAGAAATAGTCTCTTTAGTCTGTAGGTGTTACTGCATTGCATGGAGATTTCCATGTTTTTTTCACAAAGATGCAAATAGACACAGGCAAATATGTGCCCAGTGTAAATTTTTAAAACTTCTTAATTTAAGAAGATAAGGATAGTCCACTTTTGAAATTCAATTCATTAACATTAAGGCCTTGATCCTGCAAATCTTTGAGAGATGCACAGTGAGGAACACCAAGTAACTCGGCTTCAATTCCAAACCTAGAGACATGCTTCCCCCTTCCCCCAAACACACACACGTTATTACAAAACAATAGTAAATCTCAAATTCCAGAGCACAGTGAAGAGGCAGAGACCAGATGTGTCTATGGAGACAGAGGCTTAATTACAGAGCTCAATTGTACTAGTAAGATGCTGCTTAATTGTGCATCCTTCTTTGATAATTTAGCCCAGCTGCTCTGAGGCTGTAAGAGCCGTGCAACATAATATGTATATGAATACTTTATGTTTTTAATAGAAAGCCAGATAGCTATGTGTAAAATATTGTTTAGTCCAGCCTAATATATGGTGACACATGATAACAGAAATCAGTTTGTATTTATTTATTTTGTGTGTTGATAGAATAAGATTGAGTAACTGAAATGATAGACTTATTTAGACTTCACTGAAGTCCCTTGTTCTCCCATATTAATGTCAAGTCTCTAGATTGTTCATAACTGAGCTGCTCAGATATTTACATTTTTAAAGGAACCCTTCTGTTAAACTAGACAGGTGAACAGGTTGCAAAATACGTCCCTTATCAGTAAGGAATCTAAATGCATATTGTTATTTGTCAGTATGCAGATGGCACTTGGCCAAAAGTGAAAACCACCGACTGGTTGCTGAAATTTGCAATAAAAAGCCTTATATTTGAACTGACAATGTTACTGTCAGGCTAAAGCTCCTTACCATCTTGTGATATCACTGAAAAAGGGATATAAAGTTCTTATTAGATAAGAAACTGATGTTTTACTCTAGTGCATACTCTCCATAAAAGATTAACAAAAGTAAGTTAATTGAGACTAAGCTCTGGAAATCTTAGACCCTGGACATATTTCTCTCTGCTGTCTTTCTGTTAGCCCTCACTATTAAAACCACACCAGGAAATATAGTCCTTTCTTCTTGATCCCATGCTTAATAAGTTCCTAGCTGAATTAAATGATTATAAAGGATGCAGATAAACTTGGAGTAACCCTGCACTTGGGATCAAGCTGGTCTCCCTGCAGGGAGGGAGTCATAAAAATTGCATGTAGCAACTGTATTTGCTCTTCCTCCTTTTGCTTTGCACTGAATTCGGATTATTCAAATCCCAAATCAGGATTATCCAGTCCTTGTCCTCACCTTTCCCTGTTTCTAAATTATACAGGGGAAAATTAATATACATGATACAATGCATGGGAAATAGGCCCTCAATACTATATTGATACCATTAGAGTAACTAGAAACTGGTCTTGTCTGGGGCCCATGACCATTCATACTATCAGGTTGATCTGTGAAATGGTTTTCCCACAGTCCAAGCAGCATATTTCAAACAACCCTGTCATGGTTTGGAGGATACAAATTTCCAAGGACTGTTACCAGAAGGTGGTGCGGAAGAGGAAAACCATAGGAGGGGCAGTACTGGCTGTATGAAATAAACTACTCCATGCCACCTGCTTTCAGGGCCAGAGAATGCTCCTTCACCTATTTAATTTATTAGCATGCAAAGTAAAAGACCCAGAGAGAAAGCTATTGTAGGCATAAAGTCTGTGTTACAACTAAATAAATGAAGGCTAGGGATCCATCCCTATTCCTTAATTGAAGTGGTCCTGAGAAGTTTGTCTCCATTTTGCTTAGGACTAGTACCATTTATAGTAGACTGACCACATCGATACCATGTGACAGTCGGCTCTGACTTTTTGACCCTATAAAGTGTCCATGTGTTCCTGGTGGGGGGGAAGAAAAAAGAAAAAAGATTTGTGCAGGTGTGGGCTTGTGTGTGTGTGTGCATGCACGCATGTGTTTCTATCCCAAAGATAGCTCACGTGAATGGTCCAAACAGAGCCAGAGAACACACTGACAATTAAACAATGAATAGATCTACAATGTAAATAAAAAGAAGACTAGATATTAATACCTGCCTACAGAGCTAGGTTACATGGACTGGCATCCATGCTACCTGGAGTCAACCCTTCAATATCGATTTTTGGGAGAGAGATAGTTAGAAGGGTTTGTTGTCAGGTCCAAGCAAGTGATTAAACAGTATGAGTAATTGATTCAAGTCACTGAACTTTCTCCTTGGATCAGTTTTATTGTGACTATCGCTATTAGTTCATCAATGTAGGTATATCTTTCTGCTTTATTTTATTTCACCTGTTATCTAAATTGATAATGGACAGACAGAAAGATCCATGCTGGTAAGAGGACAGAAGCCTTTGGAAAGAGGAAATTAGCCAACAGTAAGAGAAAGAATAGTATTTTTGCTAGTAGCAGATGAATCTAATGGATATGAAATGACTTGCTTCTTAAACTAAAGAGGTTGTGCCAAGGATTGACTGGGAACACTAGAGGACTAACAATTGTTATTTGACTTAGCAGCTCTGGAGACACTGAAGTAACCTGTGTATATGAGTGAGAATCTGCCACACTCTCTTCTTTCTAGAAGAGAAATCATCACAGACTTCAGAGAGAATTGTTTATGCTGTCTTTGTATACTTTGGTGGGTGAGAGAGATTCAGTTTTTACAGCAACTGTTAAAAAGTGCTATATTATGGGATATGAGACAAATTTTTAAGCCTAATTTTGCTTCGCTTCAATTTGCCATGAATTGACATTCAGGATAAGGAAGAGGAGAGCTGTTATGTGTGTTAAATCATATAATTTGTTGGACAGTATGATTACTTTTTCTTGATTGTATTTGTACAACATGTACAACATTCTATTAAAGAATCTGAAAAAATCTCTAATCTGAAAAAAAACCAAAAAAACCCCACAACAAACACTCGAAAAAAAGCCAAATAATGTTTCTCTTCTTTTTTTGTCAGCCAAAGCAAAAATATCAGAAATAACCATTTGCCCAAAATAGGAGTCTAAGAAGGGGAGGTCAACAAAGTAGAAGAGAAGGAGAACTGGTATGTATGTCTGCTCAAAAGCAAAGTGAAGAGAGAGGACAGTATCAGAGCATATGGTGCCCTAAACCTTAGAAAGAAAAAGAAGAGTTACTAATTTATTTCTATTTCTATTTTAATTTCTCATAACAAAAATTAAAATCAAGTGTTGTGTTAAGAATCTATTAACCACTTTCCAGTTGCCTGTGTTACTGATGTACAAGACAGATAAGTACTGTCTAAATTGGCAAATGCTTATAATACTCAGCTAGATAATAGAACAGTAAATATATTGTAAGTATTTTAAGCCTTCAAAAATTAAAGTGAGTGCAGAAGGATGGAGGACAACTGGTTGGGCCTGCTACTGTAAAAATTCTCAGTTTCTTTAGTGTTTTTTGGCACTGCTTGAACTTTTGGCACTATTCCCATATCTCTCTGAGACCAAATATTTCTTTTGATCCAGCACTTTTTCGTTATCCGATCTTTTAATTAATTAATGAATTAGTGCATTTATTTATTTATTTTCATTTGCTCAATTATTTCATACTTCATTCATCCATTTCTCACAGGCTTTCATAGAAAAAAATTGGGAGTATCTACTTAAAATGGAAAAGGGTGTGTGTTTAAGGGACAGCAAGAACAATCTGCCCAAACAGTTCACCCAGTCTGCCATGTTCTGCTATCTCTGTGTGTGGTTCTTTGCTGCAGCAAGACTCCCAAAGTCAGTTTTCTCATTTGTTCTGTTCATTAAACTGAAATGCATCATTTCTATCCAAAAAGTGACAGCAGCAGAATAAGAAACCCTATTCACTTGCTATACAATCCTAACTTCTAAAGAAAGTATCTTCTTCCTGCTCTCTGATTTTTCACCTTTTAGTTTTTAGTTTTTTTTTTTTTTTTTAGCTTGAGAAGCTTTTCTGTTAAGTTTTGTGATCAGTGACCGACTGTTTTGTGTTACAGTGGTTATCATCCCTTACTGGCATTTCCATATGCTCTCCACTTCCTTACAATAATGGTTAAGTAAAATAAGGAGGAAAGAGATGATATACAGTGTTTTAAAAAAAATTACATTTGTTATGAACAAGCATTTTAGAAGTGAGAGGTGAGGAAAGTTGCCTACAAAAACATAAATGTGCAGACCTTTGTGTTACTGTCATGCCTGATGGGGACATCTGAAAATGTGAGCTGTTCAATCTCCTTACCCAGTTCACGAATA
Organism: Apteryx mantelli; assembly: GCF_036417845.1. Lineage (NCBI taxonomy): Eukaryota > Metazoa > Chordata > Aves > Apterygiformes > Apterygidae > Apteryx > Apteryx mantelli. Next base: position 45,024,785 of record NC_089978.1, read on the forward strand.
GCAGTCACTGCTCATGTTCCTCATCTTGATCTCTAACTGCAGCTCACTCTGCCAGCACAGTGAAATATGGAGGTAATTAAGATGCAGAATGTAAAATTGCTTTTTTGGAAGCCGTATTTAGTGAAAAACCTGTTAAGGCAATCTCTAAGAAGATAAATATGTTGATAAAAATCAAATTGCTTACAGTTCTGAAATAGGATATTTAGCTTTTTTGTTTACTCAAATAAGGTTTTATTTCTGCAATTGGAAATATTAATTGTAGTAATCTCATTATTTTGCTATCTGATAAGTAAACAAATGTCAGTAAGATAAAATGTTTATAATTTAATTATAACCATCTTAATCGTGTTTTTTTGTTTTTTTGTTTTTTTTTCTATTCGGTAGTAGTTCTTTTAGCAACTTCAACAGCACAGTATCTAAGTCTCTTCCATTATTACAGAAAATTTTGTGACTTACCTCCAGCGCATATGCTTCGTATTCTTCCGAAGGAAGAAAGGAGACAGAAAAGGAGATATGAGGCACAGAGGGAAAATAAAGCAAACAATTTAGATGAAGGCAAAAGAAGGGAAAGATTAATGAAGCAGAATAGCTGGAGCAAATGGACATAAAATTAGTAGACTAAAGACTGCCTGAGCCAGTAGAAGGGACACAAAAACAGTGAAAGAAAGAAGAAAAAGTCTCAGATAGTCTCGCAGAATTCGTCTGTAGACATTTGCTTGTTTTTTATTTGTGTCATCCTGTGTGTTCTGTGAAATACATGGATTTGAAAAGTACTTGGAATGAAAAGCTGCTTTTTCGACATAATGATAATATATCATCAATGTTACTGCACTTGTTTTGTGAGTCAGAAATACAGGGATTCTCAGTTCCAAGTTCTGCAGTGCTGAAAGATATATATCTATATATTTTAATTTCTTAAAATAATTATTTTTCATTTTGTAAATTAAAGTCTCTTCATGTGAATATATTTTGAGCCTTTAGATTCAGACTTTTTTTTTTGAGAATTTCTATCATTCTGTGTTTAATCCTGAACTCACTGAAAATAATATAACAATAGCAATATACTGTAGCGATAGTGATATAAAAAATATATGAAGAGACTGTGCCCAAAAGGTTTTGCCTTTTCCAATCTTATCATCTATTTTAATAAAATATTACCTCTTCATTTCTTCTCTCACTTCCAATGGAATAAATATTGGAATAATTTTAAAACCAAGTGAGCTCCTCATATCTTTTGTTAGCAGCATATCAAAGTTTGACAAAGGATCTAAAATCAAAATTAACAGACTTTGCTTGTTTTATTTATTTTTTGTCAGATCATTTCAACAATAAAAATCAGTACAATTTTATTATATTAATATTTTAGTTTCAATATTTAAGACATAGTACATGTTTTACTTTTTATGTCAGACAAAAACAAATAGAAAAAGACACATTCTGTTTTTCTTTTCCTGTCACATACCAGTTGAAGGAAACTGATCACCTCTATCAGCTGAGACAACACTTTCATTGACTTAAATTGAGCAAACCATGTAATTTTTTTTTGATACTGGGAAATAATTTTGAGTAAAATGAGTCTATCACATACTTGGCGCAGCCAAAATAACTTAGACAAAAGTGCAGTAAAGGTGAAATTCACCACATGCAGAAGGTCTGCTTAGGGCCCATCAAGAACTATTCTACCAGGGCCCTTTTTTCAAAGTTTCAGTGTTTTTAAGCTGCCTGCTTAAAATATGCTTTTCTAAAATCTCCTTCAGCACTGCAGTGGCATGATACTATATATAAGTCAGTATTTCACAAGTGATCATTGAAAAACCTGAAGTCAATTTTAAGCTTTGTGGTTGTTCTTAATAAATCAGGTTTCAGTTTTACTTTTGTTCTATGTTACTAGCCGCTAACAGCAAATAACACAAAGAAGTAAACTCATTTGTTTGGTGTTCTAAGTAGGATGGTGAACATGAATTGACACTTTATTGCCCAAATAGATTTCTCATTAACTGTATCCCTACTCATGGGATTAGCAATTTGTAGGAGTCCCACCACAGCTGAACACTCCAGGGGATTTTCTTTTTCTTTTCTTTTCTTTTTTGTCTTTTCTTTTTTCCCCCAGAGAAGGCTTGGCATATACTCAGCAAATCTTACTTTACCTTTCTCTCTCTCTAACTTGTCTTGCCTACAAATGTGCTGGAAAAACTGTAACATCTCAGAGTGGGAGATGAGCACCTGAAGTGCCTTATTTTAAAGCAATTCTGGCATGCAAAGCAGCTCAGAGACAATGTAGAAGCTGCTGTGAAGACCAGCACTCGCACCAGTCTCTAGATCAGAGAAAATCCAGGCAAAGCCACCTTTGCCTCTCCTTCCCCTCAGATGTGCTTTTCTGTGCTGCCTCTCTTAACAGAAGCAATACAGAATATACCCCTTTATCCAATACATCAGGATATGAAGTGTAGTATAAGTATTTCAAGCTGGAGAAAGCATTTGTGCTTGTGAGAGTACGTGACATGAATGAGGAGTCTGAAAAATGAATATTCAGATACTTGCATTGTAATCAGATTCAGCTAGAGATATTGCCACGTGGATTTAAATCTATTATTTCTGTCCAGAGTACTTTTTTTCTTTTTAGGCGTGTTGTACAAAATGAAACCTAATGAATTGTACATCCAATTCTAATTAAATACCTGCAGGTGGATTTCGTGATTTGGCAAGTTAATTGATCTTTTCTAGATTCAGATTTGAAATTACTAGAAGTATAGGCCAGATAAAAAAGTTTGTTGGGGTATAAAGGACTGATTAAAGCTTGCTGGTATGACAGCTTTTGTTTTATTTTGAGATTGAGTAATTAGGATCTAACTTTTGCAGGTGGAAGTACACATCTCTGTGATGGTTTCACCCTAAATTATATCACAAATTGAAATTTATAAATTTGTTTTCTTTTTGACAGTTTATGAAGTACTTCCCTACAGAAAGAAAAACATTAGTTACCCATTAATCATTCAGTGCTAGTCACAAAACATCCAATTTTCTTTCTCACTTTCTTTTACCTAAATAGAGAGTTTTCTCCCCAGACTGGTTTGGTCTTGCTGATTTTCTTCATAGTGTCTCAAAGGAAAATTTTTGACTCAGTTTCTCAGTGATTTCTTTACACGGATCTACATCCAACTGAGAATTCTTACTCCACAGGAAGTTTTCTTATTGTGTGTAAATGGTCCTATTTTAAGTGCTGCTACCGCATTTGATGTAGTTGTCCAAATGGACAACAGCTAATACTATTTGAAATACCATAGTGTTTCCAAGAGATCCAAATAGGGCTGTCATATATGACGTGGATCCTACAGTAGACCCATAACACTTCTGGATTAGTTGGAGGCCAGGCAGTATATCATAGAACACCACGTGCAGACTATTGAATCAGGCCTGTAATGGATAATGTTCTTAATAATACTGCAGTGCAGATCTGTGGACCTCATGCTTTTAGAAATGTCAAGAGATACACTTCTAAACATTGGGCACTAACATGTCAGACAATATTTATGTTTGCATCCTGTTAAATCAAGGTACATTTTTAGGGGCAAAACTTAAATAGGTGTTCCATGTATCCACAATAAAGACCTGAGAACCTCAGGATATGCGTCACATGGAAAAACTGCTCAGATCATGCAATTTAAACAAAATCAGAATCAAAGTGATTTATTGATTTATTGATGACAGGTAATTAATGAGAAATCAGTGAACTACACTTTCAGGGTCCATAACAGCAGTGCAGAAGATAAACCACAATAACAGATACTTTAAAAAAATGTTAGTAAACACCTGCATATTTCTAAACACCCTTCCATAGCTAATCCCAAACTCACTCCCACACAGAGATTCCCACACACCCTGCAGAAGAGTGTGTCACCAGCACCCTGGGAGCAGGGAATCCCCTCGGTCTGTCTGCTACTCCTTCCCCTGCATGGCCTCTCCCCTCTGACTTCTTCTCAATCTGTCTCCTTCTTTGTTTCAAAAGTCTTTCTGTAATTCCCTGGTTACTGTTTAGTCCAGCTGATGGTTATCTCCCTCTTTGACATGAGCAATTTTGGGAAAACAGCCTCCTCAGACAGTTTTGTGTGCTCCTTTCACACCCACTATTGACACTCATGTTCCTATCCTAATAGCCATTGTTATCCAGGCCATTTTGCCAAAGGAGGGCCATATGAGCACACCCAAAGCTGCCCTCAGTTAATTAAGACATACATTACTTTCATCTGTTGCTTTTGAAGGATAACTATGTCAAAATATACAAACTTGTGGTAGCAACTAGTGTTATTATTCCAAATATTGCTATGATCTATTTTGGCAAAAACTGATATAGATATTTTGACAAAAAGTAATTTTGACAAGAAGTAATAATAGATATTCTTAGCTCTTTTAGCTCTAGTAGTATTATAATCAAACATAAAGATCATTACATATTGCTGTTTCAGCAGAAGTAAGTGAAGGTGATTTGACAGATTTTGCTAGTCCACAGCAGCTAAGGATCAGACTCTGTTAGTGAGAATGTAGGTCAGGCAAAACTGGAAATACCGCACTGGAATACTGTGAAATTTTAAAAAAGCCCTTATGGTTCCTGGTAGCTAACTAGCAAAAAGCTCAGCGTGCAGTTATATAACTGGGAGAATAGAAGGAATGTGGTTGGCCAAACACCAAGTACAAAGGTAGAAATAAGAAAGAATTTGCTAATGTATTAGATATGATTTTATAGTGGCCACTCATCAAAAATACTTTTAGAAGCTGGAAAGCTTTGAAAAAAGACTCCTAAGGTGAACTGAGGCAATGATAATTTACTTTAGAGAGAAATATTTAGGAAGCTTGATTTGCTTTATCTAGAGGGGAAATTTAATTAACTTGCTTGACCCACAAATACATATATTCTGTCAGTGCTCCCTCAACTTTTTCTTTTTCTTTTTTTTTTACTACAGACCACTGTCAACATTTATATTCACTTTTATTTTAAAAATTGCAATTTAAAAACACTATACTAGTTTCAGGGAATAGCTGAGAAAGCAGATTGTTAGAATAGGGTTGAATTTTAGATTCCAGACACCTTGCTTTAAAGTTGGGTTTAAGCTCTAGATTGTAGATGCTTGTAATTAATTGTCTAAATGTGGGTTTCTTCAAGCGAGCTGGGTGATTAAGCTCTGAGTTTAGTCACAGAAAAACTAATCAATGCAGTCAATGGGCTTGATTCAGTTGTCCACACACAAGGTACCTACTGTCACTTGAGAGCACCTCAGTTATCCTGCCTGTCTAGCAGCTGCCACTGCAGCAAATGAATACAGATCTCCAATAGGTCCTCTGTCAAAACTGAGAGATCATGTTGAGTCTTGGATGACTTAAGGCATATCAGGTGACATTAGGTGCTTATGTGTAGGTTACTGAATCCAAACTAGTGGAATTTATAGAACTGTTCAGCAAACCAAATCTATTCAAATAATACATATGCAGACATCTACACTGTAAACATTTACATTTCAGACGACTGAATCTGGAACACACACTGCATGAGAGTGAATCAGTCCTTGACCCTTTGCTCATGCCAGTGCTTTAGAAAGCTATTAAAACTGTCATTAAGATGTCACAATATATTGGATGGCCGTTGTTGCTACAGTAATCAACCCTTCCATCAGTATTAGCAGCAGCAGCAGCTGACGCTCCCATGCAGCTGCAACAGCAAGATCTGCTTTCCTCACTGCTTATGCCCTTATGTATCCTCTGTACATTCCCCTATCCCTTCCCTTCCTATGGCTGGAGAAGCAGTACTCAGTTGTGTCTACACTTTTGAGAAGACTTTGATTTAGTCATAAGAGTGCGGCATAAGAGTCAAAATTCTGGAATGCATGGAGGACAATTTTTCTGACATAGTAGTTGGATAACAACACCAGAGGAGGTGACTTCTTTTGGACCAGATGCTTGTGAAAAAAGAAATGGTAGTGGAGGATGTGAAGATCAGTGGCAACTTACTGATCTGGGAATCAGGAAGGGGAAAAAGACAAGTCACAGTATTGCAGTCCTCAACTTCAGGACAGCAGAATTTGGCTTTTTCAGATATCTAATTGGAGGGATCCCATGGCAAATGGGCCAGAAGGGAAAAGGGGTCCAAAAGACTTTGCTGACAACTTTCTCAGAGCACAGGACTGGTCCATCCCAATGTGCAGGAACTCAAGCAGATATGGCAGAAAATTGGTTTGGCAGAATGACAAACTCATGACTTAAAATGCAAAAAGGCTGTGTATAGAAGTTTGGAGTAGGGATAGGCTGCCTGCAAAGAATATAGAAACATTGCCCAGATGTGCAGGGATGGAATTAGGAAGGCCAAAGTTCAGATGTGATTAAAACTAGAGAGGGATATAAAGGGCAACAAGAAGGGCTTCAATAAGTACATTGGCACCAAAAACAAAACTAAGGAAATTTTTGGGTCTTCTGTTCTAGAGGGCTGGATATTTAGTTACAAAGAATGCAGAAATTATGACTTTTCAATCTTTACTGGCAAGCTCTGCTCTTCTGTTCATAGTGGCAAAGTCTGGAGAGAAGTTATGTATGGTAAAGGAAGATAATGTTAGGGCCCAGTTAAGTGTGCTTACACAGGTCCATGGGACAAGGGAGGATACATCTAAAGATTCTGAGGGAGCTGGTCAGTGTCCTTGAAAGACTACCCTCTCTTGTCTTTGAAAGGTCATGTGTAATTGAGGAGGTTCCTTATGGCTAGAAAAAAGGCAAATGCCACTCCCATCATCAAGAAGGGCAAGAAAGAGGTTCCAGAAAACTACAGGCTTGTCTCAGTAGGTCAAAGGAAGTGGTTATTCTCCTCAAGAATTTCCCTCACAAGTATTTGCTATTTGTTGTGAGACCATGCAGAATACGGTGTCCAGTTTCAGGCTTTCTAGTAGATGAAAGACATTGGCATACTTGTGTAAGTTCATTGGAGGGCTACCAAGATGTTTAAGAGGCCAGAGCACATGATGTGCAATGAGAAGCTGAAAGACCTGGGGCTCAGTTTAAAGAAGAGAAGGTTTATTTCTATACCCAGTGAGTGGTTATAGAGAAGATGGAACCAGACTCTTCTTTTAGGTGTACAGCAACAAAACAAAACAAAACAAAGAGAGGCAAAGGGTGCAAGAAAAAATTCTACTGGATATTAGGAAAAAAAATCTTCAAATGAAATCTTGCACAAGGAGGCTGTGGAATGTCCATCCTTGGAGATATCTGATGCACTACTGGATGTGATCTAAGTGATCTGATCTAACTTTGAAGTTATCCCTGCTTTGAGTGGGAGGTTGGAGCAATGTTGACCTCCTGAGGTCCCTTCTAACTATATTCTCTATGGTTTTGTAAATACACTGCAAAACCCTGCCTGGGCCATTTTAGGGAGCAGCAAGGACAGGCAGCTCCCTGAGGGAAGGTGAGACAGGAGCTGAGGGTGACAGCACAGGGAGGGCTAAGTGGGAGAAGCTCAGCTTCGAAGCAGTTCCCATGAGAAGGAGTGGCAGCCATCTCCTCAAGCCTTCTTCTCAAGAGCTCTTATGAGCAAAGGAGCTCATGATTTAGCTGGGATTTCTCCAGTTCAATTCCTTAACTCAGCCAACCAAATGCCTAGAGGGAGAGAGCACAGGAAATCTCTAACCATAGCTCCTCCTCTTACAGAGATAAATAATTACTCTTTCTACAGTCATTCTCCTGCAAAGATATACTCACATGCAAGGTAGATGTGTGAAATTACACCTACAAAAGTTATACTCAACATTACATTGGAAATGAAGAGTTAGGGCCTTTATTGTTGTAGAGCTAATTTTTGAGTAGCTGCAGATAAATCCGGTTGATACAAATGTGATCCAGCTGATATAGTCTAAGGAGACTTCCAAAAGGCATTTGACATGGTCCATCACCAAAGGTTATCAAAGAAACTAAGCTGAACTGGAATAAGGGTGAAATCATTTACATAAATAAAAGTTTGTCTAAAAGACCGAAAACAGAGGGTATAGGTGGTCAGTTTTCACAGTGGAAAGAGACTATCAGTCCTAACAGTGCTGTAAAAATGCCACCTCAGGATCAGGAACTTAGCACTGAAAAATGCTGAATGGGTGGAGAATATCATTATGTCTTATATACAGAGGACTTCTTTCATTCTGATGTTTTGCCTCTGATGTTATCCATTGCCAAACACAGAATACAGGCTAGGAAGACTTTTGATTTAATCTGCTCCACTAAGGTTTTTCTTACTCTTTTTTTATACATTTTAAAGCCCCACAGTTCTCTATGTTTATAGCCATGCTCTTTAACATATTCATAAAAAATCTGACAAGGAGGAACATGAAATTATAAAGTTTGCTCATGATACTAAATTATTCAGATAGGTAGTAAAGACTGTAGGGAACTGTGGAAAGATCTTATAGTTATGTGTGACTGATAGATAAATGGCAGATGAAATTCAATGCTGATGAATGCGTGAAAAGTGACACACAGAGGAAAAAAAAAATCTGTGTATAGAATGGTGGGCTCCGAGATAACAGCTGTCAGAAACAAGATCTTGTAGTTGCAAGACATAGTTATACACAAACTTCATCTCAGCACTCAGTAGCTTAAAAAAAAAAAAAATAAAAAATAAAAAAGAATAAAAAGAATACTGGGAATGATTAGGAAAGAATTAGAGCACAAACCCTAGAATATATGCCATTGTATAAATGGTTTTTGAATTATATGTGCAGTTCAGATCCCCTCATCTCAAAAAAGTTAGAGTTGAACTCTAACAGTATAAAAAAAGAGCAAGAAGGACATACAAAATTATGAAAAAACTTTTTATGAGGAACAATTAAATAAATAAACTTGTACCCTTCTATTTGAAAAAAAGAGATTGGAGAAGAAATGACAAAAGTCTTAAGAAGTGTGAAGATTGTTCATAGACAATGTATTTTATCTTTCTCATCTAGAACAAGAACAAGGAAATCAAATTAATTTAACAAAAGAAATGGATAGTGGTGGTTCTTGCCATAATATGCAATTATGTTGTGGAATTTCTTTTTGCAAGATGTGCATAGTAGAATTATACGTGGGTTTAAAAACAATGGGAGAAAATCATGGAAGCAAAATCCATCAAGCTATATTAACCAGAAACACATTACTCATGGCTTAGCAGATTTTGAGGCAGAACTACAGGAAAAAGATATTTCAAGGAAATATTATTTCATGTTTGATCAGTTTCTGTGTTCTTCCTTAAACATCTGATCTTGACTACTTTTGGAAAACTGATAATCTACTAGTTGGACGTTTGGTCTGACAATATGTCTGTTCTTATGGCTTAATAATTTACTTATTTATCTTATTTTAGCCAAAAGTAGTCATAATCTTCTGTCAACACATCACCTTTTTTGAAAGAATAGGCTGAATATGGTAATAAGAAAGACCATTCTTTATCATATGTTGTTATGGACCCATCTTAAATTTAATTTTTAGCAATGATTGTGAAATCTGGAACACAAACGCCTGTATCAGTAACCCAGAATCAAAGAACACAGAAAATATGTGTTTTTTGGCTTGTCTGTGATGACTTTCATTAAGCATGGGGATCATAGTGGGTTCTTCCACTGTGGAACTGTATATTTTTTTTTCCAGGCAAGGAGGGTTTATTATTATTATTATTATTATTATTATTATTATTATATTGTTATTATAGTTAAAGTGTTTCATGTTTTCTCAGGAAAAATATTGCTTTAAAGGACTTATCATCTTGTTTGAAATGAATTGACAGATTGACAAAGTGAGTAAGATGATGATAAATGAGGTCTTATGATGGTCCTATACATATATACAGAATTTACACATCAGTATGTAAACCATATCAGGATAAATTTATTTACACTGTGTTTGCATACAGGCATGTCTACCTACTTTCAAGAGACAGATTCACCTCCAACTGTCATCTCACATTTACAGGGAAGGCTTTTCCTGTTCACAAGCAGATGGCCTCATATGCATATAAAATTCATGCTCATGAGAGTCAGTGTCAAAATTTGTAGTGACTGTAATGCTGCAGGATCATGCTTTTAATACCTTTTAAAACCTGTAGTAAAGCAAATTTATACATTTAATTTGTTGTCTTTCTCTAACTAAAATATAATAATTTTATTTTAATCAGGAAGATAAGTTGTATGCTACTGAAATATTTAAGCTGGATATTTAGAATTACTTAAAAGAAGGGGTTTTTTTTCTGTTTTTTACTTAGCCTGTAATGACTATCAGAATTACAGTCTACTAGAAAATTTGGTACTCCTAAGAAATAACCTCTGTTGGGACATCTGCAACAAGACACCAAGCCCAAAGGAACTACCTATCATGCGAAATAAAACAACTATTCTCTGATGATAATGGTTTTATCCAAAAACCCCAAAACATATCCAACCCCACAAATGGATATACAAAAATCTCTTCTTTTTTGGAGTTTTAGATTTCAGAAAGTAAATAGCTTTCCTAATATATCTGTAAAGAACAAGAACAAAAGGAGAAATTTGAGATTTTATGAGATTAAACATATTTTCAAGAGGTTCTAATTGACAAACCAAAAAACTTAAATATAGGCATCAGGAGTAAATAGGTAAGAAGCAGATGTGGAAAGCAAATAGAGAAAAAAAAAGTCTATATAGAATAATAGTAGGTAGGTAGTGATGCAGATGGTTAATCAGATCAGATATTTGTTCATTTAGTTGCAATCAGGTTTCTTACCTTTTATTCCAGTGAAAGGATTTTTAATAAGTGTGTATGAACAAGGAATGTGATGAAATGCTAGGGCAAAAAACCCCCCACAACAATACAGTTGATACCAAAGAGAAGAATGCAGTAACTGGGAAGATAAAGATTTATTAGGATGAGGGTACTACATTATTTACTCTCTGTCTCAAAGGATCTTAGATACATGGATTAGCTAGGCTTTAAATGACCTTTCTGACACAAAAAGTGCACAGAGAAACAAGACTCTCAGATATCCCTACCAAAAGTAGGGAATATATTTATATACAAAGCAGCCACAGAGCAATCTTTGTCCTTTATTTCTGTGAAAACTGATTCTGTAGAACTTCAGTTGAGGAGTTGCCTGACTTTGTCTAGTTCTTCTGCACAGCAAGTAGGGTAAGTTGAAATAAGTCTTACTCAGGAAGTAATTATGGAAGAACAAGGACTGCTGGGCTGGTAGGAGACAGGAAACAAATCAGAATGAACACTAAACTAGGAAGCTAAAACAAAATGTCCTTTCTATATTTTCTACAATTAGTTACTAACAAAAAAAATGCTTAAGCCTTTATTTTTTTAAATTTAGTTTATTCTTTTTTATCACTGTATCGCTCTGCTTCTTCTGATAGAGATTGCCATCCTGGTGGGAGTTACAAGAGTTTATTGTATACCACATTGTCTCCAGAAGGATCATAACAGAAATTCAGTGAATGAAACTGAGAATCCATTTAAAATATTCTTCCAAAAGATAGAATTTTCCAAACTGCTTATTTTTTGCAAATAATAGTGCTCGTATGACATAGACTTGATCAAATGTGGATGTCTACGTCTGAACTAGTCAGCCTAAGCAGTCTTTATAATCAGTGAAGGGAAAAAGCCTCAGCTAGTTTCATCCTAAAAGGTATATCTACATCTGGTCAGATGAGTTAGATAGATAACTCACACATTTTATTTCCAAGGATTAGGGACATACTTTGGGATTCATCTCAAAGCTTTAGACAATCTACCACTCACAAGTTAGTCAATTGTCTGGCCCATTTTCAAATCTCTTTAGGACGAGGTCAATTACACCTTAGAAAAAGTCTCTTTTTCTCTATTCCTCAGGAAGAGAGACTAGGGGAGCTAGTTCAGTTACTAGTTTAGTTAGTTATTAATTTAGTTAGCTTAGTGTAAGATTCGATGAGTGTCACCTGTTATGCCTAAAACTATCAAAAATGAAACACTTTGGAACAGATTTTTCATGCTGTAATTGTGCTGAAAATTTAAGTTAGAAATTATAAGAATTTTTTTATTGTTAGATTGCCGCTTTGTCCAGCTGCAAATATGAGTAAAAAGGAAAAAGAAAATTTGTGGAGTGTTTAGTCACAATGGCACAAAGAGTTTTATGGCTAACTCTTCATGCAAACTTTTCTGCAGTGCATGTGAATATTTTTCTTTCCTAGGAAAAAATGATTGTATATCCCAATTAAGCATAGTTCAGGATTTTGATTTTTTTCCTTTTTTATTTTTATTTTTTACTTCTCTCTCTCTCTCGTTTGAGATTGTAGCTCCTTTGAGTCTTTTCAGGTTTAGCAAAACTGAAACAGTTGACCTTCCTATTAGAAAGAATAGACACATTCCCTGTTAGTATTAAATTATACACTGAGTGCATTGAACTTCTGCCTTACCTACATCTAACCATTTTTTTTTCTGCATGGTGGTAGACAGAAATGTCTGTTCTGTCTTGAGTTAGAATGAAGATGAAAGGTCTTAACACATTTTCATTAATATACAAATGAATGAGTGGGAGCTTGCCAGTTTATTTCTCTTTGAGAAGCAAAAGCAAGAGGCAAGAAATTAATACAGAAGATAAAAAATATAGCTTCTTCTGCTTGAAAGTGTGGAATAAAAGTTTAGTAAATACCTTAGCATATTTTTGGTAATGTCTCTGCTATAAATGAGAGAGGGCTGGAAGGTGAGCTCCAATACCATTCCCTGACCATCCACTGAACTAGTAATTTTCTCCCTGCTCTGTTTTGTACTACCACATCTAGCTCTCTCCAAGACAAAGCCTGGACATAATTTTGGAGATATTTTATGGAAGGTTCTTCCCCCAAAGTCAGTATGTATGAAAAATGCACCAAGTTTAGATTTCCTTTACCTCCAAAGTCCTCCAGAGCTACTACATCACTCTTTGCACTTGTAAACACCCTCACCTCTCACCCTAACGCATGTAATTCATACATCAGTGCACTGAAATAAATAGTGGGATTTGGCGCAGTAATCCCAGTACTTGACACACTTTGAACTGAAAAAAAAATATATATATATATATTTATATCTATATTTATATATACTGTTTTATAGGGCCACACAGTAACTGTTTTATAGGGTATCATGTGTTGCTAAAAGGAGGCCTAGGGCCAAACACAACAGTGTGAATGTGGCTAGTGTGCTCTGAAGGAAGAAAGTCCCAAGCAGTGAACATATAGACCATCCACCAGACTATGCCACCTGCTCTTGGGATCAGTGATTGGTCTCTGCTATTTTATTTACCAATACAGACATAATTGTTGTGTCTGCAAACTATTTCAAGTAATTTCAATGCATATTAGTAAAATGTCAAAATGTTATTTTATAAAGATAAAAAACAGTTTTTAAAATAATCCTAGAATTATTTATTTCAACTCTGTCAAAACCAGGTTCTTATATTTGGAACTCTTCAGCTGCCAGGAAAACAGGTTCAAATCTGTGCAAAGTTTTGCTTAAGAAAAGTCTGACAGCAGTGAAAGTGAAAAGCCACAACTACAAGCTTATATTGTTTGTACTTGTCTTCACAGGCACACCCGATTTACAGACTAGAATGAACTGCCATCTCTTGGGAACCCATTTTCTAGATAGGAGCTGAAAACAGTATGACAGCTTGAAGTCTGCTTGTCTTTGTAAGACAGGAGACTGGTGAAGATATTCAATAGAAGTGAAAATGATATAGTAAAACTTATAACAAAATACTTGTTTTTGAGGAGTCTACTCTTTGCACTGGTGTTATTATAACTCTGAAGCCTAATAATGCAAATTAACTGCAATACTCTGATTATACCTGTATTCACACTGTTTTTTCTGCACTGCACACTGTTGACAGATACTGTGACTTGCCTTCCTCAGTTTTCTCAGGTTCTCATAGTCACTGTAGCCAAAGTTGCTACTCACCCTCACATCCCCTACCAGTTCTTTCTTCATGTATATATGGTCCAAAAGAAGGTTAAGGTTAACCCCACATTTACTTAAGCGCCAGGAGCATAGTTTAAGTTAAATTTAGTAACCTAAGTGCAAAACTCAGATTTGGCTTCTGAGACACTTAACTTTACACCTTGTTTGAGGTTATACAGCCTGCTGGAGTTTCGACCTAGCCTGAGCAGCTCTCTAGCCTACATTCAGTTGTATCTGAAAACTGAATAATTCACTAGTTGAATTCTCAGAAGGGCCAAGCCTCCAAGTATGCTGGAACTTCTTCAACAGTATTTGTTACTCTACAGAATAAAGTCAGTGGACGTGATTGTTTTATTTTAAATCACAGAACGTATGAGGTAGTAAGGAATCTTCAGAGATTGTCTAGTCCAACTACCCTGCTCAAAGCAGGGTCAGCTAGAGCAGATTGCTCAGGATCATGTCCAGTCGGTTTTGAATATCTCCAAGGATGGAGACTCCAAAACCTCTCTGGGCAACCACTTCCTGTGTTTGACCACCCCCATAGTAAAAAAGCTTTTTCTTATGTTTAAATGGAATTTCCTGTGCCCATTGTCTCTTATCATTGCTCCAATATGTCCATGTCTTTATTGTATTGGGCAGCCCAGAACTGAACCCAGCACACCAGATGTGGTCTCACCAGTGCTGAACAGAGGGAAGGATCACCTCCCTCCACCTGCTGACAATACTCTTCCTAAAACAGCTCAGGATACCATTGGCCTTCTTTGCTATAAGGGCAATTGGTGGCTCATGTTCACCCTGTCATCTACCAGGGCCCCCAGGTCCTTCTCTGCAAAGCTCCTTTCCAGACAGTCAGCTTGCAGCCTGTACTGGTGCACGGGGTTATTCCTCTGCAGGTGCAGGACTTCACACTTCCCTTTGTAGAACTTCATGAAACTTCTGTTGTTCCATTTCTCCAGCCTGTGGAGGTCCCTCTGAGTGGCAGCACACCCGTTTGGTGTATTAATATTTCCCCCAATTTGTTTTGTCTGTAAACTTGCTGAGGGTGAACTCAGTACCATCATCCAGGTTGGTAATGATGATATTAAACAGAACTGGACCCAGTATTGACCCCTGGGGTACAGTGCTAGTGACTGGCCTCCAGCTGGACTTCTTTCCACTGATAACAACCCTTTGAGCCCAGCAGTTCAAAAAGTTTTCAGTCCACCTCACTGATCACTTATCTAGCTGTACTTCAACAGTTTTCTTTCTATGAGGATGCTATAGCAGATTGCGTCAAAAGCTTTACTAAAGTCAAGATAAACAACATCCACTGCTCTCCCGACATCCACCAAGCTAGTCACCTCTTTCTAGAAGGCTATCAGGTTCTTTAGGCTTGTTTTTCCCTTTTGAAATCTATGCTGAATACTCCCAATCACCTTTTTGTCCTTCATATGTCTGGAAATGGTTTCCAGGACTAGTTGCTCCATGACTTTCCCAGGGATCAACCTGAGGCTGACCAGTCTGTAGTTCTCCTGATTCTCCTTCCTGTCTTTCTTGAATATAGTAGTGACGTTTGCTCTCTTCCAGTCCTCAGCTGCTAGCCATGACCTGATAACCATGACCTTTCAAAGATAATGAAGAGTGGTCTCACAATAACATCTGCCAACTTCATCAGCACTCACTGGTGCATTGCATCAGACCCCTTGGACTTCTGTATGTCCAGTTTGTTTAAAAGTTCCCTAGCCTGATCCTCCTCCACCAGGGTTTAGTCTTCCTTGCACCTTCCTTGCAGACTTTTCCACAGGTCTCAGGGGCTTGGTATCACTGAGGGCAGGTCTTACCAGTAAAAAACAAAGAGAAGAAGGCACTGAGTTCCTCAGCCTCTTTATTGTCCTTTTTCACCAGGTCCCCAGCCCTATTCAGCAGCAAGCCCACATTTTCTCTAGCCTTCCTTTTGCTGCTGGTAGACCTGAGGAAGCCTTTCTTGTTGCCTTTCATGTCCCTCACCAGATTAAACTCCAGATGGGCTTTGATTTTCCTAAACCCATCTCTGCATGCTCACTGTCTCTGTAATGCTCCTGGGTCTCCTGTCACTGCTTCCACCTCTTGTACACTTCCTCCTTATATTTGAGTTTAGTCAGGAGCTCCTTATTCATCTGCATGGGCCTCTTGCCACCTTTGCTTGATTTTCTTCTCATCAAAATTGAGCCATTCTTGATCTTGGAGGAAATGATATTTGAGTATCAATTAGATCTCCTTGACTCGTCTTCTCTCCAAGATGGTCTTCCATGGGATTCTTCCAAGAAGATTCCTGAACAGGCTGAAGCCTGCTCCCCTGAAGTCCAGGGCTGTGTTCCTGCTATTTGCTTTGATTCCTCCTCTCAGGATGCTGAACTCCATCATCTTGTGGTCACTGCAGCTAAGGTTACCTCCGATCTTAATGTACACAACCAGTTCTTCCTAAGTATCAGGCCCTGCAGAGTGTGCTCCCCTCATCAGCTTCTCCATCATCTGTGTCAGGAAGTTGTCATCAATGCACTCCAGAAACCTGCTGAATAACTTGTGCACTTCCAGCAAATTCTAGGGAGCTGTCCTCCTGGTGCCAGAAGTGACAGGTTTCCAGCCTACATCCTCATAGGAGTCTCCATTTCCCAACTTGATAAGCACAGGCTTTGCCTGCCCCTCCCTTGGTGTGGTTGGTGTCAGTCTCTCGAACCTGCAGGGTCCTGGAGAAGCTCCAGTCAATCTCCTTTTCATCATCTCTGATACTGCGCAGTCCGGTGACTTCCTCCTGCAGCTTCTTACTGGATGACATAGACCCTCCAACAGCGCACACCTCCCAGAGACACAGAGCCCGTCTGCCCCAGCCCCAGCGAGAGGCCCCAGGCATCCCTGCAGCCCCAGACCTGCAGAGCAGCGTCCTTCCTCGGGCTGAGCCGAGGCCCCTGAAGTGCCAGTGGAGTTGCTTCAGTGGTTTCTGGGGATTGTACCCCGCCACTCATCACCACCATTGCAGAACCCATTGCCCAAGCAGAGTTTCTGGCCACCTGTTGGGCAAACTGCTGCATCTGCTGGCTGCCTCTGTTAGCCATTAAAGAAGGAAAGCGTTGGATTTTTTTTTTCTTTTTTCTGAACTACCCAGCTCTAATGAATTGTGCATTTGAGATCCTAACACACTGGTTTAGATCTCTCTTTGATATTAAACATTTTAAAGTTAGGAACTGAGCTCCTAGATCCCTTACTGGATCAAGTCTTAAAATTCAGGCTATCAGATAAGTCTAACAAAAGAAAATGAATAGGATTGGTCAGGCAGACGTCCAAAATGACCAGGAAAGAGTAGAAACAATGTATTAACTAACAAGAAACCACCTACTTGTAAGGAATAACATTACTCCTAAAAGATAAGGGAATCAGTTGGGATATCAATTAAGAAAAAAGATCTGGAAACCTACACAGTTAAAGGTTTAAATTAAGCACTTTGTCTTTAAACATAGAACCAAATTTAAGTTCTAAACCTTAAAGAATCTTATTCTTCTAAGAAAATGATAGGAATAAAGTAAAATCAGATAAAAAATAGATTAGGTTAAGAATGAAAGTGAATGAAATAAGGAAATATTCTTTTGTATAATGTTGCCATTATATGGTAACCCCTGGTTTTTATTGTTGCTGTTATCATTACATGAATCAAAGAGTCTACAGAAATAATATATAAAAATATCACATTGAAAATTCAGTTCAGCCAAAAAAACTTTTGAAGTGTCTCAAAAACAGATGATGTACCCAGGAAAGCATTGGTAGAACCTGCCTGAAGAAGCAAGCTGACTGAATGATCAGGAAATTAATTAAAAAAAAAAAATCCTAAGACTATTTGGTCATTTAACAGCATTTGACTGCTGCTCAAGCCAGGTTGTTTTAGGACTTTGAGGAGCAAAATGGTATTCTGGGGAAAGCTGAATGGAATCATCAAGGAATCCTTTTCGAATCAATGGTGGCTAGTTAAGACAGAATATATAAATAGAAGAAAAATACTAAGCCTGATCTTTATATGACATTAGTTTTTATGCTGTAATAACATCATTTATTTCAGCTCGGTGAGCATGGATTGATCTAAGAAGAGTGGAAAATGTATGGAGAATCTGGAGTCTCCATCTGGAGAAGGAGTGCTAATGTTTCCTAGTTCTCTCTAGTGTATAAGTAATTCTGTTGCAGAATGAAATAACAAGAAAAAGAGAAAAGAAACAGAAGAAAAAGAGAAATTTAAAATCAGTCAGATAAGTCATAGGAAAAGAGGTGGCTGCCATTTGAAGGAGGTGACAAACAGGTTGCTTTGAGATTTGTTCTAAAAGTTTCTGTCAAAACTGTTACATTTTGTTTTTAAGACTAAACTAAACTTTTCATGATAATTATATGAATTTAATGGACAGCTTGAGATTTTGCAAAAATATTTTGAAAATATAATAATGATGACTTGCATGCCACTGGTGTCTGTCATTTGTTCTTTCATAGTTGACTTCTCTCTGAGATTATACCTCTGATGATAAGTTACAGACACTGACCCAATCTGTTGATCCATGTGGGACTGGGACAGGCTCACTGTATTGTGGGACAGGGAGTACAGCCAGCAAAACACAGAGAAATTGGAAAAAGCCTCAGTAAATAACCACATGCCCAGTAACTCTTTCAAAGCACAGCAGTGGCATTTTTTAACCAAAATGGTTTGGGGACTTTTTTTCTTGTTTTTGTTTTTGCTGTTGTTTAATAAATTAACTGAGAAAGAAAGATCTAACTTGGATTTCCTTCAGCAATTCTATGATTGTATCTTTCCTTAAATTTTTGGCTCCTGTAATGAACTGAAAACGTGCCCTCCAGCCGCTTGAAGCAGTTGAAGCATTTATGCTACACTGCATTCATGGAAGGTAGGGAAAAGTTTCCAGAAAATGTGGACACAGTGCAAGTTCTCTGTTGGGCGACACTAATGGAACTGCAGTCTTTTGACCATTCTTAGCTCCTTTTCATTAAGATGGATAAAAGAAAAAGTATCGTTGGGTGGGGACAACAGGGCATTCAGGAACATAAACAAAGTAAGCAAAATAAGAAAATAAAAATGGAAAAATGTGCTGGACAGAAAACAGAGAGGGAAAAATTACACTTACTTATATGTGTATATAAAGAAAAAAGGGGAAGATTTTTATACTTAAAGGAAAGGAAGGTACAATTAGAAATAGAGGAAATGAGATAGTCAAAGTTTACTGTAATTCCAGGATCGGAGACTGAATGGTGGTTCATAGTAGAATAGATCTGGACTTTTTAAATTTGCATTTTTGCATTTGAATATGCAAATCAGATAATGTTTTGTTTCCTTTGGCTTGTCGCTTCTGTGCTTTATCAGCTTCTTTTTCGTTAGGTGGCTTGGTGAAGACTATATTATTATTCTCTGTATAGCTACTGTCTTTGTTCAAGTGATATTCAGTGTACACAAAGAAAACTTGTGAAGAATGAAATTCGTAGACTCTTTTTTCCCAACTTCACTTTTTTCTGACAATGTGAGAAGGCAAAAAAGTTATCAGCTAATCAAAAATGGCTGTTTGACCCTTGGTACCACGTAAAAACAAAATAAATATTTTATGCCTCTTATTTGGACAGACCTCCTCTTGAATACACAAGCATCCAGACTGATTTGCTTAAATCTGAAATTATAATGCCGTTTTTAGAATTATGAATTCCACTTTTGGGAATAGGTGTACACTTCTGTTTTCAAAGTGTACATGTATACAGGAAAAAAAAACAAAAACATGTTTTTTGTAGAGCATAGTTCAAATGAAAACCAATGTTTTCCACAAAACTGGTACTCTTTCAGGCCAGCTGGCAAATCAGGCCCCAGCTGTCCAATTTGATACTGCAAATTTCAGCATTTGCAGGAGCTAGAAACATGATAATTATGTACATATAGGTGAGCTTCTGAGGGTTTCAAGAGCTCTAGTACCTGTACTTTTGATTTTTTTGCTCATGGGCTCAGACATTCTGCTAAACTTATAATATCACTTGTTGACTTCAGGGCCTCACTAGACACATTTTCTTCTTATTGGCCTGTAGAAAATTGAATATCTAGTATCCCCCTAAGCATCACTCAGAATGACGCCTCCATCCATATTCACTCGCTTCTTTATAGACCATGCAGACGACGACGACGACAACAACAACAACAACAACAAAATGCTGATTCAGTAGGACTGAGACAACTCCTGTTCAGTTCTTCTTACATTTTAGGCTGCAACAGCCCTAGCTGCAAATCTCCAGACATCCGCCTGTTCATACTAAGTATGCATCCACTTCCAAACTGATTGGGATCCATTATTTAATCCACTGCCACCCAACAGAGCATGTAAGAGATGAGATATTTGTGTAGCCAGTTGTACTCCTGTCCACCTAGACAGCAAAGTGAAGCGTGAAAGGCCAAATAGTCATTTTGGACTGGCTGACAGATTTCTTACTGCATCAAACTCCTGTTAACTCAGACTATAATGTAAATAGTGACTATGGGTCCAATATCCATAGCGACCAATACCTGGTCACACTCGCGGAGGAGGGAGCTGTGTGCTGGCTGCAGCTCATTGCTGGCAGAACCTGAACCTTCTGGCATACAGAAATCATAACTAAACGTGAAAATGTAGTAATGATGAGCCTACAGGCAGCAGAAGATAATACTGGTTGTATTCTGTCCAGACAAACAAGTTTTCTGTCATTCCTTTGACAGATTTCTTTTTTTTAGTTTTATTTGATAAACAGTAAATGGAAAGAGTATGAAGCCATAGTATACCAGGAGACTCGCATAGGCAGCAAAGAGAAAACAATTGCCCAAATCATCTTCATTAACATAATACACAGAAGTATAGGCAGCTATAATGATTTCTTAAATATTGATTCTGACATTCTGAAGTGAATAACAGTTACCATCTCAGCTGCCAGCAGCTGCCAACTGTGTGTGTAATAATATTTCAGAACCTGTGGTGCCTACAATAGGTGGCAATTTTCTGGGTGCTAGGGAAGGCACCCAGGAATTTAAAACAAAAACCTTTTTATTTTTCTCCCCTAGCTTTTCTGCTTATTATGACAGTCATAGCAACACAGTCAAAAGCTTGATCAGAGAAGTGATGGCTGCATATTTATAAGGTCCATAGCTCTTGTTTCCCAGTGGATTTTGTGTCATTTCAGTCAGAAAATTACCTCCAGACAAATGCAATAATAAATTGGAAAAATCATTTTCAGCCTTTTCTTCTACTATGATGAGCCTGAACAAGGAGGAAAGTGAGAAGATAGGGGTCGTCATGAAATACTTTGGTAGCTCTGAATTATCTAGCTAGTGAATGTTTCATGACAGGGCAGAGTCTTTACAGAAAAACAAACATGAACATGAATTAGTGCATCCCATGATCTAAAAAAGAAAAATAACTTTTTTTCCCTTTAAAGTTAATGAAAAGGGGATTTATGTCTTATATATATTAAAATTTCCATATGATGCACACATTTCTGAAAGCTACATGCATTGCATACATTTTAATTATGTGAAGTTATTAGAGCCAGATCCAATAAAGGATTAGATGTCTGCAATGTAAGGTCTCCATAGTGGAATCTGAAACTTAGATTAGATGCTTAGATTTTTTGGACATTGTATAGGCAGAATTGGGTGGATTATCAGTAATCATAATTTATTGAGTTTGGAGTTCTGTACTCCATCACTCTATGTATCATGAAGAAATGCCAGCCATCAAATTTTTGCTCCTTTCTAGTGATTAGGAAGTTAAGTCAGAATTTCACTAAAGCCTGTTTCAATTACTTGGGTTTACAGTACAGAAAATTCTTCTGAACATCGAAATCTAAATGTGTTCTTTAAAGAACGGATTAACATCTCTCTTTAAAGATATTAGGGCATTCACATGCTCTACTGCAAATGATGAATTTTAAAAGGTTTCGCTTCTCATGTATTACATGTAGAGCAAAAGGCTCCTGCCTTATGTCAGTCAGAGTACTAAGTTATGCTCCTGCTCTAAATCTGGAAAAAGAGCAAGAGGAGCAACAACTAAATATTTTTCTCACTAAAGAGAGGGAGACTACATTCCTGACTTAAGCAGCCAAACTAGATAGTGGGAATGCCTTCAATTAGGGTGGATGCTAACCAAGGAAATTCAGCTTTTTCTTTAACCTGAATAAACTAAGAAGAGTCCATGAGGTGATCTAATTATCCAATTACTACTAATCAGCTACTTGTACTGTTGAACAAGAAACTTTCTGTAGTAAAGAATGCTAAATCCATAGGATTTAAGAATACCATTAAATATAAGTATAATTTAGTGGTGAGAGTATTCAGTTGAGATGGAGGAATAGAACTTTTTTATCACCTCCAAGAATTCTTTTAAATTGAGCTTAAAATAGTCTTTGGATGAAAATGAAATGAAATGAAATGAAATGAAATGAAATAAAACAAAAATCTTGAAAACAAGGAGTGGAGGTATCCTTTTGACCTCGTGAATCCTGTACTGTGATCTGAATGCCTGTGGAAATGAGGGTGAAACTGAGAACAACTGATAGCCTTGTGATTATGTTTTCCATATGGCTTGAGGAGGGAATTAGGTGTTCCACTTCCTGGATAAATGCTGCCTGGTTTGCTGCCTATAATACTAAAAACAAGAGGTATGTGAGCACTGGATCTGGCCCATCAAATGATTTAAGTTCCATTCTTCTCAGTTTCTAATTTTAACTTCTAGCTTTTCAGGCAAGAATAATTCTGAGGAAATGTAAAATGCACAATTTATTGCACTGGGGAATTTTCAGGAAGAAAATGAACTGTCCTTTTCATAGTTTTGGGGCTTCAGTACTTCAACTCCAACTCTTTCAGGCACTCAGTCTGAAGAAATACGATCCTACATAGCCTAAAATGACATCAACTTTAAGATTACACCTTTAGTTCTTTAGCAGCTTCTACCGGCCAGAAAGAGCATGGTCTAACTTTTGGGGGTAAAATTTCACATACTATACTCCTGATATTATGAATCAGAAAGTGCCTTTGAAAAAATCTTCTAAATTCAAGTGCAGATAAGCACACCAGACCTTGATCTGTGAGTTGTGCACAGACAAACCTATCACTGACTACCACCTCTGTGGGAGTTTCATTTGTGTAGGGACAGAAGAACTGAGATAACTAATTCTACTCTGTGAGCTTTTTAGGTTCAAAAATGTAGTGGAAAGAAATATACTTAAACTAGATAAAGAAGTTTCTTTGAAAGTCAATAGGCATTGTCAGTTCATTATTAGGAAACAGAGAAACCCACACACTGAAAATATTTATTCAAAAAACAAACTTACTCCTTGATGATAAAATACTATTCATTGTGAATAAAAGGATCAGAATATTTATTGTGAAACTATTCTTCAATGTCTGTCTTTATAATAAGAATGGAATAAGAGGGAATTAAAAACTTGTAAGTTGCCACAATTTGGTGCTATTTGACTATCCAGAATTTTCAACAGGACTGATATATTGTTTATAGCTTTCCTCAGAGAAGATTAATTAAAAAAAAAAAAAAAAAGAAAAGGCCAATCTTCTCTGAGGACAGCTACATATAATATATCAGTCTTAGTGAAAGTTCTGGATAGTCAAGTAGCACCAAATTGTGGTAACTTCAAAGTGCTCTTTTTACTTCATGTGTTTGGTCCTCTGGATAAGCAGGAATTTCCATTTTATACATCATCTGTGCCTTGATAAAGTGATTTAAAAATTCAGAAGGCACTGGAGAAGTTACTAACAAATGGAAGACCTGGTTTTCAAGGTGGTTTATATCTGCAGGTACTGTAATATGTAGAGATAAGTACAACGTATTGGGCAAATTGAGTTGACTTCTTTGATGAAGCGGTAATTCCATCTGTGGGTACTATTAGTATTTCAATGGACTAGAAAGATAGTGTCCCAGCTCTGACATATATATGTGTATTTATTGCTATAAACAAAGAAAGAATGAATGAATAAAAAAATTGGTATGTTCCTCTTCTTCTCAAGTACTTTCAAGCATTAATTTAATTGTACTAGTTAGGCATTAGGCAAACACAGTGTCTAAGCTTCTGGCCTTACACAAAAGATAACAGTACAGGGATGATGGATGGGGGAGTTTTAATACAAAGAGTGCTTAATGAGTGTTTAATACCTTGATGAGGTCTCATTTCCCCAGCTACTGCCATAGGCTATTATTTTGTAACATTCCTCATCCACGAAATATCACACAATACAAAGGGGAAAATCACAAATGTGAAATGTAGCCTCAACAATTTTGTTATGTCTTGATGTCTCCTAGTCTATATGGTTTTCCAGAGATTAAATAAGAGAGGCAGGCTATTGCCACTTCTGCTCATGCTATTGCCAAAACTTTTCTCTTTTTCTAGAATGTCTCTTTCATCAAAGCATTGGGGAAAACTTTCAACTTAAAATCCATAGTCATATTGTTTCATGAGAAAGCTACCTGCAGAAAGATAAAGTGTCTTGTTCCCTTGAACAGAGATCTGGGCAGCAGGAAAAAATAAAGTGTCCTTTTTTTCTTACTGGTAATCCTTTAACATTTGAAAAGAAGCCCACTGTTATGGTAACATGCATGATGATTTGCCATTATTTTTCATAATTTTTATGGCTTTAAATAATCTTTGCCATTTTGTAGGATATTACTTTTTTCTTTCTTCTCTGGCAGATGACCTTCAATAAAACAATTACAGCCTACGTTTACTGAGCAAAATCTATCTATATGTAGAGCTAGTACAAGTCCTGTACACTATCAAAGTTGTACAGGAGTACTGTCTTGAGAGCTTTCATCTGACTTGCTTGGACAAAATTATAGTGTGAAGATTAACTTCATGGGGAAATTTTCACTGAATTTGTAAATTTATATTGGTTGGTTTAAATCATGATATCTTTCTGGATAAAAGTTTTTAGTCAAAAACTACCTTGTGGATAGCTTTTACTATTATTTCTTTTATTGCTCTCTGTGTATTTACCAAGACTATTCACACCATGCTATTTCTATTAACACAGGAGAAACTGAACAAGATTAGTCAATTTCATTTCATGAAGTCTAAGCATTTTTTGGCTATGTTTTTGCAATGTTAGTTTTTCTCATACTTTTCCTTAAAGTCAAGTTAGAAATGCCTTTCTGCCTGTGTCTTAACTTCTCTTCTGTTTTTATTTTTATGGATTTTTTTTTAAATGCATTTCCTACATTTCTTGTCTGAGAAACAAAAAATCTTCACAGCTCAAATACTGCTCAGATTTACATTTATGTCAACTAGCACAGGGAAATGTTCAGGTTCCCTTATCACTTGTACAAATGGACACTAACCTACTAAATACAGTCAGGAAATTGGCTCACAACCTAAAATCAGGATACTGATTTTTAATGGATAATATAGTGCTTGAAGTCCTTAAATTTTTCAGTTGAGGTTCGTCTATAATCTCCACTACTTATGTTTTAATGATCTCACTATGGAATCTGTGGTTGGTAGGTGAGATTTTAGTGAGAGATCCCTCTCTGCTGCCAAGACACCTCTCTCCACTACAGAAAATGACACATTATCTTTATTCTTTTTCTATACTGTAAGCCTTCTTCCTTTGTATTGAGATTCCCCAATATATCCTTCCCTTTTCTTAAATTTTTGAACTGCTTAGATATGATTCGTTATCATACATTTGTACAGTTGTGTATTACTTGAGCTATTGAGAAGAACAGTGAAATGACAATCTGAGTGAAGTTCTTTCCTGAACCTATCAAAGTTAGTGGGAGGTTTTTCATCTACTTTGGGGGAGCTACTTTCAAAACATTGATATTACAAATGTAAGAAAACAAGAAATTAATCACAGACATTATACATCTTATTTTAGATTAAGCCACAGATTGTTGCATATAATTTTATGTACGCTCTTAACACCATGAAGAAGGGAAATTTGGGCAAAAAGCTGCATGTACCAAACTGCAATTTGGATGCATAAAGTGGTGTGTTTTCAAATATATTACATGCAATTCAGCATGGTATGAACCATTTATCTATAACTACAAAATCCAGATTATATCTGTATTTTGTCGGGTAGGCCTAGCTGTTTGAGAATGGAAAATTCCAAAATACACCTTGTAGGCAAACAATTTTATTTTCTCTAGGATATAGGTGGTAATGGTTTAACTTTTTAAAGAGAAAAGGAAATGGAGTATAACCTCGTGTCCAGGTTTCAGCAAAAGGAATATACTGAAATGACACTTTTCGTCAAACCCTATGATTATTACATACGCAAAACTCCCACTGAAACCAGTCTTGTAGTAGAAGCTGATTATAACAGCTTGACATTCCCTCGGGATATGTAGGTATGTGTGTCACTTGAATGACACAGAAATAGCAGATGTTCAGTGTATATCTAGTCTCTTTACTTTATTCTTTCCTATTGCACTCATTAATCTAAAATAAATTATTTTAAATCAAAGCTACTCATTCTGCTGTTACCGCATCAAACCATAACATCTGTTCCCTCAGATGCAAAGACATAAGACCACATTCTGTGTGGATTTCTATATATTAATCTGTTTCTAGGATTTACGGCCTATGGTGATATAGTATTTTAGTTTCAGGGTACTGCAGCATAGAATTTGATCCATATCACTGTGGCAGTAGTCTTCAACACTGGTAAATTTTTGACCCTTACAATTCAAGGAGAAATCCCAGTGTGGATTCTAAACAACAACAACAATAAAAAAATCTATTTTAAAACACATTCATTTAATGTACATGAAGGGAATTTGCACAGCACTCTGTTCTGTCCCACTACCATACTATTGCCAGGGCAAGAGAGATTCAAAGTCTAGAAGTCTCTTTCTAGGCCTTTTTCTTCATGATCATACCTCATCAACTCCTTCCCTCTCCGGGTTTATACAATGGATCATACTGCCTTCCTATAAAATATTCACCTCTCATCCAGAGCTCTGCGTATTCTGTCTTTCTTATGGGTCGTGCTGCATAGCAGAAGCAGCTAGACAATATCTTTTAAACCTGTTGCAGGTTTAACAATCACAGAGGATTATTCGTCTATTTCTCTGTATGCAATATACACAAGTCCTTTTCTATCCACCTCAGATGACAGAATCCACCATGGTAAACTTACATTATTCACTTTCAGTTCAGAGGTAGACTATCACAATGACAACACACTTGCTGAACATTTGAAAACATAAGTAGATTGAATAAATTAACTTTATTCAGGAGAAGAAGATTAAGACCAGTGGTATGTTATCTCCCTTTAGCATACAAGCTTCCATATTACTAGCTTTTTTTAGCTTACAATTTAAGTAGTTATTATCTCAATGCTCAATTCATACACAGTATTAATCAACATCACTACATATACAAAACTGTTAGTCTTTAACACTGTTATTCTTACTTATCTGTGAATATACAATAGCATATAGATATGGTCATTCCTTGTCACATCGATCAAAGGGGTTGGCCTTGAAAGTGCTTTGAGGAGAGGAGTTGGAACAAAAATGGACTTGTCTTGTTTCCTCTCTGATATTTAAGCTATTATGTCTCCTCTCAGAAAGGGGGGTCTCCAGCTCCTGATACTGCTTACCTTGTTTTCTCTTGTCTTGCCTGTCATCCATCTTTGGATGTAGCTAGTAGTAACTATATCCTCATTAGTACATTTATAATATACAGGTGTTAATCTCCTCTTTGGCTACACCATGATACCACGTGTTCTTCTAAAGTTGAAGAAAAAAAAAAAAGGCTCAGCATGGTGCTCAAGTGTGCTCAAGTCTTTAAAATGAAAGGTGATGTGCCAAAGAATGTAAGATTTGGATAATAATTTATTTTGTATGATCTTATAAAAAAATGACACAATGATGTTTCTTTCATAAATTTTGGAAACTCTGGAAATGTCCAAAGGTGTGTAGTTGCATTTCAGTATCTTTTCTGCTTAAAAACCCTGAGAAGTATTATATTAAAAAATATATAATTATTACATGTATCTTCTACTTGAGTATCTGCCTCTATGTTGCATCTTTTAATGTTTGTTTTCTGGATTCTCTCTTTTATTTGCTTAATAGAATCTATACGTTTTTTACAAAGATACATCATCTAAGAAATCATGTTTTGAAGAGTTTTAAATTTAAATGCCTGAAATGTTCTTAAATGCATACTAGAAAGGATAGTTATAAGAGATTATACTAAAGATAAAATGGTTAGGAATAAAAGCAATTGATGATGACAGTGAATTCAACTTACTTAACCAAAAGAGAGATTTGTTGTAGCTAGATAAGCACTTATTGTTTAATTTGGTACATCTTTTATCTGAAGTCAAGTGGATCTCTGTTTTGAATATGTAGTTACCAAAAAAAAAAAAAAAAAAAGATTTAAAGTAAGCAAAGACTCAGCTAGATACATGTTATAATTCAGTGATATTAAAGATCAGAAAAGTATTCCCAACTAAATTAATTTCTTAGATTTTTTTCTTCAGATTAATGTAATTTAAAGTTGCCTTTTGTTGAAAAACAATAAATAATTTTGGATTGTGGGGAATATTCTGCATTTTTCTTTATTTTTCCAAATAGAAAAGCAAAAGATTTTTTTTTTTTCAAGAAGGCTTCTCTGATCACTTGGGAACTATAATCAGGAATGTTTTAAGAGATGATCTCATACTTTTTTCAAAGTGTAGATACTGGGACTAGCCTTCAACTGATAAGGATCTCTCAGTAGTGCAATTACGGATTTATTTGCTTAAATTCTGTTTAAATTCCATTTAAGCTTCTGATACTACCTGCTTCCACAGTCTCCTGTGGCAGCAAGCTACAAAAGTTCAGTGTAAAGAAGTACTTTCTTGTAATTGTTTAAATCAGATTTCTGATACTTTCATAGAATGTCTCTTAGTCCATTTGGTGAACAGCTAATCAACATTCTTAACGATGTGTTAAACCTTAGTGATAACGCTCTTCAGCTTTCTCCTCTCCAGACTGAAATGTCCCAGCCTTTTTAGCCTTTTCTGAAAAGGCAATATCCTCATTACTTTTGTTGCCATTCTCTGTACCTTCTCTAACTATCCTATGTCCTTCTTAAAATCTGGAGACCAGAACTACACAAGGTAGTAAAATAATTTTTCTACCTCCATAAAACCTCGATGTGCCTACATTTTGAGTACTACATTGCCTTATGAGGAAAGGCTTAAAAGGCTGGGATTCTTCATGAGCCTATTATTTCAGAGTTGTATGTGCTACTTCTGTGTTCAGCATCATGTAGCCAGGATATACATTTTTACCCATATATATTTCCTTTCATTTATCTGAATCGAAGTTAATCTGCCATCTTTTTCCTTTCTTTTTTTGTGATGTTCTTTCAGAGTTCCTTATCCTCACCATGTCATTTGACTACCCATCGGAGCTTAGTGTCATCTGCGGAATTAGAGACTTCTTTGTTAACTCCCTTCTCCAGATCATTAATGGACATGTTTTCAATGTTTTATCATGTTTTGATTACTCTGTTTTCAAGAACAGACTAGACTAAATGACAGCTGTCCAGTTCCCAGCAGGAGGCTGAACAAGATGATCTCCAGAGGTCCCTTCAGCCAACTTTTCTCTGGTTCTGTATGTGAATAAAACCAGTCCCCACACTGATACATTGCTTGCTAAATAACACAGTGCTTTAATTTGTAGAAGATAGCATCGTGTTCTAGCAAACAATAATTGTAATATCATTTATTTTAATAATGCTATAACAAGATCAGATATTTCCTCCTAGTAAAGGTCAATGTCAAGGTTCTTCTATCCTTTTCTGGTTGCCAGCAGCCTGTTCCAAAGAAAATAAATTTGATCTGTGAGTAGCAATATCAATGTATAACACTGACATCAAATAACAGTTAGTGTGCAAGGACGGGTATATCAAATATAGAGTTACTGTGCAAGGATCTCTAGTTTGGTACGCTGTGTAGCAGAAAGTCACTTTCAAGGGATCCATAGCACAGCTCAATGCTTTATTTTTTTTTCTGTGTTTAAGAAGAGCAGAAATATCATCCAGACTCCCATCAAACACTGTAATTCAAAATTTTAAGAGAAGGGTTTGTTATAGAATTGATTAATGCTAATACAACTCTTAACTTCTCATATATTTACTGCTTTTTCAGAAGACAACTGGAATAGTTTTAAGACAGCAAGGATCAGAATCATCTGTTATCTGTGTATGAAATATAAACCATACGTGGCAGTCACAAGTTGATCAACAAAACTACATGTCCTTCACACGTCCTCTTTATTGAAAGGAAGAAATATTTTGCCTATAAATATGAGAAATTTGTTTTGAGAGAGGCACAATAATAGTTTTTGCTGCAAACATAATAAGTCATATTTTTTCATTAGAAGATAGCTATGCGTACATTAGTGAAAGCTGATGGAAATGACTACTACACCTAGTGAGTCATTCATCTACAGGTGTGCGATAATTGGCTCTGTTAGTGTTCACTATTTTTTAAGTATTTTATGTGTTTACTATAAAGCTACTACTTTATAGTATAGAAATAGCTCCTAGGGACTAAGCAGTTTTCAAAGATCATAAATAATTTATTTTTCAAAGCTGAATATATATTATAATGCTAATTATTTTCATGTAAAAAATTGGAGGAGTATTAAAAGCAGAAATTATTGAGTGGACTGGTTTTTATCAAATCTGAAAAGAAAGCAGAAAGTCTGCTGTGATGTATCTTGTTACTTACACAATCACTACATAAGGGCTTGTAGCTAGTTTCAGGAGCTAATATAGGCATCTTGTCACTTCAAAGAATTTATAATGTGCACATTATTTCCACCTTTGGCACAGTCACTTATTCAAAGACAGATGTACATATGAATAGCTGAATACAACATTAAATAGCCTCAGTAACATTATATAGACTTGCTGATAAGATAGCATTAGGTCTTCATTTTTGCTCAAAAAAAAAAAAAATTATATGGTGACCCCTGCTGGTGAAAGCTAATGGTAAGAAATGAAGGTCCTCAGAAGTTAAGTTCTAGCAAGATGAAAGCAACTAAAAGCTGGTAACCAGAACAAGAAAAGTGGGATATGAGTACAAAAGTTCAGAAAGATCTTGCAGATCATAAAGCAAGCAGCAGCTGTGGTTTGAAGCCCTGACTTTCAAAAGTTGTGTATCAATGACAGCAGTCTGACAGCTACAGATCAGAGGTGTTAAAAAAAGAATAAGAGGTGATAAAAGAAGAAGGAGTATCTCATCTACTCAGGATATGGAGACAACGACCTTTTACAGGGAGCAGCACTCATCATGACAAACTCTCTGCAAAGGGATGATCTCACTGGCTCGAACAGTAGCAGAGGATACACAATGTTCTCTCAAGAAAAGCATTTTTCAAAGTGACATTGCACAGGATGACATAAGCAAAGTGTTAAGGAAAACAGAACAAGATCTCCAGGATGGGATTCACCTCATCTTGACTTTCTCCGTGTCTTAGCCTACTGAGTTGACATTACTGACATAATTAGGTTGATGTTGGAGGCCCACAGTTTGATCTTTGGTATGTTACTCTGTAGTTGCTAGGAGTATAACTGCTGTTAGATAAAACACAATTAGGCAGGTAATATGAAAAAAAAAAAAGTTCAACTGGTAGAAATAACATGACCAAAATTGTACAAGAATATTTTTTCTGGCAACTCACTACACCAATCAACGAGCAACAGCTCGGTCCACCAACCAGTAAAGATCAAACAATCTGGAAGATGTTTTACACCTCATAAAGCCCATCCACCTCAGCTTCAAGAGGAGGGGCACAACTCTACCTTTGGGCATGCCTGACAGTGGAGGGCCTCCAGAGATGCCTGGAACAAAGCTCGCATGGCTGCAACCTCTGTGTTCAGCACCCTACTACTCCTGATCGCTGAGAGCGAGGAAAGGGGAAATAGTGATAGCCACACTTCTGCAACTTTGTAGTGTTCTTTCCATTATTAATCACTCTTTCACAGAGACAGTAAATATCCAAACTCCTTCACATAGATAAAATTATTAGATAGTAATTAATGCATATGTTTAGTCTGTCCTGACCTAAACTGTTACACTCCCATACAACAGATATTAACAGATGGACAAAATTATGGTATACACATACCTATTTATAAGCATGCAAAAGTATGCACGCACACACGCACATACACACACATACATTCCATAAATTATGATTTTGTCAGAAATTAATTTTTAAATAAATATTCTGAGCTTTCAGTCTGACTCCTTGAAATAATGATGAAATAATGAAAATTGATGTCCCATATCTGTAAACATATTTATGCTTAACTTTAAGAAAATGCGCAAGTGCTTTCAAGATTTTGGCTTTGATTTCAGATTTACTTGGTTCTCGTGTTTTTAAACATTCTTAATTAAAAAAGGATTTTTTTTGTAGCAACCTATTTGTCATCCCTATCTTGCAATGCCAAAAAACAACCGGACAATGAAAATACTCCATCGGTACTAACAGTCCAGTTCTGCTCTGATAACTCAAACTTGTACCACACACTAGCAATAAACTGGGACAGATTCCTACAAATAATTCAGCTCACTGGTAATTTAAAACTGACCTAGCTGTTAATTAAATTATATTATTTATAGAAGTTTGTCACACTCTAACATCCTCCCACTAATCGTACAGCAGGTTCAACATTTCATTGCTTTTGGAAATCTATCAAAAAAAGTTTTAACTTTGAATTTTATTAAAGTATTTTAACAAATAATATCGGCTCAAGGGAAGCCTCTGGAACTGTAATTTAATATTGTTAATGTCTGCCTTAGTTGCTTAGTTTAATATTGTATAAAAGTTTGGCTTAGTTGCTTCTAAATCATATAAGTGATCCTAATAACAATGAACATTTTGCTCAAAGACCACTAGAACTTATAAAAATCTGATTTTGCACGTCCTTACAACTCTCCCGTTTACAGTAAACTTATCTCACTGAAGACAGATATTACAATATCTCCCTCCATATAATTTCAGTTTCCTTCTCCCTATCCATTCACCTGCCTTAGATTTATAACTGACTTCTTTTTATGGCCCATAAATAACATCTGAGCAAGCAACATTATAGTTCTTTGGCTATTATAAATCAATCACATATTTATTGGTCAGCTGATACGCGCAAGGGCCTTTCATCAGCCCAAAGGTCTATTTATTGAGCTCATGTTGGAGATATTCCTTTAGTGACAGCACTCACTGGCTATCGTTTTCTTCATCCTAGCCTCTAATTCTCAGAAAGCATGAGCAGTTAAGATAGAATTCACTTCAAAGATGAAAACATCTAAATTTAAGTGTCTGTAACATAGACTTCTGTACAGGTTTGGTATCCAAGCTTCCGTTATAGCCAGTGGAGACCTAGATAATCTAGTCAGTAGAGGTGTAGACAGGCATTTACCCTGAAGTGAACACTTTTAGCTGGTCAGCTGAATGGCTCTTGACTAACTTGGGAAGAATTCAGTCACTGAAACAGCAATCTGTCGTCATTTTAGGTGTTACCATCTCCAGCTTCCACTCCTCTAAGTTCTTCACTCAGCTCTGGGTTGTATCTGTCAGCTCCATGCAGTTACCTTGGTTATGACAGGAAACCTTAAACTGCACTAAGAGTGTGAAATCAAAATAGGCACTGAATCCTGAACTGTCTACCTCACCATTGAGTATAATGAGGGCACAGGGACCTATAGCTTAATTCAGTTGCCGTACATAGGCATCTAGTTCCATTTGAGATGCTTTAGAGCATCACTTCAGTGCCTCCAGCTGCTATTTCAGAAAGGTAAATCCCATAAGTCTTCTGTCATATCTGCTTAGCCCCATTTGCCTATCCTAGATATACTACAGTTTGACAGCTACAGTATCATAAAAGGAATAATAGTTTATACAGCAAGGAGAGGAAATATCTCATTTACTCCTGATGCAGAGACAAAGACCTTTTATAGGGAGCTGCCATCACCATGGCAATAGTGAGCTATTCAGCTACCAGCTGTAGTTGTTTACTTTGAGGAGATCTGAACATCTGCCTAGACTCCACTGAATGTATTGTCCAAATCCACTGCCTGTTTAAACACCAAGTAGCATCCTAGTTCAAATGGAAATAGGCACCTGTTTTAGATCACTGAACTCTGAACTTTTAAACATAGGCAGCTAAATTTGGTATCTTCATTTGGAGGTGAACCAAGGGATAAGTTCTATTGCCTGACCATAAGTACCTGGAGGTCAAATTAGCTTCCTAAACACAAAAATCTAGTGGCATTTTCCACCCCTTAGGACAGAGACATCCTCTTGAGCCTGGCAGATAGAAAACAGGCCTATAGAGAGCTCACAGTCATCAGAACATGGCAGCTAGACTCCAGGTAGATATGACAGGGCATCTGAAGTGGTACTAGAAACGTGTATTTATGCTGCAACATCAATCCCTAATGTCTTGAAATCTCTATCCCCTGAAAGTTTTGTTGAAATTGTTCAGTGGAGACCTGGCAGGCAGGCAAACAGAGGAACCAGCAGGTCTATTACGTGCATCATGTTTCCTAAGAAAGTTAGACTAAAAATACCATAGTTTCGATGAAGGCATAGATATTAACTTTTGCAAGACTGAGTGCTGTTATAGGCAGTGCTTCCTAATGACTGTTTTACTTCTGCATCAAGATATCATGGTGATTATATACATTTAGAGTAATTCAAAAATATATACTTTAGATATTATTATTTATTTGTTCTGTAGGCTAAAAGTCTCAAAGACTTCAAGGTAATATTTTTGGTTAAATGTTGACTGTTATGTAAAGACACTCACTTTAAAAAGTGCACAAATTAAACAGTCATTATAAGGTTACAGAAGAACACTGAGGTTCTTTAAGCAATATGCTATCTTCAAGATTTTTATTGAAAGATTTTGTGATATTGAAAAGTATAGTCAAGAAGATTATGAAAAAGAAACTGATACTTCACACTAAATTGTTTATTCTAGAAAAAAACACACAACAAACTTTAAGATTAGGAAATGGCACAGCATTCTTGAATTAGTCAAGAGATATCTCAAAACACATGACTCTTCTTCTGCAAAATTTGTGTCACTTTTAGAACCATGGTGAATTGAAATGACATTGTAAAAAGAACATCGAATTACTCTGAAAAATGTGAAGTATTTCAGTGAAGTATTTCTTGTTCCATATGACTTTACATAAGGCACTGAACAAACAATAAACTAAAGGTAACTCAAACTTTATTTGTAGTATTCAACTGGACCAGATACAAGTGAAAAATACAGTATAAAAGTAAATGAACCCTAGGCTGAAGTAGTCATAATGGCCAAAGCACTAGCACACCACAGTTTTCAATGTTTAAATGTGCATGTGTTTAGAGCTTCCAGCTAATTTTAAATTGCACTTTTTTCCTCCTAACAGTTCAGTATGAATGCACATTTGAAATAACTGTGTAGGTTGCAGTAAAGTAGAGCTTTTACAACTACAAAACACAAGGTTTTCCTAGAGCTTCCGAGCTTCATACAAGGTGTTGTACAAGGTTCTTTCTAGAGTATTCATACCTCAGTTTTCCAGTTATGTTAGCATGATAGGTCTCATACAGCAACATTTTTTCTAAGCTGGAGAATGAAGTATTTTATTTCTACACCAAAAGTGATAATTTTAGACACCAGTTTCCTTAAAGCTACAGTTTATAATGTCATTTCTACTGCTTATATTATCTTTTCATTAATATTTTCAGAATATTAACATAGAAGCTGCCACAATCTTATTTGGTGAAGCTGCTTTAAAGTTTGAATCACTCTGTGAAAGTACTATTGCTGCACAGAAAAATCACTGAGTAAGTTATTTTACATTAAAAAAATATTGGCTCAGGATTCTCTTGTGTTATTTCATGCTCTCTATAGGCATGAAAGTTTCTAATCAAAAATAAGGCAAATGTATTGCAAAAGCACTCTTCAGGTATTTGGAACTGCCAGTTTTGAGGAAAGGATTAGATATTTGTGGGGAGTTGCAACAACTACAATAAAACATATTTTCTCTAATAAGGTGATTGTTTTCTTTTCATCCATCTGTCATTTATCTATCTGCACACACATATATGCATACAATATATTTTAAAATACATTGAAAAAATTAGATGTTTTTAGCTGGTGAACTCTCATCACATAGCAATGCTTTTCCTACTTTTGAGCTGTGGCAGGTGCCATCCATCCAGATAAACTCTTCTACTTTTTTTAAGTAGGTAGAGATTAGGAAAAGGGTGTAATGCACTCTTATGTTGATGTCCTGAATTCACTGAGATCACTGATAGAATTCATTTTCGAAATCTATTTCTCATTTTCAGCTCTATCTTAAAGTTGTAACTTATCTTATGCAACCCTGGAATGGAACAATTTAATGCTTCTGCTTTTTAATCCTTAGGGCACATTACCTACAGCACAGGGAAAGCACAAATATCCTTATATCATTTTGTTTCTCTTTCATCATCATCTAAATGTGGTATGGTAATTGCTGGGAGTGTGCAATGCTAATGAGTATATTTCTGCTAAGTCTTTGCTTTTATTTATTTATTTTTCTATTGTAACCATTTCTTTTCTGCTTTTCCTGCACAATAACCTACTCAATAGGAATTTTCTTTAATAGGTCTGCTAGATATCCAAAGAAGTGAGTTGCTGCTCATAAGTATTGTTTACAAATGCTGGGTAGTGAAAACTGAACATTAAAATATCATAAGAAAAAACAAGTAATGTAATTTGACTTTTTGGAAAATTTTGAATTTTCTTCTGCTTTCCTGTTTTGGATTCCTTTAAGTGATATTTTCTCAAACTTTTTTCCATAACCATTACCACTGGAAAAGAAGTTGTAGAGCTTAGAAAATAAAAGCATCCTGGCAGAAGGTCCTACAGGTTAGAAATTCTCAGGAATGACTAATGTATGCTATCTAGCTATGTTGCCTTATAAAAAATTAAATTATAATAAGGAAATGCACAGTAATACTGCATTATATAATAAACAAAATGCCAGCTGAAGCAGGTATTTTGCCCTAGATATTGAAAGAATATAGTATCTAAGTTTCTTTCAGCTTTTAACTGTAAGGATATCACCTGTATATAAAAATGCCTAGGTAAATAGAGCCAAACAACCATATACAGAAAGAATAAGCAAGAAAAAATGAAAGTAAAAACAGAAAAAAATGAAAAGCCCCAAATTATAGCAGCTGAAAACCTAGAAATACCTATCACATGTTCCATAGTAAAAAATACTTTTATTTCTCTCAGAGTTTTCAAAAGAGCTTCAGCTATTCACAGGCACATGAACTCTATTTCATCTGGCTCCAGTGGTTCTCTCTTCTCTTGTAAAGTTAGAAGATTCCATATGCATCCTGAAGGCGTGGATAAATTCCAAATCTTCTTGCAAAAAAAAACCAAAAAACCCCCACACAAAATTCTCATTAACGTTGGGCTATTCTGGCTATACATGTTCTGGCAATAAGAAAGTAAAATGATACGAACAGAAAGCACACTGCCAGAGACAAGGATACATAAGTCTGTCTCTCTTCTTCTTCAGCTATAAAAACCTAGGGTGTCAGAGACTTGCAAAGTCATGTTGAAACAACAAAGTAAAATATATATTAAACAAGACAATGAGGAATAACAAACTAGAATACCAGGAATGTGAACAAGATACTGGTCATAGTGGACAGTTTAACAAAATAGCGAATAATTCTGGATTCCACACATTCTTATATTAATAAATGGAGAAAATATAGGAAGAAAGTTTTTTTGTTTTTTGGGTTTTTTTTTATTAAACCCACTGGGGGGAAAAAGAAAAGGTTTTGGACACACAAAGGAATATAGGATATAAACTATCCACATCTAATGTTTAGCTATGTTTTGATTATCAACGTTTCTTACTCTTTGTCTGAAGGACCATATTTTGCATTTTTGGTTCATTTCCTAGAAGTGGGTCATACGACATAGTAGTACTTAACAGTTTCAGCATATTGATTCTGTGAATGAGTGCCCCTGACTGGCACCCTTAGCATCCACAGCTGCATGAACAGACAACTAGAAATATTTTCAAGTATACCTCTGTGGGCCTTAAGCTTCCTGAAACCTGGTTTCGAGAAAGAGCGATGCTCTGATGCTGATTCCTGGCTTACCTCCCTAGCAGCGAACAACAAGAGAGCACTGAAGCCTGACAGGGACCTGAGCCATGTCTTTAAGGCAATGTGAGATTTCCACCCAAATATACCAGTTTGTTCTGTACAGCAGTTGCTACTTGAGAAGAAGTTTATGGCATTACTGATCATTAGTCTAGTGTCACTAAATGTTTTGATAACGGTATGTTTTAGCTCAGCACACTTCATCCTGTACTTGCTTGCATGGGTGCTGTCATAAGTGAAAATTATGTAGGAAAAATAAAGACAGAAGGTGGGAATGTAATTTAAAGAGGTGTCTGCTCAAGGAACTCACAAAACCAGGAAAGAGTGATAGACACTGGGTCTCTGCTGAAACCAGTTTGTTTTTAGCTGCTAAACAAAGTGAGGTTAAGTCCATGTGGAAGTCCTGGCTTTATTTTGGTGCTACAGGTAACTGAGACAGGAAGAAAGCTTTAATTAAGAAAAAAAATATTAACTTTTTATAATAGTGACCATGCCCCACTTTCTTTTTCATATAAATGTAGCATAATACAACATAATTTACTTCATAAAGATCTTATATCATATTCATATATTAGTATCTCAGTATTATTTGTTAGTACAACAGCAGCAAAATGTGCATATGAGAGGTAGAATTACTGATGAATTGGCATAAGCTTTTTATTAAACAAAGATATTTAATTGTCTATTAGTCAGGGACTGAAAAACAATCCAAAATACTGAAGCTTCACCTATCTTTGGAAGCAGCTTTGTTTTCTTGATTTGCAAGCAAATCCTTAAAGTGGGATTTCATATACAAATTCTGAGAAAATAAGTACATGGTTGTCCTCTCTACTTCTTCCAGTAGAAGTTTTTGAGCCAAAAATGGCACAGGAATATGTTGCTGGGGGGAAAATTCAAATAAACTTATCACAAGCAATGTGTACAGGCATATGTTTGCATTGGTATAAACAGTTTACAGCAAACATATACCTAAAATAATTCTTAAAGCATACACTCCAGTATAAAGCATACACTCCAGTAATGATTTCCTCAGCATTTACACATGACTAACAATAATCCTTGCGCTGATGTCTAAAACTTATGTATTATCAAGTATGCATAACTGTTCTATTGGCATCTCAGGGTGCAAATTATAAAAATCATCTTACTAATATCACCTTTCTAATAATACATAAAATATGTATTATTATCCTTTGCAAGCCTTAAATGGTTTGACTTCCAAGGCTAAGGCTTTCTGCAATGGTAATTTGGAGATACATAGACAGTAATGTTACTTAAATGAGAGACATGCATGGAAGCTTCATAATAAGATGACATAAAATATCAGAATTCTCTAATCTCTCATTAAGGGAGAAGAAGAAAAAATAACTCTTCATGTCTCCTTTTACACTAACTGTTAGCTATTTGTCTAAAATTTCTGGTCTTTTTGCTTTGTTTCAAATGTATTTGCTGGTTGCATATATAACAATTTTGTTACTACTGGAATAATTAAACAGCATAGTCACTACTTGGATGGGGGCAAACTTAGACATTAGAGGTACAGCTCTAATCTCCTAATGAAAATTGGATACATTTGTTTTGGAGATATCTTTCTCTCAACTAACTGTGGAAGAGCCTGGATGACCTTGCGTTAGAAGGACAATGTTAAGTGAGATGAACTCTGCTCTCAGTGACTAGTTTCATAATGACTGTAGATAAAAGATAAAAAGCCGTGTTTCAGAAGTGAGCAGTTTTATCCACTGAATATCATATTTTGCACTGAGTTCTCACCTGAAAAGGCTTAACCAAGTGTAGAGAGAACAGGACCAAACAGAAATTTATGGCAGAGACACTAAGTTTTTTCTCCTGCGTCCCCACCGCAAGCCAGCAACAGCTGAGCAGATGATTCAGGAACAGGCAACTATCATTCAGAATGAGGTGAGATGAAGTAGTACTTTCAAGACTAGAGCAGGTCCACAAAAGCCAACCATCTCCTACTTACTACCGAGTCTAAGTTGAACTGTAAACAGTCTGACATGAATGAAATTAAAAACTCTTGAACTTCTAATCTTCAGATAATTGTTATTTAGAACTGATGAACTCAGATGAAAACTACACTAGCAAATAAAATAGCCCAGGGACCATTCTCTGCTCTGAGAGCAAGTGTCAGGGCACACCTCACATCTGTATGACTAAACTCTTTTCTCCAAGGCAGAATGGCCTTGCCCATACTGTCTATTGGAATCAATCACCAGTTCAAGCTGTCTTTGAAACTGTGCTCCTATGTTATTCAGGTGAATGTTAGCTGATAGGCATCAACACTATGTCAGAGGCTGTTTTAAAAATTTGAAAGAAAGAAAGAAAAAAAGATATGCCCTTGCCTGAGTCTGTGCTCTGGTCCTGTTACTGTTACAGACATAATTTAAGGGTCCCGATTTGGGTTGCTCACTTTCTTGTGAAAAAAATATAAGGAAATATAAAGGAATATAAAAGGAATTATCTTGTTTCTAGTCTTGCTAGTTCTTTTCCTTTTTATGCTTTGTAGAAAGGGACTTACAGTTTTATGCTCCTAATGACTGCACCGTGTCATTGGGTGGAGAAATAATCCTTGAAAATATGGTCTACAGGTCATTCCAAAGCAAGAAATGAGAGCATACCTAAGGCAGAAGGCTGGAGCCATTGTTTTATAGCTCTTGGTACACAGCTGTTCTTGCAGCCAAGAGTATCAGACAAAAAATGCATGCTCTTTAAAAGCAACTATGATGTAACTTCTAAATCATCTTCCGTTATCCAACATATGGCTCTAACAGTCCCAATACTTCTGCTTGAAAAAAGCGCTAACAAACTTTTGTCATATCTCTGCTGAGTATGTATAATATGCTCATTAAAATCACTATTCTAATTAGTTTCTTAACCTGTTACCTGAAGAGAGAAGCAATATTTTGCATTTGATTGATCTTTGCTGTGGAAGTAATGGCTGCTGGGCCTTAATATTAAACCATAAACTCCCGTTCATAAGCACTATGTAGGATTTGGTAGCTGATATTCATTGCATAGAACAGACACAAGCATAAATTTTAGAAGAAGCACATGACCATAAATCAGAAAGAGTTCTTATCTTGAAGTCACTTCCTTTTTGAGATGGTTTGACACTTGATTGAAGAGCTACATAAGAATCTTAGTTTATAAGCAGCTTTAAGGGACTCTTCATCCCTGAGGGTACCTCTATACATCTTATACCATGACTGAACTCAGGCACTGGACCTTGGATCACACATACTACTTATGGGACTTAGGCTGAGAAAACATTAAATATAAAAGATTCCCAAACCTGGTCATAGCACCCTGATCTATAGGGGGTTCTGAAAAACTGGGAGGATGTATTCAATAGGCAATGCAGCAAGGTGGTTGGCTAGGCCTGGAAGCTGAACTATGGGTCTATTTTTGCTGGGTCAGTAAAAATTCATAAGCCAGCAGAGTACTGCATGATTTCACATGGGATGCTGGTGGCTTGGTAATATAGATTTTGAAGTTCTTGTGTGGATTTGGGCTACAAGCATTATGGTGTGCTTACACACTGCTGTCTCATCAGATTGACTCAAGGTTCTCACTAGTACAGTCTATAAATTACTTTATCTACATGTGAGACATGAGGCAAAAATAATTTTGTAAAGTTGCTCTCCCAAAGACTGTTTTCCTGGTATGGAGACCTGCCTGTGACTGTGGAAAAGACCACGCAGCTAGTGGGCTGCCCAGACAACCGAAAGGTGTACTCGCAATGAGGGGCACGATGATGAGTACTTCCTCCCTGCCTGATGCTACTGCATTCTCTCAGCACTGTCAGGAATGTATACTCAAATATGCAAAAGAACAGTACCAAAGGCTGACTAAAAAACATGCAGGCCTGTGCCAGAGTTTGTGCTCCATACAGCACAAATATTTTCCTAGAAATATTTATTCAACAAGTATCCATTTTGACTAGTAGCTTTACATATTAATATTTTGAAAACAATATTTTTTCCCTTAAAACTTAAAACATCAAGATTTTCTCCTTGGCTTCATTTGCTTATATAGATCACATAAATCCATGGGCTGCTGAGTAAGATGATTATTAGCTACTATTTTAGATCTTTAATCTTCAATATTTGTTTGGTCTGAGATACATGATCTTTGTGCTACTCTGTTTTTTCTTCATTCTAAGATATTATCTCACCTTTGCTAGTATATGGTGTATTATTGATTAGATTTTCTTTCTCTACACATACTAGAGAGAGTTCTTTCATCATGTTCTTTCCTTGGAGCTGTTGGAGGTATTATCCTGCAGGCTGTATGTGCTTGCTTTGATTTTTAGCAAGTATTGATTTCTTTGTTATATGAAAGTATAGCTAGAAATTTGCTGAATATAAATAAACCTGCATCTATAGGAAACGCCTACTTTCCAGTGAGCAAATCTCTTCCCCTGATAAGGGCATAATAAAAAAACAGGATGATACTGAAATCTATTTACAGCAGTTGATCTTATTAGTAGAGAGTACTGAAATGGCTTTGCTTAATTAAGGCTAAAATATGTATAAATATATTTGAAATCTAAAATTGCAGCAAATGTAATCCTTTTTATTTCCATATTTTGGAACTGCTTTTATGGCTAATGGCTAGTTTCACACTCTGTCATGAACCCATGGTTCAGTCCACTGGTCAGTGTGCACTCCCTCTGAATTTCTGTAATAAATGAGTAGAGACTGTGAGCCTACTGTGGGTTTAACTCCAGAGAATTCAGTTTTCATCCTGTAATGATGCATGCTTTTACCTCCTGAGTCCTGTAGTTCAGTCCTAGTGGTGACTAGCATCACTAAAATCAAGTTTTGGAAATTGAATCCACACAAGGACAAGCAGTAAAAGCCTGATTGTGGCCTTTCAGGTACTAGTCCTGTTTGAAAAAGAGCGGAAATACACTGTTGTATACTATTTGTACATGTACCAGAAATAAACATTGGCTGTAGCAGCAGAAGAATAATGTTCTCAAACACAGAAAATAACATTTTTACCTTGTTTTAACTTCTCTTGCCCTGAGGTCAAAATCTGACTGTGTGAGCTCATCGTGAGGCCTGAAATAAGAGTTGTTCTTCTGAGTTGTTTCATCAGTCAGAAAAGGATAATGACATGAAAGACATTTCTCATAAGTATTGCAAAGATTTATATCTTAGTTAGCTCTGTTAAGATATTTCAACTATAAAAGAAGAGAAATTCTAGGGGAAAAAAAAAATCTAGGCCATGATTCACCTCATTGTACAACACCTGTCTAAATTTCTGTGAAATAAATCTCACCATTGATGACTATAGTCTCATGTTCCACAAGATTCAAAAAATAAAGTATTTTTTCATTAGTATTTTTAGTTATTTTGTTTTCAGTGTATTTATTATTTTGCTTAATAATATTATTCAAATATAATATTATTCAAAATACTTTAAGAAGTTCTGTGTCCAGTATGGTCGGGTGAATGGGAAGAGTTCCAAGCTTAAAAGTAATGAGAAAAAAAAAAAAAAGGAAAGAAAATGGCAATTATTCTGGAAAAAGTACAAATATATGATTTGCATGTGTGTGTGTGTGCATGCGTGCATGCGCATGTACTTCAGCATGTGTATGTGCGTATCAGTGCCTGTATGAGAGCCAGGTAACAAACATATAATCTGAGATACCTGATGATACAGTTACTGCAATGCCACTTGTAATTTATTATCCTTCACTGGTGAGCATAGATGATACATCCAGACTTGTTTCTATGACTCTATACATTTTCCTTATTTGAAGAGAACATGGCATTTACATATATGAATAATATGTCAATACAGGACATGGAAAACATTTTATTAGAAAACTCTAAATAAAAAACCCCACACAACTCAGCATAAGTAAAAAATATATATATTTTATGTGTGTTAAGCTCAACATATTTACTAAATGTAATTTCACTGTGCACTAGTGCTGAATTTAATGAGCACCATCTAGAGGATGCCACTATATTTCATTTAGCAATCAAGAAGACATTTGAATATTTAATTGTAGCTGATTATGTCATTGCAGCTGTTGTCTAGTCTTATAGTAATGTGGATCACACAGGGTTTTATAGTAATGAATAAATTCACAAAAAAAACTTTGTTGAAAAAGCTGCA
This sequence comes from Apteryx mantelli, assembly GCF_036417845.1. Lineage (NCBI taxonomy): Eukaryota > Metazoa > Chordata > Aves > Apterygiformes > Apterygidae > Apteryx > Apteryx mantelli. The sequence goes on from NC_089978.1 coordinate 45,069,070, forward strand.
AATCCTGGATTTACTAAAATGCACATATTTTTAATACAAATACTGTAAATACTCCTTAAGAAGATTACACATAAAAAACCTTAATTTATGAGTCTATTTACAGAGTATTTTACACATACCTTATATAGAGTAAACACAATAAGCTACAAGGGTCAGTGAAAGTGACAACAGTGTAGATTTAAAACCAAGTACACACACACTATCTAATTTAATCTTGATTTCATGAGAAGAGTATTTGCTTTAATAAAATGGAGAGGCTTTATTGCTTTTCATGCCTTCTAATGTTACCTTAGCTCTTTCTTTTGCTCTTTCTCACAATTTAATATCAGAATAAATATTGTTCACATTGAGATGTGGAATAAATTGCTAAATTATTATTTAATT